>NC_088307.1:28749635-29424635 GCF_032854445.1 Liolophura sinensis | reverse complement strand
ATGTCAGATTTCCATTTTCATACCCAGGTACACATTACTGAGTACAGTTTACTCAGACCTGAGTAGTTTATTCAGACGTGAACATAAAGGTGTAAAGTTAAGTGACATATTTGGTCAGATACTTTATTAGTTCACAATTCCAGTTCCCAATAGACTAACTTGAATGTTGTAAATTATGGTTATTAATATGCACATAGGATATCAGCAGTGGAACATCAGCCTTGTGTTGTTGTGCCATGCACAAAACATGATTTCAAAACATGTAGTACGTTTTAAGCTACCAACTCTAACATAAGCTACATCAGTCCTGTACTTTGCTACCAACTCTAACATTTACATGTGCCTTAGAATTACTCCCACTGTTATTGGAGACCAACTCCAAGGTGACAACATTAGCTACATCAGTCCTGTACTTTGCTACCAACTCTAACATTTACATGTGCCTTAGAATTACTCCCACTGTTATTGGAGACCAACTCCAAGGTGACAACATTAGCTACGTCAGTCCTGTACTTTGCTACCAACTCTAACATTTACATGTGCCTTAGAATTATTCGCACTGTTATTGGAGACCTACTCGAAGGTGGCAACATTAGCTACATCAGTCCTGTACTTTGCTACCAACTCTAACATTTACATGTGCCTTAGAATTACTCCCACTGTTATTGGAGACCTACTCCAAGGTGACAACATTAGCTACATCAGTCCTGTACTTTGCTACCAACTCTAACATTTACATGTGCCTTAGAATTACTCGCACTGTTATTGGAGACCTACTCCAAGGTGACAACATTAGCTACATCAGTCCTGTACTTTCACAGGACAGCTAAAAATCTAAATAAGTGCGAATTACATCTGTAATATTTCAGATGCAGTTTACCGTCGGTAGCCTTTTTTCTGATACCCGGTCATTTCCTGTAACGTTCTTAGTGGGATTGTTTTCTGTGTGTGAAGAAAACGGTGATGCAGTATTAACCAGCATTAATTCACACTCAGGGCTGCTCTGCCGAATTTTATTGTTACATGAAAACTCATGGTGCTACCTAGCGAGCTTTAACCCTGGAACCTGTCTGTTATGTTGATACGTTTATATTTTAGCGTCTTTGTTTCTTTTGGAGTTTTTTTTTATTAAATGCTTTGTACTGTATGAAGGCGTACAAGGAGCAATTTTTGTCTTTCATGTTTTATTAACATGGGTTATATTGGCAAAAGTCTCTACAAAATTCTGTGTAGTTGTATATGAATTTCTACCCTGTGCTATTGACGTAAGATCACTTGTAGTCATGTAAAACCACCTCAACTTCAGACTCTTGATTTGACTTGATTATTGTTAAAGTGTAGATCGTTGACCTAAAAACTAAAGAAGAAAAAAGAAAGGTGTTTGACTTTATCCCGCATCAGACGAAATACTCCGCTTTTGATAGACATCAACGGTCTCCAGAGATACAGATATATTTTCCTGCCTGCGAGTGGGTTATCTCCCTTCCCTGTGAATGGTCATACAGCTGAAGCGATTCACCAATATATCGGTCTTCTGTATTCAGCTGATGGATCTTTGCAGGATGAATTTGTTATATGGTGACTTGGTGATTCGCAAATGACGCCTGGTACAATATGAGGATTATTACCGCCATAGATTTGTGCATCCTATGACTGAGTAACCATGAAGTCTTAACAAATAGCATTTGTCAGCATTTGGTGTTATATATGTGTGACCGTGAATAGATACTCCATTGTTCTGAGTGCTGTTGTATGTATGTAAAGTAAATATATACATGTAGGATTATTAAAACATTTGCAAACAAAAAGCTGTCCTCAGTTTTTCTGCATGAAAAAGGGGAGACAACTGTATCTGTAGCATTTTTGTATACAATGGTAATTTTTTGGCTTTTGTTGGTGAGGTAACGGGAGCAGCCCACCTTTGGCAAGGTGTGTGGTTTTGCTGCAAGACAGATGATTTCACTGACGTGAGACTTGAACTGCCACACAAGCGTCGCCCGGCATTGTAGGAACAGGAAATCGAAGTATGAACTGACCCGAGTTGAAGCGAACGTCACTTTTCATGCTCTGTTCCCAGCACAAGTATTCTACTAAAAGATGGTGTCAACCTTTATCGGCAAAAGAAAGTGACCAATACCAGTTGCTGACACCAACAAAATAAAAAACAAAACTGAGAATCCACCTTTATATTTTGATATTGTAACGGTTGGCGATTTTGATAGTGAACGGACGGGTCATTTAGTTCGTGTGAAATCTTAATTGTTGTTAGGGTCGGCGTTCTTGTCAGTTTTACCTCCACGCAGAATTCGACTGCTGAGAGACGTTCTCCACACGTCTCCGTACTATTGCCCCACAAGCTCCTGGTTCAAACAACGGCAGAGTTTTGGATTATGGCTAGCCAGTGGGTTCCAAAGTTATATGTTTGGCTGCAAACCTGCATGGTTTGGACTTAGCTCTGAAGGGCTTTGATTACGTATACTATCACAGACCTGTCTTGATCTTGAACACCTCTGTACTTTCCTTGGTTGCTTTAATACACATCTGTTGGCCGCCAAATAATGTGTCTGTCCGAACTCATAGTCATCTCAGGCATCGATTTCAGATAGGTGCCCCAGCCGCCCTGTATTTGTAAATAGTGTTCTTTATACGACAGATGTAAATCGCCTTTATTTTGAATGCATGCTATTTTTATTTCATGCATTTCAGTACTGTTGTTTAGTCTCAGTACAGGTTTCCAATCTTTCCTGGCCCCGAATCCCTACTGCTGAAGGGGTTTCCTTGGTGAAAACCAAAATCAATGCCAGCCAGTCCCAGGTGTAATGGCTAACGAAGCTAGCTTAACATGTTACAATATTTGTATGATTTTACTGTTGTTCAAAGCTTTATTATTTGTTGTTCAAAGATTTGTTCGTGAACTTTCAGAAAAATTTTAATGTTGGCATCAACGGTATCATTTTACGGCCTTAACGAAATTCCAAACCAAAGAAGAGAACCAACAAGAACTCTTGTAATGCAAATACCCCCACTCCTCACTCTTCCCTACAGGAATTTTCTTCAAAATCATGAACACTAACATCTGAGCACGCCAGTCTATCTAATAATATGGAAATCTGACTGCAGTATGATTTCTCCTAATTTAATTGGGGCTTCACGAATCTAACTTTGGCTGCATGGATTTGATGTTGCTAAATATTATTAAAATCTTATTTATAATTACAGCTTCTGTTTGGAAATAATAGGCTGGTCCTAATTTTGACACTTACACCAATGTAATTAAAAGGACGTATTGCTTGATAACATATATACTTAAGAATTTCTCTTTTATGGATGCATGACCCCTCTGCACACAATATTGGCAGAAGAGTGAGTGAGTGAGTGCTGGGGCTTTAATGTTGTACTTAACAATATTTCAGTCATATGACGACGAACGAATCCTTAAAGTGCATGTAATATGCCTCCTTGATGCAGGACAGATTTCCACTGCTCTTTTATCTAGTGCTGCTTCACTAAGACGCCTTGCCAAAGGCAAGTAAGCCGCCCTGTCCAAGCCATTATACTGATATGGGTCAACCAGTCGTTGCACTTTCCCCTTCATGCTGAACGCCCAGCGAGGCAGTTACAACTTCCTCTTTTTAAGGTCTTATGTGTCACTTGGACCCTGTATTTACTGCTTCCGAAGCAGACACTCTACAAACTGTGCTATCCGGGCCAGCATATTGGCAGAAGACGAATGGCTTTCTGCACAAATGGTCGCACAAGATTGGCTGACCAATTTAATAGTCACCTAGGCTCCACAAGAAGTTAGAGTGAAACTGAAGTGTCTCAGCACATGGACTCCTTGCCATTAGATGTGAAACCTCTTCCAGGCACAGCCTACTGACACTGGACATGATGCCACACTCAGTCACAGTATACTGACACCAAACATGATGCCATCCAGTCACGGTATACTGACACCAGGGAGAACACCATGCCCAGTCAAGGTACATGACACCAGACATGATGCCACACTGGGTCACAGTATACGGACACCAGACATGATGCCACACTGGGTCACAGTATACGGACACCAGACATGATGCCACACTGGGTCACAGTATACGGACACCAGACGTGATGCCACACTGGGTCACGGTATACTGACACCAGACGTGATGCCACACCCAGTCACAGTATACTGACACCAGACGTGATGCCATACCCAGTCACGGTATACTGACACCAGACGTGATGCCATACCCAGTCACAGTGTATGTTCACCAGAAAGGACACCACACCCAGTCACAGTATACTGACACCAGACATGATGCCACACTGGGTCAAGGTATACTGACACCAGGCATGATGCCGCACCCAGTCACAGTGTATGTTCACCAGACATGATGCCACACTGGGTCACGGTATACTGACACCAGGCATGATGCCACACTGGGTCACGGTATACTGACACCAGACATGATGCCACACTGGGTCACAGTATACTGACACCAGACATGATGCCACACTGGGTCACGGTATCCCGACACCAGACGTGATGCCATACCCAGTCACAGTGTATGTTCACCAGAAAGGACACCACACTCGGTCACAGTATACTGACACCAGACATGATGCCACACTGGGTCACGGTATACCAACACCAGACGTGATGCCGTACCCAGTCACAGTGTATGTTCACCAGAAAGGACACCACACTGGGTCACAGTATACGGACACCAGACATGATGCCACACTGGGTCATGGTATACTGACACCAGGCATGATGCCACACTGGGTCACAGTATACCAACACCAGATGTGATGCCGTACCCAGTCACAGTGTATGTTCACCAGAAAGGACACCACACTGGGTCACAGTATACGGACACCAGACGTGATGCCACACTGGGTCACAGTATACCGACACCAGACATGATGCCACACTGGGTCACAGTATACGGACACCAGGCATGATGCCACACCCAGTCACAGTATACCGACACCAGACACAACATTACAACACGATGCTTCACCGCAGTCCAGTCTTGAAGAAATAGGGAACCTTTCCCACCTTATCTAATAGCAGCCTAAACTGTAAGCTTGACATTGTTATCACGGGTATTGTGTTACTCATGCATTCCACGAGAACAGTGGTCAATTCAGATTACATTGTGCACTTGCTGTGATGTCGCTCTATTGAGAAACTCTAATTTCTCCCTCATCCCTCCCACAGCAGCCATACTTTCCTAAATTTGTCTGGCAGATTAAGGTCATCCATGTCGTCATACATAAAGAATCAGAACTGAAACATAGGCTTTGTGTGACCTGTGCACTTCGTATCCCCACTCCCTACCATCACTAAACACAGAAATCATTTATTATGTAACACTAATGCAACCATTTAAACTGGAGGAAAACCTCGTAACTCTACAGATTAACAGTTCATTCCTGGATTAACTGTATTTTCCTGGATTAACTTTGTATTTGTGCCTGGGGCTTTCTTATCTAGGAATGTACAGTTACTCATCCTTTCTCCACACCAGAAAAGGTATCCTGTTTTCATCACAATAGATAAATGACCCACACAGACACGCGCAGGTACAGACACAAACAAACAAACAAAACAATGAGGTGACACGGAAATGTCTGATTTATTTCACAAAATGATGGGTTTGCATTTTACAGTAAGGTAATACTGTCAACGATACGTTATGAAGTCAATTGATACACATTTGTAATATAATATATATAAGGTCACACAACCTAACCCCACCGCACAGCCAAGCCAGACGGCCTGAGTTAACATTCTCTTTCCTGTAGGAAAACGTCACAACAACCAAATAACATTACAAATGTGCGAGAAATTCCTGAAGTCTCCTTCAAGCCTGCATAACCTTGCGTGCGTTTTACTTCATTGACAACAAGCACTAGGAACTGTCGGGGCAATTCCACGCTGGTGATGTTACAACGATGTTGTGCAAGTAGACCACAATCCTATCTCATTCTGTAAATGTAGTTTGGGGTATACAGCGGTGTCAGGACGCGCTCGCGTGGCAGTGCGTTGGGGTGGTCAACTCCCTGAGTATGTCATAAACATGTGACGAAAATCTTGAAAACATGCAGTTACGAAAGAAATACCGGCTGCTACAAAGGATGGCCAGAGAAGTTCATGAAGAAGCAGAGCCTAACAGATTAAACCCGATTGACACAATCCTGTGAATACCACGCACTGGACAAGATGACACAGAGTACTCAGTTCCTGAATCTTAACAGAGGACTTTGACTGAATCCTGTACATAAAATCTACCACCTGTACTATTACCTGAATTTTCATAATAGAGTGAAGCTCAGTTGTCTTTGCTACAATCTTGTTAACATGCAGTTCACCAGGTATGGTGGAACACAATGTATTGCTAACCAT
This sequence comes from Liolophura sinensis, assembly GCF_032854445.1. Lineage (NCBI taxonomy): Eukaryota > Metazoa > Mollusca > Polyplacophora > Chitonida > Chitonidae > Liolophura > Liolophura sinensis. Next base: position 29,418,235 of record NC_088307.1, on the reverse strand, counting down.
TTCATTACATTTCGGGTTATACAAACAAATTCATCTGTCACAATGTTCTGCTACACTAACCTGTCAAAAAGTTGACGCAGTTCGGACAGAATTTTGTTCAGATTTGAGCAGAAATACAGAGCAGCTACCACGCTGAATCTTTCATTTTCAGTACGTAGAATAATTAGCATAGAATATGTTGAAACGCGTTGAAAACCAGCCTGCACTCAGAAATGTCAATCTTGACACTTGTAAAAACACACAGCCATACACGATTCATTTTCTGAACGCAATTCAGAGAATTCTAAATCTGTCCACACAAATCTGATCAATGTTCTGTACCATTGTAACAAAGCTCTTTCAGTTTTCATGTACCAGTACTCGTTTCAACATGGCACTATTCTGTTCTGTATTATCACAACAACAACAACAGAATTGTGTATATCTAAGGAATTATCATGTTTAATCCGTAGCTTAATTTGTTACCCAGTCTTCTTACCTTCACAATCTGAATAAAGATCGATCTTGCAAATAAAAACTGATTGCTATCAATATTTGAACTGGCTTCCAAAGTTCTGATGAAACCAAACAAACAAAAAAACAGACACATATGTAGGTATAATGATACAATAAAACCGGCCCGTTAAGCGATGGTGCCCCGCACAGCCAGGGTCTCCGTTACAGTTACACAATGATTCACCCAGACTAATACACGACAACGAGAAGACAATGGGTGTGGCGGGGCATGCTGTGCTTCCTGAGATATCTGGTGACATACACTTCTGTGCAGTTCCCAGTGGGTCACATCACTCAACTCCAGTCGGGCACTCGTAATAATGACTATGCTGACAGATGACAAATTCCAAACTAGACAAAGCCAATACAGACGAAATCAAGAAAGTAATGCTGGCTGTATTACTGGGACCAATTCAGAAATCTGAATGTCTCCCCACTACGACCTCGCTTGTGAAGGTTTGCCATCTCCAACCAGTGATAGAAGTTACTATTGCATGTATTGCTTTAACTTCTAGAAACCTGCGCAAACTTAGACAGCTCAAGTTGTCATAACTTCTAGAAACGTGTGCAAACTTAGACAGCTCAAGTTGTCATAACTTCCAGAAACATGTTCAGACTTTGACAGCTCAAGTTGTCATTACTTCTAGAAACGTGTGCAAACTTAGCTCAAGTAGTCATAACTTCTAGAAACGTGTGCAAACTTAGGCAGCTCAAGTTGTCACAACTTCTAGAAACGTGTGCAAACTTAGACAGCTTAAGTTGTCATAATGCAGAAAATTATTCAACATCCATAAAATTGGGCAGAAGGGATTTCAACTAAGGAAGCAGCCATCCAGGCAATGGCCAGATGTGATAGAATTGTCAATGGAAGTGGTGACAAGACTTTCAGTGGTAGATGAAATAGGTGAATGACCATGTAATATCGTCAAACGTATCAGTAGTTCAAATCTATGTAGGTGAAGAAAAAGACAAAACAGAATTCAAACTGTTCAGTTGCACAACAAATTAAATTTTAATCACGGTTTTCATTGAGCTTTTCAGAGAGTAATGCTCCAAATGTTTATCTATGTTGATGTCCACTTGTTTGTAATTCCAATGCCTATGAAAGTCGATATTAACTTCATCTTTTTGGGGGAAGCTCCAAAACAATAATCTGATCCTGTCAAGCTGAACTTTGTTCAATCAAATATTAAACCTATAAAAAAAAATAGCCAAAAATGTTCTTGAAGACCATAAAAGTCTCTGAAACATGATTTGCTTTATCTTGAAAAAAAAAAGGAATGCATCCACATACTCTCCGCAGAAAAGAAAAGGATAGAGCTTGGGTTAGGACAAAACTGTCACAACTTAAAGTGGCAAATCACCTACATGTGTAATTCAGATCATCCATATAAAAACCGGACTGTGTCTAACTTCAAAAATCTATGGGAAGAACTCAAAAACTGTAAGTAAATTGTAGGCTATTTTTTTACACCAAAGTTCACTTCCAAAACATTGCAAAATGCAGACCCATGAACTGCACAACAACCAGAGCTCAGTATAAATACACATATATGTATGTGATTACACCAGCTTTAGAGACGGGACAATCGCTGGGTGATGACAACTGTGTACTGCCGCTACAGTGTTTCTTAACCACACAAACTACCTAACCGCTTATTTTCTTTTCTAAAATTCTGTTACTGATGCAAGTGCTGTAGCGTGGAAGTTCAACATCAGATCTAGGAAGAAACTTATGCTCAGCTCTGAGTCTTTATCCACATACTAAGTACGTGAAATAAACTTTTGTAGCATAAACAGCATTACATTTTCACATGGTCTGAATGCAATGACAAAGGGAATTTTTGCCAACACAAAGTTGGCCACACTCCCTCTGTGCGACTGCAAACTTTGTGCTGTCTTAAAAATGCCAAGCTCGAAGTATGACAGGAGGGCATGGCCTCCATTCAATAGAAACAAACATTTCTTTGTAGCTGTAACTTGTTTTGTGATGCTGGATTACAGAGTTAACCTCAGCATCCTTTTACACACAAAACCTGATAATGAGCTTTTAACAGTTCAGCCAGACTTTAGGTTGAATACAGAATGTACCAGAATTACCAGTACTCGTGTACATCAAGTGGTTCAATAGAAATGTATGAAACAGTGCGGAAAATTCCGAGATAAAATCCCCAAATTAACCACTACCAGCTCGCCTGATTGGCAGATATGGCAAGAAGTTGCATACCACAGTTTTATGTAAAGACGAGATGGAACGAGGCGAAGAATGCAAAGATTAATGCAGATCTGAAGCAACACCGGGCAATCCCACCAGCCAAAAGGCAACACAAACCCAAACTTGCACACCGGTACAAAATTGTCAGTAGTATGTCACAGGTATGTTAAGTGGATGTAGTATTGGTTGCAGCCATGGGGTGAATGGTTGGGGAGGGGATGAGCTGTGTGTACCTGATGGGGCTCACAGCTGAACAGTCATACAAAAATACTGACATGGATTGATGATGGTCTCCATAGCAGGTATGTCCATTAGCCATTATGTACAGCCATGAATATATATTAAACAGCCTGAGAAAAACTGACAGGAAATGTGTTCTAGCTTAAACGCTGCAATGCTCTTTCACAGCATGTGTAAAACCAGAGCAGATGACCACCCAATACCCAAACACACCCCTGGGCAAACTGATAATATACCCGTTTCTGTTTTCAAAATAAGAACAAAAAGATATTGAGGTAAAAAAGAACATGTCAGGCTTGATGATCTGCAATTCAACCAGTAACCAGTATCCAATGCAGTGTTTACCCAGTACACTGCTCAAAGCGTCTAATTTATCAAGTCAGCATTGGCGTTTGTCCAGTTTGTGATGGTGAAATATCTATATACTGTATTTTCATTTAAACATTTATCGTACAGTTCACATACAACAAGAAGACAACAGTTCCACGGAATCAACTATACAAAGGAAGACAATACCACCGGGTGTGTAACATTCAGGCAATTTAACCACCATCATAACAAATCTTCAAACATCATGAAACATTAGTGAGCATCTGGTGCGTACCTTCTGGCACATACCTTCTAACCCTAACCAGTCAGTGTAGTATCAGCCCAGTCTAGCCAGGCCAGGAAACTCGCCACCCCAATTATGGCTGCCCTGCACATAATCTGCTCCTCACCTGCCCCATTCACCAGTGACTATGCAATGCTGTCTTACAAAACTATGAATGCTTCACCTTACTTGGATTCCGCACACTGGTGATGTCCCTTTCACTGCAGCGTGAGGCTCTTGCATCTTATTTTTGGAGGTTCTTTCACAAATCATTCACACTTCTAAGGAAGGGTCATGTCGGAGGGCAAGAAACTCACACTGTAGTGCCAGAGAGCCGAAAGCACACCACTTCACACTGTAGTGCCAGAGTAGAGGGCACACTTCTTGACACTAGGGCCAGAGAGCTGAAAACACACCTCTCGACACTGTAGTGCCAGAGAGCTGAAAGCTCACCTCTTGACACTGTAGTGCTAAAGAGATGAAAGTAGACTTCTTGGCAAAGTCAAAAGACAGGCAAACACGAGTGCTAAAGAAGATATGCTACAGTCGCATAGTACTGCTAAAGTGGGATTAGAAGGTCAGCCATCAGCCTGGGCAGACTGAACTCACCACAGACCACACCATTAAACAAGAGTACAACGGGCAGAGTACACGTCATGCGGTGGAGGTATTAAAACAAGGAGATATATAATTATATATGTATATATACGTATATGTACATCGTCAGCTGGTACTGAAAAACCACATGTACAGGCTTGTACATACCTGGAGGTAGAACGTCAACATTTAAAACTAGCATAAATATATACAAACATATTTACTCTGACCTAACAACAACAAAACGAAAAAACCACCGTAATAAAAAATTCGTAGATCTTCAACCTACTCTCTTCAGGAGGAAGATTCACAGAAACTGTCGAGTGTCTACACTTCACACAGTAGATGCAGACTGTCTACACTTCACACAGTAGATGTAAACTGCATGCTTACACTTCACACAGTAGATGCAGACTGTCTACACTTCACATAGTGGATGCAGGCTGTCTACACTTCACACAGTAGATGCAGACCGTCTACACTTCACAGTGGATGCAGACTGTCTACACTTCACACAGTAGATGCAGACCGTCTACACTTCACACAGTAGATGTAAACTGCATGCCTACACTTCACACAGTAGATGCAGACTGTCTACACCTCACACAGTGGATGCAGACTGTCTACACTTCACACAGTAGATGCAGACCGTCTACACTTCACACAGTGGATGCAGAGTGTCTACACTTCACACAGTGGATGCAGACTGTCTACACTTCACACAGTAGATGCAGACCGTCTACACTTCTCACAGTAGATGTAAACTGCATGCCTACACTTCACACAGTAGATGCAGACTGTCTACACTTCACACAGTAGATGTAAACTGCATGCCTACACTTCACACAGTAGATACAGACTGTCTACACTTCACACAGTGGATGCAGACTGTCTACACTTCACACAGTAGATGCAGACGGTCTACACTTCACACAGTAGATGCAGACTGTCTACACTTCACACAGTAGATGTAAACTGCGTGCCTGCGCTTAACGCAGTAGATGTAGACATTAAACACACGTGACTTCCACAATGTCTATTTTACCTAGAGCAGGTGTAGACATATCTCGCCTATAGTTCACATAACAGTCTATGTAGACACACATAGTCTACACTTCACATAATTTGTATGTTGTCTAGACTTCACACAACAGATGCATATGAAGACACATGCCACCTACAATTCACGTAACTTACAAATTTTGCCTACATTTCAAACGTATGCCATCTGTATTTCACATATTGCAGATATACTCCGTATGAATTCTACACAACAATAATCATATCTGCCATACCCCACACCCTTCCAGTTCCAAACATGTGAGTGTAATGCATACAAACACATGCCATACCAAATCCGTTCAGTCACTATTTTCAGTTTCTACAAACTGAACAAATCACTGTCCATATCTACTCATCAAAATTTCTCCGCTAAAGCAAACTGTGTCACACACATATGGCATACAAATGTTAATGAAGGTCTACAACACTAACATTACAACTCTAATGTGTCATACATTCACATTTTGGGTTAAAAACATAATTAAATCTAAAATACCAATTTCGCAGTACAACGTTAGTCCATTAAAGGGTGTAAAGATACCAGGACAAGTAAAAGTGTGAAAACAAAGTGCCAAGCCTGAACAGGATCGTCCAAATTTTACTGAGAAAAAAAAACAAAACAATAAAACTAAATGGCAAGAACCTGAATGTAAATTTCAAGAAAATACCAACAAATTTTTCTTTATTCCACCTCTGGCAGCTATGGGTATTTGGGATCGTGAAGCCTTAACGGCCAGCATAGCAATGAAAGATGACACGTATGATCAGGCGAAATCATTTCTTGAAATTTAGTAAACTGTGGACGACCCCTTGGGATGTTCTCCTCACCCATAGTAGAGTTTGTATCAAAAAGTTCAGCTGTCAGTTGAGGCAGATTCCACACGAAAGGACAGAGGTGAAAGGTCACACCTTTCCTTAAAAGTCATGTACATCAAAGTGATGTAACATCGTAAAAAGATTTGAACATAGGTTTGACATGTGTATATATATATAATATGACTTCTTTCAAAAACATACCAGTTTACAGATAGCACAGATCTGTCTTCCACAACATCCCAGGTACTATCCACCTGTACCCCAGGAAACAGAACGCAGGAGCAGTTTCCTCCCTACACATATTCCTTCAGTTGTCACTGTGTTTCAATACCACCACTGACCTTCCACTGCACAACCTCACCACAGTGATACATACACGCCCATCAATACAAGCATGCCACACTTCTGTTGGGTGTTGCTGTCTCTTGATGTTGTTGTGCTGAGTTTTCTCATATATAACAGCCCATTCTTCTTATCAATATGGCAACACAGTATTTTCTCCTCACACCTTAGCGAAATGAAGATTCCATCTGAAAGATGTTAGGTAACTTTCCTGTGGACAGCTTTTCCAGTGCCCAAAACGTGGAACCATTTCAATACCTGGCAGCTAGAATGTGTGTATCCTTTTCAGCAAACCCCATTCCTTCAGGCAGATCAATTTTTATCCTGCATCATTGTGACCGGCTTTGATTTCGGGAAAGCTACAACATGAGAGCTGTGCAATTTTGTCTGAATCACTTCTCTTGACCACAAAAACAACATCCACCAAGAGACCATTTTGCACCTTCCTGCACTTCTTCAACACTTCCACTGCTTTTGGCATTTGTGTTTCAACACAATTGAACAGCAACCCATGTAGGTAACACACAGTCTATTTAGCACTTCAGATTTCTCCTCTTCCAGTAAAACTTACAAGTTTCATTAAAAATGAACGGAAAAGAAAATAATAATTCAAACAAAAGAAAAAAAAATTAAACATACAAACAAACATATTTGTAGTACAGGTAGCCAAGGTTATAAGCTTAACAGAGTTTCCTGAGAGGCGAATCAGCACATAATTGTTTGGAACACATAATCTCTGCAATTATTACATAATACACCAATAATGAAGATTTGAGTTAATGAATAAATCATTAATTCCTCCTGATTTGGCATAATGGAGGGAATCATTGGCTACAGCTAAGGGTCATCTCATTTCACAAATACTATCAAATGATCCTTAACTTTATAATTATAGCTTAGTTATTCAAACGGTCCATTATAATTATAATAATAATAATAATGATAATAATAATAATAATAATAATAATAATAAAATGCCCTCTCTGACTCGAGTCCACGTCCTATATACAGCATTCATTTGTTAGAGGTATACAGGGTTGGCCATGGAGTAATAAAACTTTACATATCAATTGCTACCCGTTTTCTCCAAGAAAAAAATATTTAAAAAAAAATTTGAAGAAAAAAAAAACGATGGCTAATAAATACATGATGATATCAGAATGGGAGGGAAAACAAAGAGGTAATGGGTTTAGGATTTGCCTTCCGAACTGCACGGGGCTTTGATCGACTGGGCGTTACGTGGATATATGGATGGGGGCTGTAGAACACGGAGTTGTCTCCCCACTGGACTCTGCCCATCCTCTTGATGGGCCTGTCTGCTTCACTGGGCCTAGAGACAGAAAGACAGTTCAGACATACTAACACTATCATCATAACCAATCCTGAGAGACTCACTTACTCAAAAGTCAGTGTTTTATTTACTTATCTGATTGCCATATAACACCACTCTTAGATTCTTCACTTACTCTATTGTGATCAGTCTACTGGATGCAAGAAACCTAGAAAACAGACTTTGGCAAATCACTGACTAACTTTCCCACAGAGAGATGCACACCATATTGCTTGGAAAAGACGCCGTCTACAACAACTATAAGACTGTGCACACATGAGGGTCGTCGGCCGCTACGTAGGTGTCATTAAGGCCCCATGAACAATCAGAGGAGCATTCTGCAGTTCCAGTGATTAACAGATTTAATATCAGCTGACATTTCAAACCTGGTCAGTTTTGCATCCGAGGCCCCAGGATCACAAAGCCACTTTAGGACTTACATCAAAGGTTTAATCATGGTTCATTCAGAGACAATTGAATGAGTTTTCAGGGGCCAAATTGCCCGGTCCACACCACCAGACTTTTACTTCTAGTAGCCTTGTGTCTATACAGTTCCCAATATTGGGAAAGAGCACGGAAGACAATGGAAAGGAATGTAGTGGAATTGAACCTTAAACTGCCACCCATGGTCAATGGTTTCACGCAGTCTACCTCGAAGCTCCCTTGTTATTTACATAGGACGATTTTGTCAAATTTTTTTTTTTGGTCATAACATGAAAACAACACAAAGTACAAAAAAATTCTTGCAGATTTGTAATTGTTACATCAACGGGCACCAGATAGTGTGTTTGCTTAATGATTTTAAACAGTTTTAAAAATTGACCTACTTTTGAGAAAAGTTCATTGGTCAGTTTTTGCCTTATTTGCATACCAAACCAAAAGCTTTTTACAATCTGGGTAGGGAGATCCACCTAAAAACTGTAACGTTTATCTCGATACGTTTAGTCATTTTGGAGAAGAAGAGTTTTTTAGCTCATCAATAAAATTCAGATTGGCCGCTAAATCACGTGACTGGTAAAACAGCACAAAACCTTTTTTTTATTTAACAGACAAAATGATAGAAATGTATAAGATGTTTGCTTCACCAAAACTCTTGCCTTTTTTACAATAGCTAGATCTTATTACAACAGCTACAAACAGTGCCCTCTATGATGTCACCTCCACAAACTTTATACATTAACTGTGTTTTAACCCTGCTTAGTTTTTGGCTGAATAAGTAAAACACTGCATGCTACTAGGGTAATGAATGAAAGCCATGACACCATATCTGTTTGATACAGTCACCTGACTTATTCTTAGGAGCCCAGGTAGCACATGTGGATGTGCAGTCGTAACAGAAAGGTAACAGAAAATGAGCCATGGGTAATGCTGCAATCGCCTCAGAAATAGTTTTAGTTTGTTTTAGAAAAATTAGCTCTACAAAATTCAGTTTTCTCATATTTTGATTAAGAATGATGTACACGACAGTACAATTCCTTCCACCCAAAATTGGTATTTTTCCAAGTTTCCAGGAGTTTTTATTTTTCAAGGACCTTCAAGTACTTGAAACGGAATTTTGTTTTTCAAAAAAATTCCAAGAGTTTCAAGGGCTATGCTAACCCTGATAATTAAATAAGGTTCGTTTCCATTATTTTAGTTGAAAATTGGTGCAAAATAACTGACCCAAAAATTTGCATTGTCAAGTAATATTTTGACTTTGTTAGATCAGAAATAACAAAAGTAAATGATCTAAAAATTTGACTTTAGTCCAAGATTGCTTCCAGAGCTTAGGGCCAGAACAACACACGTGATACCCATTACACTATGACCAGCCAGGGTATCCACACTATATACACAAGGATACTGGAGGAACACAGGTCAGAATATGACGGAACAGACTAACCGTGGACAAATATGAGCAAACGAATGATTGAAAGACCTCCTCCTCAAACCCTTCCAGAATTTTCTGCGCTTACCAGTGTGGGCGTGGATATACCAGAGTGCAGCTGTCAACATGACACCAATGACGAATGCCGCAAATGCGATGCCTATGACGGTACCAGAGTCCAGCCCCTCCATAATGATCTTCCCCTGAGGTGTGTCCTTGTTCGACTGTTCGCTGTTCGTCATCTTCAGCGTTGTCAGATCTTTAGGTTCGGGAAACGGAAATCTTGGAGGATGCGTGTCAACTGGAAAGACAAAGGAGTTGGTCAGTGAAAATTGTGAGAAGGTCACCTGTCATTTATATTTTCCCGGCTGTTTTAGCTCTGTGAATTCCGTGTACAAAAGCTCTCGCTTTTCCAAACCATCTTTAACATGAGCACTGGAAATCTCATCCTGATCAATGCACTCGGATATCAGTAGATGCCAACCACTTAGTTTTGAACTTTTATTCCATTAGATGTGATAAGGGTGAGAGTTTGACTTACCTGGGTACATGCCGAGTAAGCCAGTGTTGTCTCTCTGCAGTGTGATCCTTCCTGTTGTTACCTGGGAAATAATGGCCTTAGGCAGGTGTTGTGGGGAGGTAGACAGCTGATTGGCACAGAACTGATCCTGGTCCATGCACTGAATGCAAACAAATAGATAGATAATCGGCTGACATCCTAAACCCAAACAAACAATTACATGCATTTAATCAAAGTCAACATAGCCGCGCAATGAACTCACCCGAGGAAGTTTGGGGTTGGCCGCTGATTGGCCACAGGGAATAACTTTACAGACACTGTCAAAGGCCACATCGCCTCACAATGAACTCACCTGAGGAAGTTTAGAGTTGGCCGCTGATTGGCTACAGGGAATAACTTCACAGACACTGTCAAAGGCCACATCGCCTCACAATGAACTCACCTGAGGAAGTTTAGAGTTGGCCGCTGATTGGCTACAGGGAAAAACTTCACAGACACTGTCAAAGGCCACATTGCCTCACAATGAACTCACCTGAGGAAGTTTAGAGTTGGCCGCTGATTGGCCACAGGTAAGGACTTCACAGACACTGTCAAAGGCCACATCGCCTCACAATGAACTCACCTGAGGAAGTTTAGAGTTGGCCGCTGATTGGCTACAGGGAAGGACTTCACAGACACTGTCAAAGGCCACATCGCCTCACAATGAACTCACCTGAGGAAGTTTAGAGTTGGCCGCTGATTGGCTACAGGGAAGAACTCTACAGACGACGTCAAAGCCAACATGGCCAACGACAGTCATGTGATCAGGTATTCTGAAGGTGAAACGGACGGTGGAGGCAGAGGTGAGGACATCGTTACCTGAGGAAGTTGTTAGCCACTTTGTGCTGCCATCCTCAATACACCTGGTAACAGTAAAGCACTGAGTTAGGGATTGATGGAAGGAGTGTGGTCAACAAAATGTGCACATGACATATGGCAACAGTGAGGTTATCTTCCACGCCACGGACAATATTCACACCTGTGATTCGCAAGTTTTCTTCACCCACTATCCACCAAAAATCAAAACCACATATGGAAAACAACTCCACATTAATTCTGAATGTTACACAAGCTTTCTACCCTCAAGCCAGGATAAGACGTGAAATTCCATAGGAAAAATATTAGTGTCATCAGTGTCGTCCATGTGCCCATGTACGACTCAGCCTGTAGCAGGACACGTACATAACTCAGAGTTAGAGCCTTGACACCAAGTCGTATCTATTTATATAGTAGATACAGGGAAATGGCAACCAGGTTACCATGACAACTACACAAATGCTGACTTACCCTTGACGGATGATGTTGAGGAGTGAGATTCCCGGGATACTCTGTGACTGAAGGCCACATTCCAGCACCTGAAGATGGATGCCTGGCTCTGAAACAACAACAGCATCTCACTGACCCAAATCCATGGCAAGTTTTCATTTTCTTTACAAACTGTACATTTTCAGTCAGAACTCAATCTTAAGAGTACATGTGCTTTCCTGCTACATGACTAAAAGGCATTTACACTGAATAAGGCTACTTATGTTCAAAAACAATGCTAATGTGAAGTACACATGTGTCAGATAACAGACCGGTATACTGAAAAACAATGCTAATGTGAAGTACACATGTGTCAGATAACAGACCGGTATACTGAAAAACAATGCTAATGTGAAGTACACATATGTGTCAGATAACAGACCGGTATACTGCAAAAACAATGCTAATGTGAAGTACACATGTGTCAGATAACAGACCGGTATACTGCAAAAACAATGCTAATGTGAAGTACACATGTGTCAGATAACAGACCGGTATACTGAAAAACAATGCTAATGTGAAGTACACATGTGTCAGATAACAGACCGGTATACTGCAAAAACAATGCTAATGTGAAGTACACATATGTGTCAGATAACAGACCGGTATACTCTATCCACAAAACTAGATTGATTGATTTGATTGAGTTTTACTCCACTCAGGCTTTATACGAAAGAATATTGCACTTATATAGCTGCGGCCAGCATTTTGGAGGAAGAAAACTGATCCGAGCCAAAGCAGAAACCACGATCGTCCGTAGGCTGCTGGCAGACCTTGATATATATGACTGGACGAACAGTTCTAGCAGTGTAAGAAATAATATCCTCCTCTCTTATCTACAAATGACTGGCCATTTGGGCTATCACGGCCAACATCCACACCTTATTTTCTTCTGTGTACTGCCTAGCTGATAACATGGAAAGTACCTCCGACATTAAAAGAGCTAGGATAAACGTGATGTCCCACTGCTCTAGATAATGGCGACATGTGAAGCCCTGTCAACATCAAGGTTTGCTAAACATTTACTTGGCTGAATAAAAAATCCTTTAAAATATCTAATGTTGGCTTACAATACTTTGAATACATCTTTCACTGAAAAGTAGACAGTAACCAACATTTACTTGGCTGAATAAAAAATCCTTTAAAATATCTAATGTTGGCTTACAATACTTTGAATACATCTTTCACTGAAAAGTAGACAGTAACCAGGTGCTGTCTTACAGCTTTAACAGTCAGTACCTGCCACAACAGAAGCCTGGGCATATATACTCTCCCCTGGACGGGCCAGGATGGGGTCTTCAGCCAGACTGTCATATCGAGGACCAGAAAACACGTCCAGGAAGAACCGATTGTTCGAGTTCTGAGGGAGAAGATCACAAAATACATTTACCGGACTGGTCTTTCGCATTGCACTCAAGAATATTCTAGTTATAACAGTAATGAGGTTTATCGGAAAAAATCATTCTTCACAGACATGGGAGGGGCCAAGAGTCAGTCAATGATAAGAGTCACCATACAGTGACAAGTGTCATGCATAAGGCTGGTGTCTACAGCATAGCCTTGCAACAAAGCAGCACGGTAAATACACTAGCACAAGGAACAGCTCCACCAAGGGACCTCACTGTGCTGCAATCAACAAAATTTTCTTAACATTATAGCAAAGAAATGACGTCCTTGTAAAGGGCTAGACTTTGTGCATACACAGAGATGAACCCATGGGCTTACCGTGAGATAAGATGTTACTTACCTGGCCGTGCTTGTCACGGTGACAGGTAATTTCAATTTCCAATGTCTGCACATGGTAATCCTCATCATCCATGTGTGTCATGGCAGCCGCAGAGTTATCTCCCTCTAATCCTCCATAACCAGAGCCAGAGAAGTCTTCCTCTCGGTCGTCAAGGTTACCATCGCCGCTGCCGACGAGGATGCTGTCATCACGACGACTGTCAGCATAGGTGATAGACTTGATAACCAGCTAACAAACACGAGAAACACAAAGATTAGAAATGATTCTCCCAGGCATCAAATTGTACAAAACAGTTTATCTATTTTCATTTCACAGGATTCATTTATTAAGCTGATATTACACATCAAACCTTCTGAATATGGCTTTTGTAACACAGACTGACTTCTTTTATCAAATTCATGATAAATGTTTTTCTTTGGTGTAATAGATCAAGACTTTGTGACATACTTGTGTGTGACATACTTCACACTTTCCCTCTAATATCTCACTAGTCCACCTTCTTTGACACTCAAACTTTTGTGAAATGGATCTCACAGAAATATTTTTACTTGGTTGGAGTTTATGCTGTACTCAAGAATATTTCACTTCTGCAACAGCGGCCAGCATTATGGTGGGAGGAAATCAAACAGGGCTCATGGAAAACCCATGACCATCCGCAGGTTGCTGCCAGACCTTCCTATGTGCGGTCAGAGAGGAAGTCAGCATGAGCTGGACCAGATCTCAGACTACACTCTTTAGGATGACATACTCCACATTTCCCTCATCTGTCACTTGATGCATCATTTGTGAACAGCTGTATGTATCATTACGTACTGAGTATGTGTAACCATCTGTTGTCACCCTTACCGCGTTTGTAAAGGACATCTGTGTCTTGTGATGGGCAACCTGTGTGTTACAGCCATACAGAGTAGAGCTCAGGATAAAATGGCTGGCATTAGCGTGAGCGCGACAAGCTGGATTTCGCAGAGACAGGTAGTCCTCCAGTATCCCATATGTCTGCAAAGACAGAAAACGGATGTACTTATTTAGTTGACTGAAAAGCATACTCAAGGAAGTTTAATGCAGTACTCAAGGACATTTAATTCCATACTCAAGGATGTTTCACTTATAAGAGGACAGTTAAGTTTATAGGTAGAGGAAATCTAATACCCCATACACACGGCCAAAAATTTAATCCACATCTAATCTGAACCAGTTAAACTGAAGCCAGTTGAAAAAATGCGGGCAATCACACAACCCTGTGGCCAAGCTGGTTTAAGCCAGTTCAGAAATGTTGCTGCTTACATGGTCACATTTAAGCCAGTTGCACTACATGTAGCAATACTTTAAGCTATGCTGAAGCCAGTTGTACCACATGTAGCAATACTTGAAGCTACATCGAAGCCAGTTGTACTACATGTAGCAATACTTGAAGCTACGTCGCTAGCTGGGGCAAATAAACCAGATTAAGTGCCCACACTTTACAGTCACACAGGTGATGTCAAACTGGCTCAAAGCCACGTCAGCATTTCAACCAGATTAACTTCGCCAGTGTGAACTAGGTGTCTGTGCTGAGGATAAACCATCCACCCTTCTTTGTACGCTTGTAACCTACAAACCTCGTAATGCACCAAATGTACGGAGACGAGGTATAAGCCTTTATATACACAGGTTACGCCACGACAGCAGGCAGGCTTATATATGGATGACAGCCAATCATACTAAAGCTTCTGGACAACAAGTCCTAGGTTTGTTACATTACTGATGTAGCACAGATGCACATGTACCCATACAACTACCTGTCTTTTACAAATAATGTAATGGAACAACTACAGGACCTAAATCAAGATGTACAATAGCACAAAATGTGGTGTTAGCGCCTAACAAGACAATGGAGTTCCAACAGCCTTACGTAACATGGGTGTGCCATAAAGTACATCCTAGAAAATACAAGCTTTTTAGCTCCCCTCTTATTCACTGGAAAACTTCCAGGAAATAAAACCAAAAGTCTAACTCACCGATGCCACCTTTTTGGGAACAAATATCATCAAGCCATTCCTCTGACACTCAACAGACATTGATCTCCGCACAGCCATCTCCGTACGCGAAGGATTCTTAAAAGGAGACAGCTTGGGAGCATCGGGCTTGGACAGGTACGGAGGATAGTCACTATTAGACTTCTCGTCTCTTGGCTCATCTGAAAAAGATCCATAACCCGAGAGTTTTATCTCAAACTGCGGTCTTGTGAAGTTTGTGATGCAGTGCCTCCATATCTTCGGGATAATTCATATTGTCTGTGAGACAATGTTACTGCCAATCCCAAAATTCCATCCAATTTATAATCAACAAAATGCCCGAACTTTATTCTTAGCTTTTATTTATCTTCATTGTCATACCACCTCTATGATCATAGTGTTTTACTTGTGGGCGCCCCGCTGTAGGACAGGCCCAAGCTCTAGGACAAGCCCCTCAGTGTAGGACAAGCCCCTTGGTGTAGGACAAGCCCCTCATGATGTAGGACCACCCTTCATGGTGTAAGACAGGTCCCCCCTCTGTAGGACAGGCCCCAGCTGTAGGACATTCACCCCACTGTAGGATAGGCCCCAGCCCCCTGCTGTGGGACAGGCTTCTTGCTGTACAGTACCGCCCATGCCCAACTACAAATTGGGAGCGCCCAGACCCCTGACATAACTTGTCTAGACTGCTAACAAAGCTCACCCAGACCGCTAACGAAGCGTGCCCAGACATCTAACAAAGCATGCCTAGACTGCGAGAAATCGATGACCTGCCATCCGTCCCAAACGGATGCATAAGACTACATGCTGTAGGGGACTGTTTGTGCCTTGAAAATAAATGTAGTTTGGCTGGCAAATATGCAGCTTACCTGGTGGTAAATCCAAACAAATGGCACAATCCGTAAATACATGCACACACTTACTTTAAATCAATATTATCTATAAGACACCATCGAGAGTTTTCATGTTTTCATGGATTCAATTCATGAACATATTTTGTTTTCAAATTTTGCTTTCAGGCGCACGGGTGGACTGGAATATGCAGGCAAGATGCCAATACAGTGTTTATGATCTTTGGTCAGCAAAACTATATCATTGCGCCGGATTTCATTCAGTTGTGTGATGCCTGTACAGAAAATAAACATCATAACTTGTCTCAGCCCTGAAAATAAATGTAGTTCGGCTGGTATGCTGCAGCTTACCACAACCATGTGGCGGTAAAATCTGCCTTGAGAATTACTAGACAAAAAATGACACAAATTGCCAAAATGCTCACAGACCTCTAGCGCAATCTTTAGAGTCTGATGTCAGACAAACCTAATTATGCAAACCCAATTTAATCCCAACTGAACATGCCTGCCTAACTGCTTAATCAGTTAAATAATCAGTAATTATCTTCAAATAATAAACAGACATGTCAGCCGGTAAACTTTGGGAGCCTGGTCATGAGCAAGTATGCGGTTTATCCACACAATAACAGCAATCAAATTGATTTGTTCAGTTGAAAACCTGTGACAAAAGACAAAAGAATACAATAAATCATGCAGTTAGTAAATAATTTTATTTACCTATCAGTTAACTTTCCACGAAAATTTTTGTTCTCATTAAAAAGTAGCCAGGTGACGTAAAACCATAATCGCTGATTTCTGGCAATGCTGTGAGCAACACTAAGAATAAGATTTAAAGTAAAATAGAAGTGAGTAGTGTGTCGAAATGTTATTTCGACACGCTACTCACTTAAAAATATTTACTATTGAAATAAAATTATTTACTACTGGCATGTTTTGTTGTATAATATTTACATTACAGGATGTATACATTCTCTCCAGAACTTGTGCACGCCGAAATCAGAGACCTGACGTGCTGAGTTTGCCCACGAGGTATCTTTTGTATCAGAGTTTCAGCATGCAGAAGTTAACCGAATTACACGAGTCAATTTAAATAGTTTTTTATTGGTAGCCCATTGGTGTGTTGTCAGTACTTTTTGTTGTTATGTTGTTCTGCTCCACAAGTAATCCACACCAGCACCCGATGGTAGGCCTAATGATCGAGGTTTGGCCAATTCTAAAGTAGCCACGATTTGGTGAAACAGTGATATTATGATGTAAAGCTGAATTCATTCATTTTTGACCGTTCTGTGTATATCATAAATGAAAACAGTTTACAGTAAAAGCAAAATATATATAAAAACAACACACTGAAAGCTAGTGTGAGTAGTTTGATCTACATATCTACATATTTCTGCAGGGATTACGATATCCTCTTCTGTACATTACCACATTCTGGAAATTCTGCAAATGTACCCAGAAATTATTCTAAAATAATCATAACAAGCTATTATTGTTCATGTATCATAGCCATATATAAATGGAACCATTTAGAAAACGCCTTTTGATTTGATTTTGATTTCACGCATTCATTTGTTTTTCCAAACAAAATAATATGTTTACATCATCGGTGATATCACCACTAACGCAACTGTTCACAGAACGGACATGTGGCAAACCTTCGATTGCGGAAGCACTTGTATATTGTTACTGCGGTGATCTGTCTTGGCCATTTCTGATTAGGCCTGTCGGGAAGTTAGTAGAGCGCTTACAGAGCAGCAACAGACTACAGACAGTGCATACAGGGTACTGACAAAGCAGGGCCAGACCAAAATAGCGCACCTGATAGGCTGTTGGGCCTGGGTGGTGCTGCAGGACAGGCCCCCCTGTAGGACATGACCCCTGCTGTAGGACAGGACCCCCCCCCCCCCCACCCGCTGTAGGACAGTTGCCCCGCAACAACTGAAGAACCGGCCCCTGATGTAGGACAAGCCCTGCGCTGTCGGAACCTCCCCCTACACCTCCCCCCCCCCCCACACACTCTGTAGTGCAAGCTCTCCAATGGAGGACACGCTCCCTGCTGAAGGCCACGCCCCCTGCTGAAGGCCACGCACCCCTCAGAGCCCTGTAGGCTACTTACCTCGTTCTGGTACCAGCAGCAGGATGTGGTTACTTGTGGGCACCCCGCTGTAGGAGAGGATGGGTCCATAGCGGTACTCCACCCAGCTGACCAGGTCCTTACCACTGTAAGGCAGTTTCTCTATCCTCGTCTCCACAGTGTCCATGTTCACCTCCTCTGTGTCCATGTAACTGTTACCCTGCAACAACCAAAGAGCAACAGATTTCGTATGTTTAACACAGAATTTTTCACTAATAATGCCAGCACTCTATTTTACCTGTGGAGGAACCAGGTAGTCATGGAGTGAACCAACTTTGCTGGATACATGACAAACCATGGACTGAGTGAATCTACCAAACCACCTTTGCCGGATACATGACAAACCATGGACTGAGCGAATCTACCAAACCACCTTGGCCGGATACATGACAAACCATGGACTGAGCGAATCTACCAAACCACCTTTGCCGGATACATGACAAACCATGGACTGAGCGAATCTACCAAACCACCTTGGCCGGATACATGACAAACCATGGACTGAGCGAATCTACCAAACCAACTTTGCCGGATACATGACAAACCATGGACTGAGTGAATCTACCAACAAGAGCTGGATTTGAATCAACAGTCTTATACTTGTCCAATGTGGTATTCATTTAGGCCTAAATCCATTACTTCATCATAGCATTTTTCTGATAAACTCAGCAGTTACAAGCCTGACACTACCTGAACCTCCTAACAGCACTTGCCCATTTCCATCCTAAAAACGTATCTATGTCTAACTAGTACAACATTAACACCTCAAAATTGCTACAAAGACCGTTTTCAATATCCCAACAATGTACACTTGCTACATCCTTGCCTTTCAATGCAACATGTTTAAATGCAAGTATTATGAAATTAAAGGGAGGTAACCACATTAGTCAAGAGAATGAGATTATCTCCCCCTAACAGTTCATTACTGGACAAGCATGTAATTTTGCATTTGCTTTGGCAATTTTTCAACGTTTGTGAACATATCCAGACTACAACAAAATGATAGATACGCAATGCGCAAAAAAAAATTTGTCTTATCAGTGACAAAAAATTTATTTCAAACAAACCTAAAGGCCCCACTCACCACAATTTCGATATTCCCACGAACTTTGCGAGACTTGACCTTCCAGGAGAGGTTAGGCGGAGATTTCAGGAGCAGAACCAGTTCGCTTTTCACACTGCCCAGGATTTCCGGCACTATTTCCACAACAATTTCAGACGCCGTGCCACCTAGGTCTCCTCCACTAACTTCTATAATGTGAACTGACCTGAAGACAAATTGGGACACACAAATGAAATGTAACTGAGAAAAAAGTTGACATCATTCACAAATAAGCACGTTTTTTTTGATCAGTGAGTAAATTGTCCACATCCACGATGGTATAACACAATGGTTCAGATTTATAGGTGGAGTAAACCATAGTACCCTGAAGTAAACCAGAGTGCCTGGAGTAAACCAGAGTGAGTGGAGTAAACCAGAGTGCCTGGAGTAAACCAGATTGCCTGGAGTAAACCATAGTACCCTGAAGTAAACCACAGTACCCTGAAGTAAACCATAGTACCCTGAAGTAAACCAGAGTGCCTGGAGTAAACCAGATTGCCCTGGAGTAAACCATAGTACCCTGGAGTAAACCAGATAGTTCTGGAGTAAACCAGCTTGCCCTGGAGTAAACCATAGTACCCTGAAATAAACCAGAGTGCCTGGAGTAAACCAGATTGCCCTGGAGTAAACCATAGTACCCTGGAGTAAACCAGACTGCTCTGGAGTAAATCAGATTGCCCTGGAGTAAACCATAGTACCCTGAAGTAAACCAGAGTGCCTGGAGTAAACCAGATTGCTCTGGAGTAAACCAGATTGCCCTGGACTAAACCATAGTACCCTGAAGTAAACCAGAGTGCCTGGAGTAAACCAGCCTTGGAGTAAACCATAGTGCCGGGAGTAAACCAGATTGCTCTGGAGTAAACCATAGTACCCTGGAGTAAACCAGATAGCTCTGGAGTAAACCAGATTGCCCTGGAGTAAACCATAGTACCCTGAAGTAAACCAGAGTGCCTGGAGTAAACCAGATTGCCCTGGAGTAAACCATAGTACCCTGGAGTAAACCAGACTGCTCTGGAGTAAACCATAGAACCCTGAAGTAAACCAGATTGTCTGGAGTACAACAGATAGCCCTGGAGTAAACCAGATAGCCCTGGAGTAAACCATATTGCCTGGAGTAAACCAGATTGCTCTGGAGTAAACCAGATTGCCCTGGAGTAAACCATAGTACCCTGAAGTAAACCAGAGTGCCTGGAGTAAACCAAATTGCCCTGGAGTAAACCAGATTGCCCAGGAGTAAACCAAATTACCCTGAAGTAAACCAGAGTGCCTGGAGTAAAGCAGATAGCCCTGGAGTAAAGCAGAGTGCTTTGGGGAAATCAGTACCTGGAGGAAACCATAGTGCCTGTGTCCTGTTGGCTGAAGTGAAGGTTAAACTTGTACCGGCTGTAAAGAAAACAAATTGTGACTCACGACTTACTTGCTGTTTTTGTTTGCATTGTCCACATTGGCACACCCAGTCAGGTGACGATCCTCGCGGTATGCCCCCTTGATGAAAGATGCTGTTGTTGATCGTCCAATCAAATCACATGATGGTGGAAGCCCAGGAACTGGATATTAATACAATTATTATACCTCATAAGGTAATTCTCAGTTTCCATTAGTTGAAAGACAGTCACATGATATTTCGCATAACATGATGTACAACGATCACGCGCACCAAAGAATGCAACCTCACGTTCACGAGGCAATATCCAACCATCTTGTGCTAATATCCAACGATCACAAGCGTTTATTCCACAATAGTTACCTCCCTTTGAGAACTCTCTGGCAACTGCTTCTTCGTAAACTAAACAACCAGATGGTGGTTATAGCTCCCTTATAGAAAAAGTACTTTTGGAGAGAAGTGATATTCAACGAGGGCAAACAATTCCAGAAGAGCTGACAATTCCTGATGTTCCACCCCACAGCATGCACTATGTGTACAACATTATTTTTTGAAACACGGAAGTTGACAAACCAGTAACTGCACTTTTTTGACGACTACCCCAATACATATTCACATGGCTGTTTACAGACTGGTCAGAGATAGCAAAAAGCTCAAAATAATAAAAATAATAATAGTGAAAATAATAGCCGGAATCACAAATATATACCAAACATGTCATTTCCACCTGACATATAGTCACAAATTAAATGTGACCACAAACATAATTGGATAAGAAGTGCGTGGTTTTACAAAATGGACCAGTCCACTGGAAAGAGGAACAATTTTGTGGGTGACAATACGCCTATCAGAGAAGAAAAACAAAACCACCAAGCAGGTAGGATGGTTACTAAATGAGGACAGGTGGACAGCCATGAAGAGCATTCTCTATTACACTTAACTCCCTCACCTGTGTGCATGCCAACTTCCATGACAAGGGCATTAACTCCGCTAAGCTCAGAGAACGAGGTCAGCTGTCCATACATCCTCTCCACCCAGGCTATCAGGGACTCGCTGTCATCTGGCATTCCATCGACCTTCAACACGCTTTGTCGCAGGCTGAAGTTGTGGAACAAAATTGTCGACTGTTTCGAGATCTGTAACATGACAACATTTAACGTTAAATAACCCATCTGAAATGACAGCTGGACTCTTTACCACTGATGTTTTGCTTCTGAAATAACTGACATTTTGTTTCATGGTATTCCACAATTTCCCCAAATATTTAATATTTAAAATGGAAAAGATAATGGGGGGATAACGGAAAATTAACCTCAAAAAATAGAAACCCTGATTAGTAAGTCAGACTAAATTGATCATTTGCAATAAACTGCAGTGGTCTGTGGAAATGATATACCAATCATCAGTACCTCACTACAACCAGTCCACTACCATACTACAGGCAAACCACTGGCACACCAGAGGTACAACACTAGAAGAAAACCCCTGAAGAACTTTTCACCTGTATCACAGAGCACATAGAAACATTTACTCAATGACTGGGAGGGGGCTTCCGTGGCCGGGGTGGTAAATGCGCCAGCGTGGCGCAATAACACTCAGGTGCGGTTGCTGTGAGTTCAAGCTCAGCTGATGCTGGCTTCCTTTCCACTTGTACGTTGGAAGGTATGCTGTGGACGGTCATGGGTTTCCTTCAGGCGCTCCCCGGTTTCCTCCCACCACAAAGATGCCGTGCTGCCACGGTATTGGGGAAATATTCTTGAGTACAGTGTAAAATGCCAATCAAATAAATAAATAAATACAAATTGGAATTTGAATAATTGGACACGATATCAACATGTGCTAATATGATCACTGAGGGGTAGAAATATGTACATATTCAAAATACTTTAAAACAAGCATGAAAATGTTCATACTTATCATGTGCAGGAGAGAGGAGTTGATGTATCACTCCTGTGATAGGCTGCACACTGACCAATGATCTCCTCCACACAATATCAGTGAAAACTCATCATCCAATCATTACTCACCACAAACAGATGTCTGATGGGAGATGCATCGCGGATTTTAATTGTTTCTACACGCCATGTTGTTGGGATGTCAGACTTCAAAACTATCACCAGAGGCTTCCGATATTTGCCTGTACACAAAAAAAAAAAAAAAAAAAATTATTCAATCAAAATAAGAACATGTGGACTGAAAAACAGTCCTGATACTGAATGCACAAAGCTTTTTTAGGGTCTTATTAAATGTCAATAACTCAAAATTTGATACTTCTATAATTGGGAATCAGGTTTATCAGTGGAGGCATCTGCGTACTCTGAAGAAACTATGGCCCTTCTCCAACCTCCTGCCAAACCTCCTCACTTAAAGCCACAGCCAAACAAAGACAGCTGGAATAATCTGTGACTTATAAAATTTGAGGTCGCAACCTCTGACCCACCTCTGTTCCAGTGCTGCTTGACTGTGACTTATAACATCAGAGGTCATCCCCTATAACCCACCTATGCACTAATGTAGATGGACGTTGACATACGACATCACAGGTCGTGACTCACCTCTGTTCTGGTGCGAGGCTGTCCTACAACATTAAAGGTCACCACCTCTGTTCTGGTGTGAGGCTGTCCTACAACATCATTAGAGGTCGTGACCTCAAACCTCTCTGTTTGAGAGGGAAATGACCCTGACCTATAACAAAATTAGAGGTCACGACACTTTTCCCCACCTCTGTTAGCAAGATAAGAGGTTGTAACCTCTGACCCACCTCTGTTCTAAAGTGGCTTAATTTTGACTGACCTTAAACAATATCAGAGGTCGTGACCTTTGACCCACCTCTGTTCTGGTGTGGCTTGACTGTGACAGACACCTCAAATGGTGTGGGGATAGAGGATTGTGACAGTTCAACCAGGTTCACCACATGCACTTCCTGTCCAGCAGTCGTTGTCGAGTTGGAGGCACATGACCTGCGCTCCGATATGCTGTGTTCTAGGTAAGCCCGGACGTAGCGCGACTCATATGGGCTGGCGATGACGCAGTCTTTTGGCTCAACAGCTGCACCTATAACATCACCATGGAAACAATATCATGCCGCATGTTATGGTCAACATATCAAAGTAGGCCGTACGGTCGATCCAATTTGCATACCTGAATTACTGCACATTTGATGTTTTCATACACAATTTCCCAATTCTGAATACTGTACACACAAACATGTAGGATGAACTTGTGCTAGTACTGTACATGTACATACACCCAAATACAAATATATGGCAGAATGAGTAACCATCAAACTCACACCTGTACGTATTCAAACATAATCAGAACATATAACCATCAAACTCACACCTGTACATATTCAAACATAATCACAACATGTAACCATCAAACTCACACCTGTACGTATTCAAACATAATCACAACATGTAACCATCAAACTCACACCTGTACGTATTCAAACATAATCACAACATGTAACCATCAAACTCACACCTGTACGTATTCAAACATAATCACAACATGTAACCATCAAACTCACACCTGTACGTATTCAAACATAATCACAACATGTAACCATCAAACTCACACCTGTACGTATTCAAACATAATCAGAACATGTAACCATCAAACTCACACCTGTACGTATTCAAACATAATCACAACATGTAACCATCAAACTCACACCTGTACGTATTCAAACATAATCAGAACATGTAACCATCAAACACACACTTGTACGTATTCAAACATAATCACAACATGCAACCATCAAACTCACACCTGTACGTATTCAAACATAATCACAACATGTAACCATCAAACTCACACCTGTACGTACTCAAACATAATCAGAACATGTAACCATCAAACTCACACTTGTACGTATTCAAACATAATCACAACATGTAACCATCAAACTCACACCTGTACGTATTCAAGCATAATCAGAACATGTAACCATCAAACTCACACCTGTACGTATTCAAACATAATCACAACATGTAACCATCAAACTCACACCTGTACGTATTCAAACATAATCACAACATGTAACCATCAAACTCACACCTGTACGTATTCAAACATAATCACAACATGTAACCATCAAATCACACTTGTACGTATTCAAACATAATCACAACATGTAACCATCAAACTCACACCTGTACGTATTCAAGCATAATCACAACAAGTAACCATCAAACTCACACCTGTACGTATTCAAACATAATCACAACATGTAACCATCAAACTCACACCTGTACGTATTCAAACATAATCAGAACATGTAACCATCAAACTCACACCTGTACGTATTCAAACATAATCAGAACATGTAACCATCAAACTCACACCTGTACGTATTCAAACATAATCACAACATGTAACCATCAAACTCACACCTGTACGTATTCAAACATAATCAGAACATGTAACCATCAAACTCACACCTGTACGTATTCAAACATAATCACAACATGTAACCATCAAACTCACACCTGTACGTATTCAAACATAATCACAACATGTAACCATCAAACTCACACTTGTACGTATTCAAACATAATCACAACATGTAACCATCAAACTCACACCTGTACGTATTCAAACATAATCACAACATGTAACCATCAAACTCACACCTGTACGTATTCAAACATAATCAGAACATGTAACCCTCAAACTCACACCTGTACGTATTCAAACATAATCAGAACATGTAACCATCAAACTCACACCTGTACGTATTCAAACATAATCACAACATGTAACCATCAAACTCACACCTGTACGTATTCAAACATAATCACAACATGTAACCATCAAACTCACACCTGTACGTATTCAAACATAATCAGAACATGTAACCATCAAACTCACACCTGTACGTATTCAAACATAATCACAACATGTAACCATCAAACTCACACCTGTACGTATTCAAACATAATCACAACATGCAATCATCAAACTCACACCTGTACGTATTCAAACATAATCAGAATAATTTCAAGATTTCAAATATGTACACCCTGATTTGAGTTTCAAAAGAATTTCCAAAAGAAACCCCTCTCTATCAAACCACTCAGAACCCAGTAACTTAATACATCCTCAATTCATATCTACATTCTCTACAACCCCCCCCCACCCCCCACGCCTCCTCCCTACCGCTCCACCCCTAGTTAGAATTCCTCTACATGGACATGGAGTGGGGGGGGGGGACAGCATACATGCAGTATCATCTACTTCATAGCTCTCCAATTTCTTTTTTTTCCCTTTTTCATCAAAAATCGGTAAAGATGGCCTGATTTCTCTGGGGAAATAACGACTAGTTTTAATTCACTTACAGCGAATCTTGCAGACTAAAACATGCTGACAATTTGCCTACAAGTACATCTATAAGCCAACATAGATGTTAATATAACTACCTCTGCTACCCTATATATAGTGAACCCGACTAATATTGCACAGGAGAAACCCACAACACAGGGATAGTTTCTCTCCCCTACCCTGGCCCCACCCTTCCCAGGTCCTCACAGATTTAGTCAAGCTTGGAAACAAGGGTGACAGGAAGGCACAACCTTCGCTAGACTTGTACATTTATGCCCCACGCCAAAAATATGAACTAGCTTTTTATAAACGTATTTATAGTCTTGTCCTTTGTTTCACTATTCACGTAGCATATACGTATGTACATATAGCACGTACCTACTGTATACACATGTACATCCTCAGACAATTACATCTGTGCTAATGTTTACACACAGCAGAAAAATGTTTATCCTCCATCAGGGTAATAAACAAAACCCAGTATCATGTCATTCTATAAATACACGTCAAGGAAAAATAATCCAAAAATACATAATGTACATAAAATATACCGGTAACTGCAATGCAACCATCAAGAAATCAGCCCAAAGGTATCGTTCTCAACCGTTCTGGTTCCAATTTTCACTTCATTATTTATTAACGTGTGTGCGGCCGGTATTCTATGCAGTAGATGTACCTTAAAATATTTCCCTCAGAAGCAAGGATTTAGCCAGCTATACGTCTCCCCGTCCCTGCGATGGGCAAACCAGGCCCGTTTATTATTTGTAAAATCAGTAAACCATGAAACCATGTAAAACATGAAATATCCACACCTTGTTATTCTGTCTTTATTCCCTGTCAGGCGAAATTTTAAAATCACTTAGCTGAACACTACCATAGTTTAAGAAAGCCTACCGAGCCGAAATGTTTTAAAATCCACCCTTCGATCAACGTGACCTAGATATCCAACCAGAGCTGGTATTAGCCGGACAAGGAGTTGTCTCCCTTCATTATAGTACAAAGTGCAGCGAAATTGCGGTACGTATAGGAAACATCGAACCGCCTGGAGTCGGCCTAAGTAAATATGTGCTGAAATTGGAAGATGTCAAAACACGGCTCTGATAAATCTAGCAAGATAATGCCTTTCTTCAACAAAGCTTCAACTCATGCTAGTGTACACTTAGAAACAGAAGAGGATTCTGATTTGGAGCTTGATGTTGAACTTCAGGCACATGCTGGAGCTGAAATTGACAACGATGACTTCATCGGACATGTTGGAAGTGGACCACCGAGTCAGTGTAGATAACGGCCCAAAGTGACGAAAAAAAGGTGTACCGAAACAAAAACGTTTTCTGCAGGCTGAATGAAAACGTTCGCGTGGCTAAGTTACGGTCAGGCTTAAAACACAGTTAAATTGAAAGTATGCAGTCAGAGTGGGCGAGTGGACTGAGGGCACGAGAAATTTCAGGTCTGGTTTACTTTCAGTTTTGTTGATGTTGGCCCCCTGTATAAATTCCACATAAGTATCATTCGCAGTGGCCAGTGCAACCAAAAATCACGTCCAACTTAAAGTCACCATATTTGTTTAGTGTAATTCCTTTTTATTTAAACCATCAATCTAACTATCAGGCTCCATGATCATGCTAAAAAATACATGTACTAAGCCACTGATGCATAGGCCAAGAAGGCTTTAATGACATTCGCCTTTTGTGCAAAGGTAATTTTCATACTACATATATCTGTAATAAAAGAACTCTAAGTCCCATGAAGATGTAAAATTTTCAGAGGAAATAACAAAAATGATGACAACATGAAAAACAGCGGTTTGACTAAACTTTGTCCACCTTTGAAGGCCTCTAGATTGCATCTCCAGCCCCTGGACCCCGGCCTATTGGTCCTGGGTCACTCCAGTGAGACACCCTCACCTAACACCCTGGCTAAACCCCTGCTCAGAACAGAAGCACTCAGGGAACGGTGCCCATGGGGTAGAACTGAAACCCACTTGGCTCCTGACAAATCTTTTAATGTAATGTACATGTACATCATGCCATGACTGAACAAGTGAAGGTCAGCGGTCAAGAGCCTGTGGACTTCTGTCAATCTAAGCAATTCAACTGCTTGCACAGCCCATGACAGCCCACTTCAAACAACCAGTATAAAGTGATTATGCTAACACAATGTAAGCCCGAACACCTAAGGTCATTCAGAGATGGCCTTGACCAGAAAATGAATTCAGAGACTAATTAGCTATTCAGAACCTGACCTCCCCAGGGGCCTTGTAATGAGGAGTCAGGAAGTCTGACCAGAGGTATCTGACCACAGGGCAGCAATCTACCTCAGAAAACTTGAAGGATGGTTAGCCCCTTGCTTAATTTGTCTGTACATGAACAGCTGAAGCTGTACAGGAAAAATGCTTCGGGCTACAGAATTCAGGGCAAGGCCACAAACATCAAGAGGCAATTTTCATGTTTCCATGACCATCTTAATGTGCACTGATTCTAGGAATAATTGAAGTGAACATGTCAGGCACACACACAATCCTTGATACATATATGATGACACTTGTTACAAACCTACATGTCTGATCATGAACATAGTCAGGCCAAAATGAATCTGATATACCTAAACAAGAGAAAAAAGCTACATGAACATGTAAGTTTTGACATATTGTAATACTAAGATGACACGTTGTAACGCTAAGATGACACATTGTAATACCAGCATGAGACATTGTAATATCAACATGAGACTGTAATACCAACATGACACAATGAAATATCAACATGACACACTGTAATATCAACATGACACACTGTAATATCAACATGACACACTGTAATACCAACATGACACATTGTAATATCAACATGACACACTGTAATATCAACAAGACACACTGTCATACCAACATGACACACTGTAATACCAACATGACACTGTAATATCAACATGACACACTGTAATACCAACATGACACACTGTAATATCAACATGAGACACAGTAATATCAACATGACATACAGTAATATCAACATGACACACAGTAATATCAACATGACACATTGTAATATCAACATGACACACGGTAATATCAACATGACTCATTGTAATATCAACATGAAACACTGTAATATCAACAAGACACACTGTAATACCAACATGGCACACTGTAATACCAACATGACACAATGTAATACCAACATGACACATTGTAACATCAACATGAGACTGTAATAGCAACATGACACATTGCAATATCAACATGACACACTGTAATATCAACATGGCACACTGTAATACCAACATGGCACACTGTAATATCAACATGACTCATTGTAATATCAACATGAAACACTGTAATACCAACATAACACACTGTAATATCAACATGAGACACTGTAATATCAACATGACATACAGTAATATCAACATGACACACAGTAATATCAACATGACACACAGTAATATCAACATGACACATTGCAATATCAACATGGCACACGGTAATACCAACATCAAACATTGTGATACCATGATGACACACTGTAATATCAACATGACATACTGTAATATCAACATGACACACAGTAATACCAACATGACACATTGTAACACTAACATGACACTGTAATATCAGTATGACACACTGTAATATCAACATGACACACAGTAATACCAACATGGCACATTGTGATACCATGAGACACTGTAATATCAACATGACACACAGTAATATCAACATGACACACAGTAATACCAACATGACACACTGTAATATCAACATGACACACTGTAATACCAACATGACACATTGTAATATCAACACGACACACTGTAATACCAACATGACACACTGTAATACCAACATGACACACGGTAATACCAATATGACACATTGTAATACCAACATGACACTGTAATACCAGTATGACACATTGCAATATCAACATGACATACTGTAATACCAACATGACACACTGTAATACCAACATGACACACTGTAAATTGACACATCCTAAAATTCACCAACAGATGATCACACATCTGAGCATGGCAAGTGACAAAGAAATCAGTCAGCGATGAGAATCAAAATTGCAACAGCCCTAACAATGAGAATCAACACCTTTAGGCCTCAGTTAACCATAGCACATGTTCATGTACATATTTTTATGTATTTATTCGATTGGTGTTTTACACTCTACTCAAGAATATTTCTTTTATATGAAGGCAACAAGCATTATGGTGGGAGGACACTGAGCAGACACTGGAGTAAACCCACAACCATCAGCAGGATGCTGGCAAACCTTTCTACAAACGGTTGAAGAGGAAGCCAGCATGAGCTGGACTTGAACTCACTGCCACCGCATTGGTGAGAGGCTCCTGAGTCATTGTGCTGGGCTGGTATAGGTACATATGGCTCCAATAGAGGATTAACATGCCCCTACACACATGCAGCACAAACTGAAATGCAAGAGGAGCTACATGTTTACTGTAAGAAGGATGAGGGCCGAGCAGGATGGTTTGAGGGGGTGGTGGTCACACAGTGACCAGAAGTTCCTGACCTGTACTGGTCTGCACTCAGGGAGCCACTTCCCTAGAGCTGAACATGGAACCAACTGCCTACAAGCCTGGAAATGGGAAGGGGAGGAGAAGCCAGAGTGTAGTGAGATATGGTGGGGAGGGGGGAGGGTGCAGATCTCTCAGAGGCTAGAAGTCTCCCACCCAATGCTGACCTATATACAAGGTACTGACAGGAGCAGATAACACTGTGGTATAGATCAGGGCTGCCAAACTTAACTCCACAGGAATAATAACTCTGAGGAGAGTGAGAGTGGTACATGTACAGGCTGTGGTGGAGTCGGAACAGAAATACCCAACACATGTACAGGTTGATATGTGTAAACTCCCTACTCTCCCAGCAACACTTTGTACTGGGTGACTTTTACATGGCAGCAATAGGCATTCATAAATACTTGCAAATGTCCTCCTTACTTCTGTAAGAGCCAAACATTTGACCACTTTCTCAGCATCCATGAACCACTGGTTTTAACCTTGTTTTTACATGAATCTGACAAAAATGTGTCACTTTAAAAATCCTAAACTTCAGGTGAAATAAAGGAGATATTTCCTTGACTATTGTTTAACACCATAATCAGTAATTTTTCACCTTTAACACCATAATCAGTAATTTTTCACCTTTAACACCACAATCAGTCATTTTTTCACCTTCCTGCTGAACCATGGAGGTTAGCGACATTCTCACATGTGAAATAGACATATAGACTGATGAGTGGTCTAGATTATACTGAAGCATAAAGCAAACCTTTTTTCTGAAAAGAGCAACTTTTATACCTCAGGTGTATGGCGGTCATAATTTGTTGACAATTTGAAGTTTTTTGTTTTGTTTTTATTTGGGGATCGGTCTGATTTCCTTCCAACATGGCGCTGGTCGCCGTGATATAAGTGAAATATCCTTGAACGCGGTGTACAGTACCAATAAAATAAATAAATAATTTTTTTCCCCCTTCTTTCCCTCAGTATTCTCATGTGCCTCAATGAGAAGCATTACTACTTTTAGAAGTTTACTACTGTGTGCATGCATGATGAATAACCAAGTGACAATTGACCGGGCAGAATACAGTGGCTTATGCTCTAGCGCTTTAGGCACACCCACAGATGTTACATATAGTGGCTTGTCCTCTAGCGACTTACGCACACCCACAGATGTTACATATAGTGGATTGTCCTCTAGCGACTTAGGCACACTCACAGATGTTACATACAGTGGATTGTGCTCTGGTGCTTTAGGCACATTTACAGATGTAAAATACAGGGGATTGTGCCGTGGCGCTTTAGGCACACTTACAGATGTTACATACAGTGGATTGTGCTCTGGCGCTTTAGGCACACTTACAGATGTTACATACAGGGGATTGTGCTCTTGCGCTTTACGCACACCTACAGATGTTACATACAGTGGATTGTGCTCTGGCGATATAGGCACACTTACAGATGTTACATACAGGGGATTGTGCCCTGGCGCTTTAGGCACACCTACAGATGTTACATACAGTGGATCTTCCTCTGGTGATTTGGGCACACTTACAGATGTTACATACAGTGAATTGCGCCCTGGCGCTTTGGGCACACTTACAGATGTTACATACTGTGGATTTTCCTCTGGCACTTCAGGCACACTTACAGATGTTACATACAGTGGATTGTGCCCTGGTGTTTTAGGAACACTTACAGATGTTACATACAATGGATTGTGCTCTAGCGGTTTAGGCACACCTACAAATGTTACATACAGTGGATTGTGCTCTGGCACTTTCAGCACACCTACAGATTATACATACAGTGGATTGTGCCCTG
Source organism: Liolophura sinensis (assembly GCF_032854445.1). Lineage (NCBI taxonomy): Eukaryota > Metazoa > Mollusca > Polyplacophora > Chitonida > Chitonidae > Liolophura > Liolophura sinensis. The sequence goes on along the minus strand of NC_088307.1, from coordinate 29,385,924 downwards.
ACGCTTTAAGCACACCTACAGATGTTACATACAGTGGATTGTGCCCTGGCGCTTTAGGCACACCTACAGATGTTACATACAGTGCATTGTGCTCTGGTGCTTTAGGCACACCTATAGATGTTACATACAGTGGCTTGTCCTCTAGTGCTTTAGGCACACCTAAAGATGTTACATACAGTGGATTGTGCCCTGGCGCTTTAGGCACACTTACAGATGTTACATACAGTGGATTGTGCCCTGGCGCTTCAGGCACACCTACAGATGTTACATACAGTGGATTGTGCCCTGGCACTTTAGGCACACCTACAGATGTTACATACAGTGGATTGTGCTCTGGCACTTTAGGCACACCTACAGATGTTACATACAGTGGATTGTGCCCTGGCACTTTAGGCACACCTACAGATGTTACATACAGTGGATTGTGCCGTGGCGCTTTAGGCACACGCACAGATGTTACACATACAGTGGATTGTGGCCTGACGCTTTAAGCACACCTACAGATGTTACAAACAGTGGCTTGTCCTCTAGCGCTTTAGGCACACCCACAGATGTCACATACAGTGGATTGTGCTCTGGCGCTTTAGGCACACCCACAGATGTTATATACAGTGGATTGTGGTCTGGTGCTTTAGGCACACCTACAGATGTTACATACAGTGGATTGTGCCCTGGTGCTTTAAGCACACCTACAGATGCTACATACAGTGGATTGTGCTCTGGCGCTTTACACACACCTACAGATGTTACATACAGTGGACTGTGCCCTGGTGCTTTAGGCACACCTACAGATGTAACATACAGTGGATTGTGCCCTGGTGCTTTAGGCACACCTACAGATGTTACATACAGTGGATTGTGCCTTGACGCTTTAAGCACACCTACAGATGTTACATACAGTGGCTTGTCCTCTAGCGCTTTAGGCACACCTACAGATGTCACATACAGTGGATTGTGCTCTGGCGCTTTAGGCACACCTACAGATGTTACATACAGTGGATTGTGCCATGGCGCTTTAGGCACACCTACAGATGTTACATACAGTGGACTGTGCCCTGGCGCTTTAGGCACACCTACAGATGTTACATACAGTGGACTGTGCCCTGGCGCTTTAGGCACACCTACAGATGTTACATACAGTGGATTGTGCCCTGGCGCTTTAGGCACACCTACAGATGTTACATACAGTGGATTGTGCCCTGGCGCTTTAGGCATACCTACAGATGTCACATCGTACTATGTACACAGACTGGGATATATGGCTTTATGCAACAGCTTTGATCCCGGAGGTTAATCGGTGCAGTTACAGCCCTGCGACAATGTGACAACACAGCTGGCTCTGCTAACGTTACATGATTGTACAGACTCCAGTAGACTAGCACTTTCTCCATATCAAAATGGTCCTCTTTATCAACATATTCTTTTAAAATATGATTCATAAAATGTCATTTTTCATCCAGTATAACTTATTATCTTCTCAGAAAGAGTGACATTTCTAGACAGATGTCACTATCTCAACTCAAGGTCTAATTTTGGGGATCCTTAAGTGTGCCTAAATTAAGAATACCATCCATGGCCTGATCCTAAAAATACTGTGTACGCTTGTACACAGTCACAGTCACAGTATGTACGTTTGAACCATGCAGGTCACAGTATGTACACTTGAACCACGCAAGTCACAGTATGTTCGCTTATGTACATACTTATGTCACAGTATGTATGCTTGAACCACGTAAGTCACAGTATGAGGCAAAAAGACTGAATCATGAACAACACAATGGGATAAAAAAAAAATCAATGAGCCAGGGTGGTATAGCTACAGCATACCTGACAGGTATATGTTGTAGCGTATGGTACAAACAAAATGTCAAACCAAACAGATGACACAAGAACAGGACATACTGCAACTACCGGACGAACTACAACATTCATGTCATGAGATGTAAACACGAAATTAAATGTTGTGCAGAATTTACATGTAGGTACCTCGTCAGCAGTGAATAAGCGATGGTCTGACGTACATGATTACCTGGGAGAGCTATTCAACAGATTTACCTGCAGCTGCACATGTATTTAAATAGATCTAATTTGACTGGTAATTAAGGACAACTTTCCAGGCAGTTGGTGGTGCATCATTAAAATGCTTGTCCACAGACACTAGACAGAACACCACTACATACTACTAGAGTCACATTTTACACACGTTCATAGTGCTGTGTCAATGAACTGTGAGACGAAAGACACCAGACACAACACCTCTACTGCTAGTCACATCATAGCCATTCATAGTGATGTTTCATGTACCTACATGTAGTCTGTGTGTATGCAGATAGACACCAGATATGACACCACTATATAGCTACACTTTATGGACACCAGGTCAAACGTCTTAACGCAGTTTTATATCAACTGGACTGGACAGTGATGACATTCCAGTCAAAGTTCTGGTCTAGCCACCACTACTCATGTCAGGACCATAATTTTCCTTCATTATTAATCGTGGGTGTTTCATTTGGGTTTTAAGTTGCAGTTCACTTGTACAGCCTCCACAATTACAAAAACTCTACTGTATAGAAAATGTGATACCTCCACAAATCACAAATGCACCCTGGAGTGGTACATAAAAACTGCCATGCATGTGTGTTTCACGTACAAGTACATGTATAGATTTATGAATGCTCTGACAGAAATTGCTAGCATTATAGTCCGTTACTGACTGCACTTTCTGCACCTTCTTTATATGTAGGTTTACGGAAACACTGACTTCGGCGGAGTAAGCCAGCAGTTTTCCAGCACAAGTGGAGCTGATCATATCATATGTTGATTCATCTTATCCAGGGTTACACGTACAACGCCCTGGTCCAGAACCAGTTCACAGTCCTTATCATCATCTCAACTGCCAGCCATAACACACATATGGTTTGGCAATCTCTCTGTATTTTTTTTCTATCCACACCACTGGCTTTATTGTTACATGTAAAGTACATCAGTAGGACAGGCCACACCAAATCAACCACTGACAAATGTACTGTGATGTATATTATATAACATGCCTTATCTCGTCACTGGTTTGACTCTGTCAGCGAGGAGAAGAGGAGCCACATGTCCATGAAGGAGGGTTTCTTCTACCACCACATAGACATTAAGTCACACTGTACACCTACATGTAAATACAGGGGCTGGTTGTCATGACGGAAATGTTAAGCTTGTTTCCAGGAGCTTATCAGTTTATATAATACAGGTAATCAGCACTATTTGAGCTGCCATCTATTGTACATACACATACACGTCGTCTAAGTAACAGTTTGTGAGGGGGCTTATTCTTACAGGTAACCAGCCAAACTGTCATACAGACCGATGAGCACAGCTCAGAGATTCCAGCATTTTCCAAGTCCTGATTTCAAGGCTTGCATGTGACCTCCCCTGACACCGTGACCTCCCCTGATGAGTCCTCCCAACACTGTGACCTCCCCTGACACCTTGACCTCCCCTGACACCGTGACCTCCCCTGACGAGACTTCCCATGACACCGTAACTTCCCATGACACCTTGACCTCCCGTCACCTTGACTTCCCCAGACACCGTGACCTCACCTGACACCGTGACCTCCCCTGACACCGAAATCTAACCTGACACCTTGACCTCCCCTGACACCTTGACCTCCCCTGACACCGTGACCTAACCTGACACCGTGACCTAACCTGACACCGTGACCTCACCTGACACCATGACCTCACCTGACACCATGACCTCACCTGACACCATGACCTCCCCTGACACCGTGACCTCAACGGACACCGCAACCTCACCATGACTCCAGAGAGTCAGAGTAGACTGTATATACCACACATGATCTGTAATAATTTGCCACTGGACAAACCTGTACAACATCTACAAACTGCCATATCATACATCAACGATATTTAGTGAAATTTCTTAAGTTGTTAATCCACATTTGTGAGAAAATTCATCTAGCGAAGAATTAATGCCATCTATGTCAAAGTATGTGCATGTAATATGTTAATGTGTCTACATCACTTCACATCTGATAAAATGCTGTTTCACACCACACAGAGATTTTTTTAATTAGAGAACATATGCATATGTAGTTACACTTTATGGGCCCTTTGATACTTCATGTGTGTGTTCATGTCGGAGGGGATGGGTGTTCACTTACAATGTCTATGATTTATTTATTTATTTGGTTGGTATTTAACGCTGCACTCAAGAATACTTCACTTCTACGATGGCAACCAGCATTATGGTGGGAGGAAACTTGGCAGAGCCTGCAGGAAATCCCACATCCATCTATAGCTCACCAGCAGATCTTCCAGCTCAGGAATGCGGCATGAGCTGGATTTGAACTCACAGTGACCAAATTGGTGAGAGGCTCCTAGGCCACTGTGCCGCGCTGGTGTGCTAACCCCCTCAGACACAATGTCTATGCATTCTACACCAGTCAGGAAGATTATCAACACTTCTCATGGACACAGATAACCATATAACATCCATGATCATACAACAGAGATGACCATATGACAGATGACCATATAACAGACATGAAATGCTACTGGTCAGCTGGCTAACTGCCTTCCTCGTCACCACAAAGTCGACGGTCATCTCAGCTGTCCCAAGTCTGTGATCCCTAACATGCACACTCGTTAACGTTAATTATGCATCTTCATCAGGTTTGGTTTGGAATGACATATCAGGATAGACAAATGTTATGCGATATCCCTCCATGAATCATTCACCACTGTGCCTGTGGTCAGTCAGTACCCACAGCCATGCCCAACAGATTGTAGTACATAAATCAGTCAGTATCCACAGCCACAACCACCAGATTGTAGTATATAAATCAGTCAGTATCCACAGCCACAACCACCAGATTGTAGTACATAAATCAGTCAGTATCCACAGCCACAACCACCAGATTGTAGTATATAAATCAGTCAGTATCCACAGCCCAACCACCAGATTGTTAGTATAAATCAGTCAGCATCCACAGCCACAACCACCAGATTGTAGTACATAAATCAGTCAGTATCCACAGCCACAACCACCAGATTGTTGTACATAAATCAGTCAGTATCCACAGCCACAACCACCAGATTGTAGTATATAAATCAGTCAGTATCCACAGCCACAACCACCAGATTGTAGTACACAAATCACTCGGTTCTCGGTAGTGCGACAGCACAGGTAATTACAGGTGAGTCATACATAGGTGAGTATATGTATACTTCTAAGTGGTACATGCAGACAAACTTTCATACTCATGATGGTGCCCAAAATAGAGTAAAACACCCCAAAAAAATTTTTACCCCCTAAAAAATTTAAAACAAAAATGTCTTTATTTTTCCATTAATTCGTCGGTGGATAAAAAACTACATCTTACCCACTACTGTTGTCAGTAAAGTTTCTTGATTACCCTAATATTAGATGTATTTCCACAAATTCTCGATATATGCCCAAATTAAAGGGAAACAGAGTTAGACTTGACCCTCATACTACTTTACAAAATTCGAGTGTGTTCTTCCCACCACCTATCATGGCCATGGCTAAATCTTAGAAATGAATTATCACTTGAGCTCACCTTCTTCTCACCTGAGGTTAAATTTAGGCCAGTGATCTACATGTATAACTGGCAATAAATTTAGCAAATTAAAATGAAAGTACAGAAAACTATTCACTCGCCTATTGCTCGCCGCAAAGAGCAAGATGTTGGGGGAAATTGACTACCCGGCTATTTTCTCACAGCCAGAATAGAGATTCATGTACATGTATGATAACATATTTTAGGCTTAAACTGCACTGAAAGTTAAAAATGTACCCGAAATCTTGCCAAGTGTAAGACCAGATTATCATTGACAATATGTACCTGTATACAATGTTTGACTTTTGTTAAGATTTGTATGTAGTTTTGAAAAATCCTTGCTATCTATACCTGTCCAGACTGCTACTCAGGGGCACTAACAGATGGTCATTCATCACTAACAAGTGTGAGTGAGTGAGTGAGTGCTTGGGTCTAACATCGTACTTGACAATTTTTCAGTCATTTGACGACAAAGGAGTCCTTAGATTGCATGTAATGTGGATCTACTGCCCCCAAAGCAGATGCTCTACCAAGCTATCGGGGCCGGTCAATTCACAAGTGTAAATGTGTACAAATCAGCCCTAAGCCCAATGGCCTCCTAATGTAATCAAACACTTGCTGACATATGGAAAATGAGCCTTGGTAATTTTTTTCTTATACATATACTTCTTTCAGCATGTGAGTAGTGCAATGTTTTATTACATGTAAACAGAATTACGTTATCTTATACCGGCTCAAAAATGTTAAGCATTCTGCCAGAAATTATTCATGCTTGGGGCGTAACTTTGGAGCCAGATGAAAGCGAAGATTCCCACGAGAGAGGAGTTAAAACGGTGACCTTTTTGAGGGGTGTAACATCTCGTGTTGCCTATCAATGAATCACACCAACCTCTTACTGCCTTTCACCTTTACACCGCCCCCTCCCACCCACCCAGGGGTTTTGTGAAGGTAATTAACATCTCTCACAAATGCAGAAACTTGTTCATTTTTATTCCATTTTTGTTTTCGTTGAAAAAAAACACACACAAAAAGCATGGCACTTTTGACACCACTCAGCGTAAGCAAGAAAAATATCAACACATGCAAATATACCAGTCCAGACAAAAACTAGATGAAGTAGTCAAATGCACTTGCCAGATGCCAGCTAATTTAAGGCTGATTTAAGGATCAGCTAGGCGCAAGACCAAGTAAGTGCAAAAGATCAGTTAAGGGCTCAATTCATGCCCTGATTACCCGCATCTTGACAGTCTACATAGCAGATCTTCACCTGGAGGGTACTCTACACATCAGTGCCTATGCCTTCAACAGGCAATTCGTTTCCTCTGATATTCCAGTGTTTATAACATGGCATTTTGTTTCCCCTGATATCCAGTGCCTACAACACGCCATTCCGTTTTCCACTGATATCCAAATGCCTATGACAGGCCATTCTGTTTATATCGCAGTGCCTACAACACGCCATTCTGTTCATATCCCAGTGCCTATGACAGGCCATTCTGTTTATATCCCAGTGCCTACAACAGGCCATTCTGTTTATATCCCAGTGCCTACAACAGGCCATTCTGTTTCCCCTGACATCCCAGTGCCTACCACAGTCCATTCTGTTTCCACTGATATCAAAATGCCTTTCTGTTTATATCCCAGTGCCGACAACAGACCACTCTGTTTTCCTCTAATATCCCAGTGCCTGTAACAACCATTTTCACATATCCTGATATGTCAGACTTCCCCTGATCTGAGCAAATCATGTAAGAACAAGAGATTTGCGCTTCTGCGCACTATCAGCATCGAAGTAATACAGCCTGCTGCTGCTCTACACATTGTACCACACAGTTAAAACAATGAAACCTGACGTTTACTGAAAATGACGCTGATCCTCAGTACCTTGAACATCTTATGGTGAATCACTCTACTGCCCGGTCTTCCTGGTTTTGTAAACGAAGTTGCTTGGGAGGCGACGTGCTTTAGGAAAAAAGTTACCAAAATTTGATTTTGGGAAGTTTTGTATAAAGTACTACAATCAGCAGCTGTGAAGTCTTGGTTGTGCTTAAAATTAACTAAAAGAAAACAGTAAAACCCACGTGTCGGTTACCCACAGACGACCCACGTAGCGGTTACCCACGGACGACCCACGTGTCGGTTACCCACGAAAGACCCACGTGTCAGTTACCCATGGACGGCCCACGTGGCGGTTACCCACGGACAACCCACGTGTCCGTTACCCACGGACGACCCATGTGTCCGTTACCCACGGACAACCCACGTGTCCGTTACCCACGGACGACCCATGTGTCCGTCACCCACGAAAGACCCAAATGTAGAAGCTGGTTAGCAAGGTAGCTACATGCACATGTACTCCAACAACGATTTAATTCATTTATTTGATTGGTGTTTTACGCCATACTCAAGAATACTTCACTTATACAACGACAGCCAGCATAATGATGGGGGGGGGGGGTGGAATCAGGCAGAGCGTGGGGAAATAATGATTTGATATACCTCAACTGTTGTTGAATATTCAACAATTTTTTATTTATATGACATTTGGTAAATATCTGATAAACTTTCTTTTGTCTACTGCTTATTGTCGTAAGGTTCCACAGTGAGAGCAAGAGACTCCTGACAAAACCCCGCCCCATGTGTCCTAGTGATCAAAAGGCCAGCACTCAGCAATGGCCCTTCCACATGTACCTCTCAGCCATGGCCCTTCCACACGTACCACTTAGTCATGGCCCTTCCACATGTACCACTCAGCCATGGCCCTTCCACATGTACCACTCAGCAATGGCCCTTCCACATGTACCACTCAGATATGGCCCTTCCACATGTACCACTTAGTCATGGCCCTCTACATGAACCACTCAGCCATGGCCCTTCCACATGTACCACTCAGCCATGGTCCTTCCACATGTATCACTCAGCCATGGCCCTCTACATGTACCACTCAGCCATGGCCCTCTACATGTACCACTCAGCCATGGCCCTCTACATGTACCACTCAGCCATGGCTCTTCCACATGTACCACTCAGCCATGGCCCTCTACAAGTACCACTAAGCCATGACCCTCTACATGTACCACTTAATCATGGCCCTCTACAGGTACCACTCAGCCATGGCCCTCTACATATACCACTCAGACATGACCCTCTACATGTACCACTCAGTCATGGCTCGCTACATGTACCCCTCAGTCATGGCTCGCTACATGTACCACTCAGTCATGCCCACAAAATGAATCAGCGCGTTTAGAAATTAACATGAAATCAACACTTGCTGGTAAAGTCACTTGATCCTGGGGCAATTAGTGACCGTGTTGTTAATTCAGGCAGATGATTGAGTGAAAAGAGCCACATTATTGTTAGCATACCCATGAACCTGTCACTGAGGTTCAACCTGCGGTCAATTGGCCAAAAGATACAACACATATACACTTACATATGTTGTACTTAACTCTGTCTTCCCCTCCAGCCATTTTATACACCCTATGTACTTAAGAATGCCCAAGTTAATGAATTGTTACGCATCTTTAGCATGGTTGAAAGACAGAAAGAATTAAACAAAAAGACAAACTGTTCCTTGCAAATGATACATCAGCTGTCTTTTTTTCCCTCAAACTGAATGTTACAGTATACATGTCTTTAATATTAAGCTATCAAATGTTTGAATAGACACACTGTAAAATTGAAATTTGAAGGTAAATGTATAAAAATAAATAATAAATAAATACAACTCAAGAAGTATACCTGCTAAAGCAGCAATGCCAGAGTTCCAGCTGGTATATCCGGCATCAAGTGATGGTTAATCGAACTGTGTAATCGAAGTGATGTATAACCAACTTAATTAGAAAGAGTATATTCTTCGTGGGCATCCATACAATGTATGGATACACTATATAGCATGTATATGTAAATGTGTGAAAATGTGGTAAGTTTGCATTTGGACATTATTCAAAAACACGCATGTCCTTTGTTTCTTGACACATGTATAGCCCTCTATATACACAGATTTTCAGCTTTACAGCTGTAACAGTTTTCTGTCACATGGCATGCAAAATTGAGGGATATTGTGCTTTCTTGCGTTCGCAATTTGCATCAACATGCTAAGAATCTTCAAGTTCAAATTTTTTGTTTTCACACGATGTCACTCCATATGTATGACCTAAAATTTAATTTCCATCTTTTTTCGATCCAAGCAGCTTCCAGGGAACACTTGTTATACGTGCTAAACTTTAAGTGAATCGGACATTGGGTTTTGGAGAAAATGTCTGTCAAATGTTTTCACTTCAACCCAAAACTTGTCACAGTTCAGCTCAGGGTCTACCACATACCTAAGTTTCACTCATTTCTGTTGGGCCTTTTCAGCTGTGAAAGTTTTTCAATTTATATATAAAATATACAAATGGCGATTTTTTTTTGGGGGGGGGGGGAGGCATATACTACATTCAGTTTGGTGACATCCCCTTCTGTTATGTCAAATTTGTCTTCTTGCCTGGGAATAATGTTAGGTCTTAAGACTGCGTCACTAGCTTGATTTATTCAGGAGATATACCCACTTCAGGTTTTGATGATGTCACTTCCAGTTTTGCAAAAAATGCATTTTCGGAATCAGTGTCCAAAACTGCATCACATAGGACAATTTGCCGGACATACTGTATTGAAGTGTGGAAATTATTAGCCAACAACTGTTTTAGTCACATGACATTTTCACCCGTATGCACCTATGCTCTCTGCAACTGCAATTAAAATTTCAGCTCAATCCCATCGGCCATTCTGGAGAAATGTGTTTTTTTCTAATGTTACCCACAAAATTCGATATGGCTGCCAAGTCATGCCACCAAATGTTTCCAAAAGCTAAAAAGCACAACTTCAGATCCTTTCCTAATGCATACTGAAGTGTCAGGCATGTACCATTTGCCATTTTCTCACAAAATATATCACAAAATTTGTAAGAATAACAACAATAATCCTAATGACAGAGATTTAAGTCTGAATGAACTGAACTTCTATTAATAAAACTTACAAACTAACGCCTGATGGTCATGGACAATACATTCTCTTGAAACCTTCATTTTTTTCTGGTACGTGAGTTAGATAGTGTACAGGTATGACAACGCGGTTAAAGAGTTAGATGTAGCCCAGTGACATGACTGAGTCATCACAACATGGACTACAATGCCCGGCACATAACCCCACACAACTGCTGTCCACATAGCAATAAGTCACAAGCTGCTTTCACCTTGATAAAGATATATTCAGGTCTCACACACCTTTAACCAGAAGTCCAGTCTTTGATGAGAGGAGATCATACAACTGCACACTCCATTAAAGCTCCCCACTCAAATACTGTACATGTAATCAGCATAATTTATGTTAATGTACGGAAGCAGAGTATAAGACAGAATTCATACAACTGGTTTACAGGTATGTACATGTGCCAGGTGTAAATGTACTGATGGCAGCACAGCTACACATACTGCAGACCCTACCTGGGGAGTTTGAAGGTGGGGGGGGGGGGGGGGGGTGGGGGGGGGGGGGACATAGATGTATAAACGCAGTGTTTTCAGAAAGGGTGAGAAGCCTGCAGCAATACACACTTGATGCTGATTGTTATACACCTACACTGTACTTTAGGACAGTATTGCCATTCAATATTACACTGTACAACTGTATATGCACCCGAGGTGTCCCGTGGCCGTGGTGGTTAGTATGCCAACGCATCGCAATGACCCAGGAGCCTCTCACCAATGCAACTGCTGTGAGTTCAAGTCCAGTTCATGCAGGCTTTCTCCCCAGCCACTGTGGTCATGACTTTCCCGTCGGATCTACTCGGTTTGTTCCCACAATAATGGTGGACGCCAATATATTTGAGTGAAATATTCGTGAGTACTGTTATTTATTTATTTTTTTTATTGGTGTTTTACGCCGTACTCAAGAATATTTCACTTATACGACGGCGGCCAGCCTTATGGTGGGTGGAAACCGGGCAGAGCCCGGGGGAAGCCCACGACCATACGCAGGTTGCTGCCTGACCTTCCCACTTACGGCCGGAGAGGAAGCCAGCATGAGCTGGACTTGAACTCACAGCGACTGCATTGGTGAGAGACTCCTGGGTCATTACGTTGTGCTAGCGCGCTAACCGACTGAGCCACAGAGGCCCCTGTGGAGTACTGCATAAAACACCAATCAAATACATAAATCAATCAATCATGTTTGACTCAGTCATCTACATGTATATGTACTCTACAGACTTGAGTTTTGTGGGATCTGACTAGAATGTTCTTTGGCATGACCCCATAACCAGGTTTCCAGGCATCCTGATTCTGAGGTGGACCTCCTAACCATTATGCCCCGCAAGCGTCCACAACCTACATGCACGTACAATGTAAAATTACATATCAATGCAGAGTGTTCAATACCATCTTTCAGGCAAAACAGCTGCCTTTTCCAACAACGGAAAGCTCTATGGCACTGCTGTTGTTATAGCCAGTCTTCTGAACCAGAGTTCATGTACCTTGTCATTCTAAAACCAGATTTTATATCATTGCATTATATCTCATATTTATGCATTCAGCAAAGATTGCTTTATTTGGTGTAAGAGACTATTATTTTCTTCTTGCTGACTCCATCATTGACTGCGAGTGAGGGCAGCAATGGTACATGTACAAGACCAGCTCAATGCCAAGTGAAACGATGTGCACCGACTTTCTCACTATGGTGATGAAGCACAAAACACAAAGTTGAAGGCCGAAGACAAGCTGGAGTTTCAGCTAAAATCCTAATAAACGTAGCCATGACTTTTGTACTGGTAGGTCGTATGAACTGTGACACTTTACCTTAGTAAAGCAGCCACATCAATCAGGTTCATTTCACATGGAAATTTCGTAATCAACTCGCTATAGCCATAAAAAAAAAAAAAGAGACAGGTACAGAAACAGTGGGAATTGTACTTTGTTAGCTTTGTTTGTTGCTTGTTTCTGTTTTTTTTTTTTTCTTTTTCACAATATTTAGGAAATTATTTTCATTTCAGCCATTTATAATGAACAATGCTTAAGGCCAACATGGTATTTCAGGAAGTGTCCAGCATGAACTATCGATAGGCAGGGGACCTACCACATGTAGGCGACCTCTACAACACCAGAAACATCCCCATTGCTCTAATGTCATCAACCATCCTAAAATGTTTTAAATCTATTAACACCTCCACCATTATCCATAATGAATCTAGTCCACAGGCTGTCTGCTCACAATCAAACACGGACAAATGTGGTTTTAAAGCCAACACACTCTGGCCATGTTTTGTCCAGCATTCTGAATATCTCTGCAATTCCTCATCACAAGAAGCCTGTTTTTGTATGATTAACTGGCCAGCAAACTTGAGATCCACTTTCATAAATGCGTATGGACCTAACTGAAAACTCCTTCCAATGGAGTCAGAGAATGTTTGGTACATTTGATCAGACTCTGGTCTTTGCTGCGGTCATTATGACATTACATGCATCACAGTTGGAGGGTCCTCTGGAGACATCAGTGACGTACCATCCAACATCGACAAAACAACACAACAGGACACAATGCAAACACCACATCAGAATAAATGGCACATTGGAAGAATTTCAGCAGCAGTAACAACATGCTCAGAACCAAGAAACCGTTGCAATGTGCAGTTTCAACATGAGAATGCAAACATCTAAAATCAGGACGAAAAACAAAAGCAGTAAAAATTCTAACCCCACATTAAGTAGTTATATATATATATATACACCCCAAGATCAGAACACAATAGAACCTAACTCTAAGAGAACACATGGTAAAGTACTTACCCCACGTTTTCCACCGCAGCAATAAATCCATGTTCAGGGCCAGCAGCAGGCCCAGTACCCAGGAGCAGCCATGCATGGTGCTCCGTGTGGCGACACCTCTCCTGGTGACCGTCGAGGTAGGATGTTGTACTGGTGAGGCCTAAGGGAGTAGCTATCAGGTGTTAAGATCAGATCACAGTGCTCCCTAGGCCTGCCGGTATCCAAGGCATGGCCTCAGCAATCCCCGGGTATGTTTGAGGATAACACCAGCTCTCAAGGTAAAAATGTGGTTTTCTTCTGGCGGGAGACCTGTAAAAATAAGAAACACTTTCAGTTTCACTCTGATTTGAGGCTGTAAAGAAAAATACTTTTTCAAACACATTTCACTAAAATGATACAATGTAGACAACACTCAGCAGAATGACACTGACGCGAGTATAGACGGGTTTACACTTCAAGGAATCCATTAAAGCCCACGTTTGAACCACTGACATTAGTATATGCTTCGAAGAATCCAGGACACCCCAGGTTTGAACCGCTGAAATGTGTATAGATGGATTTACACTTTGTGGAATCCAGGAGAGCCCAGGTTTGAACTGCTGACATGAGTATGCACGGGTTTACACTTCGAGGAATCCAGAACAGCCCAAGTTTGAACCCATAAGACCACATGGCCACTTGTGACAACTACGCATGTCAGGTGGATTCCTCATATTCGCCCCTCAAAAATCAAACTGTTCCATTTAATTCGATCTTCCGTCAGGGTGAACTTTCATTCTTGATGGGAACCATCCTATAGAACACCTCAAGCTCTCGGTCTCTACTAGTCAAAATCCAGCTCTGTATCTCTACCAGTCCAAGTCCAGCCCTCTGTCTCTACCAGTACAAGTCCAGCCCTCTGTCTCCACCAGTACAAGTCCAGCCCTCTGTCTCTACCAGTCCAAGTCTAGCTCTCTGTCTCTACCAGTACAAGTCCAGCCCTCTGTCTCTACCAGTCCAAGTCCAGCTCTCTGTCTCTACCAGTACAAGTCCAGCTCTCTGTCTCTACCAGTACCAGTCCAGCCCTCTGTCTCTACCAGTCCAAGTCCAGCCCTCTCTCTCTACCAGTACAAGTCCAGCTCTCTGTCTCTACCAGTACAAGTCCAGCCCTCTGTCTCTACCAGTACAAGTCCAGCCCTCTGTCTCTACAAGAGTCCCTCTCTATCTCAACCAGCTCAAGTCTATTAGCTCACGATGCACAACACTCCATCGTGTGAGCTACTTGTACTTGTGTACTGGCATCAACGACCATTATTATGGAACAATTTATGTTTTGTGACATACGGTTACACAGTTAAAGTAAAACAGTATGATGTAACTGTACATGTACCTATACAGAACAACACACTTTGTAAAGGCCATACGTGCACCTGTATGTACGTGTATATGTATGCTTTGGGTTTTACGTCATACTTAAAAAATTTTCAATTTCATGACGACAAAGAATCATTACAGGTAGCTGTGTGTACATATACTATGTCTCCTTGCGGCTGGGTGAGTCCATACCACCAAAGTGCTGCCCTTAGTGAAGTATCATGCCAAAGACACCAGACACAAAACCCCATCCAGTCATATTACACTGATACTGGGCCAATCAGTCGTCCGGCTCTAACCTCTCAGTGCTGAGTGCCGAGTGGGGCAGCAACAAGTCTTGACCCGATCCAGGTTTGAGCCCTGGTTTCCCGACTTTGTGTGACAATGGCATGTACATATATACAACTTACGGATTACATCACAACATATGCACGTACATGTAAGAAATGGCAGAATGTGCAAGAGGCACTTGAGGTAGAATAATTGCATGTAACTATTCACTAACCATTTCATGAAGCTTTACAGTCACCGCTCTCAAACAGCTGGTGAAATGCTGTAAACGTTTTAGGAAAAACATGTACAATTATTGTGGTATTAAGACACCATTATACATCAGAAGGTCTTCACATAAAGAGAAATGTAATACTAAATACCGCTGACCACAAATGTGATCAAAATTAAATACCACTGACCACATACATCTGATCAAAACTAAATATCACTGACTATATGCATGTGATCAAAACTAATATCACTGACTTCATACAGGTGATCAAACCTAAATATCACGGACCACACACATGTAATCAAAACTAATATTACTGACCACATACATGCGATCAAAACTAAATATCACTGACCACATACATTTGATCAAAACTAAATATCACTGACCACATACATCTGATCAAAATTAAATATCACTGACACATACATCTGATCAAAACTAAATATCACTGACCACATACATGTAATCAAAACCTAAATATCATTGACCACACACATTTAATCAAAACTAAATATCACTGACCACATGTGATCAAAACTAAATACCACTGACCACATACATCTGATCAAAACTAAATATCACTGAATGTATACATGTGATCAAAACTAATATCACTGACCACATAAATGTGATCAAACCTAAATATCACTGACCACATACATGTTATCAAAACTAAATACCACTGACCACATACATTTGATCAAAACTAAATACAGTTCAAAGAGTTTTCTTCCCTCAGGGTTCAAAATATAATGCTGAGTAATGTACTTCTCTGTAAATTTTTATATGTTATCAGTGGCTGACTGACTGAATCACTATTAAACCAGTGCCAAAGGTAATGTATGTAAATCTTCCCCATTCCTAGCTCCAGTTCACTTAGCGCAATATTTGATAGGTTTTGATACAGATACATGTATCTCTATCCCCCTTTGAGACTCTGAGACTCCGGAATGTCATGCAAAATTGGTTGATTTGAAAACTAAAATGTGCTTGGCAGAAACAAATTATATCACATGCACAGTTTTTATTATTATTTTTTAATTTATATTCAATACATGTACACCTATATACCATAAAGATAGCAGGTACATGGACATCTTGCATGTACTCACCCTGTAGCAATACATGTACACCTTTACACCATAAATATAGCAGGTACATGGACATCTCACCAGTACACAGTCTGTAACAATACCTGTACACCATTAAGATAGCAGGTACATGTACATCTTGCATGTACCCACCCTGTAGCAATACATGTACACCTTTACACTATTAATATAGCAGGTACATGGACATCTCACAAGTACACACTCTGTAACAATACCTGTACACCATTAAGATAACAGGTCCATGTACATCTAGCATGTACACACTTTATAACATTACATGTACACCTGTATACCAATAATATAGCAAGTACAATGCATAATACAGTTGGGTTTTTGACTAATACATTTTAAAATGAAGATATGCACCTGTACCCACATGTACACATCCTGTATCAATACATGTAACATGTCAAAGGAAAATACCGTGTGTGCTTTCTTACTTATCCACAAATTAAAAACAGATAATTTTGCAGATCACATATTTATAAAATTATAAGTATAACAGATTTAAAGTCCAACACGAGCATGCCAGGGACACAACTACTGAAAAAGAACGCATATGCCACATGTAAAATAACAGTAAAGGCAACGACACACTTCCATTTATATTTCTAAAAACAGTAACATAATATTATCAATAATAAAATGCTACATAACGTAACTACATGAACTAAGTAAATTTCTCCAAAAATTCCAAAAAATATGCAACTTTGTGACAAAGTAAACCATGGAGTACAAATTGTGTCTGCCGTAAGGGCTAAGGTTCGGACTGCTCTCACAACAAGTCAAACCACGAGTGTACACATGGTACACCCCCACTTTCAAATGCCTTCATCATCACATGTGTATACATGGTACACACCCATCATCACATGTGTATACATGGTACACACCCATCATCACGTGTATACATGAAACACCCTCCATCACATGTGTATACATGGTACATACCTACCATCACATGTGTATACATGGTACACTCCCAACATCATGTGTATACATGGTACACACCTACCATCACATGTGTATACATGGTACACTCCCAACATCACATGTGTATACATGGTACACCCCCACCATCGCATGTGTATACATGGTACACCCCACCATTGCAGGTGTATACATGGTACACACCTACCATCACATGTGTATACATGGTAACTCCCAACATCACATGTGTATACATGGTACACCCCCACCTTCAAATGCGTATACATGGTACACACCCATCATCACATGTGTATACATGGTACACACCCATCATCACGTGTACACATGGTGCACTCCCAACATCACATGTGTATACATGGTACACACCTACCATCACATGTGTATACATGGTACACCCCCACCATCACATGTGTATACATGGTACACACCCATCATCACATGTGTATACATGGTACACCCCCACCATCACATGTGTATACATGGTACACTCCCACCATCACATGTGTATACATGGTACACACCTACCATCACATGTGTATACATGGTACACCCCCATCATTACATGTGTATACATGGTACACTCCCAACATCACATGTGTATACATGGTACACACCTACCATCACATGTGTATACATGGTACACCCCCACCATCACATGTGTATACATGGTACACACCTACCATCACATGTGTATACATGGTACACACCTACCATCACATGTGTATACATGGTACACACCTACCATCACATGTGTATACATGATACACACCTACCATCACATGTGTATACATGGTACACACCTACCATCACATGTGTATACATGGTACACCCCCATCATCACATGTGTATACATGGTACACACCTACCATCACATGTGTATATATGGTACACCCCCACCATCACATGTGTACACATGGTACACCCCCACCATCACATGTGTATACATGGTACACCCCCACCATCACATGTGTATACACGGTACACCCCCACCATCACATGCACAAACCATGGGGCTACCCAAACCCAAATGATCACCGCCCTGGGCATCCCCCAAACATGAACTTTATGTGTGTAGGACCTTATAGAATCCTCCTGACCGAACATCTTCATAATGAGTAGTACAAATGTGAAGTACAGGGAACATCTTCATATTGATTAGTACAAATGTGAAGTACAGGGAACACCTTCATATTCAGTACTACAAACATGTAGTACAGTATTTCACTCTGTAGTACAGAGAACACCATCACCTTGGATAGTACAAACATGTAGTACAGTACGTCACTCTGGATAGTACAAACATGTAGTACAGGGGACACCATCACACTGAATAGTACAAACACGTAGTACCGAGAACACCATCACACTGAATAGTACAAACATGCAGTACCGAGAACACCTTCAACCTGACTAGTACAGACATGTAGTAGAGAGAACACCTTCACACTGAATAGTACAAACATGAAGTAGAGATAACACCTTCACACTGAACAGTACAAACATGTAGTACAGAGAACACCTTCAACCTGACTAGTACAGACATGTAGTAGAGAGAACACCTTCACACTGAATAGTAGAAACATGTAGTACAGAGAACACCTTCACATTGAGTAGTACAAACATGTAGTACAGAGAACACCTTCAACCTGACTAGCACAGACATGTAGTACCAAGAACACCTTCAACTTGACTAGTACAGACATGTAGTAGAGAGAGCACCTTCAACCTGACTACAGACATGTAGTACCCAGAACACCTTCAACCTGTAGTAATGAGAACACCTTCACACTGAATAGTACAAACATGTAGTACAGAGAACACCTGAACATTGAGTAGTACAAACATGTAGTACAGAGAACACCTTCAACCTGACTAGCACAGACATGTAGTACCAAGAACACCTTCAACTTGTACAAACATGTAGTACAGAGAACACTTTCACACTGAGCTGTGCTGGGTACATATTAGGGGGTGACATACTATAGCTCTACAAACCATGTAGTACCAGGTGTCTGATGGGAGGCCATTTGATATGTGCTGGGTACATGTTTAGGGGGGACCTACTGTAGCACTACAAACCATGTAGTACAGGGTGCCTCATGAGGGGAGGCCATTTGACATGTGAGGGTACATGTTTAGGAGGGACCTACTGTAGCACTACAAACCATGTAGTACAGGGTGCCTCATGAGGGGAGGCCATATGACATGCGATGGGTACATGTTTAGGGGGGACCTACTGTAGCACTACAAACCGTGTAGTACAGGGTGCTTCATGAGGGGAGGCCATATGATGTGTGATAGGTACATGTATAGAGTTGGCACGCTGTAGCACAACAAACAATGTAATACAGGAAGTGGGTGGGGGGGGGTGCATATCCTTTAATAACACTGACAATCATCAAATTAAGATCAAAGCTGCAAGCACCATGTAGGGTCAATCTGCTATTATATCTCCCCCCCCCCCTCTCTCTACAGGATGCCATAAAACATCCACTGTACGGCAAATTTATCATGGGTGTTAAAGATGAGAAATAAACATTTTCCCTAGTCCTTGCTGACAGCTTGTCAAAAATGTCAGGTGTCAAATTATGCATCAGCTGGTTCTGTTTTTAATGGTCACACTGCAGAACTAACACAATGCTAAACATTGGTGTATTTTGTTCACAATTATACATTTCACATTTCCCAGATAACACAGTGACCAAGCAGGCACAGTGAGTGATTTATGGAACAGCAGTACGCCCCTACATTCCCGTATATATACAGATAATTAATTGGTAGATGCAGGTACATGTAGACGCAGTTCACACACACGCATACCTATCTGGTTGACAATAATGTTTTCATAACAGTACTTGTAACGATAGAGTTGCTTTATTGGGCCTTGTGTTGCGAAACTAACTGTACACACTGCCAAATAATACAGACCAGTACACTGGGTCAGTCTATATATAACACACAGCCTGCTAACACACACATCAACGCTCCATGGGAAGCAAATCACCCCAAATCACTGACAGATTCAATGATGTACGTTCATGATATCATTGATATTTCTCTCTCTTCGTTTAGTCTTATCCGTGAACACCTCTGATTTTAGCCATCTTAGCTTCAGCACTAGCAGTACATGTACTTACCAGAAGAGCCTTTCTTCTGCGCTGGGTTCGTCCGGACACCAAAAACACACTCACATATAACGACTTAATAAAGCACGTTCAGAAGGAGAAAAAAACGAGCAAGGCAGTGGCGAAGACGAACACAAATCACGACCTAGGCAAAAAGCAAAAAGCAGGCGATTTTCGGCCGATTTGTGGAGAGCCTTTTAGCCCACCATCAGGTCACCAAAACAAAGATGGCGCTTGGAATGACCGCTGCGTTCACCTCGCAACCTTTGGCCAAATATAGGTCCATGGGCAGTGCACTGCACTAAATCAGATGACCTACTTGAGGCTCCAGCGGGGGGACATATCGTGAACGTGTGAAATTCTTTTCATCTCAGCCGCCGAATTATTGATAAAACATTAGAAAAACGACTATGCAATATCGCGTTTCTTCTGTGAATTATAATTTCCATATGTAATCGGCCGCTTTTAGGACGATTGATACGATTTCCTATGCGCCCAACTTCACCTCTACTCCCCCTGTTGTGCCCCTCAAGTATTGGGAATTTAGGTCAGCGCTAACCTAACATACTGAGGTTCATTCTCTGCCTGATTCAGGCAGCGTCTTCGGACATCGCAGATTCCCCCTCCTGGTGGGAAAGCTTCGATCGTGCACGGCTGAAAATTACTGCATGCGAAGGTTCAGTACAGATCAGGAAGCGAAAGAATGAGCGTTATATTCACTTGAGTGTTATTCCTCGGCTTAGGCATGCTGAAATAATCGACAAATACTTGCCTTGCTCCGTAGAGGATGTTTTGGGATTGCGGCCTGTAAATTTGCGTGTTTAGTTTCAGTGGTGGAAAAGAGGTCACGACCTCTTTATCCTCACATGTGGCCGTGCAGGGCTGATAAAGCTCCGCACAGATACACTCCGCTGATTTCACATTGCAGGCTCTAATTCACGGCTAGAATGTCACAACTACAGGCACAACAACCCATCGTATCCCGTGCTATTTTTACTGGAGCACACAACGCAGTTTTACACTTTAAAGTATCGGGGATCGGACTGAGCCACTATGTTGTCATTGCGAACACACTGATTAGCTTGCCCAACATGGAACTGTGACGTCAGAGCACCTGCTTTAATGGCGCCCTCTGCTGGCAAAGGCGAACAGAGGTCATAATCGGGCCTGTTTTGAACATCGCACCAATCTGAATGTTGCCTCATTTTTTATTTTATGATCTTTCTTACAGGAAAAAAAATGTGCAAGAATTGTTTACAATCGATTTCGAGAAACCATGAGTTGGTTTGAGCACACGAGTCTGGAGCGTACTGCTGATCGATGAGAATCTTCCAAAATTTACAGCCATTCGACAATCATTTTATACCGCGATGTGGAATGGTTAACACCCCACCCGTTCAGAACCTCAATGTCCTTGGTTGACCAGTGACCTAAAATTCCCCTGAATATCACGCCTCTCCACCTCCTCATTCTTATAGTCTGTGTGGCAGCCTACCAGGAACGGCACAAGACTTCATGATATTCAAACCCTATCAGATGTATCAGTCGGATAAGAAAATTTCTTTACGTCATTTTTTTAAATCTAATTTTGACAGGCAATATATAGAATACATAAGATTAAAAGTGAACAGTTATGTAGGACTTTTAAGCGGCGGATTTGATAGACTTTGTAATTGCATGCCGCAGGCCAACATTTTATTGTTATGTAAGTTAGTACACATATGGAATACGACTGCGTCAAGTCGACTTTATTTATAGTCTTCTTGACGATATGTATCGCTTGCTAAGTGGAGGCGGCTGTAGCTATCCATTAATAAGTCGACAAGTCGAGGCGAGAAATATGGTAGTCCCGGAGCTAGCAGGGGTTTATCGGTCGGGTCGCTTACGAAAGGCTTGACACTTTGAACATACAGAACTATGTGGGAAAACGCCAAAATGCTGATTTTTAAATGCTGCATCCGTGCACAGTCACCTAGGGGTGGGGTTGATAGTAGGCCCCCTACCCTAAAACTAATTTATCGATCACGACTGAGCACGAAGATGAGTGTGAGAAACTTTTTATACATTCTTTACGACAACCCGATCACTTAAAGCCAATTCTTAAGTTCCTAGCTCATGCAGTAAGCCAGTTAAGAGCGGCCTAACTAACAATGGTTATGACTTTTATCGATCATGTCACGTAAGAGGAATTTTTTTTTACCAAAAAAATAGCTTGGGATATGTTGAATATAAAATGGTAATTCTTAAGTTCCAACTCCATGCTTAAAACAATTCAAGAACTGGCCCAAGGTCAATATTCGGGCTAAATTACCTTAAAACAACGGTATAGGTGACGCTTGAGTGCAACTCTTTTATACATTCCTCATCACAGACTGATCACTTACAATCAATTCCTAAGTTCCAGCTCATTTATTGATCCACTTAAGAACAGCCTAATATTAACGCTAGTTGTGACATGTATCGGTCATGTCGCGTACGACGATTTTTTTTTTTACTGAAAGGTAACTTGAGATATGCTAATTATAAAATGCTAAAATGAAATATGGTGGATAAACTCATATGTAAGATTGCATGACCGACAAGCAAACACGGTGCCCCCTCTCAAAAAGATAAAAAAAGTATTAGCATGTCAGTTGTGAACCTAGACATGTATATTCCTTGGACGTTTGTGTTGGTGAGTGCCTTTCCAAAAAGGCTACAAAAACGGACACAGATCAAACCATTAGCCTCTCAATGAATTAGCGTCTTGACCAACGGGACCATTCTCACTCTCCACCTCAATCACGCCATACCCCTACTCACCACCTCAATCATGCTATATTCCCACTCACCACCTCATTCATGTCATATCCCCAATCCCCACCTCAATCATGCCATATCCCCACTCCCCACCTCAATCACGCCATACCCCCACTCACCACCTCAAACATACCATATCCCCACTCACCACCTCAATCACGCCACATCCCCACTCACCACCTCAAACATGCCATATCCCCACTCACCACCTCAACCATGCCATATCCCCACTCACCACCTCAATCATGCCATATCCCCACTCACCACCTCAATCACGCCATATGCCCAATCACCACCTCAATCACGACATATCCCCACATCAATCACGCCATATCCCC
This sequence comes from Liolophura sinensis, assembly GCF_032854445.1. Lineage (NCBI taxonomy): Eukaryota > Metazoa > Mollusca > Polyplacophora > Chitonida > Chitonidae > Liolophura > Liolophura sinensis. The sequence continues at coordinate 29,362,343 of NC_088307.1, read as the reverse complement.
ACTCACCACCTCAATCACGACATATCCCCACTCACCACCTCAAACATACCATATCCCCACTCACCACCTCAAACACGCCATTTCCCGCCCCACCTCAATCACGCCATATCCCCACTCACCACCTCAATCACGCCATATCCCCACTCTCCACCTCAAACATACCATATCCCCACTCACCACCTCAATCACGCCATATCCCCACTCACCACCTCAAACATACCATATCCCGTAATTTCTGCATATAGTCGTATTCATATGAAAACAGGTATAGGTCTGCCAAAAGAGGAGCACAATTGGTACCCATTGGAATACCTATGCACTGTTAGTAAATGGTATCTCCGAATTTCACATAGATCTTATTAATGAGAAATTCAAGTAATTCAATGAATAATGTAACATCCCATGAGTGGTAACCTTTATAAAGAGTAGAACTAAAGAAAGCCTTATTGCTTCTCACGTTAATGTAACGGTGACCAGTTTTAGTAAATGCCGAGACAATTAACAACGATATTCTTTCAATAAGATCTTTGTGAGGAATCGTAGTATAGAGAGTAGAGAAATCCCATGTGGATACGTCTTTGTACTGTATATGCATATGAGCATCGAGTTCTTCTGCAAGACGTTTGGAGTTGTTAAGAATCCACATGCAGTTGACACCTGAATTTTTTGTTATGGCACAACAATACTTATTCCAAAATGACTTTACTTCTTGTAACGCTCTCGTAAGTAGGGTTGACAAGAGTTTGGTGGTACAGCTTCTTGAACCTGCAAAGCTCAGACTCAATCAATGTCGCGCTGCCTAGGCTGCGGCTTTTAGTCACACAGTTTGTCAGGCACCTGGTGAAGGTCGGCACTCCTCTGCCCTCAGGTCCACGTGGAGCACGAAGTTGTATTATTGTACTCAAGTGGGATAAGAACATGAATTTATACATGTAATCCATTAGCTTTAGTATGTTTTTATGATTGGGGTTTTGCGTCGTACAATTTTTCTGTCATATGACAACGACGAGGCATTTGGTGTGTGTGTGTGTGTGTGTATATATATATATGGTGTCTACTCGTGGCAGAGCCCATTCTGCCAAACAGCTGCCGCCAGTGAAGTATTATGCCGAGAACACCAGACATCACACCCCACCCACTCACATTATACTGACACCAGGCCAACCATTTGTGTTTCTTTGCTCTACCCCCTGAGTGCTGACAGCAGCAAGTACCATTTTTAAAGTCTTTGGTATGACCCTACCCGGGTTTGATCCCGGGGTCTCTTAACTTCGAGGCGAGCGCTCTAACCATTAGGCCAGTGAAGCGATCTCAAACTTTCTGGTGCATTGGCCAGTAGATAACTTTGGATCTGTTCTTATTTGCATATGTACATGCTGGAGTTGGAACTTCATCAGCCCTTTAACATCTGTATTTCACGGCGTATCTTTTGGTTTAGTGCAAAAGCTGAATTGGTCATTACGGACCAGGTTGTCATGAGTAACGTATAAAATAAGTTTCATCCTCGTACTTAGTCGTGACCAATATCCTTGTTTTAAGGTAATTTAGCCCAAATATTGACATTTGATCCGTTCTTAAATGGTTTTGAAAATGGAGTTGGAACTTAAGAATTACCATTTTATAATTAGCATATCTGAAGGTATGTTGTGGTAAAAAAAAAATTCCCGGCACACGATATGACCGATAAAAGTCATAATCAGCGCTAATCAGGCCGTTCTTAAGTGGATTAGAGCATGGGCTGGCAACTTCATTTATTTATTTGATTGGTGTTTTACGCTGTACTCAAAAATATTTCACTTATACGACGGCAGCCAGCATTATGGTGGATGGAAACCTGGAACAGCCCGGTGGAAACCCACGACCATCCGCAGGTTGCTGCCAGATCTTTCCACTTACGGCTGGAGAGGACGCCAGCATGAGCTGGACTTGAACTCACAGCGACCGCATTGGTGAGAAGCTCTTGGGTCATCACGCTGCGCTAGCGCGCTAACCGACCGAGCCACGGAGGCCCCAGCTGGGAACTTCAAAATTGGCTTTAAGTGATAAAGTTGTCATAAGAAATGTATAAAATGAGTTTCATAGTCGTACTCTATTGTGACCGATAAAATTAGTTTTATAGTACTTTCAATCCCACCCCTTGGGGGCTGTGCACGGGTGCCGCACTTTTATTCGGCTCTTAATCAAGGTTTTACAATGGCAACCCTTATAATACCCTCGTGGTCTGGGGTTACATGCATGTCGGATTTCTCTTACCTGTGTAGTGCCTAGCAGAGTATTCCCCCTTGATGGAACCCGCGATGTTGAGTGTGATACAAATTGTACGTTTCGCTGGTGCGGAGGTTTGTGCTCATGGAGCCCTTTTTGCATTGTTTTTATGATTTGTATTATTAACTTATAGACCAATGCGGTTTAGCAGATTGCAGTTGACATCATTGTACTCTTAACCTTATTCTTTTACAAGCCGTGGTGGACGCAGGCCCCCTTTAGAACTTCAGTTTTTCGAATGTAATTCTGTGTATTTTAGGGTGTGAAGTCTTTTCTTGCTGCCAGCCTGCCGTTTTTGGTGTACAGGTGCATGCTTTGTATCAAAATGACGGAAATTGTCTAAGCTTTGGGCAGGTATGAGTTTTAATGATGAAAGTTTGAAATTCGGGGCAAGAGGACACAAGGAGACAGGTGGTGATGAGGCTGCGAGTGACGTCTCCTTGGCGTTACTGGACGCCCCTCCCAGCTGCGGGCATAAGAAAGGCCCAGATTTTGACGGTCAACCCATGTCAAGATTTTTACGGCTTCTGTCTCACAGGCTGGGCCAGGTATGGACCAAAGCTTACTGGCCACGGAATGTTTGGGGCTGAGCTACAGCGCTGAACGTTAACATTGTCGCTTATGGAACATTAATGGGTTCTTTGACCTGATTCTAGAGGACCGGAAGTTGCTACTTTTTAAGCATTTGTAGGCCTAGGAATAATACCCTAACTGAGGTAAACTGACAAGAAGCCTGATTTCACCGGTAACGTATGGCTAACCATCACACTGCACTGGTTTTACTCTCTAGGCTGGAATTGTTTTATATTCTCGTGTTTGATTGGTGTTTGAAGTGGAGCTCAGAAATACACTCGGAAACTCAATGTGTTAATTTAACAGAAAGTCTGTTATCTGAGAGATCCCGGAATGTATTCTGTTATTGCAGCAGATTATTCTGTTAAATAAAATACACAAATTCTGTTATTTCAACATAAGGACTTTATTAGACTAAGATTATTGCGTTGAATATGGCACAATATAACAGAATACATCCCAACATCACTCAGACGACAGACTTTGTGTTAAACTTAACAGATTAATTAAGAGTGTATTATAAAGGCGGTCATTTTCATGGGTGGATTTTGCAACCATTAGTAGTATACTAATTTTGGAGTTCCAAAACAACACCGTAAATGGTACAGGTGCACTGAAACACATCGGTTAGTTCCCATTTCTGCTTGGACCAGCCATAATGATGACCGCCATTGTATAAGTGAAATCTTCTTGAGTACGGCGTAAAACACCAATGAAATAAATAAATAAATAAATCAAACAATTCTGTTGTACAACGTGTTGTATTGCGTTATATGATGACTAAACGTGTGACGCATGAGTAGGCCTACCGGGACCGTTTCGGTGGCCTACTGGCTAGGACGTTCGCCTCAGTTTGAGTCCATAGAGGATGACGATGAAGTTCCAATTTATGACACTGACATCTCTGGCCAGACTTTAGGCTTCAGACTGGTATTAAAGGTATGGCTTTATCCTGCGTTACACTGTAGGCCTACATTTCGTGTTATTATCAAATTTAATATTTACTATTCGTTCCTTCTGTCAGCTTCACAATAAATATAATTCTGCTCCGTGAGGGATTCTAAATTCATGCCCATAAGCGATGACAACTACCGGTACATGTTATTGTCGGCACTGGGAACAACTTCTGCCTACATGTATTAGGGGTCTATAGTCGTGTACAATTTATTTATTTATTTGATTGAGGTTTTACGCCATACTCAAAAATATTTCACTTATACGACTGCGGCCAGCATTATGGTGGGTGGAAACCGGGAACAGCCCGGGGGAAACCCACGACCATCCGCAGGTTGCTGCAAGACCTTCCCACGTACGGCCGGAGAGGAAGCCAGCATGAGCTGGACTTGAACTCACAGGGACCGCATTGGTGACAGACTCCTGGGTCATTACGCTGCGCTAGTGCGCTAACCAACTGAGCCATGGAGGCCCCTCAACACTCATAAAAAAGGGGATGCACAAAAGTAATATTCTATATATATATGTATATATATATATATATATATATATATATATATATATATACACACACAGAAAAAACACAAGATGTCTACGCCGTACTCAAAGTGTTCACCTGTCTTCATTAACAGCGGTCAAAAACTAGCGCGGTTGTCGGGCTCTTTTTACAACGATCAACAAGTAGCTCGGTTTTCGGACTCCCTTTACAGCGATCAAAGACAAGCGCGGTTGTTGGACTCCGTTGCGATGTCGGACTCCTTTTACAGGCATCAGAAACCAACGCGGTTATCGGACTCCATTCGCAGCGATCAAAAACTAGCGCGCTTGTCGGATTTCGTTTACAGCGATCAGAAACCAATCTGGTTGTCGGACTAGGCCTACATAGGCCTACAAGGAATGATGTTAAGCTAATACGGCTTCCTCTAGCTATTTACCACATTAGTTTAGGTGAATAAAATTTCTCTGTAGTGAAAGCAAATAGGCGTCTCTTCGCCACGGCGAAGAAAACAATGAAGTATAGTTGTTGGAAAGTAATGAAGTTAACAACTACTACGGAGATTTTTTCTTATCAAACACTCTATTCTCTTCAATACGCGCGCGTTCTGTAAAAACAGAAAGAAATAAAATAGCATTAATGATCGTATCATCCATGTTCAAACTGATGAAATAACCACTATGTCAGTGTTCTACACAATCTTAATACAAACACATTAAAACAAACAACATAGGTAACGTTCGGTAAGCAATATTACAAACATGTACCGTTTTCTCTTACATAATATAAAAGAATACAATATATGACTACTTATGCCATTCCAACTTTGTAAACCTGCTAACCCAGGTCAAACATCGAATAGATCAGTTCATTTATATTCATGGGCGTGGAGTGACGTCATGATCTACAACGGAGAATTCAAAGGCTTTAATTTTCCACAGTTGTCAAAGAAATAACAAGACCAATGGTCAGTCTAACTAATGAGAACGAAAGAAATATTTATAGGGCACACTTCAGTAGATGTTTTGTCTACATTTATATCAGATAAATGCCTTATATGAGTGCAGTCTGTGACTGCGTCCTGTGTTATTGTGTGACCTGATTTGTAAGTGCCCGTCTGGTTACGTCGCGCCGAAAAATGATCAAGCATCACTAAATGTATATGTATCAAAGTATCCAAAATTTTGCGCGTCAATTAGCAAAGAAAATGTACGTCACTTCACCTGAAGAGTGGATCTCCGTACTCTGAAAACAAGTTTTACGCAGCGAAACTGGCTCTTCGTCACCGCGTTCGTAGCTATCGCTTCGCTATCGTCTGGCTGCTGTGACGTCAGGTCGCGCGCAGTAACTGGGTGAGTGTGGGGACAGTTTAATGCTTGGGTGATGTCAAGGAGCGACCCTTGCTTGCATCTGACGTACTTTCTTAACACATAGGCCTGTGCCATTTAACTTCAGTTTTTTCAGCTTACAAGCTGGTAAATTTACTCAAACTTTGTGTTGAATCTAGCATCAAGAAGGAATATTTGACATAAATGTGAATTAACTTGGTTATGGAAACAATTAGTTGCATTTGAAATCGGAAATTTATTTCTAGAAACATGTGACAAAAAATTATTTAGTGATAATTAAATTAACCTTCAGATGATAAGATCGTTTCAACCATGGACATGGCATCTACGGTATAGTTGTAGGACAAGTCTGGAAATACTGCGACATGATTGGCAAATTTTGCCACTACCCATATTACGTTTTAAAAAGGGCACAATATTATTGACACAGCAGCTTTGCTCTGTACAAAACAGTTGGCTCCTGTCAAAATGTTACTAGGTAGGACATTGTCCTTACCTTGCTGCTTATTGCCAGGCTTGCTTTTTGGTTTCATCATGTCTACCTGGCGGCATTTAAAGTGTTTTTAATAGTGGTTCAAAATGTTTAATGGCTCTAACTGAAGAGCATTCGGAAACAAAATCTCAATTCCGGGGTTTCCATAACATTATCTCAGTTCGGCAGTTTCCGTAACATTTTCCCGATAAGACGTGACGGCAATACCGTATTCCGTTTGTGACGTTGATTCGGGCAGATAAGCTACGATATCGAGTAAGGCATTATGCAGGAAAGACTTAAAAAGCGTTAGAAAGTGAAGTGTGACATAGCACATCCAACGTCACATTTTAAAAGACTTAGAAAGCGTTAGAAAGTGAAGTGTGACATAGCACATCCCAAGTCACATTTTGAAAGACCTAAAAAAACGTTAGATAGTGAAGTGTGACATAGCACATCCAACGTCACATTTTAAAAGACTTAAAAAAACGATAGATAGTGAAGTGTGACATAGCACATCCAAGGTCACATTTTAAAAGACTTAGGAAGCGTTAGTGAAGTGTGACATAGCACATCCCAAGTCACATTTTAAAAGACTTAAAGAGCGTTAGATAGTGAAGTGTGACATAGCACATCCAACGTCACATTTTAAAAGACTTAGAAAGCGTTAGATAGTGAAGTGTGACATAGCACATCCCAAGTCACATTTTAAAAGACTTAGAAAGCGTTAGTGAAGTGTGACATAGCACATCCAACGTCACATTTTAAAAGACTTAGAAAGCGTTAGATAGTGAAGTGTGACATGACACATCTCAAGTCACATTTTAAAAGACTTAGAAAGCGTTAGATAGTGAAGTGTGACATAGCACATCCAACGTCTTATTTTAAAAGACTTAAGAAGGGTTAGATAGTGAAGTGTGACATAGCACATCCAAAGTCACATTTTAAAAGACTTAGAAAACGTTAGATAGTGAAGTGTGACATGGCATATCCAAAGTCACATTTTAAAAGACTTAGAAAGCGTTAGATAGTGAAGTGTGCCATAGCACATCCAAAGTCACATTTTAAAAGACTTAGAAAGCGTTAGATAGTGAAGTGTGACATAGCACATCCAAGGTCACATTTTAAAAGACTTAGGAAGCGTTAGATAGTGAAGTGTGACATAGCACATCCCAAGCCACAGTTTAAAAGACCTAAAAAAACGTTAGATAGTGAAGTGTGACATAGCACATCCCAAGTCACATTTTAAAAGACTTAGGAAGCGTTAGATAGTGAAGTGTGACATAGCACATCCAAAGTCACATTTTAAAAGACCTAAAAAAACGTTAGATAGTGAAGTGTGACATGACACATCCCAAGTCACATTTTAAAAGACTTAGGAAGCGTTAGATAGTGAAGTGTGCCATAGCACATCCAAAGTCACATTTTAAAAGACTTAGAAAGCGTTAGATAGTGAAGTGTGCCATAGCACATCCTAAGTCACATTTTAAAAGACTTAGGAAGCGTTAGATAGTGAAGTGTGACATGACACATCCCAAGTCACATTTTAAAAGACTTAGGAAGCGTTAGATAGTGAAGTGTGACATAGCACATCCCAAGTCACATTTTAAAAGACTTAGAAAGCGTTAGATAGTGAAGTGTGACATGACACATCCAAAGTCACATTTTAAAAGACTTAGAAAACGTTAGATAGTGAAGTGTGCCATAGCACATCCAAAGTCACATTTTAAAAGACTTAGAAAGCGTTAGATAGTGAAGTGTGACATAGCACATCCCAAGTCACATTTTAAAAGACTTAGAAAGCGTTAGATAGTGAAGTGTGACATAGCACATCCAAGGTCACATTTTAAAAGACTTAGGAAGCGTTAGATAGTGAAGTGTGACATAGCACATCCCAAGCCACAGTTTAAAAGACCTAAAAAAACGTTAGATAGTGAAGTGTGACATGACACATCCCAAGTCACATTTTAAAAGACTTAGGAAGCGTTAGATAGTGAAGTGTGACATAGCACATCCAAAGTCACATTTTAAAAGACCTAAAAAAACGTTAGATAGTGAAGTGTGACATGACACATCCCAAGTCACATTTTAAAAGACTTAGGAAGCGTTAGATAGTGAAGTGTGCCATAGCACATCCAAAGTCACATTTTAAAAGACTTAGAAAGCGTTAGATAGTGAAGTGTGCCATAGCACATCCTAAGTCACATTTTAAAAGACTTAGGAAGCGTTAGATAGTGAAGTGTGACATGACACATCCCAAGTCACATTTTAAAAGACTTAGGAAGCGTTAGATAGTGAAGTGTGCCATAGCACATCCCAAGTCACATTTTAAAAGACTTAGAAAGCGTTAGATAGTGAAGTGTGACATGACACATCCAAAGTCACATTTTAAAAGACTTAGAAAACGTTAGATAGTGAAGTGTGACATAGCACATCCAACGTCACATTTTAAAAGACCTAAAAAAACGTTAGATAGTGAAGTGTGACATGACACATCCCAAGTCACATTTTAAAAGACTTAGGAAGCGTTAGATAGTGAAGTGTGACATAGCACATCCAACGTCACATTTTAAAAGACTTAGAAAGCGTTAGGTAGTAAAGTGTGACATAGCACATCCAACGTCACATTTTAAAAGACTTAAAAAAACGTTAGATAGTGAAGTGTGACATGACACATCCCAAGTCACATTTTAAAAGACTTAGAAAGCGTTAGATAGTGAAGTGTGACATGACACATCCCAAGTTACATTTTAAAAGACTTAGAAAGCGTTAGTGAGGTGTGACATAGCACATCCCAAGTCACATTTTAAAAGACTTAGAAAGCGTTAGATAGTGAAGTGTGACATAGCACATCCAACGTCACATTTTAATAGACTTAAAAAAACGATAGATAGTGAAGTGTGACATAGCAAATCCCAAGTTACATTTTGAAAGACTTAGAAAGCGTTAGGTAGTGAAGTGTGACATGACACATCCCAAGTCACATTTTAAAAGACTTAGAAAGCGTTAGATAGTGAAGTGTGACATAGCACATCCAACGTCACATTTTAAAAGACTTAAGAAGGGTTAGATAGTGAAGTGTGACATAGCACATCCCAAGTTACAGTTTAAAAGACTTAGAAAGCGTTAGATAGTGAAGTGTGACATGACACATCCCAAGTCACATTTTACGCCCTTCTTTCAATGGCATTTAGAAGTTGAGCTGGATAACAAAACAAGTACATGGATCGCAACTTCTTTTTATCCAGTGAGCGATGTACATACACCGTTATCAAGCATAATAACGATTACGATTTATGCTTTGTAACATACGGTAGGCCTAGGCACGGTTAGTACCTATACCGGAACGTCGTTCACTGAATATAAAGTAATGATCCAAGTGCAGGGAAATTGTCCCAAAAGCTTAAGTTTTCTGGCTTAAAATATTTAACCACGGCTTAACGTATTTTTCTGCTGGCGGAAGTCTAGATATTCTTATATGTGATAACAAGCCATTCAGGGATAGATGAATCTAGAGAGGATGATGGATGTTGTTAGCTGCAATACATGTGACTCATCTGTCCATCGAGTGGCGCAGCCAGGAGCATTCCAATGTGAAAGCCAATCTAAAATGTCGACTTTCTGAATGTCGACATTTATCGGTAAATATCGGCAAAATAAGCCAAACTTAGTTCTTATTTTTACGTTTTCAACATTTACGTAGGGCTTCTTTCAAAACATGTTGTTTTCGGTCTGAACTATGATGAAAAAATTCATAAACCCGAAAAGAAAGAGTTTGTCACTGGGATTTGTGACCTGGGTGAGTCCGTGTATACACTCTGGAACCTCAGTACAACTTTTGATTTGCAGCGTGTAATATTTTTGAAGATATTTACCGATTAATGTTCTCAAGCAGAAACTCGACACTTAGGAAGGCCTTCGTACTGTAACTCTTCTGACTGCACCACTCGATTGAAAGAAAGATGGGTACAAATATTGCAATTAGTAGGTTGTGTGTGCAAATCATAATGTACTATATCATTAATTGCATTATGTGTACTTTTTGATTGTTTTATCACGTGGTCTGTATGGCGTCACCTTTCCTTGTCACTGGCAGTGCACACAATATGATGGAATATCTGAATAAGATGCATCGCCCATTGTCAATACGCGCTGTCATCTAGGTCGATAACTCTGTTATCTGAGTATTGACAGAATGTATTCTGTTATGATGACATTATATCATTTGCGACAGAATGTATTCTGTTATGATGATATTATATGATTTGTGACAGAATATATTCTGTAATGATGCTATAATACTCTGTGAAATTCAAGACAATATCCCGTTCGTCTAATGTAATTGGTGTTGTACTCTGTACTCAAGAATATTTCACTTATACGACGCCGGTGAGCATTTTGGTGGGAGGAAACCGGACAGAGCCCGCAAGAAACCAACGCCCATTCCCAGGTACGTCCGGAGAGGAAGCCAGCAAGAGCTGGACTTGAACTCACAGCGACCGCCTCGATGAGGGGCTCCTGGGTCATTATCCTGCTCTAGCGCGTTAACCAACTGGATATTTATTTATTTACTTATTTATTTACTTATATTTATTTAGAGCCCGGGGGAAACCCACGACCGTCCGCTGGTTGCTGACCGATGTTCCCACGTAGGGCCAGAGAGGAGGCCAGTATCAGCTTCACTTGATATCCGCAAGCCTTGACTGGAACCTTAGAAAAGGCTGACTTGGCAAATTGTCCTTTCTAATCTACATCCATGATAACAGATGAAATCATCGCTAGTTGTCATCCTGTCTTGTCTTGTTAGGTTGATTCCGTATCTTATGGCACGTTGCTTTGAGATTTAAGTACACCTGACTTGCCATGACAGCACAAAGTCATTTTGACGAGGGAGAAGGCTATATGTCTGTTTATTTCAACAACATTTCAACTTGGAAATGGATTTATACTCGCAGAAGTCATGTTAAAAGTCCTATTCTCATTAAAACACATCAGAAATTGCGCAGCCGTTTCAAAGTGGATTTAAATGCCCACTTCGTTCCGCAAAGTGCCTTGCTGAATGGACGTAACTGGCGTTTTAATTTAATTGAACTAGTATGACCAAGACAGGAGTATGATCATTTCGATATAATATGTTATGCTTGTGCTTCATTGTGTCATCCATTACATCGAAGGCATTTTAGTGGGTAATATTTGGCTCTGTCGAACATTGGCTGTGGGCGGGTACATATAGATTAAGACTATTACCTGCCCTGATGGCGGGCCCTTTCCCGTACGTATACAGTGAGGGCAGGCTGACTTGAGGTGTAGGCTGCCCTGATGGCGGGCCCTTTCCCGTATGTATACGGTGAGGGTAGGCTGACTTGAGGTGTACGCAGCCCTGAGGTGTAGGCTGCAGTGAGGGCAGGCTGACTTGAGGTGTAGGCTGCCCTGATTACAGGCCCTTTGCAGTGAGGGCAGAATGACTTGAGGTGTAGGCTGCCCAGATAGCAGCCACTTTCCAGTGAGGGCAGGCTGACTTGAGGTATAGGCAGCCCTGAGGTGTAGGCTGCGGTGAGGGCAAGCTGACTTGAGGTGAAGGCTGCCCTGATGGCAGGCGCTATCCAGTGAGGGCAGGCTGACTTTGATGACTAAACATCGTCACCATAAGTTAGACCTCACGCAAAGACCAACTTTGTTGACAACAAATTAAATAACAGTATCACACTTATACTACAGTCCATATGTCATTTACACTTGAAGCAGCCATATTCCCACAGATTTGGTTTCACATTTATACACGAAACACTCATTTCTCTACAGATTTGTTTTCACATTTATACCCCGCACATTCATTTCTCTACAGATTTGTTTTCACATTTATACACGAAACAGTCATTTCTCTACAGATTTGTTTTCACATTTATACACGAAACAGTCATTTCTCTACAGATTTTTTTCCACATTTATACACGAAGCAGTCATAGCCACACAGATTTGGTTTCACATTTATACATGAAACAATCATTTCCCGACAGATTCGTTTTCACATTTATACACGTAGCAGTCATATCACCACAGATTTGTTTTCACATTTTACATGAAGCAGTCATAGCCAAACAGATTTGTTTTCACATTTATACATGAAGTAATTATATCCCCACAGATTCGTTTTCACATTTATACATGAAGCATTCGTATCACCATAGATTTGTTTTCACATTTATACATGAAGCAGTCATATATCCACACAGATTTGTTTTCACATTTATACACGAAACAGTCAATTCTCTACAGATTTGTTTTCACATTTATACATGAAGCAGTCATATCTTCACAGATTTGTTTTCACATTTATACATGAAGACGATTTATTTATTTATTTATTTGATTGGCTTTTTACGCCGTACTCAAGAATATTTCACTTATACGACGGCGGCCAGCATTATGGTGGGAGGAAACCGGGCAGAGCCCGGTGGAAACCCACGACCATCCGCAGGTTGCTGTAGGACCTTCCCACATACGGCTGGAGAGGTAGCCAGCATAAGCTGGACTTGAATTCACAGCGACCACCAGGAGACGAAGCTCCCCCTACCCCTTTCGTTATAAGCCGGTAGTTATTAACTGATTAATTAATCCATGGATTGATTGGTGAAATTTTTTATTTCCTTAACGAGGTTCAACTTCAACACACAAGTGTCTTCTCGAAACCTTAGTAAATACATTGAATGACTGATAAATTAACAGACAGACACAGGCTTAAAGTTTCCCTGAATATTATATGGCCTTGACACCACGATAACGGCGATGTACATCCTCCACAAGATGTGTATCTTGTAATACAGGATCACGTGCAAACAAATCAGAGGGGGTTCTTAGCAACAATTATAACTACGCAAACCAAGCAAGCAGTTGTTCTGCTGGTCGATCCTGGAAGCAAAAACGTGAATGGGGAAATTTCACACAAAGTTCAAGCCTTCAAGCAAAATTCGAGTGTATCTAAATTGGAGCCAAGACATTTTACACATCTCTCTGAATTAGCAGAATATGGACCAGGTTCACAAATGTCTTACTACGTTTTAAGTCTATATAGTGAAGGCAAAAGCGGATCACCTAGGCTCCCACTACTCTACTGATGAAAAGCTACGGTGGACAATGTATCTTACTTGTACGTCGTGTGGCGTCAAGCAGCCAGTAGGTAGGAAGTCCAGAGCAGAACCTTCCAATATGGCTGCCTAGAGCGTGGTCCAGGAACTCAGCAGGAATTGTTTCCCCTGATTTTACTTTGTTCAGTGTCAACGTCTTCTCACTTGGCTCACTGGCTGCCTGCAAAAGTTTCATAATGATTGTATCCAAAACACAAACTCAGCCCAAACGCCGGATCAACTTAACACCGTTTCAGATATCTGGGATATATCAGTCTCCGTCCTCAAGGCTATTTCACTTGTGGGTTCATTGCCAAGTCAGGTATCTGAGAGGTCTTCTGACTCAAGGCTGAGTCAAGGAGCCTTTGTTTACTATAGTGGGAAAGCTGAGACTAAAGTCTTATCTGCGTTAGATAAAATATAACCCTTGGCACTACCCAGAAGGGATAAGCAAAGCTGGACTGTCTGGATTCTGGTATCCGTACGTTTTTAATGTCTAATTATAGTGTCATGACTGTTGTCAATATAGGTGTACTGTGACCGGTCTCGTGTCTGGTGTCAGTATAATGTGATTGGATCCGGCCTCATGTCTGGTGTCAGTATACCGGGACAGAATGTGTGTGAGACATGACTGGGTGGGTATCATGTATACTGTCAGTATGCTGTGGCTGGATTCGATGTATGGGGTTGGAATCGTATCTGGTGATCCCAGTTTAAGTTTGTCGGTCAGCATGATAAAAGAAGACACAGCTGGGATGCGACAAAAACTACAATGAATGATTTCATTTTTCACACGACTCACACATTTATCCTGGGGAGCATTTGTAGTCTTGTCATACGAGATTCTCAAGGGGGTTACCACTTACATATTTGTCCTGGGCAGCAGTCTGAGCATCCTCATAAAGGATACCTGGGTGGGTTACCACTTACATATTTTTCATGAACAGCATCCTTGCGCCTCTCATACGGGATTGGGTGGGGAAGGGGGGGGGGGGGGGGCGGGGTACCACTTATATATGTCCAGGGCGGCAGCCTTAACCTCCTCACATAGGATACCTGGGTGGGTTACCACTTACATGTTTGACCTTGGCAGCAGTCTTAGCCCTTCTCTTATGGGATACCCATGGGGGTTACCACTTACATGTTTGTCCTGGGCAGCCGTTTCAGCCTCCTCCTTTGGGATACCAAGGGGTGTTACCACTTACACATTTGTCCTGGGCAGTATCCTTGGGCCTCTCATACGGGATTGGGTGGGGAAGGGGGGGGGGGGGGGGAGCGGGGTACCACTTATATATGTCCAGGGCGGCAGCCTTAACCTCCTCATATAGGATACCTGGGTGGGTTACCACTTACATGTTTGACCTTGGCAGCAGTCTTAGCCTTCTCTTATGGGATACCCATGGGGGTTACCACTTACATGTTTGTCCTGGGCAGCCGTCTCAGCCTCCTCCTTTGGGATACCAAGGGGGGGGGGGGGGGGTACCACTTACACATTTGTCCTGGGCAGTATCCTTGGGCCTCTCTTACGGGATTGTCGGGTTGGGAAAGGGGGGGGGGGGGTACCACTTATATATGTCCTGGGAAGAAGCCTTAACCTCCCCATATGGGATACCCAGGGGGGTTACCACTTACATGTTTGTCCTGGGCAGCAACCTTAGCCTCCTCGTACGGGGTACCCAGGGGTAGAATGAAACATTGATCTCTCTTTAAGTCCTTCACAGCCTGCAGATCCTGGATTAGACATGAACAGTATCTGTCTAACACGTGGTCTTGCATGAGGTATTTTTGACAGAGGTTAAAGATAAAGATATATAGATTATGACATTTATTTTACTTATAAATATAGCCTACTTATTTTCAATTGGTGGTCATCTTAGATCTGTAGGCCAAGTTTGCATTTCTTGAACAGAAAGCGTTCTTCTCCAGTGACAACAGTTTCGGACTACATTACCGGATGAAAAGCAAAGTAATATTGTGCTCTTCCGAAAATGTCTCTTAATCATAGCTGAACAGAAGAAAAACTGACCGTCTTAACTTTTTTTATGGTTTTATGAAGACGTACGTATAAAACTCTCTGTTATAGTAGTCTTTTAAAACAGAAGGTGTGCCAAAACGTAGAAAAAAAACTTTCATACCCAAGTACGTTTCTGAATTCCGTCGATTTCGGCATAACCAAAATTCACTGCAGAGATTTGTTTTGAACACAGAAGTTGGTGGGGCTATATCACCAACAAAATACTTGTTTACCCTGTTGAAGTCTTGTAGTGTCAAGGTGTCGTCCAGCGTTTGATCCGCTGTCCGAGTTTCCGTTATGATCACACGCTCTGCATCCTTCACCTCAACCTTCCCGGTGGATTGGAACCCCGAAATAACCAAGGAAAAGTGCTAATACAAAATATACAAGGCGAGACAAATAGTTATATACATGTAGGCCTATTATTATACAAGTGTCCTATTTTTCCACAAACCGCAAAACATACACAAGCTTTATGCTATATATATTTAAATGCGTCATAAAAACAGTAAAAAATCTAAATGAAATGAAACAAAAACAATATTTGAAGACTGGGAGACACTTTGCTATGGTGTCATACGCTAAGTCAGCTACTTTATAATGAGCTGGCTTCTCTCATAGCAATTTTCAAAAAGTAAAACATTTCGTGTCATTGTCATTGAATTTACTTTAAAACACAAACACTTACCTCGGAAGCAGGGATTTTCCGGCATCGCAGTGTTGATTTCCAAGTGAGATAACCACGACGGCCAGCATTAATCTACTCATTCCTCTGAGTGTCTTTTCTCGAATGTAATCGGGCATCTTGTGGTATGGAATAAAGCGGAAAAACACAAGAAGTTTATCTTAATCTTCGCTCTAGAAAGAATCTGTTATTTTTCATAAAATGCGGTCTTTGTTCTTCCCGGAAGTATGTTCCGTCTTTCACGTGTTGACGATAAACAAACAAACCACGTAAGTGAACATCTGATGTGTTGCTTGTATCTTATAGGTTACCTGAGCGCATTGACTTTCCTTACTATTTATGTTGCAGATTTGCCAACATTAACTTCAAAAATGTATATCTCCTACAACTGTCACGTGGTACAATGTCATACTACCACATGAAGCTTGACTTTCCTCTACAACACATGAACAAGTCAAGTCAAGGATGGACTGGAAGTGAAGTCATAAAATTTTGTTACATATACCCTTGTAGCTTCCAAGGAGGTGGAAAGTAACACTGGGCAAAAGTTATTTCAGTTCCAACAGAGACAAATTTCTGATATATTTTAACTAGCGGTAAAATAGCGGTTTAGAAATTTATGGTGTATAAGCGATAATGTCTCAATGGCAGTATTATCCAATCCGTGTTCCTTCACTCTTCAGTTCTGAGGCAAATTTTAGACCCAACTGCCCGAATTGCGCACGTGTAACCTATACAGGGCATGTCCTTCATACTGTAAGTTGCTCGAGCGCATTGTAGCCTAAATGATACGTATTAAGTCCTGTCCCACAAAGTGGAAAACTTACAAAGAGACTCACTTAATTAAAGACATTTTGTGTTTTACCCCGGACAATCCGGCGTCACCCACCGATAAACCTGTCGTGCAATTTGTACATTTCCGAGTTCACACAAACAATAAATAAATAAATAAATAAATAAATAAATACATGAATAAATAACCTGTTAAATATGTAAAAATTACAGAATTCCTGGCTCAATAAAAGGTACAGAATTTTTGGTTCTGTAAAAAGTACAGAATTCTTGGTTCTGTAAAATGTACATTATTCCAGGTTCTATGAAAAGTACAAGATCCCAGGTTCTATAAAAGCACAGAATTCCAGTTTCTGTAAAATGTACATGATTCCCGGTTCTAGAACCATATTAGAAATATTTGAACAGCAATAAACCAAATATAAACTTGGAAAATACATGCAAAATAAATGTACATGTATACCATGTTTTTATGTTTCGATAAACGACTGTCGGATTGGTGATAAATTGTCCATTCATTAGTAACTTATCTCTTAGCAGTATTGACAGATTAAGCTTAGTCTGACCTTTTAGGTGTACCGTGCTTCTGTTTTCGTGTCTCTGACTCTCTCGAAGTCACCAAAGGTCCAGTCACGCTTCTCAGTATCGAGTCAGATGTTTGCCACGGATTTTAAACATTTCATCACGGAAGTGGGTTTGTAAACAACGCGTCCTTATTGATAAATTTGATAAAAGTTTACACAAAACAGGCGTCTCGAACCTTGGACTGTCTGTGGCTTATAGGAGAGTTTATTGTTGTAAATTTTTTGAGTCAATTGCCGTGAGATAACCAGCTCGTAGTCGGCGTCAACACTCTGCTTGAACTATTACGATTTTAGGCTAAGTGCTGAGTATAGATATAGCACAGATAAAAAAAACTTGTATAGTGTGGTAAATAGAGATACTTAACAAAGAACTTTTAAAACGAAAAAGCAAAACTAAAACTATTTTACTATGTATAATATTGATAATATTGTAATGCATTCTTGTGAGAACACTGGTCCTTTGTAAAGATTGTAAGCAAAACTTGCCGCGATGCATACAATTCGAGACAACATACCTAAACAAGCATTCAGTGCCAAGCCCATAAGAGCGCTTTGGCCACTTTATGGGTTGTTATATCATAATGCTACTACAAGGTCAGTTCATCCATGTTTATGTTATTTGTACCATCCTACCCAATATATATTGAAAGAACACATCATTCCAGAAGGTGGTAAAGCTTCAAAGCTGTCCAAAATAAGCACATGTGAAATGAGTATTGCTCTTGAAATTCCAGCATCTCAAGAGTTTTTCACTTCTGTCATGACGGTCAGGTTTATGGGCAAAGGGAACAGAAGTGCCTGGGGTAAAGCACCGACTTCTGGGGCAAAGGAAATCCAAGTGCCTGGGGTAGATCCCCGATATCTGGGACAAAGGGAAAAGAAGTGCCTGGGATAAAGAGCCGACTTCTGGGGTAAAGGGAACAGAAGTGCCTGGGGTAAAGCACGGACTTCTGATGTAAAGGGAACAGAAGTGCCAGGGGTAAAGCACCGACTTCTGGGACAAAGGAAATCAAAGTGCTTGAGGTAAAACATCCACTTCTGGGTCAAAGGAAACCAAAGTGCGTGGGGTGAAGCACCGACTTCTGGGGTACAGGGAGCAGAGGTGCCTGGGGTAAAGCACGGACTTCTGGGGTAAAGGGAACAGAAGTGCCCGGGGTAAAGCGCCGACTTCTGGGCAAAGGAAACACAAGTGCCTTGGATAAAGCGCCGACTTATGGGGAAAGGGAACATAAGTGCCTGGGGTGAAGGAAACCGAAGTGCCTGGGGTAAAACACCGACTTCTGGGGCAAAGGGAACCGAAGTGTTTGAGGTAAAACATCCACTTCTGGGTAACAGGGAGCAGAACGTGCCTGGGGTAAAGCACCGACTTCTGGGCAAAGGAAGCACAAGTGCCTTGGATAAAGCGCCGACTTATGGGGCAAAGGGAACATAAGTGCCTGGGGCAAAGGAAATCCAAGTGCCTGGGGTAAAACACCTAATTCTGGGGTAAAGGAAACCGAAGTGCCTGGGGTAAAGCACCGATTTCTTGGGCAAAGGGAACCGAAGTGTTTGAGGTAAAACATCCACTTCTGGGGTAAAGGGAGCAGAAGTGCCTGGGGTAAAGCACGGACTTCTGGGGCAAAGGAAACCAAAGTGCTTGAGGTAAAACATCCACTTCTTTGTCAAAGGAAACCAAAGTGCCTGGGGTAAAGCACCGACTTCTGGGGTAAAGGAAACTGAAGGGCCTGGGGTAAAACACCGACTTCTGGGGTAAAGCACCGACTTTTTGGGTAAAGCACTGACTTCTGGGGTAAAGCACTGACTTTTGGTGAATTTCTCACAAACCTTTACATACAGACATGCGTACGATATTGATGGAAGACAAGTGGTTCTTAACCGATATAGAGATAAAGCTGGACTTCGGAAATACCCCATCCAAAGCACGATTTGAACCCACATCGTTTTTGTCCTATACACTGAAAGGGAAGTACCTTCACAACATAACCACTGCCAGCTTTATAAGCAGGAAGGGTAGATATTTAACTGTCAGACATTCAGTTCTGCTGCGAGATTTCAAATGGGCACTCACATCTGATTAATGTGCAAGTTCGGAGTATAGATACGTATACTGATGTCGAAGCTACTGGTAATAAACCATTACATATCTGTTTTAAGTATTTACAGTGAAATTAATATTGTAAATCATGCTTTTGATGCGAATTATTCAGCACCGTCCTTTGTCGCCATAATGCGATAATAATTAGGAAATTACACGACGAATCAAACTGAACTAGAATTATGGTGTAGAAGTGGGTCCATTATCATGCTGTCAGGTGCAGAAACAATGGGCATGTTCGTAACTGTTTCTGCTGCATCAGGGCTACTTTATGTTGACACTTCATCGGACAGATTCCCCAGTATAGATAAATTGCTTGGGCGTTCCTTGTTACTTACATGTATTTGTATGTGCATTTTATTGAGACATTACACCTACATTTCAAATGAGGCTAAACTAACTGTAAATAAAGATAGCATTTTCTCTTCCATGACATATACATCGTCTTCATTGACTATCGAGGTTACACGACTGACGGTGTTTATGCTTTCTGGGGCATTTTATGGCGTATAATTTTGTGTGTAGACCAACTGTCTGTAAACAAGCGGTCTAAAGTTCACTTATTCCTTTTATCACATTGTTTGTACCATACTGGGATGGACAGCGGTGTAATCATTTGAATTTATTTATTTATGTGAATGGTGTTTTACGCCGTACTCATGAATATTTCGCTTATACGAAGGCGACCAGCATTATGGTGGAAGGAAACAGGGAAGAGCCCGGGGGAAACCCACGACCATCCGCAAGTTGCTGGCAGACCTTCCCACGTACGGCCGGAGAGGAAGCCAGCGTGAGCTGGAATTGAGCGCACAGTGATGTAACTGTTTGAGCGGGATTATTGTTCGACTTGGTGTTACGCTCAGGAATCGCCATAAATACTTGGTGATCATACCAAGCTTGGTGAAATAATCATAGGCTGTCTCTAGTTCTAATCACACACGATTAGAAGAAGGGTGTGCTATTTAATTTTGACAGAAAGATGTTACGATAAGCTTTTTTTCCACATGCTGTTGTGGCTAGTTCTTCTTTTCAAAATGAAGGCAAGAAAAGTTATTGACTCGTACATTGTCAACGAGCGTTGCTGTCTACCCGCACGTGCGTAACTGATACAGAAAAACTATGTAATGCTTGATACTGAGTTCCTCGCCTGTTCGACAAATAGGTCAGCTTATCAAAGTATGATTAAGCAAGCTAAGGCTCCGAATTTTCTCTGAATTGTGACAGTTTCACAGCTTTTGGCAGTTATTTACAGAATTTGATTCAATTGTATTTTATAAGTAAGCCAATGATAAACGTGGGGTGGAATATTCATTGGCTAAGTACTTCATGTCTCCATGTATGGTCATCTGCTAAGGTCATTTGCAGAGGCACAAGCCCAGGTCCAAAGGAGCAAATCATGCCTGACGAGTGAGATTTCATAAAATGTTTCCCAGGTTCTCATATTCAAGTTGCATGGACCTGCCTTTGTGCCCTTTTGGACATATTTGTATGCTGTTCATTAAGTGCGCTTTGTAAAACTGTAGAAAAACAAAACTATGGTACAGACTAGCACAAAGCTAGAGGCGCAATGTTACATGTAGTTCAAGGGTATTTTTTCGGCAACTGGTTTGAAGAATTCATGCTTACGATCCCTATTTCTGTATCTCCAAACAAAACTGTAGACGACACCCTCAACTAATCTTGACCTGAAATCATTCAGTACGTTTTTGACAGACATAAGAGATAACTCTTCGAAATTGTTAGACTTTGGACAAATATATGATCTCCACTGGACGCGTTAAAAGTTTCTACGCGGTTGTTGACAAGACAGCAAAAGTTAATGCCCGCGCCTGGTCAAATAACAAAGGTCGATTTGTGATCAGCGTATTTACGCCGTCAGAAATGGGTAAGTCTTGAATCTGATTCGTGATAGCTTCAGTTTTACACAACCTTGAAATGCTTGTGAAAAAAAGGTCAAAACAACAGTTCTCTTGACACAAAATCGTTTGGTTATCAGCGGAGACAAATCTACGCCATAACAATTTCTTTTTTGCCTATAAAAACTGGGGAAAACTATCCGACAATTTATTTTGAGGGTGTCGAAAAAGCCACTTGGACAAGAACGGAAGAGGTCTATGCTTCGGTAAGACGTACTTCACACTAAAGATAGCAGCTCTTGATCTATCCATCTTGTATAGGCAAGAACAGAAGAGGTCTACGCTTAGGTAAGACGTACTTCACACTAAAGATACCAGCTCTTGATCTATCCGTCTAGTATAGACCAGAACGGAAGAGGTCTATGCTTAGGTAAGACGTACTTCACACTAAAGATACCAGCTCTTGATCTAACCGTCTAGTATAGACCAGAACGGAAGAGGTCTACGCTTAGGTAAGACGTACTTCACACTAAAGATAGCAGCTCTTGATCTATCCGTCTAGTATAGACCAGAACGGAAGAGGTCTACGCTTAGGTAAGACGTACTTCACACTAAAGATAGCAGCTCTTGATCTATCCGTCTAGTATAGACCAGAACGGAAGAGGTCTACGCTTAGGTAAGACGTACTTCACACTAAAGATAGCAGCTCTTGATCTAACCGTCTAGTATAGACAAAAACGGAAGAGGTCTACGCTTAGGTAAGACGTACTTCACACTAAAGATATCAGCTCTTGATCTATCTGTCTAGTATAGACAAAAACGGAAGAGGTCTACGCTTAGGTAAGACGTACTTCACACTAAAGATACCAGCTCTTGATCTAACCGTCTAGTATAGACCAGAACGGAAGAGGTCTACGCTTAGGTAAGACGTACTTCACACTAAAGATAGCAGCTCTGGATCTAACCGTCTAGTATATGCCAGAACGGAAGAGGTCTACTCTTAGGTAAGACGTACTTCACACTAAAGATAGCAGCTCTTGAATGAAGACATCCAGATTCCGCCACATTAAAATAGCATTGCCTACTGCCACACGGGCTGCTCAAAATTTCTATTTAATTTGATTTCATTTGTGCCTTATGACATATTTAAATAAATTTTCCTCATTAGAAAATGTTCTTATTCGTCGAGATCCTGTGGCCGAACAACAGAAAGACAAAAAACCTAACTACGCTCCACTTCCTGCTGAAAAGAGACGTGACTGAAAGATGTAAAATTTCTTGTCAAAGTAATATGTTTAATTTCTCGCCAAATGTTCTAAGCTAAAGTTTTTGTATTTTTGACAGCAGTTGGTGTCCGAAAAGAAACAGTCGATTCTTGTCAGATCTAGATTAAAAATGATGAGGAGTTGCCTGCTGTTCGTGGCTACCTCCCTTCTTTACGGGACTTGCACAGGTTTGCCTGTGGAAACGCCTACACCTAAGGTAAGAGGTCGAGTCGATAGTCAACATTGATAGGAGACAAAGTGAACAGACGGTGTTTGTTTTTGAATAAGTTGCCGAACATACAGACAACTTAAAGCGGTATCAAACTCTCAACGTTTCAGGTGATATTCTGGGTACGAAAGGTTGGTGACATCAAAATCCACGAGTCCGTGGTGATCGACGAGAAAGAGAGGACGATTCTGATGATCTCCTCTGAAGCTTACAAGAACAACCAGAACAACTCACTGGCTCTTCACGATTATCAAACGGTGAGTAAACATTACAAGTACAACCTTTATTTATTTTCAATAAGAGTGTTACTTTAGAATTGGTACTTTGTGTTTGTAGTATAGTTCGTGTAGTATAGATACTTGTGTTCCATTCCAAGATACAGCTATAGTTTGATAAGTAATGATACTTGGGTTTCATTCCAAGATACAGCTATAGTTTAATAAGTAACGATACTTGGGTTTCATTCCAAGATACAGCTATAGTTTGATAAGTAACGATACTTGGGTTTCATTCCAAGATACAGCTATAGTTTGATAAGTAATGATACTTGGGTTTCATTCCAAGATACAGCTATAGCTTGATAAGTAATGATACTTGGGTTTCATTTTAAGGTTTAAGTAGTTCCACGCACGAAAAAGAGCATGCAAAATATCTATAAGCAGTAGTATGCCTTCACTGTAAGATATTTAACTTTTGTTCGAATTGTTTCAGGGCAACGTGGCCTTGCGGGACTTCGATGCCAACTTATGTTTTGTGGGAAAAATCCAGACGCCGGACTTCGAAGATGTGAAGGTTATTCTGGAAAACAGGGAGGTAAAGATTTAAGGCTGAGGCCAAGAAACAATACTGAAGTCGTTAGGTCAATGTCAATACGCTCACAAGTGAGTGTTGTAAACGACAATATCTGTAGTAATTAGGGGTCCACATAGGTGGGTAGGACGCCAGCATGCATGTATTATTACTGTCACGATTGTTATGAGTGGCTCAATCCATCAAGCTTGAAAAAGCTTTATTGTTTTTTGTTTTGGGATGTCCACGCCGTCCTGGCGGGATGCCTATTGAAATTGGTAAGATTACTATTCTTGGTTAATTTCAAACCCCAGCATCACCAGAAACTGGCAAAGATGAATAAACCAAAGTCAACAGTAAAAGTAATGAACAAACTTTTGCTTGTTTGCAATTTTTGATGGGTCACGCAGTTTGGCATCCTTTTTGAATTTTTTTAGAAAACCGCTTATCCCAACAGGTTGAAATTCGATAAGCTCTTTCACGGTTAGTAATGCCTAATTAAATTGTAAAAACGTATGATTTCCAGATGTAAATTAGTATTATTTTTTCATTTATGTGACTGGTGTTTTACGCCGTACTGAAGATTATTTCACCTACACGAGGACGGACAGCATTATGGTGTAAAGAAACCACGCAGAGCTCGGCGGAAACCGACGACCATCCGTATTTATTTTATTTATTTATTTGATTGGTGTTTTACGTCGTACTCAAGAATATTTCACTTATACTACGTCGGCCAGCATTGTGGTGGGAGGAAATCGGGCAGAGCCCAGGGGAAACCCACGACCTTCCGCAGGTTGCTGACAGACCTTCCCACGTGCATCCGGAGAGGAAGCCAACTTGAGTTGGACATGAGACGTTCCTGGTTCATTGCGTAGCGTTGGCACGCTAATCAAACCGGATATGTCACAAGGCTGTAAAATACGCCACGTTCAGTTTTGAAGGCCTCACTGTTTCACAGTTTGCAGCACAAGAATGAAAACTATCAACGTTAGAATGATCGAACCTATACCCAATTTTAGCCCGTGATATGGAACCTTTTCTACAGTTGGTCAGGCAACCATGTATCATTCCCGTCGGCGAATAGACTGTTAGCAGTAAACCTGTGGGTACAATACAGTAACACCGGAATGTAAAAACAATGTATTCGTTCCTTTCACTGGTTTTAGACCTAGTCCCACTGCGTATACCATTTACAAGTCTCAGGTTCAAATCAAGTTTACTCGTCTTCATTATTAAAACTTTTTCCTTCTCTTTGCTGTTTCATTATCTTGAGCACAATATATGCACCAGGCTACCTGAAATGGTAACACGCTAGTTGCGTGGATCCCCGCAATGCTGATGGAGAAGATCTTAAATTTTAATTCTCGAGAGTTTTTTTCCAGTTTTCCTGTTAATCAAAGTTTCCGTGTCCCGTTGGCCTTCTTACAGATTGTAAACTTGCACAGAATTGTCCTCAGAATTGACCTTTTTAGGAGCTTAATTTTCTTCAATTTTATGCAATGTTAGTTGTAAAAATGTTCGTCAGGTCATGCAGTATATTTCTTCATATTTTGTTTCGTTTTCGCGGTAAGGGTATCATAAATTGAGGCAAATTTAATCTCTTTAGATGTAACATTTGACACTAAATCTAAATATGACAATCTTATCCTAAATTTTCAAGACGTTGCAAAAAGTTCGAAAAACCCATTGAAAATTCCACAGAAGATCGCCTTACATGAACCATGACATGTCAGATTCAGGGGTACATATGCCATGCTATAATATATACATAGATTTTCACACATATCCTTCATTATGAAATCAATACATTATGCCTTTATGACTTGAATGATGGGATTTGTACTAAACAGTAGCCCATGCTCTGACTTTTCAGAAATATGTGAACCAATTTGATGAACGATCAATAGTCTTTGTTTGTAGTTATCTTAATGATAGCAGCTTTGAGTTGTTGGCTGAAAGTCTGATCTCTTCAACTAAAAAGTTTTACTTAACTTGGAGACTTCATGTAAGAAGTTATGAATTTGACCATAAGTGAAATACCCTTTCTTCCCCCACGAATTCTCTCCAGGTTAAAAATAAAGGGCAGAAAGTACCATGCGTAAGTTAGTTTCATTATCTTTATCCATAAAGGTTAACAGTGATTTAAAGCTACCAGCTCTTTGATATAGCACTACAATGAAATTCGTAGGATAACTTTCCTAGAGTTGAAACCTGTTTTGAACATGAATTGCGAACGAGTTAAATGAATCCGAGTTGTTGTTTTTTTAACAGACCAGAGGAGATCAAAAGAGGCAGCTGATATAGTGTTAATCCCAATTGTATGCGCCCAGTACGTACTTTGTCACTGTACCCATCATCTTAGATTAACAAGCGGTAAAACTACACCATCACAAGTCTAATTACTATAATTATTTTTTCGGGGATATTCACGGTATTTGCCACAGGTGTTCCTAGCATGTATATGCTTCTATTTATGAACAGGGAAAGGAGCTCCCCCTTCAAGATGTAAAAGACGCCCACGTAAACCCAAAAATCCTGACGTCATCAGAGCTGGGCCCGAGGTTGAGTCACTTTTGTGAAGGAGTACCAGCGCTTTGGTTCGATATCGAACAGAAGCGAAGTACGTCACAGAGGAGAGCTGAATTTTGCGTGAAGTATATTGCATGTAGTATATATGCAGCTACCAGGTTTGTAATAATATGACTTGATAACATCAAGTTAGCACTTCGTGCACTTATCGGCACTTCAAAACGTCGTGCCGATAAACCAAGAACTATGTCTATAAGGAACATCTTGACTACTGTACTTCTTCAGTAACTTAATACGCCATTCAGTAGTAGTCAGGCTACCACCCAATAGGCGTAAACACCTATATATTAAACTATGTATAAATACTTTGGGCTAAAAGATTTCCAAAATGTGACAGATATATTTTAATTATTTCACCGGGCTATGCTATCAGTTTCTACCATTTATTATCCTGATAGCCATCGTAAGACGTTCATCACATAAGTATCTTAATCGCCCTCCAGTCAGCTTTAGTGGTGGAGTCCATAGACAGGTCTCCTCACATAATGCCACAGCCAAGTAAATGAACGCATATACTGACGTGGAATTAAGAAAGAAAATTTTTGTACGTGCTTGATAATGTTGTATCCTCTCCCAAAACAGGGCTAAAGAGAAATAATTCTGGCGAGCGTTTGGCGTGCATAGCGTGCACAGCGAACATGCAGATCCCCAATATTGTCGCCACATGGAAGTGAAGACCCTCAGCGAAAGGTCATCTCAAAGTTGACTAATAAGACGCCTGTGCAATCACCTTAGCCTGTCTTGTTTCAACTGCTGTCGGGAAGAAATGTGTACATGTATGTAACAGAAAAATAATGTTCCAAAGAATGTCTTGTTTACAACTGGGATTTCGCCCGAGTTACCCGTTTCTGGAACGACCAAGAGAAAACTATAGTTTAAACTTTCTTCACTTAATTTCTCTGAAATTTTTGTCACTAAATTTGAATGAAATTATATATTTTAGTTTATTTTGGGTTCTGTGTGGAAAATATTAATAATGTTAAATAGCAGTGATGTGAATAAAGAGTTTTCCCATTTTACTTTTGCCTGTGGATGACATTTACTGGTGTAATCTGTAATCATGGTCACGGCCGAACCACTCCAATATCTAATACACGGTGAGTGAGTAAGTGCTTGGGGCTTAACGTCGTGCTTAACAATTTTCCTGACATATGATAACGAAGGAGTAATGTGCATCATTGTTGTAGGACGGATTTCCACCGGTATTTTATCTAGAGCTGCCTCACTGAGACTTACCAAAGCCATTATACTGATACGGGTCAAACAGTTGTTGCGATATTCGCGCAGTACTGAACGCCAAGCGAGAAAGTTACAGCTTCCTCCTTTAAGATCTCATATTTGACCCGAACCAGGATTGACCCTGGTCTTTTTTCTCTGTCAGTGCTTTCACTGTTTAATTTGTTAGAAAAATCTCCAGAACAAGTGTCTTCAAGCACGTACGAGAGGCTCTCTTGTGCCTTTCTATATTGTATCATCTGGGCACAGCGTATCTTACGTGTAGGGGTGTGGCGTCAAGTAGCGAGTAGGTCAGGAGATCCGATCAGAGCCTCCCAATATGGCGGCTGATAGATTGGCTCAGCGAACGTTACATAGTGTTTAAAAAAACACTGAGAAATTGGCATTTGAAACCTTTTTTCAGCTTAACCCAGTTTTGACCCTCACAAACACACAGAGAAGCAAAACATGGAAAAGCGGTGCGTGTCTTTGACATGAAAAGGCTAGTCTGCACCCGCGTAAAACGTACAGCGGTCAGGTTACTGGCGGAGGAATCTAACAGGACTGAGAGGAAACATTCGCTAGATACCTTCGCTAGGGACCTTCTGACATAAGTTTGAGAAAATCATCTGGGGAACGAGTCTTCTAGGACCCTTTTGTTGTTTTATAGCCAGATGCATGATACTGAAATGCGGTTTGCCTTCGAAAGAAACAATACAGCGTTTGAACTTTCTGGCACCACCACCAGCAACCTCCAAATGGTCGTAGGTTTCCCATGGGCTCTGCCGGTTTGCACCCCCCCCTCAACCCCCCCCCCCCCCCCCCACCCCCCACCATACTGTTGGATGCTGCCGTACAAGTGAAATATTCTTGAGTACAGCGTAAAACACCAAATAAGTAAATTAATGAATATTTGTCACCAACAAAAGACATGTTAATATTCGGATTCAGTGTTCGACTCTTGGTACCTTGCAGCTTGGCGGTACGCAACAGGGAATAAGAAAGGCCCTAGTTAATATCGTGTCCATATACTCTGACCGGCCCGGATAGCACAGTTGGTAGAGCGCCCGCTTCGGGACCGGTAGATCCAGGATCAATCCTTGATCGAGTCACACCTAAGACTTTAAAAGAGGAAGTTGTAGTTTCCTCGCTTGGCGTTCAGCATGAAGGGGATAGTGCAACGACTGGTTGACCCGTGTCAGTATAATGGCTCGGGCGGGGCGGCTTACTTGCCTTCGGTAAGTCGTCTCAGTGAAGCAGCACTAAATAAAAGAGCGGTGGAAATCCGTCCTGCATCAAGGAGGCACATTACACGTACATGCACCCTAATGATTCCTTCGTCGTCATATGACTGAAAAATTGTTGAGTACGACGTTAAACCCCAAGCACTCACTCACTCCATATACTCTGATCGGAATTGGGTGTTATTAGTTAAGTATTTCTGAATATGGCGAGGAGGCTGGTGACGGTACTGTCGATTTCATGTCTTCTGCCCTTGCACTCTGACTGGATCGGGGGTCATGTGAAGTGTCGACTGAACTCGGTGTCATGTCTGGTGTCCGTGCACTTTGACTAGATCCGGGTCCTTAACTGTTCACGGTGAGCGCAATTAGTGTCGTGTGAGGTGGCGGCAATGTAAGCACGTCGACTTAGGCACCAGTCTGTTACATGAAGACATTGTAATACTGGTCTCTCTTCAGGTTTTTACAGATTGTAGCTCATGGGCTAGAGAACAACAATGGCCACGTAACATCAAATAGTGGGCTTTAGCAGATAAAGTAACTGTTATGACATCAATTGTCCTTCCGGACAAACGATAAGTAGGAAATTCTGCCCGACAAATAGAGCAAGTGCATAACAATAGGGCTGATTAAATGTATTTGTCATTTTCATTTAGATACGTGTATATGGTGGCGATGAGTTTTATAAGTGGTGAAATCCGGGGAAATCTAACCAAAGGATTCACATCAACTCAAACCTAAACAGTTGGTTGTTATTCGGAGGTTTTCAGCCCTCGGCGAATGTCCGCCATTTTTCCGGCAGGGAATTCGGCTTATACATACGACGAAGAGCTATGTGTCACGTGACAAGGTCGATACCACCAAGAGAGCATATGGTGGATGCTAAGCAACACTCACCATTGTAACATCGTCCACTATGTCAGACTATGAATTCGATGCAATGGAAAAAACACTTTTTAATCAGAAAAAATTGGAAAGCACGATTATTTGCATAAGCTCAGGGGAAAGGAAAATGAGTTATTCACGTGAACCCACAACATAGCCGTAGACATACTAAACTGGAGAGCCTCTGGTGTAGAAATGTCAATTGGGAGTAATACATGAAAACACAAATCAGAAACACAATGTCCACCCGATTAGACAGACACGATGCAGACCCAATTAGACAGACGAAATGCCAACCCGATTTGACAGACGCAATGCCCAACCGATTAGACAGACGCAAAGCCCACCGATTAGGCAGACGCAATAACCACCAGATTAGACAGGCGCAATGCCCACCGATTAGACAGGCGCAATGCCCACCGATTAGACAGACGCAATGCCCACCTGATTTTGCAATGTCCACTCGACTTGACAGACTCAATGCCCACCCGATTTGAGAGACGCAATGCTCACCTGATTTGACAGTTGCAATACCCACCCGATTTGACAGACGCAATGCCCACCCGATTTCGTGACTGTTCAATATAAACAACTTTAATATATTCCAATGTTTAATACCTGACCCCTGGTTTACACAATACGGTCTGGGGATTCATAGACACGAAAACATTGCTTTTTCATTACTTTGTCCATTCGTGTTTAAAATGAATCTTTGTATTAGTAACTAGAGGCATGTTACATCTCCTCACACAGGGCTATACTCGTATATAATGCTGCCATTCTTATTTCGAATTCCCAGGCAGGACTTATGGCCTTCTCAGACTATTTGGTAACACGTTATTAACCTAAAAATCACATTTTGTTGGCATAAATCTTTTAATTTATTTATTCATTTGATTGTTGTTCCACACCGTACTCCAAAAATATTTCACTAATACGACGACGGTGAGCATTATGGTGGGGAAACCCACGATCATGTGCAATTTGCTGCAGACCCCCCAATCCACGATCGGGACAAGTTATATATAAACTGATAAACTAATACATTATAAATACAGCTGCTAAAGCAGCGATGCCGGGATTCAAGCTGATATTTCCATCTTTAGCATCCTCCCTTCCGGTTAACTGAATTGTGTTTTTATACGTCGGGAGAAAAACAACTTGATTAGAAAGTGTACATTCTCCTAGACACCCATTTACTTGTCGGTATTTAACACAATATGACCTTGTAATCATGCCAAACATAGTAAATCGCATGCAAAAATCTTTGAAAATCTACAAGTTCTGTATTTACTGACACAGTCAAACGGTTTTAGACACACGCAAAAGATTTTTTTTTTGGATTGGTGTTTTACGCCGTACTCAAGAATATTTCACTTATACGACGGCGGCCAGCATTATGGTGGGTGGAAACCGGGCAGAGCCCGGGGGAAACCCACGACCATCCAAAGGTTGCTGCAAGACCTTCCCACGTACGGCCGGAGAGGAAGGCAGCATGAGCTGGTCTTGAACTCACAGCGACCGCATTGGTGAGAGGCTTCTGGGTCATTACGCTGCGCTAGCGCGCTAACCGACTGAGCCACGGAGGCCCCCACACACGCAAAAGATACATACTTTTTGAATGAAGCAAGTTTCGACTAAAACAGTTTGCCGTTACCTAACCTAAAAATGTGGGAAAATTTGACTTTTTCACAGGTTGATCGCACTGTGCAAGAAAGCTGTAAACCACAGAAAAGAAATAAGACCCAATTTGTGAGCAGCATGTCAAACTCCGTCAGGTAGCATAGGCATAATTTTGAAAATCAAACATTTTTGGTCACGTAATAAATTTGGTATCGGTGCATTCCCCCAGGTTTCAAGAAATAAATGTCATTTTTGCAAACTCAGTTTGTCGGAACATATTGTTTCTGCTCAATCGAATTAACCGTTCTCGAGAAAGACTTCTAAACTTTTTTATTGATGGCAATATGGGGGCGCAAATAGATAACGCATCTATGTATTGGCATATTGCATATTGTTGTTCTTATGTCTCGTGTCATTTGTAAAGGGTATATCATTAGTTCGGTTTCGATGACGTCATTTCTGATTTAATTAAGCGGCCACACCTTGTCGCGGGGAATTTAATGCTGTTTATCCAACATCTGTAGGGTTATTTGCAAAGGAGGTGTGAGATTTTTCGGTTTTGAAGATGTCGGTTTCGGTCCGTTAAAATGACAATTCAGTCTGTATGCATTCAATCATAATCCATAGTGTTAGTCATTTTTTTGTGGAGTTATTTTTTGCTTGGCTCTCGTATTTTGTTCACAGATAGCTGAAATTTCCTCCTGGCCATACCCTGGCGCATCTGTAGTGCAGTTTCAATCCTATTAAAATTCAAAGCCATCCATTAGTTTAAATACGTTTATTTGTCACATCATGATGTTTACAAACATTTTGTGGTATTATTTTTTTAGTTCTACTTGCATATTTTATTAATTTTGTCTTTTTTATCAATTGGTTCACTTTACACCTGTATTCACCACTGATTTCAAAATTTACGATGAGCGGATTCGAACTTGTACACAGTAATAAAAAAAAGTTGAGGGGTACAGCAATTCGAGTTTGTAAGTAGTGTGCAGGTACCAACAAGAAACATGCAAGTGCGGGGGGATTTGGTCTCTGTTATAATGATGTCGATATCCAAGTGTTAATCGTGATATCACGACATTACAGGTTCACAACAACAGTAGCATCTCTGTTTCACTGAGCCATGTAGGCCTACTGAGACCTGCATATGTTGACTTCCACTAACGTTCACTGTCACCAACAACCGCTACCAACCACCACGACCGAAATCAAGCAAAACGGTGTTCTATTATTATCTTTCATTTAACCATACATACGTACAAATAACGACAGTAGAAATTTACATGCAGGCACGAGTTACAGGTACTTTGAACCCTTAGGTACATGTTTACTTAAAACATATATCCTAACAACTTGCAACATGAATACAAAATTCTACATTTACTGAAGTTACATCTTAATGAAGTTGCACAAGCAACGACTGTTGCATAGTCATTGTACTTCTATGCAGCATGACTGTTTACACACACCGCTCTGTCAAAATGTAAGCTACTACAACAACAACAGCAGCTATAAGACAGCAGTGCTTTATCTCTGCATCCAAAACAAATATTTAGTGTTCTCCACGTTACAAACACTGAAACAAGAAAATATTTCTACCGCTCGTAGGCTTGGGCACACTGCTTGGACAATGTTCAGTCATAAAAGCTAATTAAAACACAAAGAACGCTCACATCACAAAACATCACACGTCACGAAGCTAATGGAATTATCTTCCTTTATACAGTAAGGGTATACTGTGATAAAGGACTATTTGGCCCTAACATCCTGCATGAATTGTACTGGTAATAAAGATAACAAATATGAAGAAAGTGAGTAAAGAACGCGGCAAAAAGGAAATGGAATATACTGGATTTGAACGCGAAACTTCCAGCTATCACCTACAACGAGTCTAGTAGTAAAGGCCAGTAAAGAAATTATGAGATTTTGATCCCCTGCACATAGGCAAAATAAAAGACTGAAACAATACATTGTTGCAAGGTTCATTCCGTTCCCACGATGGACTACAGTAAACAGATCCATGCAGTCTAGCACGAAGCCCTCATGTTAAGTAGCCAAAGACTTTTCCAAACAGCTGCACTGTAGTAGATTCAGTCCTGTAGGACTTTAGTTTTAAAGCATTTCATTTAAATCCAATATGGCCACCAAGTCACGTGATCGAATCAGCCCAAAATTAACGTGCACAACTTTGACTCATACCCGAAAACCTACTTAAATTTCGTGAACTTCATGACTGACCATTTTCTCTGAGAACGTGATATAATTTTGCCAATAATAATAATAATAATAATAATTATAACAATAAGAATTGGGTTTCGAGCCGAAAATCTTATTGTGTGTAAAAGCCACAATAACAACAAAAAGAACTTCAATATCATGAAGAAAGTAGGTTGGCAGATAAGACGTCACCGGGCAACTGGTAATGGTCGTAACCACTCAGCATGACTGCTAACAGTTAGACTCAATAATATGTATAGGGAGAGACATCTGTGCATCAAGAACTTTAGAACCTAAAAAAATGACGTCAAAAGTAATATTGTAATATATAAGTGTGAGAAAATTAGTAGAGGTAAACATTGCATGCAAAATTTGAAGCAATGCAAGTAGGCTCCTTGCTCATTTAAGTTCAAAATAAGATACATACTTGCATACATATATCATATATAAAGGGTCATGTATGTATATATCAGGTTCATGTATATGTATAAACGTTCTTGCACACTGTTACGAACACCGTCTATAAATATTGCATTATATTTATTTTCCTTCTGAGTGTCTGGCCTACATTTTCACCTCTGTGTACATTGTAGCCTGCACTGTAATTCAGTCGAACGTTCACGAGGCTTCGGTGTTTATGAGTTTCGTATTCCTGTACATAAAGTATACATTCTGGAAATATGTATTGGTGTCGTAAACATGTTTACGATCAAACCATCCAGAATTTTCTTTAGTTAGTCTATAAATATGTGCGAGAGAGTTGTGAAGCTCGCAGTCATTTACTCAAGTTCACTTGAGAGCAGTCTTATTTATTGTCATCCACTGTGAAGGATTTTGCTGGTTTTAGAGATTTTGGCTTTCACGCCATTTGACATACGTCATTTGTGCTCCATTTTGACCAGGCTCCTGGGTCATTACGCTAACCAACAGAGCCATATACATGTTTTCAAGAATACACACAGATAAATATACTGTTATCCATCTATATGAATGAAAATATGTGGTAAAAGGATTTCGCCGCCTCAGTCAACCGTATACAATAACTGAAGCAACTTGACTTCTAATCTGCACGCTGGCACTGGTACTATCACAGCTTTGTATTACAAGCAAGTTCAAGATCACAACATGTAGCTTAATCCGTTGTCTGAATATATGCGCTCTGTTTTGTATAAGTTCGTGAAATCAAAATAATATTTATTGCAAATATGAAGCCAGAAAGTAACACTACAATCACGCCGATAGTTCATCAGACATCTTAAGGAGTTGTTATACCTACCACAGTTGGCATCCAGAAGTACAATGACCACAAGAGGATACAATCTGTATTCTATTTACCCTTTCGTACACGCCGTTTCCGACAAACACACAGCAAGCTTACGTTTCAGATGTTCATTGTCCTTATTTTTACACGTTATTAGTGATTAAATGGACCGGGTAAGAGTAAAATCTTTTTATTCCAGCAGCTGGCCATTAATTCTGTCAGGCGTGTTACTGGTGGATTCTGATTTTAGCACAGTTTTACCCAGCTGCAAGGCTTTACACATACAATTTTTGATATATCAAGTGGTCTTGTCTTGTAACGGTCGAGCTGATGGCTAAATAAGACAGATGTTATCAACATAGATCACGTGACTGATAAAACACATACAATGTTACCACCAATACCGACTTTAGAAAGAGCAAGGTTATATTGAACATCGCAAACTTGGGGCGATGGTTAGCATGCTAACGCACCAGACTAATTCAGGAACCTCGCATGAGTGCGGTTGCCGTGAATTCGTCCAGCTCAAGCTGACTTCCTCTCGGATCGTACGTGCAAAGGTCTGCTAGAACCTTGCAGATGGCCGTGGGTTAGAACCTCGATTCCTCTCATCATAACGACACCCGTCGTGAAATTTTCTTTAGTATATGTCGTAAAACACTAATCAGTTAGAATACATCAGCATATACACAACACCAAGGACTAGTTATTGCGGCAGGCGTACAACTACTGGTGTCCACGCAATTAGTTTTAGTCTAAACCGTGAGTTTGCACTGAAAAATATCAGATGATTTGGATACCATAACGCATGGGCAAAATGAGTACAGTGTAACGAACTGTGACATAATTCAAACATTATAAACAGTTAATTAGGTTTAGAAAGAATTTGTTTTAATAGTTGAAATAAAAGACAAAATTTGTAATAATATTTCATTAAATATTTAACAAACTTGAAATTAATATTGCAAATTATGGTTTTGGTGGAAACTAAAATGCTGCAAATGAGATTAGAATTACGAAAAAACATCACCACGACTTTGTTGTTTTGTGCAAAGCGCGAGAAGTGGCCAGATGATCGTCTGCCGTCGAGATAACCGCTTATCTTTTCATGCGATACGCAAGCAATAACCATGTTCTCATGTATGAAAGCATTTCATCTGCCAGTTTTCTACAGTTGATATTTATTTGCACCTTTTTGTACATATATCTGAAAGCGATAGTTTGTCCTATATTTTTAAACTAGATTAAATCAGAGATGTAAATACACATAGTATTTTTTCTTCCGGGACATTTATCGCGTCTTGATTAGGCAATGTGGTTACGCCATTGACGACGTGCATGATGTCTCAAGAACGTTTTCGTGATATAAATTGACCATAAATGACTTTTAATCAGTGAGCCTCTACAAAGGACAACAAACTATACAACAAACAATAGGGTCACACGTTTAAATCCTACACTATTTAAAATGTTTGTATATGTGTACAACCTTTTGCTATGTTTTCGATAAAGGGGTTGCACATCCTGCACAAATCCACACGTGAAATCAAACATTTACTTACCATTCGCCAAATAAAATGGACGTTCCGGTCCTGTAATCGCAAGGTGAATGTCCAAAACGAAGTCTGATATTTACTGTAAAGGAATAAATTGAGCCATTCGTGGTAAATTTAGAAAATTTACATAAAACAGATGAACTTTAGGATATCGCTATTTATCAAATTTTATTCTCACCAGCACAAGTTTGGACACCTAGGGAAGGATATTTTAAGACTTTGTTTTTAATAATTACAATGTATTTTGAAGGAAACTGGTCACAAAAATGAAAACTGTCTACAGGGTATTGTCTATCATATTTCGTCAATGTATTTATTTGCTTTTGTTTCACACAAAACTGTAGATTTTACCCTGGACCTCAACATCCGAAACTATATTCATTCGCTGCATTTACTCGTACATGAGTGGTACCCATAGTGTTTGACTAGATTTTTACAAAACAAATGAACCCTATGTTCTTGTCGCCTTGGAACTTGTTGACGCTGGAGCTGACGAGATAACAAAGGTTAATGCCCAGGGAGAGTTCAAAACAACAAGTTCTGGTGAGTCAATGAACTCTAGTAAGGTTTATCAATAAACAGAGAATTACCTTATGTCATACCGTTTAATCATCACACGTGACAGGTGTGGCAGGAAAATCTGACTATTTATTCTGCAGCGCCCAGCGAGCCACCACAAAACTCAACAAGGCAACACTTAGGTAAGACGCGCTACAGACCAAAGATACCCGCTCTTGATCTAACAGTCTAGTGAGCCACGTAGATCAGAACGGAAGAGGCCTGTAAGGCGTACTTCAGACTAAAGATAGCAGCTCTTGATCTAATTGTCTAGCGAACAACGTAGACCACAACTGAAGAGGGCTTCGCTTATGTAAGGCGTACTTCAGACTAAAGATACCAGCTCTTGATCTAACCTTCTAGTGAGCCACGTAGATCAAAACGGAAGAGGTCTACACTTAGCTAAGACGTATTTCAGACTTAAGGTATCAGCTCTTCGTCTAACCGTCTAGCGAACAACGTAGACCAGAACTGAAGAGGGCTTCACTTATATAAGGCGTACTTCAGACTAAAGATACCAGCTCCTGATCTAACCGTCTAGCGAACTACGCTGACCAGAACTGAAGAGGGCTTTGTCTCGATATTCTAGTGTCTCTTCATCTAATATAACTAAGCCACAAAAGGCTTATTTCAAACGTTATTGAAAAGATATGATTGTTTTGGGTGTTAGATTGTATGTACATGACCAGCTAGAATAAAACCCTGACCGATTCATTTATTTGTTTATTTGATTAGTGTTTTACGCCGTACTCAAGAATATTTCACTTATACGACGGCGGCCAGCATTATGGTCGGAGGAAACCGGGCAGAACCTGGATGAAACCCACGACCATCCACAGGTTGCTGTTAGACCTTCCCACGTACGACCGGAGAGGAAGTCAACATGAGCTGGACTTGAACTCACAGCGACCGCAGTGGTGAGAGGCTGCTGGGACATTACGCTGCGCTAGCGCGCTAACCAACTAAGCCACGGAGGCCCCGAAACCATAACCGAAGAACATTGACAAGAGGCAGGATTTCAGCGGTTACGTGTGACCATTTGCGGTAATTTAGCCGAAGCAATAGAAACGCGAATTGCACATGCATTGCTGTTGAATAAGTTTATCACTGTAAATGAATGAAAATGGCCGACATTATTACTTGATTGCTGTTAGTGTTCTAAGCTGAATTCTTGTTGTTTTTACATCAATTGATGTCCACAAAGATAGCGCCGATTTAATCACACCGAGATTAAAGATGCTGAGGATTTTTCAACTATTCGTGATTACCTCCCTTCTTTACGGGGCTTCTATTGGTCACCCTGTGGAAACGCCGACATCCAGGGTAAGCATTTGTGTGACTAGCATTGATAGGAAACAAAGTGAACAGACGATATTTCCTTGGGATTGGGTCGATCGACACAGACTATGTATTGCTGTAACAATGTGTACGATGATTATTTCAGGTGATGACATGGATACGAAAGTTCGGCAACACAAGCATCCATGAGTCCGTGGTTGTCGACGACAAAGAACAGACTGTGCTGATGATATCCCCTGAGGCTTATAAGAATGACAAAGATAACTCACTGGCGCTTCACGATTTCCAAACTGTGAGTACTAACTTCACGATTACCACTGAGCATAGACGTCATGATTTCCATATGCTGAGCACTCGCGTCATGATTTCCAAAGGCTGAGCACTCGCTTAACTATTTCCTTATGGTGCGCACTGGTTTGGCGATCAACAAAGTGTGAGCACGTGTTTAATGGTGGACAAAGAATGAGTACTGGTTCGACGATCAACAAACGGAGCATACTAGTTTGACCATCAATAAACGGTGCACACTGGTTTGACGATCAACAAACGGTGCGCACAGGTTTGACGATCAACAAATGGTGCTCATTGGTTTGCCGATCAACAAACGGTGCACACTGGATTGACGATCAACAAACGGTGCACATTGGTTTGACGATCAACAAACGGTGCGCACTGGTTTGACGATCAACAAACAGTGGGCACTGGTTTGACGATCAACAAACGGTGCACATTGGTTTGACGATCAACAAACGGTGCGCACTGGTTTGACGATCAACAAACGGTGCACATTGGTTTGACCAGCAACAAACGGTGCACACTGGATTGACGATCAACAAACGGTGCACATTGGTTTGACGATCAGCAAACGGTGCACACTGGTTTGATGATCAACAAACGGTGCACATTGGTTTGACGATCAACAAACGGCGCACACTGGATTGACGATCAACAAACGGTCCACATTGGTTTGAAGATCAACAAACGGTGCACACTGGTTTGACGATCAGCAAATGGTGGGCACTGGTTTGACGATCAACAAACGATGCGCACTGGTTTCACCTTTTCTATACGGTGAGCTCTGGGTTCACAGTATTATACTTGGACCTAGCAATATGTCTTTCAGGTGGTCTTAAATAATGACCTAGGAACCCCTTACCAATGCGGTGGCTGTGAGTTCAACTCCAGCACATGCTGGCTTCCTCTCCGACCGTACATGGGAAGGTCTTTCAGCAACCTGCGGATGGTTGTGGGTTTCCCCCGCGCTCTGCCGGTTTCCTCTCAATATAATGCTGGCCGCCGTCGTATAAGTGAAATACCCTTGAATACGGCGTAAAATGCCAATCAAATAAGTACATAAATATCTTTTAAACGGTGAGCCATTCAATTTTTATCTGTGGAGAAGAGTTTTGTGATTTTAAAACAGTGTAATTGTTAAACGATACACTGTAAAAAATGTGTTGCATTCAGTCTGCATATATGGAATTAGGAGATTACATTTTGTGAAAGAAGATTCAAGCAGAATATTTGTGTTTCATGATACCAACCAATTTTGATGGAAGAAGTTTTATTATTTGATGTACATGTATTTAAAGAAAAACTTTATCCTTACTAAGAATACAAGCAAGATAGACATATATGTATGCACTATTCGCAGGAACCAATTAAGGATTTTAAATGATCTCGTCAAAACTTGATAAATAACTTGTATTTTCTTTATTTATTTGATTATGTATGTTTTTGGTGATTTACTCATGAGTTGGTTACTTATGAATTCATGTATTGTTACACGAAGATCACAGGCAAAACTTAAAACGCATAGTTGTGTGGTAATTCTAAAGCATATGTATAGTTTGACAAGCTTTCGCGTGTGATTTAGTCTTGCAAACACAAAGTGGAAATGGCAAACACTCAAAAAAGCATTTTCTTCTGTGTAAAATTTGTTTCAGGGCCAAGTGGCCTTTCTAAACTTCAAGACCGACACATGCTTTGTGGGTGAAATGCCGAAGACAGATTTCCAGTCTATGAAGACAATTCTAGAAAACATGGAGGTAAAAATTGAAGTCTTTTTAAGGTGTTAGTGTTTATGTAAGTCTAAAGACAATGATAAAAGACAGAGGGCCAGGAATTAAGGCTGTGGTGACAATGATATAGAACAGAGATTTAGTGATTTAAGACTGTAAAGACAATGTCAGAGAAAAGAGATGTGATGATTTAAAGTGAAGATTAAGCCTGTCACTGTATGTACACAGAAAAAAGGATATAGGACAGAGTTATCTAAATATCTAAAAAATCTTCAAAACAGAAAGTTTTGACAGCCAAGAAGATAAAGTTCGGCATCGAAAACATCACACTGACGGAAAATTCTCTCTTAGTAGCCACGTTGTAGCAGGCCTTATAAACTTGGAACATCACGAGCGCTGAAAGCGTCACGTGATTATTGGCTGTCACATCAAAAAACCTGACAGCTCTCGATTGCCAGTGTGGATTCTTGTAGTAGATAGACATATATCAATACCATAAATCGGATTTTTCGGTTACTTTAAATGATGGTGATGCATTTCGAACCACACATTTATGAGCAGGGAACTGAAAACGGCTTTCCTGGAACAGTGTGTACATGTTGGGCTGGAGACTGCAGTAAACCGCCTCGGGAGAGTCGTTGCTTCAAGAATAAATGGCGACGTTGCATTATATTTCCTTAGCAATGTCAGATTTATTACGAAAACATCTTCCCAAAATCTGTATGAAAGTGTATCTTGTAAATCAGAAGGACCTGCTGAGTGCGGTAAATTCCTTGAAGTTGGTACAGCCAGCTAGGCTTAAAGCTTACACCCGAAGACGAGGACGAGCTGGACCGCTATAACACGCCGCTTGTGATCCCAAAGACCTCCCTAACCTAGTGCCAAACTAAAGGAGTGCGGGTGCTTTGAGTCTAACCAAATTAAAAGAAACATCGACATTTTGAACAAGGACCAGAACTGATGCTACTTGGTTGGGTTTCAGGTGTTTTTGTTTGTATTTTCTCATTGTCACATTTATTAATGCCGATTGTACGGAAGAGCACCTAGGTTTTGTGACGTCACCCTATGTTATAACATGGGAAAATGGCGTCGCCTAATGAGTGGCTAGGTACTGACGATCAATTCCCATTTATTTCGTTGATAAGTGGTGCAGATTTAAAAAATATTATTAGAACATCTCTGGAATAGTAATTTAGGAATTGCTTCAGAATTAGTGGCGGACAATTGCGTGGACAATAATGCCGTATTTAAACGTAAAATATCTCTGCCTTTATAAGCCAGCATTGTCCACAACTCAATCTACGATATATGAAGATTAGAAGCGGATTTTTTATGATTTCTTAAATGTTACACAAACATTATCATCGGTTTTTGCGTAAGGAAAAACCCGAGCTCGTTCACATAAGTTACCATTTATAAACAGGGGAAGGAACTTCCAGTCCAAAACGTGAAACAAGGACAAGTGACGACAAAACTTCTAACGTCATCAGATTTGGGACCCAGGTTGAGTTCACTTTGTAAGGGAATACCGGCCTATTGGTTTATTTGGACGGAAACAGGTTGGTATGATACAGTATGATACAGAATTGGACAGACATGCCTGTGTGGACCCATTTGTGGTTGAGTCGTTTTGCAGTCAGAACAGTTACTAATGCCAAGGGTTTAATCCAGGTCGTTTTTTTTCGGTCCTGGAAGTTTGTTTCCTTGGGGCTGGCCAGTGTGTTTCCTTGGATACTCAAGTTGACTCTATACCTTAAAGTAACCAAGTAAATTAAGCAAATAAAGGACTACTTTTAACTTTACCTTCAAAGCGCCCTCTGTCGGTAAAACTCTTGAAGTATCATCGGAATGTGGCGTCGCGTAAGTACAGCACCTGCAGCATCTTTGTTTTGTAATTTAAATAAACATGGACGGCCTCCACAGCTTGCGTTGAAAAGCGTGTGTGTCTACTCTAAATTATTATTTTGCCGGGTATGATTCAAGCTGTAACAAAAATGCAACAAAAAATCCATGTTTTTCAATAAGCATCAGCATCTTAGTAAATCTATTTCTTAAGCATCTGTTGATATTGATCAATTAAACAAAGGGAAATCTCGCTATTCCTAGAACCCTGGTGTTAATTACTACCGAAAAGTGGGACCGGCTAAACGACAAGCCTGAACAATTTGTCTAAATACGACAACTGAATACCTTGTGCCTCTAAAACAAAACAACACCTCGTGTGTTTTTACCATTTTCTACGCACATTTAATGGTATATGGTAAACGAAATGCCAAAAACGTGCTATCAGTGATTGTCTCATTGTCTGATGTCGGGTTGCTGCGTCAACTTCGCTCATCGAGTTCGGCTGATACGACCGACCGATTCTTCACATCGAATCACATTTTAGTAAGATTATTTCTGAAGATACCACTGCTGTTAACAGTATAGAAGGCAGTGTCAGTCTTAAGCGGGCGTTTTATAATTCCAAAAGTTTTGCAAGCAGCACGAATTTTATACGTGTCCTTTCTTTTCAACAGATGTCAGAAGGAGAGAAATATCTACTATGCACTGCCCCACAAAGTCAGTGCAAATGACCATGTCAAAGGAACTCTACCAGGACAACTGGAAAACGGCTGCTAAGTACGCGCATGCTAATACTGAAGCAGCCAGGGAACCTACGTCAGGTAGAAAACAAGAAAAACTCTGAAAGAATAAAAAGTATGTCAACACAGTTTGTCTGTTTTTATGCCATAATGTTTTTTTATGTGTGTTTACAAAATCTGACGAAACAGAGTGCGTGTCTGACACATCTAACATGTTCTCGACGTTACTGTGATGTCTACCACAATTGGGACGTTCCCAACGATAATTACAATGATGTCTGCCACAATTGGGACGTTCCCAACGAACATTAGAATGATGTCACGACTGAGTCTTTCCCAACAATAATTACAATGATATCTACCAAAACTTGGTTGTGACTTTTTTATGTATTTATTTATATCATTGGTGTTTTACTGAAGAATATTTTACTTATACGACGGCGGTCAGCATTATGGTGGGAGGAAACTGTGCAGAGCCCGGGGGGAAACCACGACCATCCGCAGGTCACTGACAGATTTGCCCGCGTACGAGCTAAGAGAAAGCCAACGTGAGCTAGACTTGAACTCACCGAGAGAGCCGTCTGGGTAATTGCAATGCATTAGCACGCTGTTCTCATTGGCCACGGAGGCCTCCGTAC
The DNA here is from genome assembly GCF_032854445.1 of Liolophura sinensis. Taxonomy (NCBI): domain Eukaryota; kingdom Metazoa; phylum Mollusca; class Polyplacophora; order Chitonida; family Chitonidae; genus Liolophura; species Liolophura sinensis. The sequence goes on along the minus strand of NC_088307.1, from coordinate 29,319,107 downwards.
GAATATTGTACATATGGAACAGAAAGACGTCAGTCAAACGGCGCAGAGCCAATTAGACTTCATAAACTTAACGTATCCGCTGTGGCGGAAATATTTTCTTCGTTCCATTGCACGAAGCTTTGTGGGGCTCGATGTTTCGATGATTTGGTCACGCTAGGTAAGATCCATATGGTAAATGGGCAATGCATTCCACAGGGCAATGTATGGTATACCTTGGATTTGGTTTTGGACAAATTACCGGACATGGAAAATCTCTTCACGGCCTATAAGCAGTACGAAAATATCGGACGGTTAAAGTCATTCTCTGCACATAACACACGTCACATTAAAACCCATCTCAGTAGCTTAAAAAGCGTTCTTGACTTTACTACACTATCCCCGCAGGTCTTGTATCCTTATGTAGGCGGATTGGTGGCAGACACACGAGAATAAATCCACTTTGTCATTTACCCCGGGTGTTTGTCAAATGGCGCGAGCAGAGCAACATATAAACACATACACAAACGATACGACTCCAAGATTGGATGCGATATCTTTGGTTTATATACCGAATGACGAGGTACGCCTGTTAAAATGATGACAATCGGAAAGCAAATGACTGATTTAAGAATTTAACATTTAAGCATTAAATTCATTAATTTATTCATAGGTTTCTAACATAGTACTCAAGACTCGCTTTGTTGCAACAGTTAACCTAAGCATCGTGGTTGAGTAACTACAATTATGCTCAGACAGCCCCTCTAGGAGCGATGTTCCCACGCCTACTTCTACACAAAAACATCAGGGATATCAAGGAGTGCCAGTCCCGATATGCCTAAAGTCACTCAATGGAATTTTAGTTGCTATTCATCCTTGTTTGACATCATCTTGCTTTGTATAACATCATCTTGCTTTGTATGACATCATCTTGGTTTCATCTTGCTTTGTATGACATCATCTTACTTTGTATGACATCATCTTGCTTTGTATGACATCATCTTGCTTTGTATCATGTCATCTTGCCTTGTATGACATCATCTTGCTTTGTATGACATCATCTTGCATTGTATGACATCGTCTTGCTTTGTATGACATCATCTTGCTTTGTATGACATCATCTTGCTTTGTATCTTGTCATCTTGCCTTGTATGACATCATCTTGCTTTGTATGACATCATCTTGCATTGTATGACATCGTCTTGCTTTGTATGACATCATCTTGCTTTGTATGACATCATCTTGCTTTGTATCATGTCATCTTGGCTTGTATGACATCATCTTGCTTTGTATGACATCATCTTGCATTGTATGACATCGTCTTGCTTTGTATGACATCATCTTGCTTTGTATGACATCATCTTGCTTTGTATCATGTCATCTTGCTTTGTATGACATCATCTTGCTTTGTATCTTGTCATCTTGCCTTGTATGACATCATCTTGCTTTGTATGACATCATCTTGCATTGTATGACATCGTCTTGCTTTGTATGACATCATCTTGCTTTGTATGACATCATCTTGCTTTGTATCATGTCATCTTGGCTTGTATGACATCATCTTGCTTTGTATGACACCATCTTGCATTGTATGACATCGTCTTGCTTTGTATGACATCATCTTGCTTTGTATGACATCATCTTGCTTTGTATCATGTCATCTTGCCTTGTATGACATCATCTTGCTTTGTATGACATCATCTTGCATTGTATGGCATCGTCTTGCTTTGTATGACATCATCTTGGTTTGTATGACATCATCTTGCTTTGTATCATGTCATCTTGCTTTGTATGACATCATCTTGCTTTGTATCTTGTCATCTTGCCTTGTATGACATCATCTTGCTTTGTATGACATCATCTTGCTTTGAGAAAAACAAGTGATGCATTCTGAGCCCATTGCTCACCCAACAGAGATTACTCGACTGCACCCGCACAACCCCCTAACCCCAACTCCTACCCGGGGAAATCTGAATTTCTGAATTTAAATACTACAGAAAAAGTGAAAAACTAGCTCCTGTTGTCACAGCCAAAATAAATCAGAACGTCATAAGGATGACTGGTCTGGAAAAAAACCGAGAGGCAATAAACAGTATTATACAGAACTGCACAATGACAGCGTTGAAAACATTCCATTTGCGGTGCACACTCATTTTGTTTAGTCAGGTTTGCGACGTGATACATTAAATAACACACACAGAAATCGTGATTAAAAACATCGACGTTGTACGTCGCCAAAACGCGTTTCTTCTTCTTTTCTGAAAAAGGAAATCGATACAGTGTTACGACCCAAACTGTCTGTATTATAAAGAGATGGCTTGTTCGAAATACACGACAGTTTAGCCGCCCAAAAAAGTAACCAAAACCAGCAGATTTTATTTTACAACAATTTATTAGCTTTAACAAGAACAGATAACAAGACTTATACAAATACTAAAGTACTTACATGTACAACGGTGTCAAGTCCAAACGGACGCATACACTCCACAATGCTTGAAAATACACAGAGCCAATATTCACAAGAGGGAAAAGCCACAGTATAACTGAGCGTATGACGAAGTATACACAAAATTCCACGGACAGGGTCCGTGTACTAATAAGCACTGTGTACACAAGAGCAAAAATTAAATATACAAGTTCAGACTGAACAAGTGCTCGGTGGAGATATGATATAACAAAGCCAGAGGCTATAAAGACACCAAAATTCAGCACAAAGGCCTACTAAAGTAATACACAGCAAAGCATCCAAAACGCTCAATAATTCTCCTTTCTCCCCTTTTGATCTGCTTTCATAGGTCTTACATAGACTGGTGGAATTTTCTAGAATAAGAAAATTCTTGAACACTTGTAAACAAACAGGCCCCAAACTGAGCGTATTCTGGAGCATTCTAATGCAGAGGCAGACCACAGGCCCTGAACTCAGCGTATGTAAACAGTGGCAAGCTAAATTTAGAAGCCCACGGCAGTTGTGCACATAACATACAGTCTTATTAAACACGTGCACTCTTGGCACTGACTATAAACGTGTATGTTCACCCTAAATAGGACAACAGCGACAACAACAGCAACTGTTGAGTTGGCAGCGGTTCTATATCAGTATGTGTGTCAGTGACAGGACCAGGTGCGGTGGTTTACTGCAGGTATTAATGTCTTCACTATAGTTTAGCACAGTGGCATTTATTCTTGGTTTGGCGTTGAACAGCGTTGTCAGAAATATTTCATTCAGGTGGCGGCCGTCAGATTTGACACTAGGTAGGGGAATTAAACCGGAGCGCACGGCGGAAGAAAACGGCTGACCTTCGACAAGTACACTGTGTGACATTGTCATAGTTTGCCATGTGCATTTGTTTACATCATAGCGCATTTGTATGTTTACATCACATGATCAGCTCCCCTATATTAATATTCATGACATTGCAGCATAGCGATTGGCTAATAATACGTAAGTAACATACTGCAGGGCTGCTCAAGTTGATGAACCGAGTGGAATAGAGTGACTGTCTGAAAGGAGATGCCGTTTCGAGTCCTTTATTTACTTATACTTTCTTACGTCAAAACAAGTAGTATAGGGAATAAGGGTTCTGGCACACACTCCCCTTGGGGCCCTCCCCAGAACAAATAGAGGCCCCCAGTCCCCCAGCGGAGGGTCTGGCGGCTATCGAAATTTCATATTAGAGAGACATCGCCACTAGGCATACGGCGATATTGCACAACGGCGCGTACAATGGCCAATCACCAAGAAGCACGAGCACTACGGGAGGAGTATGAGACGCTCATAGGCGTGCGGCCCAGGTACCCACGGTCCCGCATTGCCTTGGAAGAATTGCAGGGGTTCCTCGACAGGTATAAAACGGCTGGGAAGCAAGACAACATGCCAAAGAGTCTCAAAAATTGCCGGTGGCATCTTATCGGCTCCACGGAGCTCTGTGGTAATAGTTGCCTGGGAGAGTACTGCGGCTTCCACCTATACCGTCTGCGGAAAGGTCCTGGCACCCAGCCATGTATTTGCTGTGGTGGGGGCGTTAAAAACCAATTTCGGCTTTGCGGGGCCTGTGGATTTCATAATGTCCAGACGCGTGAAAGGCAGCGGAGGCGCAAGGCTTTCTTGGACGAGTTCAAACGGCTGGCGGCTATCGAAATTTCATATAAGAGAGAAACCACTAGGCATACGACGATATTGCACAACGGTGAGTACAAACAGCTGGCGGCTATCGAAATTTCATATTAGTGAGGCATCGCCACTAGGCATACGGCGCGTACAATGAGGCACCATCAAAAAGCGCGAGCACTACGGGAGGGGTTTGAGACGCTCCTAGGTGTGCGGCCCAAGTACCCACGGTCCCGCAATGCCTTGGAAGAATTGCAGGGGATCCTCGACAGACATAAAACGACAGTGGCTGAGTTGAAGCGGCTGCAAGACAGCAAGAACTCCCGAAGTAACGAGGAATTGAAGCAAGACATCAAGAACCCCCTCAGTAACGAGGAGTTGAAGCAAGACGTCAAGAACCTCCTCAGTAACGAGGAGTTGGATGAATTGCTAGGCGGAATACAGGGTGAAAAGAAACTAGAATTCACTAACACTGGCCGGGCCATAAGAAATCTCCTCCGGGCCTGGCAGATGGGCGTACCCGAAGGCGTTTGGACGGACCCAGTAGCCTTCTTAGAAGAAATTCGAGCCATTATTCGCCAGAAGCTAGAAGAAGAGATCCTGGCACTCAACGGGGTTAAGTTCCAACTAGGCCTCAGGGTTCAGTTGCGAAAGGACAACGCCGATGGCAGTGAAGAGTATACCAGCCCAACACTCCACAGCAAACAGGAGGCCCTCTTAGAGGCTGGTGACATTGACGGGGCTCTAGATAAGGCCTTCCCCACCATCCAGGAGGTGCTGGAAAAATGGACACAGCGAGGGTCAGGGTGGGTTGTCAATAGCGTGCAAACACTCTGGCTTGACATTGCAAGGTATCAGGCACTGAGAGGCGGGTCCTACATCCCCCTACCTGCAGCTGTGAGTGATAAGAAAGCTGTCATCAATGTGAAGAACAAAGGCGACGACTGCCTCCGATGGGCTCTCCGGTCTGCCTTATTTCCAGCCGCCAGAAACCCTCAGAGACCAACAAAGTATCCCATCAATGATGGTCTTGACTTTGGGGGGATCGACGCCCCCACGCCCATCTCTCAGATCCCTAAAGTGGAGGAAAAGAACGACCTCGCCATCAACGTGTTCGGGTGGGACAAGGGTGTGATCGTGCACCGCCTCAGCAAGCCCCGAATCAATCTGCTGCTGATTGAGAGATTGACAATCTGGTTGAGGCCAACAAACCTGAGGCTTTCCACATCACAGCCCGGTATGAGCCTGCCGAAGAAAAACGTAAGTTACTCATGCGCAAGGGTGTCTACCCCTATGAGTATATGGACTCCTTGAAGCGCTTCGACGAGTCCAGTCCCCCACCCAAAGAGGCTTTCTACAGTAAGCTCAAAGTCGGAGGCATTAGCGATGAGGACTACATCCACGCTCAACAGGTATGGAAGGTATTTAACTGCACCAATCTGGGAGACTACACAGACCTTTACTGCCGCACAGACGTGCTCCTGTTGGCCGATGTTTTTGGGCCTTCCGGAAGACTTGTTTACGGCAGTATGGATTGGGCCCTGCTCACTACTTTACGAGCCCAGGTCTCTCGTGGGATGCGCTGTTCAAGAAGAGTGGGGTAGAGCTGGAGCTGTTGACCACGATCAACATCTCTTCATTGGGACGGGGTTGCGAGGAGGTATACGCCAAAGCCAATAATCCGCAGGTGGAGGGATACAACCCCGAAAGCCCAAACAGCTACATCCAATACCTAGACGCCAATAATCTATATGGCTGGGCTATGAGTCAGTTTCTTCCGACGGGCGGCTTCCAGTGGGTAGATGACGCGCAGCGTCTCGGTGAAACGATTGCTACCCACCCCCCACGACAGTCCTTCCGGTTACATCCTCGAGGCCGACCTAGAGTATCCGGCCGACCTACATAACGCACATAACAGCTACCCATTAGCCCCAGAGCGTCTGGTGGTCCAGAAGGAGTGGATGTCAGACTATCAGCACGGCCTTCTCGGCAAGAAAGCGCCTACCGAGGTCAAAAAGCTGGTCCCCAACCTCCGCAACATGGAACGGTACATCCTGCACTACCGGAACCTACAGCTGTATCTATCTCTGGGAACGCGCCTGACAAAGGTTCACTGGGCCCTGAGATTCGCCCAGAGCCCTTGGATGGAACCCTATATCAGGATGAACACCGAGCTCCGAAAAACGGCGGCGAGTAAATTCGAGAAGGACCTGTACAAGCTAATGAACAACTCGGTCTTTGGAAAAACCATGGAGAACCTTCGGGAGCGAGTGGACGTCAAGCTGGTACTCTCTGGAGAAGACGACAAGCTCCGACGCTTGATAGCCAGCCCGAGCTTTGCACAGGCAAACATATTTGATGGTGACCTCGCAGCGCTTCAGGTGCACAAGACCCGTCTAGTCCTAAACCGACCTATCTACAACTACATGAAGGCCCAGTACGGAGAGCGTTGCCAGCTCCTCTACACTGACACGGATAGTCTGCTACTCGAGATTCAGACTGAGGATGTTTATAGGGATATGGCTGAGAATGCAAACCTGTACGACACCTCAGATTACCCACAAGACCACCCCCTGCACACCATAGCAAATATAAAGGTCTTGGGGAAAATGAAGGACGAGTGTGCGGGGCGGCCGATCCCCGAATACATTGGTCTGCGTCCCAAGATGTACTCCATTCTGGAGGCTGGTGGAGCGAACATTAATAAGGCCAAGGACGTGAAAAAGGGAGTTGTGGAAAAGTGCATCCGCCATAAGCAGTACAAAGAGGCCCTCTTTGAGAAAAAGATCTTCCGACACGGTATGGACGTGCTGCGATCAGAGCGCCACCACATCTACGGACAGCACCTGAATAAGGTCTCACTGTCCCTCTTCGATAGTAAGTGCTGGATCGCCGAAGATGGTGTTCACCCCTTATCTTATGGCCATAGAGATGCGGCGCCTGCAGGATGGGCTGGAATGGACATCCTCATCGAGGAGCTACTAGCACCGTAGAATCCCATCCGGGGGAAGCTGAGTATCGGGAGGCACTATAAGCAACTCCTCACGAACCAATCCCCGTCGCGGGCCTTCCGACGTATCGTCTAAATTGTACAGCACGGGCTCATTAGGCTTTGTGACAGAGCGCCCAAGCTGATATATCTCTAGAGACCACCCAGGATCAGTCGCGCGACGTCGACCGCCCTCCAGCTCTCCAGGCTGATAGAGATAACGAACGCCAACACCCTCGGGGATCTTCCGCACATTAAGTCCAACGGGACGACCTGGAACCGTCGAGGAAGGCTTATGGGGCGCCCCTTTTGCCTTGATGACGTCTTTCAGCTTTTTACCGATCAGTCTCGTTGTCTCGTTATTCAGAGCGGCCACAACAGAGGGCAGCCGAGCCGCCCATTCAGTAGACTGCTGTTCTGGAGGGCGGCGCATCTCCTGGGCGTACTGATGTCCAAAGAGCCGCTCAGCCAGAGTACGGTTGAAACGCTCTACTATGTCTTGGTCTCGGTGGATATCCACGCGGCCTCGCTGGACTGTGACATCGTGTTTGGCCAGAAGTTGGCTCACTGCACCCATGAACTCGCGTCCAGGGTCAACTTGGAGAAGCTTCGGCCATCTAAGGGGCCCCCGCTTGTAAACGCGAGAGAGAGCAACAGCGATTTCTTTGGAATCTTTAGTAGCCAGAGGTTCCGCCTCCTTGTAGCGAGAAGCGACATCAACAACTGTCAGCGCGTACTTATACAGCTTCCGGCCTCGCCGATCATGTGGTAGAAACAGAAGATCGGCTTGGTGGATGTCATTCGGCGTGGAAACATCGAACATAGGCCTCGGTATTTTTCGGGGACGAGGCAGATATATCTGCCAGATAGCCTGCTTTTTCAGCCAGGCCCGGACCATATGTCCGGAGACTTCAGCCGCAGTGGCAAGCTTCTGGATGGCCGCGCGGCCCTTCCAGTACCCAGGAGGGCTGTAGTAGATATTTGCCAGGCGAGCAGACACCTTACTAGCCATTTCATCAAGGTATTCTGGCAGCCCTCTAACAGATTTGCGACTAAAAAGATGTTAATCATCGCGGCGTATTTGCGCGCGCAGAACCACCTCACTAATAAGATTCTGCCTGCCATACGGCGAGGAGCTCAATGGCGAGTCCGGCACAGTCAGTTCGGATTACTTGGTGAGTTTTGCGATTCCGTAACTCACACCCCCAAACACACACATTCCCAGGATGACGAATGTCATCTCGCGGTGTTTTTAATCTTCACTAGGCACATAGAAATCGGAGAGCTGTGGCTCTGAGCCCAGCAGCGCCAGGCGTGCGTAGCGTGTAAGAGTTTTGCCCGTGACCCTAGAATACTCGCGGATTGCAGCGTCGACATCCCGGAACGTTTGGACAGCGTGGCCCTGGCGGCGGAGTTCATCGTTGATCCAGTCCAAGCGCTCAGTGCGCTTTCGGGCCCATTTTTCCTGGCGGCTTGGAGCTGCTCTACAGCGCGGTCATGGCGCCTCTGCTCTTCGTCGACACCGGAACTCCTCAGCATCGAAAACATATAGCTGCTCCCGCTGAAGGCGAAAGCGTTTACGTGGGTGCCGCCCATCATCATTGCGATGGAGGCCATTACTACTGGATTATATTGGGAGGAAGGAGCCCTTGTTTAATTAGAAATTAGTTTTCCTTTGAAAACATGGCCAGGCCTACATCTGCAATGACCATGCCGACGTCACGGGGTGTTAAGTCCAGCTTCGAGAGGGCTCCTTTCAGGAACATCTGGCCGAGACGAGCGTACCCAGTAGCCAGGAGAGAGACCACAGCGGCGTGGTAGGCCGCGTTGACTAGCACTTTTCCGTCACCGGGTGGAGTAGACATGCTGCTCTATATAGAAAGGGTCGCGATGTGCTGCTCTATATAGAAAGGGTATGCATGTGCTGCATAGCGGCTGCGCCACACGCGTAGCAACACTAGCATTGCAAGGCTGCCAGCGCCTAATAACGCCAGGGGCGCCCTCCAGTGGGTGATTTGGTGTGCCTTCGTAGAATCCGGTTCCTTCGCGGCCTCCCCCTCCTTCGAAGAATCCGTTTCCTTTGGCTGTTTCTTGTTGGAATCAGCTGCGCCAAGCAAAGCAGCCTTTGCCTCGCGAAGCTCGTCCTTGAGCTTTTCAGCCTTGGCCTTTCTCGTTGCAGCGACCCGCAGCGACTTTTTTGGGATTCTTCGCAGGGCCGTCATTCGTAGAATCCGCTGTCACCCCATCCGCTTCCTTCAGGCCTTCCGGATTCATTGTACTCATCTTCCTCTGGATCATACGGCTCATTTCTAGGACAGCAGTGGTGTTCAAATGAGCAGTGCTCAGCTGTGGTCAGCGTCATGGTTAACGGTGCTAAGTACTTACCATAGCAGTAGTATAGCCAGCAGCTAGCACTGCTAAGCGCCTGTTCAACAAATGGGTCGGTGGCGAGCTGTGCCATGAGCATTGGTCGATTCTCGGGTGGGATTAGTAGGAGCCAGCTGGCCGCCCTTACATATGATCTCAAGAACATACCTCCGAGACCGCTAACCATCTGCGCACAGAGCTTAGCCTCGTACCGGGAGTACAGCCTTTCAACGTCTTCGTCGCTCATGGCGTCGATCTCAGCGGCTGTTACGTCTTTTCCCAGATATCGCTTGGCCTGCCCACCCACCGCAAGTGCCGCCAGCCTACCCCTGAGCTGCCGTGCATCATCTTGGTAGCTGGGGTCAGGCTGTTGGTTGGGTCCGGGCTGTTGGCTTCGGCTGGGTTCCTCCTCTGCGCCCAGAATCTCGTCTATAGGCTTAGATCTTAGATGTGGAGGGCGTATCAGTCATTACCAGGAGCTTAGAATGCGGATTGTTCTTGAGCTTCTGTCGAACCTCTGCCTTTTCGCTCTCGGCCTCGATGATGTGGTTCTCCTCCAGGCATTCGTTGAACGAGTGCCGATCTTTGCAGTGGAATAAAGCCACCCACCTTGTCTGCTCGTGAAAGTCTTTGAGGACGGCGTTGTATTTGTGAGTGAGGACCCAGACACTTTGTTTCGCAAGACGGCACGAGATAGCCATGAATGTGAGCATTTTTTGTTTTTTTTTCTTCATCGCCTCCAACGCGCTACAACCATCGATGATGTATAGGGTGGGCTCCCCCTCGAACAATCTGTAGAAAGCTCTCAGACAGTCGTTGTGCCGCTCGCCGGGGTCAAAACAATAGACCTCAGGGTCAGACAGTATCTATCGCCGCCGGTACGCCTCGTTATGCTTAAGAGTGGGGCACAGGATCACAATGTAATGAAAGAAACCGCAGCCATGCAGCTCGTCATCGTCGCTTGGCCAAAGGTCAAGCCAGAAGGCGTGCTTGTGCGTCAAGAACTCTTCCAGGGAGACGTCTGCCAGGCCTAAGTCTTTAACGACCCTGGCCACCTCATCGTCCCGCTTCCGTAGGGGCCTTTGGACCTCGCCCCATTGCTGGTACGCACGCATGCCCTGGCTGTACAGCTGATTGGGGACCCCTTCTATTGTGACTTCTACTTTGGTGATCTTCGGGTTGTAGAAGTATTCCGACCTCCTCTTCCACGGGGTTTTTTTAGTCTCGAACAGCATGAGGATGCCCTTCATTGCTCTCGCGGGCGTGTTCAGGTGTATGTTCCAGAGAGTCTCAGACTTGTCCTTCACAAACTTTCGGTGGCGGAGGACGCGATCATACAGAATGGAGACGCCTTCGGAAAACTGGGTGCGGATCTGTCTAGCGAGCTCCTCTTCGGTGACCATATTGAACTCCAGGCTGATTTTGTCGATGGTGTAAGTCGCGTCGGCATCGTCTGTTACCTGGATGACCCGGCCGTAATCGTTGAACGTCAGTTCGTACTCCAGTCGGTCGGCCAAGGCACTCTGGTAGAATGGTATATGGTTATCTAGAAGCTCAAAGTCTAGCGGGATGTGGAACCGGCTGCCAAAGGCGCTAGCGATGGCATTTTCTCCAGTATCGTCGTCACTTCCGTCCCCCGCTCCGACTCGAAGCTTAAGCATGTTTTCGCTGCCGATGCCTTGGTAGGCCGCATTCCGCCGTTCGTTTTTGGTCAGCCATAAGTCGCCGTAGCAATGAAACACATCAAAGTCGTCGATGGACATTACCTCATTCCCGCTGATTCTGATCGTGGTTTTCTTGACTACTGCGCGTCCGAGATTCCCGACCACTGTGGCGTCCGGGTCGGATGAATTAATCGTGATCGAGAAGGCCAAGCGCACGGTACCGGGCACAATGACGTCATTTGCGCCGAGGTTGGGGAAGCTGACCAAGAGTTGTTGATTCTGGTCGATCGTTCTCGGGTTATTGTTGACGACCACGGACTGCCGTTCACCTTGTACCCCCCGAGGCTTACGGAGTGTTCTGAAAGGGTTTAGTCTGCGTCCGTATGCATCCATTATTGTATTGAAGGCATACATTGCAATGTTCAATACGAGGATTATGGCAGACTTCGACTTTGATAATCCGGCGTTCGACGCCAGAGAGGACAACGCCCAAGACGACGAACAGACCCCTCTCTTTGCAGGTGATGATGTTCCCGAGCAACAAAGCCGGGGTGCGGCCGCCAAAAGCCTTCAACAAGAGCTGACGCAGGCCGCCGTGAATGATTATTACAATGCCTTGGCGAAGGCGGATCCCAGCCTTACCCCCATCTTTCGCGATTACACGAAGTTTGAGGTTGTCCAAGGGCGTCTGCGACTCGTGGCCCACCCCCACTCTGGACATCATCAACAAAGAAACAGGTGGACCGCTAGCCCTCTCAACAGTCGCCAATAAAGGGGTTGATGATGTTAGGGGGGAAGGGGGGGCTTGGCTTTGTAGACTGGAAAAGAAGAGAACAGGCATCGTTGCATCCAGCAGCAGTTGCAGCCCTGGAGACAGCGAGTTTAGGTGCCGCGTGCCGGCGCGGCAAATATCATGGAGCTGGATGATTTAAGCCAACCAACTAAAAAGGCCGCTGATGCTGTCCACATACTGGGAACAAGCTTGACGGATAGTGAGGTCGAGTAGGCTCTTTCAACGATAAACGACCCCCTTCTTCCCATGCGAGAACTCCTGGGGCTTGACAAGGCACTGCAGACCTCGGAGGGCGAACACGCGAATAACCTCGCCAAGCTGTCAAGTCTCGATAAGGACATCGCAAAACAAAAAAAGATGTTGGAGGAGGCCACTGATGAATTCTCCCTGCGCCGGATTGCAGACCGGATAAGGAACCTCGAGGACGAGAGGGTGGCCCGGCTCGAAGCAGCCTCTTTAACGGGCGAAGCCCTGCGCATGCAATTACGCCGCATCAAGCAGACGATCGATCGCATCCTACACAAGGATACCACTCTGGCCGAGCGCGTCCGCACCCTCTTCCGGGAGCAGGGAATAACCGTGGTCTCCATTCTCACGGCAATTGGGATGGCGATCTCGACACTGGGGCTAGCGCTAAAGTTGGCGCTGACTGGCGGGTCCGGCGGGGGCATCCAGCCAACACCTCCTCCAGCCCACGGGCGTGGTCTTAAAGAATGGGTGAAAAAGCATCTCCAGTCCCTGGTGCGCGCCCTTGGCAAGCTGGCTGGGAAGGCTGCCGCTGCAATTCCGGGTATTATTGGCAGTATCGTGTCCTGGCTACTGAACCTTCTCGGGAAAGCGGCAGGGTGGCTGGCCGATAATGTCTGGGCTCTAGTCGTCGCAGTAGGTGGCCTAATGCTCATGGCGGTTCGCAAGTATTTAACGCATAGTCCACAGCAGCAGTAAGCCGATACCAACCCCAGCGACGACGATGGCTGTCTTCTCCGCATCGTGATTCTTTTGGTTTGGAAATAGGGGTTCTTGTTTTTCTCCGGCGGCAGCAACATGCTGAACGCGCGCGGTGGGTGGTGGGACGCTTTCTTTTGGCTCAACGATCCCGTGGGAAGGTGCGCGCTTGTGCAAAGTGGGCGGCACTTTAGCGTTCACATTCTCATTGGCGCCTAGCTTCTGGTCATCTGTGGCCACGACGATTTTGTTGTTGTAGTTCGCCACATGGCCGATCTGCAGAAGCATGTCGCTTGGGGCCATATATAGGCCTATGCCATACACAAAGTCTACAGAGCTCCCTGCATACTGTAGCACGTCCTGGTAGCGTTTGATAGCAGACGGAAGGTCGATCGGAGAGGAAATAGCGTCTTCAACGTTGGCGGCAAACTGTTTTTGCGCGTCGAAGGCTGTGTCCGTGCCTAGAATAAGGGCTTGGGCGCCTAAAACAGCCCACACGTATGTCCGGATGGATTCGTTCAGGCGCTCTACGCCCGGCTGCGTGAATCCTTGGGATTTGTCGACAATGAACGACGCCCAAGCCTCCTCGGCGTCCTGTAGTCGACGTGGAGCGCTGTAGGCTTTCTAGAGAACGGCATCCTGCTCGGATCGAAGGTCCCATCGCTAATGGGGCTGTAGCCCGCTCTCGTGACATAGTAATATGCCACTCCGAGGCCGTGATTCACCCCCCAGCGCGTCCAGTCTGTATGCGCATCTACGCGGAACTCCCTACAAATCCTCTCATAGGCCCTCTCGTCAGAGGTTTTTGAATGCCGCCCACGCTCTGTCTTGCGGCAGGGGGGCGTTTATCTTTTCCAAGATCCGCCTAACTTGGTAATACACATGGAATGTGTACAGGGCCCTTATTGTTTGGTCGGGGGCGAGAGGATGGTCTTTTGCAGAGACGCCACAGCCCGTGGTTGCTCACCAGACCGCGAAGTTCACTTGGTTCTGCCAGAATTGCATAGGATTGGTGTTCCAGGCCCTAACAGTGGAATCGCTGTTTATCTTTGGCAGCCCGTACTTGGCCAACACATCTGTGAACTGGACCGGAAAGGCCTTCTTTTCATCGATGTAGATATCAAATCAAGTGAGCTGCTCTGCATGGGTTTGGATACTATGAAATGCCCCGGCCTTGTAAGTGGCCTCTCTATTGAACCTGTATGCCTCGCTGTTCATCGTGGCTAAGATGTTTATCACATTGACTGACATTCTAAATGGGGCACAGCACACGCTGCCTCATGCCCTTAACAACCTCGACGGCCGCCTTAAAACCGCCCTTCGCGAGATAACATTCTACCCGAACTGGGTGAATATCCCCTCCAAAGCGGGCTTCTTTCTTGATGGCAAACATGTTGAAGTGCCGACGGGCTACTACAATGTCTGTATGCTGGACAAGGGTATATTCCGCCCACATGGGGTTTCTCTGGAAATGAGCTTGCCCCCATATTAGGGTTCTCCAACGGGAATATGCCTATAGAGGGGACTGTGGAAGGTGATAAGCCATCTAACTTGGTCCCACAAAAAGAAGCCTTCGTGCATTTAGATGAACTGAGCACCTCAGACAACGTGAGAATAACCTCAGGTTTCGGTGGCGGTGCCACACTACTTCGGGCCATCGCCGTGACTGGTGAAGGGATTAACTGCGGGAAGACGGTTTCATTTCCCAACCCACAGTACAAAACCTTGAGCGCCCACTATATAACGCACTTGACCGTGGCGCTTTTAGACAAAGACGGCAAGTATATTTATGTGATTGAGGTGATTGAAGAACAAAAACTCTCATTAATTCGCCTTAAAGACCGCTTTGTTCTTACCAGAGATCGCGACCCCGATTGGTTCATAGATGTGAAGGTGACCCCGATGTCGGTCCAGCCCACCGGGGTCAATGTGAAAAAAGTTTTCAACTCCGGAGCCTATTTCTTGTCGTACGTACCAACCGGCAGCTGTCTTCTAGATTGGGACAGAATAGGCCACTTCGTACTAAGGGCGTCGCCGGGGGGAGAGACCGTACGTCTTACCGCGCAAACCGATTTTAAGGCCGCCCTACCACTACCCCTTAAATCTGTGCTTATCATCGACCTCGTACTTGGCGCGGCCTCTCACCGCCGTTGCACCTTGATTACCGGGTTGAAAATAAGGTGGCCTGCAGAGCAGGATGGAAAGGAGCTCAGAATTATGATCAAATTACCGGCCCAGGGCGACCCAGTCGTCCGGAGCACTCTTGAGGATATACGAGTCGTTACAGGGGTCGTTTTCAATCTCGATGAAATCTATTTAGAGTGCAGCATAGGCCTTTGCCACTTTCGTGTTAGTCATCCCGACGACAATTTAGAGCTTACCGACGTTATTGATTCGTAGGACGGACAATATGGGGCGACTGTACCCATCAATCTTGGCTGAAGACTCCTTGCCGCCGGAGGGCGCGGCCCCGACGATTACGGATGACCACCACTTGGCCCCGACCGCGCCGATGATTATGGTTGAAAACCCCTCCGACCGCGCCGCCGGAGAGCGTGGCGCACGCCCATTGTCTGCTGTATATCAGCTAAATACAGAATCAGCTTGAATCTGAGCGAGATCTCCGTCGGGCCTTGTACAAAAAGTACTGGTGCGGTGTCTTAGCCGCCGAGACCCTTGATTCGGCCATGCTCACGGCCGGTTTGGGACTAGGGGTTGCAGGCGTGGGGCTACTCACAACGATAATTGCAGCCCCTGCTGTCTTGGCCATGGAAGCTGCGGCCCTAGCTTGCGGTGTTTTAAATGTTGCGGAAAATTCGTTAGCCGCCGGCTTCACGCCAAGAAACATAACGATATACTGCTGTTGGCCGAGGCCAAACTTAACAGCATCCGTGCTCAGGTGTCTACGGCATTATCTGATGGTGTTATTTCAGACGTGGAGTTCAAGCAAATCGTTCAGAAGCTCAAGAACTGCTCTGATCTGAAGCAGGAGATACGCGCCAAGTCTTGTAAGGTATTCAACGCCGTAGAGATCGATGAAAGCACGAAAAAACAGCTTATAGATCGCGGCCGAAAACTAGCTCGGCAAGAGCTGAAAAATGCTCTTTCCGAATGATGTTCTGGGGAGGTGCCCAGTGTGGGGCTCGAACCCTGGTCCAAAAAGGCCTGGTTTATAGCTCAACCTGTTACCAATTAATCACCACCATAACGGTGGGCTCCGGATTTTTTGCGCTAGGGACCCCCCGTGGTGATACGGCGGCTGACTGCGGTGTTGCCGTCGTCGAGCTCGTCTCCCTCGAAGACGTCGTGGACCGTGATACTGTGGCTGGTTGGCGGCTCCACGACGACCACCTCCATCTCTGAGGGAATGGAGAGGCCCATGTTCGAGGCGCAGACAGCGTTCATATTGACGATGCCGCTGAAGACGGAGTGGGAGCGTATCAGGTGGACATTGTGCGCTGTCACCGGGTGGCCGTCAAAGGTTAGAGGCTCATAGGTGCGCTTGCCGGTCTTGGCGTCGCGGTGGGCCTTCGTGTAGTCGAAGAATGTGGCCTTTTTGGGGAGGCCCGTGTCCTTGTCGAACTTTGTGTTCGTGCGGCAGATCGGATTCGCCAGCTCAGTACCGGGATCCGTCTTTGCCTCCATCGACACGTGGGTTTGGAAGAGCGGGACGATCGTGGTGTTGGGCACGACGACCACGCCGGGCGGGTAGTCTTTGCGGCGAGCATCCCGGAGGATTATGGTCCCGTCGGTTAGGCGTTCCTTCATCGTCGCGTTGAAGCATTCATCGACGAACTGGCGGACGCGGAAGTACTCGGACTTCTGGTCGCCGCCGGGCAGGGCTCCTTTAGAGCCGCCTTGCTCGTCTGTCTCGACGCGGTCCTTGTATAGCTGCACATTGAGGGTGGGGTAGCGTTCGCAGT
Source organism: Liolophura sinensis (assembly GCF_032854445.1). Lineage (NCBI taxonomy): Eukaryota > Metazoa > Mollusca > Polyplacophora > Chitonida > Chitonidae > Liolophura > Liolophura sinensis. The sequence goes on along the minus strand of NC_088307.1, from coordinate 29,302,342 downwards.
GGGCCTTCATGTACTCCAGGGGTGGGATTTGGCCGACGTGCTTCTCCTTGAGAACTCGCACCATCAGCCGCCCCGTCTTGCCTTGGGTGGCGGCGTGGAGCCCCATGTACTTCGTACCGTTGGGGTTCGGGCGGGCAGAGGTTTCAATCGAGAAGACCGTCGAAAGCGGCTTGCCGGAGGCCTTGGCGGCCTCGCAAGCGGCGATGAGCTCAGCGCAGTCGAAGATGACATTAGACGCCATGTCTGTTTTGTCGTTCTGGTTGGTCGTTCTGGTACGTTTTTCGGCGGGGGTAGATTGAAAGACCGATGTGTCTAACTGCGACACGAGAAGGGGCTGGGGGCCTCTATTTGTTCTGGGGAGGGCCCCAAGGGGAGGGTGTGCCAGAACCCCTATTCCCTATACTACTAAAGACGGTAACATAAAAGTATTACATGGTGTCAGAAGTTCAAAAGAACCCTCGCGATTGCAGCAAACGTGAAACAGATGTCTCCCATGAATTTCGACAGCGGTAATGTTGCAAAAAACTGGTCACGATGGAAGGAACTGATGCACCTCGTGTTCACCGGACCGGATGCAGACAAGTGGAAAGCGGAGCAAAAAGCCGCACAGTTCTTGATAAATATCAGACAAAATGGCAGAGACATTTGCAGAGCATGGCGTTCTAGTGGTGAACTTTCAGAGGAAGATTCTAAGAAGCCAAAGAAACTGTTCGAACTTTTCGAGTACTACTGCAACCTGAAGAAAAACAAGTCAGTACAACTTAAGTTATTTTATCAACCGGATCAAGGTAAGTCAGAATCGATAGACGAATGGGTCACTCAGTTAAAACTCATTGTCCCTGACTGCAGTTTTCATGATCTAGACGACATGATTAAAGACAGGATTCTTATGAGCTCAAATTCATCTGAAGTTCAGGAAAAACTCCTCTTAGAAGATGATCTGACTCTAGAAAAAGCAACAAAAATTGCCAGGGCTCATAAAATATCACCTGAACAATTGAAAATGTTGAACAAAACTCCCGATGAAGTCCACGAGCTAAAATTTGAGAATAAATTTGGAAAGAAGAAATTCAAAACTGATCAACAGAAATTTCAGGGACAAAACCAACAGAAATTTAAAAAGTTTCAGAAACGGAACACACATGACAAGCAGGACAATTCTCAGTGTGGTCGGTGTGGATATGAACATAAGAAGTCAGAAACTTGCTCACCAATGGGAAAAATTGTATGAAATGTGGCATCAAAAAGCACTTTAGGAGAATGTGTAGGTCTAAATCAGCTCATGCTGTTTGTGAAGATAATTATGACACAGAAGACAATGTGGTATTTTTAGGTACAGTTAACAAAACTGAAAACAACGAAAATGAAGCTTATGCAAACATTGAAATAGAAAACACAGGCAAAACTCTCAGGTGTAAACTGGATACTGGAGCAGAGGTAAACTGGATTCCCACAGAAACATACAAAAGACTACTGTCAAGTGAAGTACCTCTACAAACACGCTTTCTCACCAAGTTGTCAGGATATGGTGGTAATCAACTCAAAGTCACAGGTAAATGCACGGTACCATGCAAGTACAAAAACATTATTCAGAACTTAGGGCTTGTAGTTGTGGATAGCCCAGGGAAACAACTCCTAGGTTTCAATGTCTGTAAGCTGCTACACCTGGTGAAAGTGGTTATGACAACTGATCAACCAATCACAAAATAGTTTTTGACTACAGAATCAGTGGTCAAGGAGAACAAGGATATCTTCACAAAGCTTGGTTGTTCAGGAAAAGCCAAAATTAGACTCAAAGACAAAGCACTACCAGTTGTGCACGCAACACGGCGTGTCCCCGTAGCAATAAGGGATCGTGTCAAAAACGAACTAAAACGTATAGATACAATGGGCGTTATCAGAGCCATTGACGAGCCCACAGAATGGGTAAACTCAATGGTCGCCGTCGCGAAAAAAGACAACAAACTGCGGATATGTATCGACCCGAAGGATTTGAACGAAAACATAATGCGAGAGCACTATCAACTTCCTACATTGGAGGGCATAACGCATAAACTGGCAGGTGCGAAGTACTTTAGTCGGCTCGACGCAAAATCCGGGTACTGGCAGATCCAGCTAGATGATGAAAGTAGTAAACTCACAACATTTAACTCTCCAGGACAGATGTTAGCATACTATGACGTCACCAAGGACGTCACCCTCCAAGTAGACGCGTCAAAATCAGGCCTTGGCGCAGTCATTCTTCAAGAAGGCAAACCAGTTGCCTACGCCCCACGAGCACTTACGCCAACACAGCAAAACTATGCACAGATAGAAAAAGAAATGTTGGCAATTCAGTTTGGGTGTGAGAAGTTTCATTCTTATATCTATGGAAAACAAGTGACAGTACACAGTGATCACAAGCCCCTTGAGATAATCATGCGCAAACCACTGGCTGCAGCACCACCCAGACTACAACGCACGATGCTGCGCTTACAGCCCTACGATTTGAACGTAGTTTTTCGCCCCAGAAAGGAAATTCCGATTGCGGACACACTGTTGAGAAATTACAAATCTGGACATGACGCACATGAAGATCCAACCCGTGAAGAGCACGTTCATGCAGTATTTGAACGGATCCCAGTAACTGATCAAAAAAATGGAAAGCATCAAATCGGAAACACAGAAGGATCAAACTCTCATCAAACTTATATCTGTCATTCACAGAGGCTGGCCACAGACTAAACAACAAATGGACGCTGATCTTAGAGAATTCTGGCATGTGCGAGATGAACTGACTGTTTTGAACGGCATAGTGTTCAAAAGCGACAAAATTGTGATTCCAGCATCATTGCATGTCGACATGCTGCAACGGATACATGCAGGACATTTCGGCATGGAACTTTGCAAACGACGTGCTAGAGAATTTCTCTACTGTCCGCACATGTGTTCACAAATTGAGGACTATGTGAACAGATGCAGCACATGTCTTGAACACAGATCCTCCCTACCGAAGGAACCGATGATGTCACCGCCGATACCAAACGGGCCATGGAAATTGTTAGTCACAGACCTGCTTGCGTGGCACAACCGTAACTATCTCATCGTGGCTGATTATTATCGTCACTATTTTGAGATCAGCCTGTTACCTAATATCACCGCCAACAGTGTCATCAATCACATGAAATCAATCTTTGCCCGGCGCGGCATATATGAAGAACTGATATCTGACAATGGAAGCCAATACACATCTGCAGAATTCAAAAGATTCGCTGCAGAATGAAGTTTCAAGCACACCATGAACAGCCCCTACCATCACTAATCTAACGGACTTGCTGAAAAGTATGTTGGTATAGCAAAACGGACCATGAAGAAAGCCCAGACCGATGGTACTGACCCGTACATGGGACTGTTAGTCTACAGAAATACACCCACTGATGGAAGCGCTACACCAGCTTAACTCCAAATGAGTCGTTGTCTTCGAGACAACCTCCCAGTCTAACAAAAACGGCTCCGTCCATTTGTACAAAACGCAAAAGATGTACAAAAGCGACTTTCACAGAAACGGATGAACAGTGAGAAATACTACAACCGTAACACCCAATCTCAAAAACCATTAAAGGAAGGAGAGGATGTGTACATGCAACAACTCAATGGGAAATGGAAACCAGCAATAGTGAGAAATGTAGCCGAGATACCACGATCATATATTGTCTCCACATCTGATGGTGGAAATTATCAACGGAACCGTCGTCACATCATTTCGTCCAAACCAGTCCCGCTAGCCAACAGTCCGGACAAATCAACAGGCTCTACAGCCCCACCGCTGGAATACCCAACTCCTCCTGAAACTCCGAAAACACCTGACACATCTCCAACTTCACAGTTCTCACGTTTTGGTCGACGTATTAAGCCCAAGGTTTTATCTGATTTCATAACTGGATAAAGTGGAAATGTGTGTGTGTCATCGTGAGCACAGTTTGTTTTGCTCTCAGTCGCAGATCTCAGTCAGAATGCAAATTCCAGCTCCAACAGTGAATTTTGGAATCCGTGATTAATGTCTGCATTCTGTTCAGTTCATTGGATTCTATCATTCCTCGGCATTGAAATGAGTGATGCATTTACAGATAGGTTCAGTTTTTCCACCACACAGATTCATGGATTTGGATGCTTGAAAGTGCTATGATAGTTTTATTTACTATGTTAAATTGTTCCGAATTGTGTGATCTTGACATTCTTATGAAAGTTTAATGAATGGATAAATTTGTGTTTAGCTTTAAAACCTGGTGAACCACGGATATCATTTGACATTTGACTCCAACTCAAGTTTTAAGCATCAAACTGACACTACAAATGCTTACAGTTTGCAATGTATTCTATCTTGTTTTAAATTGAAATTTGTTGCATCTGAAATGTATACTTGGGCAGTCCTTTAGAAGCAAAATTTGTTAAAGAATGTAATACCACTAGCTTTTCTTCAAAAGATGGGGGATGTGATATTGTCATAGTTTGCCACGTGCATTTGTTTAGATCATAGCACATGTGTATGTTTACGTCACATGATCAGCTCCCCTATATTAATATTCATGACGTTGCAGCGTAGCGATTGGCTAATAATACGTAAGTAACATACTGTGGGACTGCTGAGGGTGATGAACCGAGTGGAATAGAGTGACTGTCTGAAAGGAGACGCTGTTTCGAGTCCTTTGTTTACTTATACTTTCTTACGTCAAAAGACGGTAACATAAAAGTATTACACACTGTAGTCTTATATTCATTTATTTTAGATAAAAATATTTACACAGATTTTTAGATGATATTTTCATGTTGAAACGTAAAAAAGTTTGATTGAGCTGTTGAAAAGAAAGACTTTTTAAAGAAACCTGTCCATTATTCATTTTTTATCTGTGGAGAAGAGCTTTGCAATTTTAAAACAGTGTAATTGTTAGACGATACACTGTGAAAACTGTTTGCGTTCAGTCTGCATAATGGAATTACGGGATTACATTTTGTGAGTGGAGATTCAAGCAGAATATTTTTGTTGCATGTTACCAATCAGTTTTAAAGGAAGAGATTTTAGTATTTTTTTTACCTAAATTTGACATACATATAAAAGAAACTTGTTTATCCTTTACTAAAAATACAAGCAAGATAGACATATATGTATGCACCATTCGCAGAAACCAATTAAGGATTTTAACTGACCTCGTCAAAACTTGACAAATAACTTTTCTTTATTTTCTTTATTCATCTGATTATATATATTTTAGGTGATTCACTCATGACCTGGTTACTTACGAACTAATGTATTCATACACGAATATCACAGGCAAAACTTAAAACACATAGTTGTGTGGTAATTCTAAAGTATATTTATAGTTTGACAAGCTTTCGCGTGTGATTTAGTCTTGCAAACACAAACTAGAAATGTTAAAATCTCAAAAAGCATTTTCTTCTGTGTAAAATTTGTTTCAGGGCCAAGTGGCCTTTCTAATCTACAAGACCGACACATGCTTTGTGGGTGAAATCCAGACAGTTGATTTCCAGTCCATGAAGACAATTCTAGAAAATACTGGAAGTAAAAAGTGAAGTCTTTTAAGGTGTGAGTATTTATGTAAGCCTGGGGTGACAATGTTAAAGAAAAGAGATGTGAGGGTTTATGTAAGGCTAAAGACAATGTTAGAGAAGAGAGATGTGGGGATTTATGTAACGCTAAAGAAAGTGTCAGAAAAGAGAGATGTGAAGATTTATGTAAGGATAAAGAAAGTGTCAGAAAAGAGAGATGTGAGGATTTATGTAAGACCAAAGAAAGTGTTAGAGAATAGAGGTGTGAGTATTTATGAAAGGTTGTGGTGACAGTATTAGAGAAGAGAAGTGCAAGTATTTATGTAAGGCTAAAGACAATTTTAGAGAAAAGAGATGTGAGGATTTATGTAAGGCCGTAAAGACAAAAAAGAGAAGAGAAATAAAGACAGCGATAGAGAATTGCGATGTGAGGTATTTATGTAAGGCTGTGAAGATAATCTTAGAGGAGAGAAATATGAGTATTTATATAAGGCTGCGAAGACAGTGTTAGAGGAGAAAGATGTGAGGATTTATATAAGGCTGTGGTGACAATGTTAGAGGAGAGAGAAGTGAGGATTATGTAAGGCTGTGAAGACAGAGTTAGAGGAGAGAGATGTGAGTATTTATATAAGGCTGTGGTGACAGTGTTAAAGGAGAGAGGTTTGTATTTAAATAAATACAAACTCTACAGAGGGCGAGGAATTAAGGCTGTAATGACAATGTTAGAAGACCGAGGGTGAGGAATTAAGGTTGTGGTGACAATGGGATAAATGAAAATGCCAACGAATAATAAGTATTGTACAGTAGGACACAGTTATCACAGAAAAATATCTAAAAAAAACTAAGTTTTGAAAGCCGAGAAGATGAAGTTCAGCACTGGGAATATCACACTGACAAACAATTCATTCCAAGTAACCATGTTGTAGAAGCCCATATAAACTTTGAAAATCACGAACGTTGAAAGTGTCACCTGATTATTGGCTGTCACGTCAAAACACCTATTAGCTCCTGATTACCAGCGTGACTTCTTATAGCGGATAGACAGATATCGACACAACGAATGGGCTTTTTGGCTACTTTAAATGTTAAACTGCTGCATTTTGAGCCACACATTTATAAGCAGAGAACTGAAAACGGCTGCCCGTAGAATAATGCATACACGTTGTGCAGGAGACTGCATTATCTTGTCAGGGTGAGCTGGTCAGAAAACCACCTCGGGAGAGTCGTTGCATGAAGAAAAAATAGTGACGCTGCATTAAATGTCCTTAGCAATGTCAGTTTTATTACGAAAACATCTTCCCTAATTCTTGTACGCCTGTAACCCCGAAGATCGCCCCGGCCTAGTGCCAAACTAAAAGAGTGCGAGTGCTTGGGGTTTTTAACCACACTAAAAGAAACATTTGCCCTTGGAAAAGGGAACAGAACTGATACTCTTTGGTTGGGGTTGGCGTTTTAGTTTATATTGTCTCAATGTCACATTGTTTGATACCGATGGTACGGGAGAGAGCCAAGGTTTTGTGACGTCACTCTAGACGGCCGCAGCATGACAAAATGGTGTCACCAGATGAGTGGCAAGGTACTAACGATCATTTGCCATTTATTTGGTTGATAAGTGGTGTAGAATTTTTAAAAATATTTTTAGAACATCTCTGGAATACTAATTTAGTATTTACTAAATTATTACGTCAGGCTGTCGTTATGTTCACTTTAAGGCTGTAAAGACAATGGTGTAGACACAAATGCTACACCATTATCGTATTTACGCATAAAATATCTTTGCCTTTATAAGCCCGTATACGATTTATGAACATTAGAAACGGAGTTTTTCTTCATAATTTCTTAAATGTTACACAATTATTTTCTGTATATTCTTAACAGATTGCGTAGGCCGAAAGCTATACATGAAACTGTCGGTATTAACTCTGAAATTTTACTTAGTAAAAGTACACCAACAGAGTTTAATTCTTTTCAAGAAAATATAAAACTAGGCGAAGATGCTAGATGAAGCTGCCAGCGGTGTGTCTGATGAGGACGCCATTCTTTTTCTTTATTCGTGTTGCTCTTTCTGAGTATTTCCTGTTTATTCGCGTTGCTCTTTCTGGGTATGTCATGTTTATTTCCTGTTAGTATTTCCTGTTTATTCGTGTTGCTTTTTCTGAGTATTTCCTGTATATTCGTTTTTGCCCTTTTTGAGTACTTCTAGACACTCGCCAGTAAAACGGCTATTGAGTTCACAACCCATCTTTTTATTTTAACCGGAAACATAAGTCCATTTCTGGTAATCTGAGATAAAACCTTTCCGTGAAAGATGGTGATATTTGTCTGTCAAGAAAATGGTTTACTATCGGTTTTTGCTTTAGGAGAGATCCGAGCTCGTTTACATAAGTTACCATTTGTAAACAGGGAAAGAAGCTTCCAGTCCAAGACGTAAAACAAGGACAAGTGACGACAAAACTTCTAACGTCATCAGAACTGGGACCCAGGTTGAGTTCACTTTGTAATGGAGTACCCGCCTATTGGTTTATTTGGACGGAACCAGTTTGGTATGATACAGAATTGAATGCACATATCTGTCTGTAACCATTTGTCGTTGACTTGTTTTGTAGTCAGAAAACAGTTACAAATGCCAATGGTTTAACAGTTCGCGCTATGTCGGTTCAGGAGGTTTGTCTTCGTGGCGATGGTCAGTGCGTCCGTACTCCGATCTCAGGACACTCAGCTGCCTTTGTATATTAACATTACCAAGTAATTTACGTCGAGTAGTTTTGAGCTTGGCGTTAAATCTTAATGCCCGTTATCGTAGGTGGTGCTTAAATGAATGATCTAAAAACATGAGCTATTTTCAACATTACCTTCAAAGCGTCCTCTATCGGTGAACCTTTGATGTAACACAGGAATGTGTCTTAACATAACTACAACACCCGAATTATCTTCGTTTTATCAATCAAAGAAACATGCATGGCCTGCACAGCTTGGGTAGATAAAGGTACGTATCTGCTATCTGCTGTCTACGGGCAAAGCGTCGATAATGTACCAAATAGTATATCTGTAAGTGCAGAATTAATAGAGATATGGGCCAGACTGCTGTTCAGACGGGTATTCACAGAAGCGCCCCCTGGTGTTGGAATCGGGGATTATTGACATCACGTGATAGCCCGTATTACGTGTCGTTGATGTACTAAGTATGATGTTTGTTGGTGCAGTACTCATGGAGATATGGGTCAGACTGTTTCAGATTGCTATTCAAAAAAGCGCCCCTTTGTGTCAGAATCGGGAATTATTGGCATTACGCTCGAATAGCCCGAATTAAGGGTCATTAAAGTACCACATATGATGTCTGTTTGTGCAGTTTTAGTTAAGATACCACCTAATATATAATTTATAGAAATAATGACTTAACTCCGTTGAATAGCTAAATGTAACCGCCAACTGCGGACCGCAGTATAAGTTATTTCAGCTACTCCCAACTTTCACAACTCATAACGTCATTTTTCACATTTATTCCATGCTGATTTAGTGACATTTCTATGTTCAGTGGAAATATGACTGACGAACTCAGCAGAGTCCTGAAATATGCCCCAATACAAGCGTCGCCGGGCATGCTTCGAGCTGTACCAAAAATACATCAAAAAATCAAAAGTTTTAAATAACCATTAGCACCTTAGTAAATCTATATCTCAACCCTCCACTGACATTTGTTATTCAAAATAATGTAAAGTCTCGCCATTTCTAGAACCCTGGTGTTATTTTTACCGAAAAGAGGGACCGGGATCACTACCGACAGCTTTGTGAAAGTTACATACCAGGCCGTGCAAGCAGGGAAATACTTCACCCCTAACCAGATTTTTTTAAATTCACCTTACATAGATCGACAGGACTATTTAATACAGTGTACCTGTATCGACTGATTTGAAAATAAGGATGCACAAACGCTTTCAAGAATCACTAATCACGCAACATTTTACGTCTTCTTCTCAGCAGATGTGAAAAAGAGAGCACAGATGCTAACAGAGGTGTTCGCGGAGATGTCCTGCCACCAATCGGCAGTGCAATTGTGCAACCAAAACAATGCATTTGAACAGGTCACTCGTGACTGGTATGAATTAGAGATTGGTAAATAAAGCTTAGTAACCTACGTCACATGGAGAATCAGGAAAGTTTTGAAGAATAAACCTCTTTCAATACAATTTGTCTGTTTTCTTTTTTATTTCTTACGCCACAAACCTGAGAAAACAAAATGCCTGTGTACCGTATTTAACATTATCCCCGAGATGATTAATATAATGTCTACCGCAATTGGAACATTCTCAATTAAGACTCGAACACATATATCTACCTAAAGGCCCAACCACTTAAATATACCTAAAGACACGACCACTTCTATCTACCCAAAGGCCCGATCGCTTATATCTAACCGGAGGTCCAAACGATTATATCTATGTTTATATCTACCTAAATTCTCGAACTCTTACGATATCTATGATGCCTAAAGCCCGGAACTCCTTATACCGACCTAAAGACCCGACAGCTTATATCTAACTACACGCCCAACTGCTTAAATCTGCCTAAAGACCCGACCACTTATATCTACCTACAGGCTCGACCACTTATATCTATTTGATGGCCCGACCACTTAATGCACCTAAATGTCCGATCGCTCATATCTAGCTACAGGCCCGACCACTTATATCTACTTGATGGCCCGACCACTTATATCTATCTAAATGTCCGATCGCTTTTATTTAACTAAAGGTCCGAGTTACATCAAACAACTCCTCTCAAATTCTTGATACGGTTTGGCCGATGAAATATGTCACAAATTTAATAAGCAGCAGATGGGTATCAAAACCGTTCAGTGAAAGGCTACTGAAGTCTGAAATCACTACTGTTAGTTGGTGTCTATCTACAGCCGTTTCCAAATATTAGTAACTAGGATGAAACTTTGAAACTTCCCCTACAACATTTGATACCGGGCAGTAAGCAGAAAAAGAAAACAAAAGGAAGAAAATATGTCAAAAATAGCAGGGAATTACATGAACGACTCTGAAGCATTAATTATGGACTTTAGTCTTGTTGTAGCGAATCTGCTCTGAATGCAAAGACGACAAACAGCTGACGTAAGTATGCGGACTACGAATTTGATATGGAATTCATGCCTGGAATATTCATTGTCTGCCCGGCATCACTGAAAACTGATGACCGCTTCTAACTTGTGTGTTACCGGCTTTATTTCTTATTTGCATAATTTCTTACATACCTTTGTCTTTGGGAGTTAGTGTTAAACGTTGTTTTGGAAATGGATCTTGCGATTATCGACTTGAAACGCCCTTTACGGACTACAAATGGTATATGAATGTCTGATTTGTCGCTTATATTTCTCTTAGTTTGCCATGATAAGGCTACAAAAGAAGAGATATGCCATGATACTGAGAGACTCTAGGACGAGATATTCGATCGAAATGACATTAAAAGGCAGATTTTCTTCTGTGACGTTCCAGTGCGTATGTACTTCATACACCGACAACTGTGACGTAATGAAGAGAAGAATTAATGAGTTCACAGCTTTGGACCGTTTTCATACGGGCGGTGAGGAATTTTACGAGTTCCTATTCATTCATTCTGTCTTCTGATTGACTTGTGCACAAAACATTGCGTGGAAGTATCCTATGTTTTCATTTTTGTTTGTACAGGAAAATGTTTAAAACATATAGAACAGGAAGACGTTTGTACGGAATATAGAACAGGAAGACGTCTCAGCGCAAGTGAAGCAGAAGAGAGCCAGAGGACTAATAATGATGTTATTAATGTGTATGTTTCTATTGTGCACTGGGTGCCACCCAACGCGAGATAGCACGAGATTTTGCGGGACGAAACGTCTTTATGTTCTAGTCATGTACGCATAGATCCATATCCTTTCTCTGAGTACAGTAGTACACTTCAGATATGATCGTGGACAGGTTTGGCTATGGATCTTGTGATTACCGACGTGGAACATCTCTTCATGGTCTACAAGCGGTATACAAATATTGGGCTTTCAGCTTAGATTTATTCTGTACACAGAATACATTTCGCATCCAAAGCAATGTCAGTAGCTCGCCGAGGCAATGTTCACCTTAGGGAGAACTTAACTGCAGAATACCCACAGGCATTGTATCTGTGTGTAGGCGGATTGAACAACGAGAGTGTATCCACGAAGTCATTTAACCTTCGGGTGTTTGCCTAACAATGGTGCGAGCAGAGCAACACAAAAAACCCATAATCGAAAGAAACGATTCAAAGGTTTGATACGAATTCTATGGTTTATAAATCGTGCACAGTGCGACAAAACATTGCTTGCCTAAATCAGGCCAGAGGCTACGTAACATGTACAGGACTTTGTGGAACATACATTCTGGTCACGCAATACATAAGGCCATCAGTAAAGAATAAGAGAATATGTCAACAACAAACAATGTTACAAGTAATTCCCTTTGTGACAACGTCAGCATCAGTGTGTCATTCATTGTGTAAGTTGTTAATCATTTAAGCGTCGTATACTACTCGTAGACCACGAAGAGACAGAGGGCCGAGAACAGGCAATATATACCACTGAAGCTGTTCATTTGTATGAGGTCAATACACTTGGAAAAAGAGAACGATGACGCACTCATGTTAAAATGATGAGAATCGGAAAGTGTTTAATCAAATGATTTATAGATTGTTTAATTTATTGTCAGGTGTGAAACATAGGACCAAAGACTTATTCAAGTTAATAAAGGTGGCGAGGTTCGTAGCGGAGATCGGTGTGGTGATGTTCGTAGTGGAGATCGGAGTGAAGAGGTTTGTAGTGGAGGTCGGTGTGGTGACGTTCATAGTGGAGATCGGAGTGTTTTTGATATTTGACAAGAAAATGACGAGTTTTTCTACATGCTGTACACACATACCACAGATATGATGGCGATTATGTTTTAGACCTTAATAGATATAATTCGATCAGGGATTAGATCCCCGTTCTCATGTGCCACAGCAGCGCCAAGGCGCATGTGCGTTCAACCACTTGTATACGACCATTTAACCGAGAAAGGATGTTATTAACCGACAACTACAACACTGATCTCCAGTAACTACACTTATGCTCAGGAAGTTCCTCCCTCAGCGATGCCCTCACCCCTACTTACGCACAAAAACAACAGAGATATACACTGTTAGAAGGATCTGGTCAATTCGACCAAACACATTTTGGTACAGATACGACCGACCAAATAAGAGGGCGAGCAAACATGAAAGGATCGAAATGACCAGATATTTCAGGGTCAGATTTTTTTGATCGCCAGAATAGCGTCAAACTAGCCATTAATAGACTGGTCCAAACAACCAGTACAATTTTGTTCATAATATGACACTATTTTGGTGACCAAAGAAAATGTGACCATAGAAATGCGACCACAGAAAATACAACCTCATTAGTTTTGGTTACTTCGACCAAATGTAATGGTCACTTTGACCTTATTCTAGTGACCATCATAATGCGACAATTATGGTTCCGAAGAGTACCAATCATCGACATGCAGGAAGTCGCGGAATGGAATTTTGGTAGGCATTCTTCTCTGTATCACATCATCTTGGTTTGAGAAAAAGAGAAGTGATATATTCTCAGGTCATTGCTGACAGAACCGAGATTACGCGACTAACCCACCCCCTCCCCCCGGGTAAATCTGATAATTTCTCAATTTAAATTAAGTGAAAAAAAAAACCTTCGTTAAACCTAACTCCTGTTGTCACGGCCTAGATATATCAGAACATCATGACGATGATTGGTTTGGAAACAAACCCAGTGGCGTTAAACGGTAAATATTTACAGTACTGCTTTGGGAACGTTCACTTATGACAGACAGCATTGTAATGACGACATCGTTGAAAACATCTCATTTGCGGTGCACACGCATTTTATTTAGTCAGATTTGCGACATGATACATTAAACAACACACACAAATGGTGATTAAAGAGATCTTATTCTCAGGAAAACTCGAAAAACATTAAGTGTTTGCCTTGGACCTCGATTAGACGAAGGAAGCCTTGGTTGTGTTGTTTTCTTTACATCACGCCTGGTTTACATCGACATGGGGCCGTTAGAATTGCAATGTTGTTTTCTACGACAACTGCAGTCTTGCTACCACACACTGTACGTTGTACGTCGCCAAAGAGCGTTTCGTCTTCGTTTCTGAAAAAGGAAATCAATACAGTTTTATTAAACACGTGCACTCTTCGTGTTGACTTTAAACGTGTATGTTTACCCTAAATTGGACAACAACAACAGCAACTGTTGAGTTGGCATCGGTTCTATATCAGTATGTGTGTCAGGGACAGGACCAGGTGCGGTGGTTTACTGCAGGTAGTAATGTCTTCATTATAGTTGATTTATTTATTTATTTATTTGACTGGAGTGAGTGAGTGATTAGGGTTTAACGTCGTACTTACCAATTTTTCAGTAAAATGACGACGAAGGAATCCTTAGAGTGCATGTAATGTGCCTCCTTGTTGCAGGACGGATTTCCACCGCTCTTTTATCTAGTGCTGCTTCACTGAAACGACTTACCGAAGGCAAGTAAGCCGCCCCGCCCGCGCCATTATACTGATACGGATAAACCAGTCGTTGCACTTTCCCCTTCATGCTGAACGCCATTGTTTGATTGGTTTTTATGCCGTACTCAAGAATATTTGACTTATACGACGGCAGCCAGCGTTATGGAGGGAGGAAACCGGACAGAGCCCGGTGGAAATCCGCACTATGGTTGAGCACAGTGGCATTTATTCTTTGATTGGCGTTGAACAGCATACACAGGAATATTCTACTTATGTGACAGCAGTCTGGTTTAATAATGGATGGAGGAATTAAACCGGAGTACATGCCAGTAGAAAACCACTGACCTTCGACAAGTACATCGTGTAAGTCTGCAGTGGTGAAATTCGGCTTTTTATATCTGAACAGCTAGAAAAAAGGTACAGTAACCAATCAGAGGACACGTATCATCTACATTTAGGAAACAAAACATACTTAAACATGACAGTGGGCGAAGAAGACGGAATCTCTCCTGCACCACTGCCTAATTCCCACAACAAATACATACATTTCAAACCCTGAATATTGCAACGTTTGGCGAGCTATAGCAAAACCCAGGAAAAACAATGTAATTAAACCTTCAACACCCACACATTCACGCGCATGCAAGTGTATATTTAACAATTTATATCGACCTGTACCGTACCAACCTGTTTTCTGATCAATATCGAACCAACGTGCCGGTAAACCCTTGCAAAATGCGCTCAGCCTGGGGCCCAATTCCGCTGACGTCAGCAGTTTTGTGGTCAGATGGCCTTGTTTTACCTCCGGCAGTTGAAGCTCCTTTCCCTGATTGTACAAGAAAACGTTCATGTATGTACATGGAATTTGTCTGATGCAAATACAATCAAAAATCTCTTAGATTTAACAGACGGTCATTATAACGTAATGATGTGTCATATTCAACATAATATCCTGTTAGTCCAATAAAATCTTTACGTTGAATTAATACAATGTCTGTGGTATATGTAATAGAATAATCAGTGGCACTTGCTATGTCTTAAGCGCCACATCATGTCACCCTCTGAACATGTGCGTGTTTCGGAAAATTCATGGATGTAAATGCCGCGTTCTGGGTTCAGAGTATTTCATACCTAGTATATTTCAGGCACTGACGTTCTTTGAGGCCTCCTGTACCCAGAAAATTCAGAAACTTTCTTAGTTAGGACATTTGTACATATTGGCCTTTTTGGGGTATATTTTATCTCTCGTTTGTATTATTTGCTTTAATCATTTAGCATGATTAAGATCTCACCTCTCTCTCCTCCACCATTGTCTTCATAGCCTGGAAATCCGGTATCTCGATTTTACCAACAAAACACATGTTGGCATCAAGGTCCCGCAAGGCCACGTTGCCCTGAAGAAATTTTTAAGTTACAATATGCCTAGTATACATGGAAATGACTGTCTATTAATGCTTTTGACGTTACTCTTCCAACTGTTCACAACATTGACCCAATAGTGTCAAGCTATGCGCGTGTCTTGGATTTGTATCACTTCGCTCGTCTTATGAATTATTCACACCACTAGTATATAAACAAACAAACAAGCAGTTCTTGAGTATAATAAATAAATAAATAAATATCTTGCTCAAGACAAACGATTAAATAAGTTTAAGTTAAATGTCATAACTGATATCTGAAGTGTTTAATAAGAAATGTACGTAATCCAGATACAAACTTAACCCAAAGCATTTGTTTCTGAGAACAATGTGGTTTTGAAATGGCTAGATATAACCCCTCATTTGAAACTGAGGGGGCATGTCCTCGCCTTTCAAAACTCGTGACACTTTTTTTTCACCTTCTGACAATCATGATGAGAAGTTTCGTATTGAATGCCATAAAACCATGTATCAGTGCTCACCGTATTGAAACCGTTTGGAAGTCGTGAAAAATGTGCTCACTGTTTAGAAAAAGTGAACCAAATGCTCACTGTTTAGAAACCGTGAACTCATTGCTTACTGTTCAGGGTCGTGAAACCAGTGCTCATTGTTTAGAGGTCGTGAAAAACGCGTTCACTGTTTAGAAATTGTAAAACGATTGCTCACTGTTAGAAATCGTGAACAAATAACTTACCGTTTGGAAATCGTGAAGCGCCAGTGAGTTGTCCTCGTTGTTCTTGTAAGCCTCAGACGATATCATCAGAATAGTCCGCTCTTTCTCGTCGATCACCACGGACTCATGGATGCTCGTAGTGCCGACTTTCCGTATCCAGGATATCACCTAAAACGATGAGGGTATGCGGGAGAGATTACCCTGTCTTTGTTCGTGAACTTTCTTTTCCCTTCACTACGTGAAGTACTATTCACACAAATGCTTACCGTGGATGTTGGAATTTCCGTAGTCTGACCCATGGAAATTCTGCAAAGAAGGGAGGTAACCACGAACAGCAGGCAAATCTTCACCATGTTTACTCAGGGCGTGATGAGAATACACGTTGCGAACACTCCTTGCGAACACCAAGTGCTGTGAAAACACAAACTTGTTATTTAACAACATTTATAAAGCAGTTAAATGTATTACCTTCCTCGTTCATTTAGCATCCACTAAGCCCTTGTTTTGATTTTTCTCATCCATTTACAGGATTCAATTTTTAGTCGTGCCTTTTTCCAACAGCTATAGAACTATAAAGGGGTTGAAATCTTTATAGTACGTCGTAAAAAGTTAAATTTAGCAGCTTTCCAAACATGAGAGCTAATCTCCAGACGAAGTTACAGCACCGCGCCAGAATCCGCACAATCTTTCTGACTTGGGGCTGCTGCCATGCAAGCATGATATGTGGTGTAAGTTCGCCCCGCCAAAGTGGGGTCCGTTTCTATTCGGCTGCCCGTTTAACAAAAAGCCCAAAAAAAACCCCTCTGCTTAAAAGGTTAACTAAGTTAGCTAGCCAACAATCTTGTCTGGCCCGTTTAACAGAAAATGTTTGAATATCGACTAAAGCTTTTTGTCTTAGATTGTGAAAGATTTACTAAGTTTGCTAGGAGGACTCATATTCGTGAGAAAAGTGTTGCCCTTTCGATTTCTGAAAGTTTATTTGATGATTTGCGAAAATTAGATCTGCGTAGTCCACTAAACAGTTGCATCAAGCGTTGGTATTTTTAGTCTGAAATGCGTCTTAGCTAAGTGAACCCTTCCTCAGTTCTGGTCTACGGTTAGATTAAGAGCTGGTATCTTTATCGCGAAGTACGTCTTACTTAAGTGTAGCCCTTTTCAGTTCCGGTCTGTACAGACGGTTAGATCAAGAACTGGTATCTTTATCGTGAAGTACGTCTTACCTAAGTGTAGCCCTCTTCAGTTCTGGTCTGCGGTTAGATCAAGAGCTGGTATCTTTATCGTGAAGTACGTCTTACCTAAGCGTAGACCTCTTCCGTTCTGGTCTATACTAGACGGATAGATCAAGAGCTGGTATCTTTATCGTGAAGTACGTCTTACCTAAGCGTAGCCCTCTTCAGTTCTGGTCTATACTAGACGGTTAGATCAAGAGCTGGTATCTTTATCGTGAAGTACGTCTTACCTAAGTGTAGCCCTTTTCAGTTCCGGTCTATACTAGACGGTTAGATTAAGAGCTGGTATCTTTATCGTGAAGTACGTCTTACCTAAGCGTAGCCCTCTTCAGTTCTGGTCTATACTAGACGGTTAGATCAAGAGCTGGTATCTTTATCGTGAAGTACGTCTTACCTAAGTGTAGCCCTTTTCAGTTCCGGTCTATACAAACGGTTAGATTAAGAGCTGGTATCTTTATCGTGAAGTACGTCTTACCTAAGCGTAGCCCTCTTCAGTTCTGGTCTATACTAGACGGTTAGATCAAGAGCTGGTATCTTTATCGTGAAGTACGTCTTACCTAAGCGTAGCCCTCTTCAGTTCTGGTCTATACTAGACGGTTAGATCAAGAGCTGGTATCTTTATCGTGAAGTACGTCTTACCTAAGTGTAGCCCTCTTCAGTTCTGGTCTATACCAGACGGTTAGATCAAGAACTGGTATCTTTATCGTGAAGTACGTCTTAGCTAAGTGAACCCCTCCTCAGTTCTGGTCTGCGGTTAGATCAAGAGCTGCTATCTTTAGTGTGAAGTACTTCTTACCTAAGCGTAGACCTCTTCCGTTCTGGTCTGTACTAGACGGTTAGATCAAGAGGTGGTATCTTTGTCGTGAAGTACGCCTTACCTAAGCGTAGACCTCTTCAGTTCTGGTCTATACTAGACGGTTAGATCAAGAGCTGGTATCTTTATCGTGAAGTACGTCTTACCTAAGTGTAGTCCTCTTCAGTTGTGGTCTGCGCAGCTCACTCCAAGCGGAATAAATAGTCCACACTTTCTAAAGACTATCACGTGCGACGATCAAAAGGAATGACATGATCCTTTCTCCATTGCGAACTTCACAAAAGTTCATCCACTTGCCGTGATGTCGAACAATGAATGTACTTTTAAGAGTAAATTAAATGTGTGATGGTCAGGTCAGTACTGGATATATTTTACTTTTATTTCCTTTGTCTGATTCAAAATTGCTGTATTAAATTTCGCAGCGCAATATTCAACCAGATACCTTTGATTAAAAAGAATGATAAAAGGTTCAGCACACAGAAATCTGAGATGGAATTGTATCATTATACCCACAGGTAAGTCAATTGTGGTAATATTCTGTAGGGTCTTGAGGCATAGAGAGACCGATGTTTGAGTTTGGGAGATGTGTGAACTCATACAGCGCAAACGTGGCGTGCCTACGCCATGTATGTTGTGCTTGCTCAGAACCACCATCCCCATCCCCACCCCCAAGGACCTGTGAATGTCTCCATGGACCTTATAAACTGTTATATATACACGCGTTATTGAAAACTATTAAAAGGTGAGCCACTGTTTCTGATATCGATCTGTTTTCGATGGCCCTTTTCCATAATATCTTTTCCCGGTATGATGGCTTAGATATAGCCTACCTACTATAGTCCTCGAGCATTGACAATATATATATATATATATATATATATATATATATATATATATATATATATATATATATATATATATATATATATATATATATATATATATATATATAACACCAGAATTCGAGCCAAGCGAAATAAAATCGGAAATCGATGACAATAATGGTTGATTTACAACATTACAAATATCAACACTAAGAACAAATGTAAACACCGCCATCCGGGACAAGGAGGATAACTGTTTCTTAACATCACCTGTTTTAAATCCTCAAAGTTGCATGATACGGCTATGCGCAGGTCCCTTTCCAACAAATATAATTAACTAATGCAAGAAGATCATCGAAAATTGTTCACGTTGGTTTTGCACAAAATAGTTAACTTGAACATTAACTGTACCATGTTTTGGGGAGCAAATGTGTTTTCATGCATTATTCAGAAACATAAGAAACATTAAGTATTCTCTGTGGAAACCCATGAGTTTTTAGAAAACACAGCTATCATTTTGTGCGTGTCCAAATACTTTTCTCAGCTGTCAAATACAATGCAAACCATGAGTTTATCATTAATATATCATTATCATTATCAATATCATTATCAATGTGAGAATATATATGCATCCCTCTATGTTTTTAATTTTAATTTTTTTGGCGATATTTTATAAGCAAGACGCTTATTTTAATGCTTACCATTGTCAACCCATATTCATTAGTTTTACAGCGCTGAAATAATTTAAATTGCAAAACGAACTTACATTTACGTTTACATTTATTTTCATCTCTATAGTCTTTACAAGAAATAATTCAAGATAAATATGTATTTTAATGTGAAATTTTAGTGCAGTTCATTCACATTTTATACACGGCATCTCAACCTGTATTTATACAATATCTATATATGCACTGCTTTCTTATCGAGCTCCTTAACTCATTGTAATCTTACATTGTTATCTGTTATCAAATCTGCCAGTCTCTTCTGGATATGTTCATCTTGAATAAATGGATACAAAAATACAAATACGATACCCATGAATTTGTACAAATGAATGCAATAGACACAAATGTAGACACATATAACAAGACACAAAGCCAGAGTCGTCCTCATGACACGCGCGATTTATCTCAGGAACGTTATATCAAATTCTACTAGAAATCAGTCAGTCAATCAATAAAACATACAAAACAGTCAGGCAACTTGTTGTCATTGTAGTTTCAGCTCCACATGTACAAAACGTATGCCCGATACCCATTCTCGTAATCCTCTTATACATTTTACGCTTGACTTGGACAGACCAATTATCAGTTGCAACGTCCAAAAATTATTAAAGACAGCCTTATGGCGGTTAACTATTGCTACGACGTAACAGTCAAGAAATAATATTTCATTTTGGCCGCAATGGTATTTTTTTCAAGTTCTACGATGCCGATCAGGTAGAGCCTGTCGGTTGTGGCAGGGGATCAAGTAGAGTCTCCCGGTTGTGGCAGGGGAATCAAGTAGAGTCTCCCGGTTGTGGCAGGGGGGGGGGTCAAGTAGAGTCTCCCGGTTGTGGCAGGGGGATCAAGTAGAGTCTCCCGGTTGTGGCAGGGGGATCAAGTAGAGTCTGCCGGTTGTGGCAGGGGGATCAAGTAGAGCCTGCCGGTTGTGGCAGGGGATCAAGTAGAGTCTGCCGGTTGTGGCAGGGAATCAAGTAGAGTCTCTCGGTTGTGGCAGGGGGATCAAGTAGAGTCTCTTGGTTGTGGCAGGGATCAAGTAGAGTCTCCCGGTTGTGGCAGGGGGATCAAGTAGAGTCTCTTGGTTGTGGCAGGGGGGTCAAGTAGGGTCTCCCGGTTGTGGCAGGGGATCAAGTAGAGTCTCTCGGTTGTGGCAGGGGGGTCAAGTAGAGTCTCCCTAATGAGGCAGTGTGTCAGGTAGAGTCTCCCGGTTGTAACAGGGGATCAGTTCAAGTCGCCCGGCTATGACAGGAGATCAGGTAGAGTTCCCCGGTTGTGACAGGGGATCAGTTCGAGTCGCCCGGCTATGACAGGAGATCAGGTAGAGTTCCCCGGTTGTGGCAGGGGATCAGGTAGAGTTCCCCGGTTGTGGCAGGGGATCAGGTAGACACTCCCAGTTGTAGCAGGGGATCAGGTAGTCCCCTAGGTTGTGACCGGGGATCATGTAGTTCCCCAGTTGCGGCAGGGGATCAAGTAGACCCCCGGTTGTGACAGGGGACCAGGTAGTTCCCCCGGTTGTGACAGGGGATCAAGTAGACACTCCCAGTTGTAGCAGGGGATGAGGTAGTCCCCTAGGTTGTGACCGGGGATCATGTAGTTCCCCAGTTGCGGCAGGGGATCAGGTAGTCCCCCCGGTTGTGACAGGGGACCAGGTAGTCCCCCCGGTTGTGACAGGGGATCATGTAGACACTCCCAGTTGTAGCAGGGGATGGGGTAGTCCCCTAGGTTGTGACCGGGGATCATGTAGACCCAGGTTGAGGCAGGGGATCAGCTAGCCCCAACTTGTCCAACGATCGACGTCTGCAAGAACATTTTAAGACAATTCGTACAAAAGCAAAAATCAACCAAAAATCATATAATAACGAGAGATTTATTCCACATAATTAGCTTGTTGTGAAAGCAATGGCATGAAGGTATCGCGTGAGTTAAAAGAAAATGATTGAGGACAACTGAAAAATGAGAAGTAATCACCAAAGAATTCTGATTCATCGTATGATGACGAGATGACGACAGCTAACCTGTCACGGTTAGCGACGGGCTAACATACCTTCTGGCTGTACTTTCTGCTTTCTAGAGACATATCGTCAAGTGTGAGTAGGAGGGAATGTTGAGTTAAGTTGTTTTGTTACATTCGTTAGAGAGAGAGGACTGGGGTATTTTGCGGGCTTATCAAGCTTCTTGCCTCTCGATCACGAGGATAAGGGATTCGTACATTCTCCCGCTCTTACCTCTGTTGGGGGCCTTAGTGACAGTTAGCCGTCGGCTACAGTCTCCGGCTCTTACCTCTGTTAGGGCCTTAGTGACATAGCGGTCGGCTACATTTTCCCACTCTCACCTCTGTTGGGGCCTTAGTGACAGTTAGCAGTCGGCTACATTCTCTGGCTCTTATCTCTGTTGGGGCCTTAATGACATTTATCGGTCGGCTACATTGTCCCGCTTTTACCTCTGTTGGGGCCTTAGTGACAGTTAGCGGTCGGCTACATTCTCCGGCTCATACCTCTGTTAGGGCCTTAATGACATTTATCGGTCGGCTACATTGTCCCGCTTTTACCTCTGTTGGGGCCTCAGTGACACTTAGCGGTCGGCTACATTCTCCCACTCTTACCTCTGTTGGGGCCTTAGTGACAGTTAGCGGTCGGCTACATTCTCCGGCTCTTACCTCTGTTGAGGCCTTAGTGACACTTCGCGGTCGGCTACGTTCTCCCACTCTTACCTCTGTTGGGGCCTTAGTGACATTTAGCGGTCGGCTACATTCTCCGGCGCTTACCTCTGTTGGGGCCTTAGTGACATTTAGCCGTCGGCTACATTCTCCGGCTCTTACCTCTGTTGGGGCCTTAGTGACATTTAGCGGTCGGCTACATTCTCCGGCTCTTACCTCTGTTGGGGCCTTAGTGACATTTAGCGGTCGGCTACATTCTCCGGCGCTTACCTCTGTTGGGGCCTTAGTGACAGTTAGCGGTCGGCTACATTGTCCCGCTCTTACCTCTGTTTGGACCTTAGTGAAATAGCGGTCGGCTACATTGTCCCGCTCTTACCTCTGTTGGGACCTTAGTGACAGTTGGTGATTGGCGAGGCTCGTTTGGCAATCCCCGCAGTCTTGATATACGTTCATAGTTCTTTGATATTTTGTGCTATACGTCGTTTTGAGAATTGGCGCTGCGATTATTCACATGGAATGTCCTCTTTGGTTGTCGGCTGGTACATGAATGTATGTTTCGATGCATAGATTCCATCAACATGCTGTGCATGTCTGTATATCAAATGTGGATATCAAAAGTTCGTCAGCAGCTTTCCAAAGTTCGGTGGTTTACCCTAGGCATTTTGATTTAACCGGGATAAAACTAATCGGCATTGTATATTCATAAGTAAAAGATACCTGATAATGGCGTTAAAGACCAGTCAAATAAATAAATTAAGAAATAAATAAGTAAATAATAAATCTTGATAATAAATGAACAAGTAAATAAATAAATCCTGCATTCTATCACCCTCAGATACCATCGTGGATTTGGCGAAAAAGTGAAGAATTTATTATTAATTTATGATGTTTCTGTTTAGACATGTTTCATACACGATACCATCGGGCGAACGTGGAAATGATTGGCCAGCAATTCACTTGTGTTTTTCGTTAAATGTCTCGCATTTTCATCAAATATTCGATATTATGTTTTTTTTTCTCCAGACACTACAACAATAAGTGTGCGACAAATATGTTAAAATATTGAAATAAATAAATAAGTAAATCTTAAGTGTTAAACGATTTTTGAAACAAGTCGAGTCTATTTAAAACTTAAGATATGATCACCTCTTCGTAACAGTTGGATCCATCTCTAATTCATCTCTAATAATTCCGATAAGCCTGGAAAGGTCAGGGTTAGGTTAGAGAAAACTAAAAGTTGGTTAGCAAGTTTTACAAGCCTTTTGAAAACATCACGCGTAGAGCTAATGGATCCACGAGCAGATCGCACAAAACCACACAGGAGGCTCGTCAGTGTCAACAGAAATCCACTGTACCAAAATGAAAACTTTTCAAACAAGAACCTTTGATTAAATTTTCCCGTTACAACCTGATGCTCAGGGTGTGACATAAGGTGCTCGTCATTACATGCGGTTCAAAAAGGTGAACATTTCAAAGTATTCGTGATGAAGGCGTGCTAGGGCCTATTATCTTACAGTTACCGGCTGAGGATCAGGTGTTCAAGCCAGACGATCACCCAGTACAGTCCGCCTTTTGTCACAGAGGTCGAGAAGCGACCGAGGTCGAACATCTAGCTTGAACTCCGAAATCAAAGGTGAGTAACTGACTTGCACAGTGGTTTCATTGTTTGGCAAGAGTCATTCCTTTCATGAAATCACTGTTTTAGCGACTGAAATCGAACGAATTTTTAGAAATATATTAAAATCCACCTTAATTTACCCTGAAAACGCCTGTAAAACTATTTATTGTACTAACGTAGTAGCGATACTGATGCCTTTTTGTAAGAAACACTTAAGATGTTATCCATTAAACATGGTGCCGTGACAAACTACATAGGTTTACCATGTACGTTTAATTCGTATTATCGTTTATGTTCACATTAACCAGTTTAGTATGTTTTTCAACCAGAGTTTAAAGATACCTAATAAGATAGCTTACGTTAACATGAAAGAATGCAGCAAATTGTTATGTTTATATAGCCCTCGAACACATATTTCCAGCAGAGCTTGATCCATTTAGAGACTTAAGGAAAACGATTCATCTCAACAGGGCAATTTCTCTGAACAAATACCATGCATATGTAATATACCCCGCTTTAAACATGAAACAACTCATTTAGAAGCTTTCACAGATATTTCCCATTTTCAAATAACATATTTGCTTGAAAAAATAATCCAGTAGCTCGTAAAATTTAATTCGCTATGCTGAAACTGGAAACATGTTTGCCTTTTTTTGTTTTTAATCGTTGGAACAAAGATCATTATGCCCGACATTGTGTTATCGGCCCCTATAGCACAGTTGGTGGAGCTTTCGCTTCGGGAGCGGTAGATCCAGGGTCAATCCTGGTTGAAGTCACGCCTAAGAGGAGGTTGTAGCTTTCCCGCTTGGCGTTCAGCATGAAGGGGATAAAGCAACGACCGGTTGACCAGTATCGGTATAATGGCTCGGGCGGGCCCAGTGAAGCAGCACTAGATAAAAGAGCGATGGAGATCCATTCTACAGCAATGAGGCACATTACATGTACATGCAATCTAAGGACTACTTCGTCGTCATACACCTGAAAAATTGTTTAGTACGACGTTAATCCCCAAGCACTCATTACTCCATCGATGCGGTGTTGTTACCGAGAAAAGATGATGAGGGCTTGCATAGAAGCGCCAACACTGGAGCCAGTGTGTAATGCACGAGATTTGTCGTCTCAGGGATCTCTTAACACCAGTGTATATATAAAGCAGTGTAAACTATAGATGTACAAAGCACTTTGGTAAGTATATATGCTCATACGAGATGTTATGTCTCTCCAACACGACTGCGTTTATTTGTCTTGGCTGCGTGATTAAGACGCTTGTCTTTCAATCACCAGAACACACAAGATCTTGTTTCC
The DNA here is from genome assembly GCF_032854445.1 of Liolophura sinensis. Classification (NCBI taxonomy): domain Eukaryota; kingdom Metazoa; phylum Mollusca; class Polyplacophora; order Chitonida; family Chitonidae; genus Liolophura; species Liolophura sinensis. The sequence continues at coordinate 29,276,973 of NC_088307.1, read as the reverse complement.
ATTCCAGGTACGTACACCAGGAAATTATCGATATCATCACGCGCTTCACGCTTTTTGTTTTTTTTTTTTGTTTTGAATTTCTTTTGGGGGGGGGGGGGGTAGGGGGGAGGGGTGGGAGTTGATGCCAACTTGCGCCGGGCGGAGCTCCAGCAACCACTTGGATAATCTTGGAGTCAACAAAAAGTTTATTAGAGATCATTACCGCACACCAACATGACAGCAAGATAAACTGACGCCACAGACGGAAGAGTTTGTCCCTACTTAAGCATTTACATGAACAGTTAGAGTAAAGTGCTAACTACGGTAAATTGAAAAGAGGCCACACGTGTGAGTTATTTATTTATTTGATTGGAATTTTACGCCGTACTTAAGACTATTTCACTTATACGACGGCAGTCAACATTATGGTGGGATGAAACCGGGCAGAGCCCGGGGGGAAACCCACGACTATCTGCAGGCTGCTGGCACACCTTCTCACTTACGGTCGTTTGCCAGTTACCACAATGTCACCTCTGCTCTTTTTTTAATACGTAGTGTAAGTTATTTTATTATATTACTCTCTTGTCATTCATCCAATTAGTTGTTACATTTATGTATGGTTGGTTATAACACTCACCATTAAGGAAAGACAAGGGGTTTTCAAAAGACGTAAGGTTGTACACAGAGCTCCATGGAAGATGTCGACAAAGAAGCATCCGAATAAATCTGTCCCGATTTCTCGAGGCTGACTTAAGTCTGAGCAAACATAAAGAACTTTCTACTTTCTTCATTTTCTACAATGGATGGTCTGGGGTAGATTCCACAAAACCATTTCTGATTTAAATCAAAATTTGAAATACGATGTCAATGCTTATTTTTCAGTTTAAAATTTCCCCTCATCAATGTTATCTTAAGACAAATTTGTCCAAATTTCAACTTACAGTACCATTAACTATGCATCGTACAGATTTTTTTGATTTTCACTTATGTGAAAAAGGAATCGGTCCCCTGCAAGCTTAGAGATGAAGCTGAAATGATGAAACATCTTATTGTCGAACAACGACAGTATCACTGCGCAGAAACAGGAGGCATTTAAACTTTTGAATCGAAAAAAATCGAACCTACGTCGGCAATGTTTTGAGTTCGAAATTCTGCCACTTCCGGCAATGTTCTGGTTGTTGGAAAATTTCTTGAAACGAGACCTGTCGTGGGGAATTTATTTGGTTTTTACTTTTTCTGTCTTCAAACGAATAAGGGTATCCTTATCATTGGATTTCGTTGTCATTTTACATTTTATATTTCAATCAGCGGCCACATACCTTGCCTGAGGATCAAGCATGAAACATGGCGGACTATACGCGCTACGTTAGAGTAGCACGGTTCAGTTGGCTACGGATAAACCATTCCGTCCAAGCGCGAGCACAAAAACTTTCTACTCGTACGTAGGAAAGTCTCGCAGCAGCCTACGGGTGGTCGTGCGTTCCCCAATTGCTCTGTTTGGTTTCCCTAAACAATAATGCTGGCCGCCGTCGTATCAGAGAAATATTCTTGAGCACGGCGTTAAACTCCGAATAAATTAATAAGTAAAGAAATCATAACTTTATAATCCAAATCTGTACCCTTCACAATCACAATTCCCACCAAACTCACAGATACAAATCCATTACAGATTCAAAGCGGGAGAATTTTGTAATAATTATTTCTCCAGTCCAGCTATAAGTCCAGCTCACGCTAGCTTTGTCTCCGGGCTTACGTGAGAAATCATAACGAAGGTCTGCAGCAACCTACGGATGGCTGTGGGTTTCGCTCGGGTTTCCTCCCACCTTAATGCTTGCCGTCGTCGTATACGTGAAATATTCCTGAGTGTGGTGTAAAACACCAATCATATAAATAAATAGCCAACTGAGCCACGGAGGCCCCCTCTACAAATAGTAAATAACGCTAAAAACATGTAAAACAGAAGCAATCGTCAATTTTCAATAATGCAGTTGGTGCTGTAATAATAACGAATGCAAAATCGAAATATCAAACTCTTAGTTCGTTGATAATTTTCAGGCAGAATTCAAGTGTAGGTATGTTAGATACCCTTTGGTTCCATCTGTTAAACACGGATGTTAACAAGTCCCCTAACACAGCGGTCAGAGGAATCAGACAAAATTGTGACACAGATACTAAACACTCCATATCTGCCAACAAAAATCCTATACTCACTGTCCGTAATCTCCAGACCGAATACAAGGAGAAGTTGGTCATCCATTAATAGATACAAGTCACAAAAATATATATATATATATTGACTGTCTATTGTCTTCTTCAAATGTAAAGTTAAGGATTTTAATTTTCGAGAGAACTGTTTTCTTCCGAGACATGAAATCCACGAAACTTGCAGAGTAAAACTGAACGGATCAGTTGGGCAGTCTTCACTCGGAATGATTTGTAAACCATAGAGTAGATAAAGACATTCATAAAACTGTTACTATTAGCCAGCCACATAAACGAAAACTGGACACCAGGTGGGATTGTAACACTATCTGTGAATATTAATGTGAACTCGGATACGACATAAGGGCCCCACGCGATGAAGTAAACGGAAGCAGTAGCGCTGAGCACATTAATGGCACGTATGTCCTGTTTCTGTGCATTGCTTTCTCCACCAGCAGGTATTACCCGGATTTTGGACAGAATTCCCATCTCTCGTATGACGGATATGGACGTGAAAACTATGGTAATAGCCGACGGTAATGGGGTATACAATCCACTGACGAGACACAGCCATCTGTATTCCCAGTACATCCCGCAAATCACAGTAGCGGGAGAGAACTCATAGTATATCAGATCTTCTGAGATGAAGATAGGCAAGAGAAACGTCCCGACCCCAAGGCCCCACAAAGCCAACAGAGCAGTCACACAGCGCCTAGGTGTCATCAAGGTGTGGTACCGCAAAGGAAACTTTATAGCCATGTACCTGTCAACGCTAACCACGGATAGACTCCATATTGAGACAGAACAACATGTCCCGTGGAAGATCCCGGCGATTTGACACCAGATCGTTCCGTACGGCCAGGAGCCGGTCACAGCCGGCACCAAACAGGGCAGCATACAGACGACACCCGACGACAGGTCGGCCACACTCAGGTTGAGCACGCAGATCTTGGCGATGGGCGGAATCTGTCGTGTTTTCTGTAGCACGATCAAATTGAGCAGGTTCGTGAGGATCACGGTCACAGAGACCACGAGGATCACTACAATCCGCACGGTCTGCGGGATCAAAGCCTCTTCCGATTGTAGTAATTCCGATCGGTTAAAGGAGCAGTTACTGATTATGTTATCCATAGGGAAATCCACTAGCTTGTATTTTCGGAAGTGCCCATATGGTCATCTATAGGCTGTTCGCAGATATACGATGATGCATTGGAAACAGATATCTTGGTTGTAAATTTGACACAAACTCCTTTGTGGACAGACTACACCAATGTTTTAGTTTGAAGGCATTTAGAAGCTGACAGAATAACCTTGGCGCACCCCTCACGTTTCATTGACAAAACCAGTTACATGTCATATGCAGCAAGACGAGAGATGTTAAGTCTTTGAGGGGGGACTCGGTGAACTGCTGGCCGTGGCATTGATCATTTACGGTACCGTTTCCATGACGACAGATCAAAAATAGTGTTATGAGAAATTATCAGTGATAGCTTATTATCTACATGCGCCCTACCTCCTAGGGAAACCCTCAACGGCATCCAATTACCTTCCCGCCTCGAGAGCACAAAACCCCATTAAAAGATTTGCTCCTTGCGTGTCGATTGTCCTGCGTATAGATACAGAAAATCTGCCACACTGAAGCTTAATCGATCTAGACGTACATCCATGGGAAATTTTGCAAACATGTATGATTCTGCCGACACAATTAGAAAAAATCCGGCCTCACAAAAATCTCATTCCACAGGACAATGCTATATGTAACATCCGTAAATATATTCACAGACAATCGCAGGCAATTTCGTGATGTGAAACGGGCTATATATTTGTATTGTGACATATAAACTACAGGATGCAAGAGGATGGATATGGTGATCTTAAACAAAGCAACACAAGAAGTGCATTATTTTCAGCTTAATACTCCATTCTGCGAGCATGGAGTGAGCAAACCGTCAGAAAATCGTAGCCCACAATTAACCGACTACTTTGTCGATCAGTCATTGTGTAGTCCGTCATGTAGTCGCAGTTCTCTGCGACAAACTATACTGTTGTTATTTGTAATGACGGAATACTTTGTTGTATTATTGCACTATTCCATTATTTTCGACTTTAGCTTTCCAATTATAATTTTGTCAGCAAGGCACTCCGTCCTTTTAGATGTAGTTCTTTGTTTAACAAAACAATTGTATTTACAAATTATTTTCACACTCATTCATCTGAAGTTATCATTATTTAGAGGCTTTTATATCAGCCACTAAGGAAGGAAACCCTTGGGGTGAATTATTTCCAGGTGTTCCGAGATCCATCTCGATATGTTGATCAAGCAAATATTCAGCAGGTTTTACACTCTCTGAAATCAACTGTTCTAAATCTAAATACAGTTACCCGATTACCTGCCCGTACTCAAAGGCAAGTCTCTGCCATTCTTCTTCACAGTTCGTGGCGAATTTTTGTTCCTGCCGTCATATTTTCTGACTCGCAGTCTGTTTTCTTCACATTAAAGACTTTGTATGGCGTTGCGCTCTACTGACTTTGTTTCATATGTTACTTTGGATTAGTACTTGTTTTGTAAGTAACAGAGATATGCGTTGACAGGATGCCAGTACGTGGAGATTACAGGTAACGAAGCAACTGATGTCTTTCCGAGTGCTGTGCAGCAGATAAGGTGTTAGCGCCCACTTGATTGCAGGCCAGAAATATTACTTCAAAGTTTCAGTCCAAGGTATGCTGTATCGTCTACAGCCGTAGGTGGGAAGGTCTTGCAGCAACCTGGTCGAGTGTTTCCCTCGCGTTCTGCCCGGTTTCCTCCCACCATAATGCTGGCCACTGTCTTATAAGTGAAATATTGTTGATTAAGGCGTGAAATGCAAATAAATAAATAAATAAATAAATAAATAAATCTAGGTTTTTTCCTCATAATACGATGATTTAGGCTTGGCCATTGATGGTGGGTTTCACCATTCTCTCCACCTGAATTGGGGCGATTTGCTTTTCTTTAGTTGTCATGAAGGAAACAGGACGTTCAGCTCTTTAAGTTGCCGGGGCCTCCGTGGCTCAGTCGGTTAGCGCGCTAGCGCAGCGTAATGACCCAGAAGCCTCTCACCAATGCGGTCGCTGTGAGTTCAAGTCCAGCTCATGCTGGCTTCCTCTCCGGCCGTAAGTGGAAAGGTCTGCCAGCAACCTGCGGATGGTCGTGTGTTTCCCCCGAGCTCTTCCCGGTTTCCACCAACCATAATGCTGGCCGCCGTCGTATAAGTGAAATATTCTTGAGTACGGCGTAAAACACCAATCAAATAAATAAATAAATCAAGTTGCCGTCTGGAAATTGTCCATTATATTCACGACTTTATCAAATAAATCACCGTCCTAAATGATTCTGTGAAGCGTTCCATGTTGACAAGATGCGTGAGCAGTATCTACTCTGATGCACCAGGTATAGATCGCACAGAAACAAACCACAGTAGGCTATGTCGTGCACTGGCATGGCGGAACTACAGGGCTCAAATATATATATATATATATATATATATATATGTTTAAAGGTAGGGTAGTTACGGCTGTAGCAGTAATAGATGTAAACAGTTTCACTAATATTTGTCGTTCTACATGTACGTTCATCTCTGCCCTCATCAAGAGTTAAGGTAAGGAACAGAAAAGGCAGCAAGACAGATCTTTACTCTTCGGAATTTTTCGCAGGCTTTATTATACACTGGAGAAAGAGGTTCGTATACCAAGTTTGAGAGCAGGCCGCGTTTACAGCATCTCCAAATAAAAAAATGAGTACAGTTGTGTCGATTCCCATGAATGCATTGAAAACAAAATATATCAAGTCTACAGCAGTGAATCTGGACATGTCAAGAATACATTGTATATATTCTGTAGATTCGTGTTCTTGTGTTATCTGAAATATTTACGTCAGGTGTAAATCAACATACCGCACTGTAAAACGCAGTTTTGTACCGAGACAAAAGCCCGTTTATTTATGCAGAATCGTATTCATACGTATTTGACGCGCCATCGTATCAGTGGAATATTCTTGAATATGGTGTGAAAAAATCAAAGAAATATTTCACAAGTCGGCTTGACAGTGCGTGAAATCATTGTCAAACCTCAGATACGTTGCAGTCTTAAAAAGTCAGTTTAATGCCGTATTGAACTAATGTTGTGGGTGGAGATGGATCATGAACTTGATCACATACATGTATCAGTTGTGGGCATGAGATGGATCATGAACTTGACCATATGGATGTATCAATTGTGGGCATGAGATGGATCATGAACTTGATCACATACATGTATCAGTTGTGGGCATGAGATGGATCATGAACTTGACCATATGGATGTATCAATTGAGGGCATGAGATGGATCATGAACTTGATCATACACATGTATCAGTTGTGGGTAGGAGATGGATCATTAACTTGATCATATACATGTATCAATTGTGGACAGGAGAAGGATCATTATCTTGATCATGCACATGTATCAGTTGTTAACAGGAGATGGATCATGAACTTGGTCATATAGATGTATCAGTTGTGGGCATGAGATGGATCGTGAACTTGATCATACACATGTATCAGTTGTGGGTAGGAGATGGATCATGAACTTGACCATATAGATGTATCAATTGTGGGCATGAGATGGATCGTGAACTTGATCATACACATGTATCAGTTGTGGGTAGGAGATGGATCATTAACTTGATCATATACATGTATCAATTGTGGACAGGAGAAGGATCATTATCTTGATCATGCACATGTATCAGTTGTTAACAGGAGATGGATCATGAACTTGATCATACACAGTTATCAGTTGTGGGCAGGAGATGGATCACGATGGATCAATGAACCAGAAATGAAGGCATAAGGCGACGAAGGCCAGATTTCACCGATAATGCGAGTGATAAACTACAAACCATAACCCGTTCGCCACTGTCCCGGTTTTACTCTTTATGTTGATTTCTATATTTAAAGAACAATTGAATACATAATTAAATAAACAGATGTGACTTATCTTGAATCTACATCGGCGTTGTGTCTGTAGACGGATTGGAACTAAGACAAGGCGGCAGGAAACTACGTTGTCACTTGCTTTTGGGATGTTTTCGTAATATGGTGAAACTGTTGTGTCTGTGTAGACGGATTGGAACTAAGACAAGGCGGCAGGAAACTACGTTGCCCCCGGCTTTCGGGATGTTTTCGTAATAATGCTGAAACTGTTGTGTCTGTGTAGACGGATTGGAACTAAGATAAGGCGGCAGGAAACTACGTTGTCTCTTGGTTTTGGGATGTTTTTGTAATAATGCTGAAACTGTTGTGTCTGTGTAGACGGATTGGAACTAAGACAAGGCGGCAGGAAACTGCGTTGTCACTGGCTTTCGGGGTGTTTTCGTAATATGGTGAAACTGTTCACACACAAACACGCATGGCCACACATCTGAGTTTGGTAGGAAGCATGGAAGCCAAGTCAGGGTAAGTGCGGCTGGAGTATCTTTGTATTCTCCTTCCTTAATTTCTTTTCAACATATTTAGTGGTAAAAGGACACCAATGAAACGTCTTTTAAAAGGCGCACGAATTATCCTGTAATATTATAACTTTCAAAAATACTGCTTTATTCTGGCACTAAAACCACACCACTTGTTCAAGCGTACAAAATCAATGCAAAGACTACATGACGGAATAGTTCTGAGTTCGTTTGACCAATGTTCCCAGCTCGACTCCTACATTAACTGTTCTGAATCTTTACATTCACTAATCTGGAACTCGGGTCTGTTCTTATGCTGTCCTCGATGAGTCAAAGCTGGACGCGATCAAAACGTGTTTCCTATGATCTTAAAGTAATTCTGAATTCATATCACCTCAGTATACCGCTATGGATGGCATTCACTTGGACAACATCTGTTTTCTGTCTTCACGAATCACGCTATTACGTGGATAGGGTGGACTCGATCGGCTGTTCTTACCTAGATTAAGATTGTTTTTCCGAAATTGGTCATTAGTGAATGTTCTGCTTGCTTCCAATGCACCGTGCGTTAATTGTGACCGTATTATCTTTCATTTTCACACATAATTAGGTAATCTGAATTACTGTTGAATTAAAGGAAACATGTTTTTTGTAGTGTATATCTTTGATAGCACGCGCACAAAGACCGAGTCCTAGGTCAATGAACAGATGGGTACAGATGTTTATTTCTGAAAGTTAAGTTGGGAAATATAAAACAATTCATAGATCGAATGACATAAATGCCATATTCTGAATACAAGGAGATTTGACAATGCGTGACCGGCGTGACCCTAAAATGCCATTACACGTGAAATAAGACCAGCAAAAAAACATTGCAACCCCCGTGACGGGTTTCCATTAAACTACAGTTTCATAACTTACAGCTAACAAGCAGTTCGCTCCGCCAAAGCATCAAAGTATTCATAGTTATGGATATGAATATAAATTAGACCATATTTACTGTGTGATATAGAGATCCAGACCACACAGGTGTGTTTATCAAAGATGGCGTCTACATTCCAAATTTCTGTCGCTCACAAGGTGAAAAGATGACCATGTTATGCCCTCGTCTGAGCCACGTAAACTATTGTATAAGCAAATATACACACTTCACAGTTGTACAGTTTCTACGCTTTACTCACCGCAGCGTGTGGAAGTTAAAAGGAGGTAAGCAGCTTTTAAATTAGCAGAATGTTCTTAAGTCAGTACACCAGGATTTTTGGAATTTTCATTTCACAGAAACAAAGATACTCTTGAATGATGTACCAATAACGAGTGACGTCATCGTTATCCGTGTATGACGTCAGGCTTTGTAAATCTACACGCAGGTCGCACCAACTGCTCGTTTTTTACGAACTGAACGACACTTACTCTTAATACATTTCCGAGTCAATATTTGGGGATTCTATCTGTTTGACTTGTTTGAGTGTGAAATAAAAGTGAAAACAATCTACTCATCCAGCATTATTCTATCGCAGTTAATGATTTTTATTTGAAAATGTAGAAATTAAACTGAGAAAATAGAATTTTTCAAAGACATGTATTTAGTCTGGGGTATTTCATCTTCGCTCTCAAAGTGCAGAACAGATTTGCACATTTCCTGATAAATACCATAATTTGGATACCCTTAATCAGGTCAGGTATGAGCTTAAGGCTCATAGTAGACTGTTTCGTAGACTGTTTGTTGACATCTATGTATCAGTTTATGTAGCTTCCAAATGAAGGTTTTGAATTTGCTGTCGCGTTACATGCATAATATGGTACGTCCGACAAAGTCAAACTGTCTCCCACTAAATCACGCTTACATATTCAAGAAAATAACATTCATGCTAATTCATTTCTCATGCCAATGAATGTCTTAAGAACTGGACATTAAGATAAATAAAGCACGCGCAGGTGAACAATAAAATATAATATAAATAAAGACGTACAGCACAAAGAATAAAACCTGAGCAGCGACGACAGTGTGATACATGTACAGCATAGAGGGTAAAACCTGAGTACCCACGACAGTGTGGTAGACGTACAGCATAGAGAGTAAAACCAGAGCAGCGACGACAGTGTGATAGACATACAGCATAGAGAGAAAAGCGGAACAGCGTCGACAGTGTGGTAGACGTACACCATAGATAGTAAAACCAGAGCAGTGACGACAGTGTGATTCACCTACAGCACAATACATCGAATTTTTTGGGCTGTCCGTGATTTGTTCAGCTATCCGGGATTGTCTGGTTGTCCGGTATTTGTCTGGTTGCCCGGAATTTGTCTGGCTGTCCTTAATTTGTGTGGCTAGCCGGAATATATGTGGCTGTCCGGAATTTGTGTGGCTGGCCGGAATTTGTGTGGCTGGCCGGCATTTGTCTGGTTGTCCGGGATTTGTCTTGCTGTCCAGGATTTGTCTGACTGTCGGGGATTTACCTGGTTGGTTGGGATTTGTCTGGCTGTGCAAGGCTTTGTCTGGCTGTCCGGGATATGTCTGGCTGTTCAGCATTTGTCCGGCTGTGCGGATTTGTCTGGCTGTCCGGGATTTGTCAGGCTGGCCAGGATGTGTCTGGCTGGCGGGATTTGTCTGCCTGTCCTTGACTTGTCTGGTTGGCCGTGATTTGTCTTGCTGTCCGGGAGATTTCTGACTGGCTGGGATTTGTGTAACTGTCCGGAATTTGCCTGGCTGGCCGGCATTTATCTGGTTGTCCGGGATTTGTCTTGCTGTCCGGGATTTGTCTGGTTGGCTGGGATTTGTCTGGCTATGCAATGCTTTGTCTGGCTGTCCGGGATTTGTCTGGCTGTTCAGCATTTGTCTGGCTGTTCAGCATTTGTTTGGCTGTGCGGATTTGTCTGGCTGGCCGGGATTTGTCTGGCTGTCCGGGATTTGTCAGGCTGGCCGGAATTTGTCTGGCTGGCCAGGATTTGTCTGCTTGTCTTTGATTTGTCTGGTTGGCCGGGATTTGTTTTGCTGTCCGGGAGATTTCTGACTGGCCGGGATTTGTCTGGCTCACCGGGAATTTTATGAATGGCCGGGATTTTTTCTTCTGGTCCTACATTCTTTAGACCAGAGACAAAGAATCTTTATTGGCTGTCCGGAATTTGCCTGGCTGTCTGGGATTTGTCTGGTTGGTCGAGATTTGTGTGGCAGGCCGGGATTTGTGTGGCCAGCCGGGATTTGTCTGACTGGCCGGGATTTGCCTGGTTGTCCGGAATTTGTCTGGATGGCCGGGATTTATCGTCCGGTCCCACATTCTATACACTAGAGACAAGGAGGTTTTTTTGGCTGTTCGGGATTTGTCTTGGGGTCCTACATTCTGTACACCAGAGACAAAGAAATTTTTTTACTGGCCGGGATTTGTCTTGCGGATGTCTTGATTGGCTGATTATGTCGGGGGTATAGCTAGTCCGAGTTAGTCCTACCAATAGAAAGCTCGCATATGCTGCTTTGAAAGAAAATCCTTTTTGCCTTTGAATGAGGCCAATCCATGCGTGGAAACAGACATTTGTATATCAGGCGTGAACCAAAATTGAGGATGCGGGTCAATAATGGCAAGGTCAATTCCCCCAAAAGAAACACAAACTACCAAAGAACTAAGACAAAATATAAAGTTCGGAAACCGGACAGAATCACGTAAAGAGAAGCAACAGTTTTCAATTATGTTGAAACGACAAAAGACGTGCTCTAGACAAATATGTGAAATCTGTATTCAAACCGCGCCACGTGCTAGGGTATAATTTGCATATAATAAAATGTGCAACTGGTCAAACATCCAGCATTGCGATCTAATTCAAAACGATGAATATACCCCCTCCAGTTCCTTTTCTGGCCGGTCTGGTCATACTACCTAACAAGAGAATTATACTTATTTTAGAACTTTTTTTAAGAAACTGAAACAGAGGGAAGGCGTATGATAGAATAACCTTGGCGCACTCGTTTTTGCAGTAATAAATTGTGATGTTAATTAAACTCGTCACATAACACACGGGAAATGCTACCAGGCGAGAAATGCACAGGTCATATTCAAAATATTTTGGTTTATTGCTGTCCAAGTGAAGGTAATTATCAAAATTGAAATTGAAACCATCTTCAATTAGATTCAATAACAATGTTATTATTGAAACTGTCGTAAACCCTGCGAGAGATGAAACAGTTTTGGTAAGATAAGATGTACGATCTGGAGAGTCCTTGGTTTAAGACGAGCCCCAAGAAGCTTGTCACGCGATGCTACATAAATCCTGTGTTTGTATACTTCCTTGGAATGAATACTGTCATGAGGTTGGAGAGTGAGTGAGTGCTTGGGGTTTAACGTCGTACTCAACAATTTTTCAGTCATATCACGACGAAGGAAGTCAACATGAACTGGACTTGAACTCACAGCGACCGCATTGGTGAGAGGCTACTGGGTCAATGCGCTGCACTAGCGCCAACCGACCCAACCACAGAGGCCCATATAGTCAAGTTGACAAAAATCACTGATTCTATCTCTGGAGATATTTACGCAGCATGTCGTGTAAATATCTCCAGACATGAAATCATTAATTTTTGAGGATATAGACTTACAGCATGCGAAGCCACCACTGACCCACCAGAGCAGCCATGACAGTCTGATAGTTCGCGAATTGTCACACATAATCGGTAAAAAACAGCCCCTTGTCAGTTTAGCACAGTTAAGATTTTGGTGTAACTCTTTATGTAAATGTCTAAATAGTAACAACTTACAGCTCCAGCCAGTAAAACTAGCCATTAAAAATGTAGGTAAGTTCATTTTAATTCATGAACCGTCACTGGCCTAGAATAACTAAAAGGATGTCTTTTCATCACATTTATTAAAGAACAACATTTATCTTGGACAACTGTGAGGAGCGGCATTTGTCCGACTAGATCTCTGTGGTTAGTCTGATCAAAATGAATACCAACGCATATTCTGTGATACAAAGCACGATCGTTTAGCGTGTCTTTTCCTACCGAACGCACGGGTGCCATTACAGATCCTAATTGGAACACATTTGTAATCACCATTTAGGAAGAAATATTCCACCGAAATTCACCTGACATTGACATGATGTGGACAGAGACAAGGGACCATGTACCATCACGCGTTCAGAAGGCGGTGTCTGATGTCTGTATCCCATTTATATAATGACCTCAGAGCACAACAACAGTTCTTTAACTTTGACCTGTTGCTTAAAGCCTAGAAAGAGTTCAGTCAGAGTGAATTCCAAGTGTCAGCTTCATCTTAAAAACATGCTGGTGTCTGCAGTAGACCAACTGATTCCCTGGTTAACCGAATACATAGTGATATGGTTTAGAACAACAAAGCATTCAGGTTGAGTATTTTAAGTTTCACCTGTAAAGCTGTTATCTAACTCCATCTCTTGAAATTCTCGAAATCTGCAAAGTAAAACAGAACGGATCAGTTGTGCAGCCCTGGCCCGGAATGATTTGTAAATCATAGAGTAGATGAACACATTCATAAAGCTGTTACTATTAGCCAGCCACATAAACGAAAACTGGACAGCGGGAGGGATTGTAAGGTCAGCAAATATTAACGTATATTCTGAGACGACGTAAGGGCCCCAGATGGTGAAATAAACGGTTGCAGTAGCGGCGAGTACTTTAATGGCTCGTGTGTCTAACTTCATGGTGTTATTTCGGCCACCAGCAGGTGTTACCCGGGTTTTGGAAAGAACTCTCGTCTCTCGTATAACGGATATGGACGTAAAAACTATGATCGATGCGGAAGCGATTGGAATGTACAACCCACTGACGAGGCACAGCCATCTGTACTTCCAGTACAGTCCGCAAATCACCGCGGCGCTTGAGAACTCGTAGTATATCAAGTCTTTAGAGATGAAGACTGGCAAGACAAACGTGCCCACCCCCAGGGCCCACAAGGCCAACAGAGCAGTCACACAGCGCCTAGGAGTCATCAAGGTGTGGTACCGCAAGGGGAACTTGATCACGAGATACCTGTCCACGCTAACAACTGATAAGCTCCAAATAGAAACGGCACAGCAGGTCCCGTGGAAGATCCCGGCGATCTGGCACAAGACTGTACCGTACGGCCAGGAGCCGGTCACCGCCGGCACGACACAGGGCAGCATGCACATGACACCCGATGTCAGATCGGCCACGCTCAGGTTGAGCACGCAGATCTTAGCGGTGGGTGGAATCTGTCGTGTCTTTTGTAGCACGATCAAATTGAGCAGGTTCGTGAGGACCACAGTCACAGAGACCACGAGGATCACTACAATTCGCACGGGCTGAGGGACCAAAACCACTTCCGGTTGGTTTAAGGAGGTGTTGTTGGTAATGTTATCCATGGGGAAATGGAAATCCAATTGTTCATCAGATATTGGTCTGTCACGTGTTTCCTTGTGTTGTCGGTAAATAAGTTGAGTGTCGTATCCCCCTGCACATGATCTTTGAAGATAAATTTATCTCGGAATTTCGGATCAGTCCAGATGATGTTTGGAGGTAAATATATCCGGTGCTTCCGTTCAGTTTAGATGATATTTAAGCTGATAATACAGTGTTAAGACCACCATTGTCCGCTTATCAGCCAAGGGATCTTCAACGGCTTCATACCAGCCATCAGTGGTATGATGCGTTTTGCTGCGCGGTATCTCTGGTAAAAGTTATCAATCAGCGACTTTTTGTTGGGCACGGTGAAGCGAGAGACCTTGTAGCCTCTACTTATTGATATCCTGTCATGTCGGAATCAGCAGACTCTCAGCCAGGCCACTGGATCCTTATATATTGTCTATGGGTGTAGGTTAAACCCTTATCAAATACTAACAATCTACTCTAAATCCGCGTACCGGTAAAGTCCTTCGGCTATCCCGCAAATTTGCTTACCAATTTAATTCCGAGATTTGATCCCGAAGAGCTGAGATTCCGATTATGCCGCAGGCGGAAATATTACAAGTCTAGCTCCAATAGCTGTTAATTAACAGCATTACTGTCATGAAATGTAGGATGTTAAGAAATTGGATGCATACCTCGTATTGAAAGAAGAAAGGAGTCCGCTTCGTTCCTGTTTGTCTATAGATAAATGGTCGACTAACATCGCCACCAGCGCCCACTCCTGAATGTAGCGCCCTTTGTAGACCCTACCGTTTCTCACTAAGAGAAACCCTCAGAAGCCTTTCCTGGCAATATTGAGTACAACACTGTTTAAAGAAAACTCATGATGAAGTTATAGAAATTTTTCTAAACGACCACTCTACGGATATTTCCCTCTCGAAGGATCCATGTTCCCTTCTCTCAAACACGGCTGTTGAAAATATCCAAAATGTACTCTGTCCAGTGACTAGAGTGAGACACTTTCTACGAATACACTGGCCGTCAACAGGCTGCAAATATTCGCGCAAAACTGTACTCTGCTGCCATAGACTTCTCTATTGGTACTCGCTGCAAAAAACTCAAAGTGCCTCGATGTTACCTGGTAACAGAAACAGCAAACAAAATCGTGCCTTTGACAGAACTTTACACCGTCTCGCTCTGCGACTCTCAACAACTAAACCTACATTTCCGACCATTTAATGGTTGACGGTATTGTTTCCGTAAACTTCTGACACTTCTGTATTTACATGTTGTGCATCTACCACGTTTTGAGTTGAAAGCAAAATCAGAGAGATAAATGAGGACGGTTATCTGGTTAACACGTTTGTGAAATCTCAGGGGAGCATGGGAACGTTGCGCTTCACGATCCCATAGTGATGTTATTATACATTATTTCATGCATATTGGACGAGATGAGATGAGGGGACTATAAGGAATTTCAAATCGATACATAATTGAGCACATAAAGTGCGGACGACATGTATTTGTAATGCGCGGAAACAGGACGTGCCATTGAAGCGAAAACGTGTCGTATTATATGAAGATAAACCCATTCACCAGTAACTCTACCTATGAAAAGACGAATCCGTTATCACATCAAACCATTCCGCAAATGAACTGACATGGAGAGTGTGTGGGAAGTAGTTGGTTGAAGACAAGAGCACTAACGTTTCGCGTTAAAAAGATCAGTGTGTCACCACATCAATCTTCCTCTGAAGTCACCACCGGAAGGCCATTAGCGGCCCTCTTTGGTACATAGCTGATTTTCCATGGAATCCACTCACGTTTGACTAAAGAGATCGTTCCACTGAACCCAGCTCCTTTAGGTTCTATGTCAATGGTAATTAAACAGGTTTTGTCAGGTGATGAACGACGGTCTCTTCTTAGTTGTACCAGGTGATTATTGTTCATTACGACCGTGGTCAAATAAACAAAATAAATCAAACTAAGAGTCAGCTGAAGGTTTGACCCGTGCACAGGTAATGGCTGTTCTGAAGCTTTTTCAGGTGGTGAATTGATTTCTTGTCAGTTTGACAAGCAAGTAGCAACGGCCACCACCCCCCTCCCCACCCCGCAGAACCATGTCTCAAGCAGAATTAGATAAACAGACTGCAGCAATGCTGCTTAAAACAACGAAAGGGACCAGTGCAGGGATATGCCTAGCCCACAAGCGACTTTTGAAGGAATACAACATTATAGAAGATTCCAGAAAAGAGGTCAAAACCAGAGCAGTGACTACAGTTATACATTTGTGTTCAGTGGGGCTAAACCTGGACTAAAGGTTGTTTATGCATCCGTATATATGAGATGAGCCTTTCACAAACAATTGCAATGACTCAAATATGAGATATCCACAATGCTGGTCCACGGATTCACCTTCAAGTGTCCTACTGGTATTTTCTGGACCATGTCTTAAGCAGAACTAGATAAACAGACTGCAGCAGTGCTGCTTAAAACAACAATGTTAAACCATAATTCATGCTACACCTTGCCCGGTAGATGCCCCGCGCTAGACCATGTCCGGTTGATGATGCGTGCTAGACCATTCCTGGTGGATGATGCGTGTTAGACCTTGCCCGGTGTATGATGCATGTTAGACCATGCCAGGTGGATGATGCGTGTTAGACCATGCCTGGTGTATGACGCGTGTTAGACCATGCCCTGTGTATGATGCGTGTTAGACCATACCAGGTGGAAGATGCGTGTTAGATCATGCCAGGTGGATGATGCGTGTTAGACCATGCCTGGTGTATGATGCGTGTTAGACCATGCCAGGTGGATGATGCGTGTTAGACCATGCCAGGTGGATGATGCGTGTTAGACCATGCTAGGTGGATGATGCGTGTTAGACCATACCAGGTGTATGATGCGTGTTAGACCATGCCAGGTGGATGATGCGTGTTAGACCATACCAGGTGGATGATGCGTGTTAGACCATGCCAGGTGGATGATGCGTGTTAGACCGTGCCAGGTGGATGATGTGTACCAGACCATGCCCGGTGTATGATGCGTGTTAGACCATACCCGCTGTATTATGCGTGTTAGACCATGATTGGTGAATGATGCGTGTTAGACCATGATTGCTAAATGATGCGTGTTAGACCATGATTGGTGTATGATGCGTGTTAGACCATGATTGCTAAATGATGCGTGTTAGACCATGATTGGTGAATGATGAGTGTTAGACCATGATAGGTGAACGATACGTGTTAGACCATGATTGGTGAGTGATGAGTGTTAGACCATGATTGGTGACTGATGCGTGTTAGACCATGATTAATGAATTATGAGTGTTAGACCATGATTGGTGAATGATGCGTGCTAGACCATGATTGGTGAATGATACGTGTTAGACCATGTCCGGTGTATGATACGTGTTAGACCATGCCCGCTGTATAATGCGTGTTAGACCATGATTGGTGGATGATGCGTGTTAGACCATGATTGGTGAATGATGCGTGTTAGACCATGACTGGTGGATGACGCGTGCTAGACCATGCCTGGTGTATGATGCGTGCTAGACCATGCCTGGTGTATGATGCGTGGTAGGCCTTGCCCCCTGTACGATGCGTGTTAGACCATGCCAGGTGGAGGATGCGTGCTAGACCTTGCCCGCTGTATGATGCGTGTTAGACCATGATTGGTAAATGATGCGTGTTAGACCATGCCAGGTGAATGATGCGTGTTAGACCATGCCAGGTGGATGATGCGTGTTAGACCATGATTGGTGAATGATGCGTGTTAGACCATGATTGGTGAATGATGCGTGTTAGACTATGATTGGTGAATGATGCGTGTTAGACCATGCCCGGTGCATGATGCGTGTTAGACCTTGCCCGCTGTATGATGCGTGTTAGACCATGCCAGGTGCATGATGCGTGTTAGACCTTGCCCGGTGTATGATGCGTGTTAGACCATGCCAGATGGAGGATGCGTGCTAGACCTTGTCCGCTGTATGATGCGTGTTAGACCATGACAGGTGGAGGATGCGTGTTAGACCATGATTGGTGAATGATGCGTGTTAGACCATGATTGGTAAATGATGTCTGTTAGACCATGAGTGGTGAATGATGCGTGTTAGACCATGATCGGTGAATGATACGTGTTAGAACATGATTGGTAAGTGATGCGTGTTAGACCATGATTGGTGAATGATGAGTGTTAGACCATGATTGGTGAATGATACATGTTTGACCATGTCCGGTGTATGATGCATGTTAGACCATGCCAGGTGTATGATGGGTATTAGACTGTGCCCAGTGTACATATGATGTGTGTTTGACCATGCCCGGAGTATGATGCGTGCTAGACCATGTACGGTTGATGATGCGTGTTAGACCATGGGTGTTAGACTATACCCGGTGGACGATGCGTGATAGACCTTGCCCGATGGATCATGCGTGCACCAGTGTAAGATGCATATTGGACTATACCAGGTAGGTGAAGCGTGTTAGGCTATGTCCGGTGGACGATGCCTGTCAGACCTTGCCCGATGGATCATGCGTGCACCAGTGTAAGATACATATTGGACTATACCAGGTAGATGAAGCGTGTTAGGCTATGTCCGGTGGACGATGCCTGACAGACCTTGCCCGATGGATCATGCGTGCACCAGTGTAAGATGCATATTGGACTATACCAGGTAAGTGAAGCGTGTTAGGCTATGTCCGGTGGACGATGCGTGACAGACCTTGCCCGATGGATCATGCGTGCACCAGTGTAAGATGCATATTGGACTATACCAGGTAGGTGAAGCGTGTTAGGCTATGTCCGGTGGACGATGCCTGACAGGCCTTGCCCGATGGATCATGCGTGCACCAGTGTAAGATGCATATTGGACTATACCAGGTAGATGAAGCGTGTTAGGCTATACCCGGTGGACGATGCGTGATAGACCTTGCCCGATGGATCATGCGTGCACCAGTGTAAGATGCGTGTTGGACTATACCAGGTGGGTGAAGCGTGTTAGGCTATACCAGGTGGGTGAAGCATGTTAGGCTATGCCCGGTGGGTGAAACGTCTTGGACTATGCCCGATGGATCATGCTTGCACCAGTGCAAGATGTGTATTGGACTATACCAGGTGGGTGAAGCGTGTTAGGCTATGCCCGGTGGGTGAAGCGTGTTAGGCTATGTCCGATGGATCATGCGTGCACCAGTGTAAGATGCGCATTGGAGTATACCAGATAGGTGAAGCGTGTTAGGCTATGCCCGGTGGGTGAAGCGTGTTAGGCTATGCCCGGTGGATCTGATGAATCTATCGTCCAATTTATGAGAAAGTTTGTCTGCGCTCCTTTCAATATCGCTGGGTTTATTATCTTCAAATTAAGTCATTTTAAAATTGCATTGTTGGACAAAGTAGTAGTTCAGTGATGATGTTCCAGTGATGATTTCATTGTCAGGAAATAGTTTAAAAGATTCGAGGTGTGTGAAGAAATATTATAAATGTGTACAGTATATAGCATACATGCTGTTATACATATGGGGTCAGGATGGGAAGATACATTTCTTCCTCGTGAAGGCTTTTATATGCTGGTCAGAGAAAACAACATTTGTGTTACCCCATTTTTTTATTCACTTTTTTGATCTCACGATAAATGCCTACAAACCTTCTAACTAATATGAGAGAAGTTAATTGGGCTGAAAGGAAAACGTTTGGGTGTGTGGTTAATACAGAAATGCTACAAATTGGCAATTCTGTTTTAGGAAAATTAATGTTCCACGTATTCCCGCAAAGGAACTAAACTGTTGCTATTATTTCCTGATGGAAATCATTGTTCGCATTGTTTGAACGTCTGAATGATAGATGTTGAGCAGATAAGGTGAATAGCCCGTGACAGCCCCAGGCGTGGCAAAATCCTTGTGACGACAACAACCATAGATCACTCGCGATAAGTCCTCATTCATAAAGCTATTCGCGGTCGTTAAGGAGACAAATGAAAACTACCCATCCGTTGGGATGTGCACAATGGTGTACACTCGGAACAACACAGTTCTTAATTGAATGTCCACAACGAGGCAGCGACACATCAAAACATTCGGTACGGCGTAAAACACCAATCAAATAAATAAATAAATAAAGCAGGTAACTAACCCACACAAACACCAATAATGTCCTAGGTTTGGAACCAGTTCTCCGTAGTTTGTTCAGATGGTTTATTTCTGACAGCCTGGGACTAAACCTTTATCTCCACTTTTTTTTTCAGAAAAACACGATCTTTGAAAAATTGGCATGTACACTGATATTTTTGGATGCAGATTTCCAAGGTCTTTCAGGTGATGTTTATTTTTTGTATTTTTTTACGTGTAAAAATCTTAGATTTGATCAGATTTAAGATTAAATCTGTGTCTTTCATAGCTCTTACCTGTTCCTCTGTATACCTGGTCTCTTCAGCATGATAGCTCAGTGAGGCAGCGTCTTATATATAAGTTTGACTACGGCTTTATGTTAACATGTGACAGGAGAAAACCTGTTGTAACATATGAAGGAGAAAAGGACCTGTATTGGTGAAGTGGGGATTCGGCCTGTTGTAACATATGATGGAGAAGACCCGTAATGGTGAGGTGGGGATTCGGCCTGTTGTAACATATGAAGGAGAAAAGGACCTGTAATGGAAAGGTGGGGAGTAAGCCTGTTGTAACATATGAAGGAGAAAAGGACCTGTAATGGTGAGGTGGGGATTCAGCCTGTTGTAACATATGATGGAGAAAAGGACCCATAATGGTGAGGTGGGGATTCGGCCTGTTGGAACATATGAAGGGGAAAAGGACCTGTAATGGAAAGGTGGGAATTCGGCCTGTTGTAACATATGAAGGAGAAAAGGACCTGTATTGGAATGGTGGGGATTAGGCTCCAGTGCAAGAAGCTGTGCACCTCAAGAAGCGAAACCGATTATACCTGTAATTGACAGCTGCTGGCCCACTTATAGGGCTATTTCTTTTTTCAGTCCTGTTTTACACTCCTTTCCGTGTTATATGGGTAGCATGCGTTGAAGCAATGTATGGGTCATGAAATCGAAAAATGATAGCTTGGTCCAGTCACAGTGAAATATTTTTGTTTTGTTCTGGATTAGACACTGTAGAGGTTGGGAAATCACTGCACTACAAATATAACTTGATCAGGTATGCACCAATTATTTAAATACATATATAATACATGTTCAGCCTAATACTTTCGCCACTCATTAAATTTAATGATAGCTAGAGGACCACATGTGCTCTCAGTCAAGATTCACGTATGATTTTGGTATAGTTGTTGCACGCTACGTAATACCATGGCTTAACAATTATCCCCTCTAATTCCTGATAACACTTATTTAATGCAAGGCAGCCTATATCTTTATTCACACAAAATGTCTCCCTCGAGGTGCAACCTGTTCTCCATAGAGTATTCGTTGGTTCACTGTACTATGAGGGATGCCTGACGGACTATGCCAGAAATGAGGATTTTAAACTTGCCAAAATACGACAAAACTTATGACATTATAAAGTTTATTTTTTACATATAAAGATAAACGTTAATCAAAACTAAAGTTTGACAGCACGTAGAAATACACACCAGTTTCAGTAAAGACAATTTTCTGGGTAACGATGATGTTAGCACTGCAAATTAACGCCACGGTGACTCGAAAAAACTGGCGTTTACACTGATCTACAGTGTATTGAGCTATTAACTAATGCAGGTAATATCCTACCTTTATCATCCTGTGCTGCATGCCACCGGTTCTTGTCTTTCTCTCCCCTGTGCTTTAACGAGCGCTGTCGTAGGGACGGGGCGTGGCTCTTGTACCAACGGTGTATGAACTCTCAGGGATCACGTGCTTTTAAGACACAGATCAATGGGATAGGTTATTTATATTCGGCTACTGTTTAGGGCCAGATGTACCTGATTGCCTTTAGGAACAATTAAGTGTCAGAATTTAATTTTACGAAATGTCATTGTGCTAATATCTTAAACCAATTGAAATTTTCTCTTTAATAAAGAAGAAAGAAAAAAATATAAATATACAAACAAACAGATAACCAAAATAGAAAGACAGAAAAAAATAGGCCTATATAAACGCATAAGACAATTTAGTAATGATAGTAATGATAAATTCTGTGTGAGCTTCTTATGTCGTTTTAGAAGTTAACCGACCTATAGAGCGAATGTATTGAATAGAGCAGTAACAGACATGCACGGATATTAAATATGTATTCAGCCTAATATATTTATTTATCTATTTCATTGGTGTTTAACGATGTACTCAAGAACATTTCACTTATACGATGGCAGCCAGCAATATGGTGGGAGGATGGAAACCCACGACCATCCGCACGTTGCTGAAACACCTTCCTGCGTATGGCAAGACTAATATACCGAGTGTAGAGATGTACTGGGTATCCGCCCCGAAGCCGGCTAAGTCCACATAAGCCACTGTAAAGTGAAATCACGTCCATTAGTGAAACACATGGTACGGCGTTCTTTATTAGCTTCTGGGAAAATCTCCTGACACGGACACCTTTGAAGGAGTGATTTTAAACGTTCAGACTTAGGTTGCTTAGAACGAAATGTTCGATACTATACAGACAAACCACAAAGCGGAATTATCTTTCATCACATTCATTATGTTCAGAGGTATTTATCTGTAATTAATTAGGATAACGGGACTGGTAAGGTATTATCCAGGTAAATCCAATGACTCTGTTAAGGCAAGAGTGCAAACGGTTCGCTTTGAAAATAAACCAGTAGCCATGGAAACTTGTGTAAGATCACGTGGATCAATATCATTGTTGCTCTCTTTTATTCCTCAGGGTAATGGACTTTTCTTTCACGTATAGCTCATTTCCGAGCTTGACAGGAAATGTTTACCTGATATTTAATTAATTGAATGTGGAACCGCCATAGAGCACTGGGATTAGATCTGACGTGGTAATCTGGCTATAATTATTTCACAAATCCTACAAAATTAGAATAATATGTTTATCTTAAGGAAATGATGATTTTCAAGGAACGGGATTGAACCTCCAGCCAGTGTGGTTATAGGAGTCTCGCATTCTACATTCCCTCAGCAATCTACCTCTACCTGAGAAAGATATAGTATCCGTCATAGTAAATTAAAACGAAATGTTTTATTATACACCGTGGCTTTAGCAGAAGTGGCTAAAAAATTCAGTGATATTAATTGCAATTTATTAGATGTCACTGATACAGAGCTACTAAAAATGCTGCGTTGTCATCACGTTTAACATAAAATCACATTCAAACAATGCAACGGGACCAGACTTCGGGGATGCTTAGTCCACCAGAAGAATCATGGTTTATGAAGAAGTACACTATAATTAAGACGTACACCATAGATAAAAAGGAGAGCAGCGGCGACGGTGTGATAGCTGGCAGATTATTTACACGTAACTGGTGAAACACAGCCTCTTGTAAAACTACCTGTGTTGACACCTGTGGATTTTGGCACTGAATAACTGGCCTTATTGAATATAAAGTGCCATAAAACCAACTTGGTTATAATTTAATCTTAATGAAACATTTTTACATTACAGAATATGTTTTAACGAGATAAACATTGAGTCACTTTTGTGTCACTATGTCGCGTTTGACACAGTCAGATACAAACATGGCAGCTGCCCTGATCACACGGAGCTGATCACACGGAGCTGATCGTTTGAAATGTTGGTTTTAAGGCAAAGAAAATTCATTTTTATTTCAATTTTCTTTTCGGCGTACCAGGGTTGTATTTTGTATATTTTATTTTTAAAATATACAGTAAAGTTGTCAAAGTGCAGCGTACTGCGAGGTCCGCAATCGTCAGTTGAGAAATAAAGCTATCGCTTTATATGATTACTGAGATTTTTTTCAGCGAACACTTCCTTTCTAAATGGGCAGAAACGACTTTGTGAGCATTATACATGAAGAAACCCGTACGGCCCTTGAGGTCAAGTTCGGTGTTCTATTGGTCTACCGTCGCATAACGCATCCCTGTAATTCTACAGTCATTCGTGTTCATGGGTGGGTATCATGTGCGGCCTCGTGGGCTCGCGTGTATTGGGTAAAATTTGTGAATAGCTTCGCTTTTTTCTGATGTCTGGTCCGTGTGTGTGATGGGTAACAGTCGTGGGTAAAAAATTTCTGAACTTATTTTAATTGCTAAAACTTACTTCATCCCAATGACAACAGGTGTCTACATGTTATGTCATTCACGAGTGCCTACCGAGGGCAACGAGGGCAGAAATAGTTAAAACAACAACATTAAAATAAAACCCAAATCAATTTTTATCCTATTCACGTTGAAAACCATACATCTCACTTTTATTTTTATGACATCTAAATTCGCTGGAGTAAGACTTGAAGACGATTACATACTTACAGAACATACCTGACAATATAGATTTCGTCCCGGGGCTATAGTTTTATTGTTATAAGACTATGCGGGTAGCTCCACTCGTTTGGTCGGTCAATCAGTGTGGAGTATTTATACCATTTACATTTGTCCTTTGCCCGCAAGGTGCTTTTAAGTATTTTAAGTAAAAGTCGCTGCATGAGGTAGTAATTACCTCTTTAGCTTCAGTACAGAACAAAATCTTTACTGTCTCTTTTTCATTTCAATCGATTACTCAGCCTTAGAGTACGTGTTGCACGCGCTGTGTGTTACGTCACAGTTTACATCTTACATAACCACCGCCTCTAATGCACGATACAAAAGTTACACGTTCATTTTTCCGTGATATTTCTTCATCTCGTTAAAAATTGAAAAGAAATAAAAGATGAATTTACTTTACGCGGTGCGTGTTTTTGATACACACCTGAAATGATACAAAAATCGTTTTGAACCATATACATGATTTTAGGATAGAGTGGAGTGTAAAATCTAGGTACTCAGCTTACTATCACGAGAGGAGTACTGCGTTCGTGCCAGTCTTTGCAAGTGCGACTGATTTGAAGCCGTGTTTTCAGCCAGACCAAGAGAGAGAGTATTTCCGTGTTACAAATTCATCAGTTTCTCAAAGATGATGAGAGCTATCGAGCAAGATTATCTCACGACAGGTTCTCGTCAATTAGGTAAGTCTTGTTGCACATAAGTATCATTTATCTGTGTAAATGTAACTGTTCTATACATATAAGCATTGCTTAGCTTGTATATTGCTTAACTGTGTATATGTATTTACTTATTTATGTAAATACTTTTCAAATTCACTTTTTTTGGTGTTTTACGCCGTACTGATTGGTGTTTGACGCAAATTTACGCCCATTGGTGTTTTATGTCGTATTAAAGAATATTTCACTGATACGACGGCGGCCAGCAGACCCCGCGTAAAACTCACCACCATCCACTGGTTGCTGACAGACATTTCCACGAGCGGCCGGAGATGAAGCCACCATTAGTTGTACTTGAACTCACAGGGACCTCATTTGTAAGAGGCTCCAGAGTTATTACGCCGTGCTGGCGTGTTAACTAGCTCAGAGATGGAGGCTCCTTAATAGATGTAGCAGATTTGAATAAGTATTGTTTACCTGTGTATATGTAACTGGCATATATTTAAGTATTGTTTATCTGTGTATATGTAACTGGCATATATTTAAGTATTGTTTACCTGTGTATATGTAACTGGCATGTATTTAAGTATTGTTTACCTGTGTATGTGTAAATGGCATGTATTTAAGTATTGTTTATCTGTGTATATGTAGGTCACTTGTATATAAGTGTCATTGACCTATGACATGTATATGTAACTAATATACAATTATGAACTATGGTCACAGTCCACAAAAACGTGTCTAAAACAATAAAAACAATCAAAAAAGGGACAAGCACAACATCCTTAAACATTGACCGGTGGCATTTTTCTTATCGATATGAGCCAAGACTCAGTCATCGTGAGCTTATGCAAATAGCTGCTGGCGTCTACAATTTTGTGTTAATTCATTGCCAGCTGTATCTTGTGGCTTGACAACGCTGACCAAAGGTAGATAACTCGTACATTTATAAGACCCCAGCGCTCGTCTTCCGCCCTCTGAGATATTAGTCTCATTCATACGTTTCTTTCCGTACCTCATAAATACAGAAATGAAATGTACACCAGGGATTGTGTTAGTCGCATGTTGACTTTTATCTTTTATGGCAGGTTCGAACCTAGGTTTACGCTTCATGTATTTGCCCTAAAAATACATCAATAAATTAAACGCAAGGAGACACACCAGCTATTGGTTGGCACGGAATCGATGTACGTTGTAAGAGTGCTGTGTCACCTCAGTTGTCAATAACTTGAGGTGCGGGACTGGGAATATCGGTACCGGCCTGCTAGAAGGGTGATTCCAATCCTCTGGCTTATGAACGAAATACTGCTGAAAGAGACGTTAAAATTTCACGTGACACATAAACATTACATTACAGCGTTGTGATTTACGAACAGTCGACGATCAAGGGAGACTACTGCGTTAGTCACAACGTGTGCATTCCTCAACTGTAAGAACAACGACAGATTTAAAGTATTCAAGAAAGCATCGCTCACTAAAACTTCATGCACTAACAACAATAAAATTGTCCTTGATTTGCTTCTCACGAAACCAATAAGCCTTAAAATTAACTCGCAAGATAAGGAAAACGATCTCAATTTTCTTCTTGTCCCGCATTGCTCACCCGTGGGAAAGTATCAAAACTGTCGAGAGATTTGTTAAATATAGGTATTATTATGACAACGACCGACAATTTAGATCACGGTTACCTGGTCCTTAAGGGTTGGATTATACATGTAGAATAACAGCATGTGTTTCTCTGGTGTCGCAATGCGACATTACGAAAATAAAAAATATATTTTACAACTTTCCCCTATGGTAAATGTAATATGAGGCCTACAGATTGTGAAATGCTGATGTCAACTATTTGTCTGGAACATACCTTGCGTCTTTCCAACATCATTAAGAACTGTTGAGTGTTTCTCTTTGCATGATTCCGTCCTATTTTGATTCTTAATATACTTTCTTAGTTCTTTGATAGTTTGTGTTAAACCTCGTTATCGGAACTGTCAATTATTGTCAATTATTGACATGGTCTTCGTTCACCGCTGGTATAGGAATATCTGTTTCGACACGTGGATACACAGCGTCTTTAAAAGCAGGTTTAGGAATAAATAAGAAATTTCCCTATCCTAAAGCATGCTTAAAAGCGTAGAACTGTACAACTTTAGAAGTTAGGATTTTGTAGCTTTTATCCTCTATATTTGTATGGATTGCGATCATGTTGTATGCATGTACACACGAATACCAAGGAGCCTTCGTACCCTGGGGGTGGGGGAGGCGGGGGGGGGGGAGAGGGTGTAAGCATGCTATAGCAGCAATCAGGAAGTCTCTCATCGATAGCTGTGAGGTCAAGTCCAGCTGGCTTGATTCCTGCCTTACCTCCGGAAAGGGCTATATCCAGATTCCTCTCACAATAATTTTCACCGTCATCGTATATATGAGATTGTCAAAAGTCAAACAGTCTTCGGTATACGGCATAAAATCAAGTAAATAAATAAGAATATTTCCAAAGAAAACGTTGGCTTCGTTAAAACAATATGGTTTGAATCAAGAAATACACTTTCTTGACATCTGGAAAGTTACGGTAAAATATTCAAACAAATAATAAAAACATTTGCAAATCTCTTTTAGTTACTATGCATATAATTTAGACATCTCAATTTTTTTAGAATTCCATTTTATTGGTATCGTCGACATTCTTCCCTTGCTTTCAGTTATATTCGCATCCGAACTCTTTAGACATGAGATGTTAAAAATGTTCTAATGTTGTAAAGAGTTACAGGGAGACTCACTTTACAAGCTTCATGAGCTTTGTTACCGATTCTGAAATGCAAGACATGGGACAGACGAGGCTGATGTTTTGCGAAAGGTAATTATTTGGGTATTCCTAAAAATTAGCAAAATAAAATTCGATTGGATTTGCACTGATGGATTTTTTGCCAAATCTCTTCGGTAAAGTCTATTTAAATCTTCAAAAAAAAAAAAAACCGCCTGGTCATGGTAATGTGTACTTAGATGCACTCGAGCATAAACCGGTCATACAGACAGTATATAGACACTTGCTATTCTGCTTCGGTGCGCGTAGGTATAACGGACTGGCGAAACCATTCATCTATGGACACTCCATAGAGAAAACCAGGTCATGCGCGTTTGACTAAGAGTAGGTCTACATTGTTTGGGCTTTCATGTCGCCTGAGAGTGTGAGTATACACAGTATACGAGGATGTGATCAGTACGCGTTCAGGCTGCTAACGAATAGTACCGTCTGTATCAACCCAAACTGTGAAGTGGACTCTATAGGGCAAAGTTGTGAAATTAGAGAGTAGCGAGTTAGTGGCAGAGTCTGTGTGCAGACAGGAAGGACGTGTAGTTATAAGAAGGCAGAACACTTGTGGAGTACACGTTTTCAGTCGGTACGTCTACAGTTTGGTGGTGAGATTTATACTGAAATGTCGGAAGGCTACGGTTAAACGACGTGTTAACGTGACACGGAGACTCTCGAATACCGCAGCATGGATACCTCAGGTGAGTAGCCTTACCATGCTTCTATAATCTGTACCCCCTGCCTCCCACCCACAAGCCTCAATCATCCCATAGACCCCAGACCACACACCACATATAGGCCCCAGGGCCTGTGTTGTTAAGTCAGTTACAGGTGTACATTTGAACAAGTCGGTTACAGGTGTACATTTCAACAAGTCGGTTACAGGTGTACATTTCAACAAGTCAGTTACAGGTGTACATTTCAACACACCCTGTCTTAGATACAGCAGTGCAGCTCTTCTACTTTATGCTGGACGGAGAGCTACGGAGAGAAAACTCCGTAGAAAGAAAAGCGAGGCAATAAAGCAATATGGCCGGTTTTAAATGGAGAGGGGATATCTTGCATTGAGGAGAAATATTGGTTGTATATGAAAGATGTGGTGAATAAAATGTATTCTGGAAGGCGGTGCATAGCATAACGCATTCTGGAAGGCGGTGCATGGCATAACGCATTCTGGAAGGCGGTGCATGGCATAACGCATTCTGGAAGGCAGCGCATGGCATAACGCATTCTGGAAGGCGGCGCATGGCATAACGCATTCTGGAAGGCGGCGCATGGCATAACCCATTCTGGAAGGCGGTGCATAGCATAACGCATTCTGGAAGGCGGTGCATGGCATAACGCATTCTGGAAGGCGGCACATGGCATAACCCATTCTGGAAGGCGGCGCATGGCATAACCCATTCTGGAAGGCGGTGCATAGCATAACGCATTCTGGAAGGCGGCGCATGGCATAACCCATTCTGGAAGGCGGTGCATGGCATAACGCATTTCTGGAAGGCGGCGCATGGCATAACCCATTCTGGAAGGCGGTGCATAGCATAACGCATTCTGGAAGGCGGCGCATGGCATAACCCATTCTGGAAGGCGGCGCATGGCATAACCCATTCTGGAAGGCGGTGCATAGCATAACGCATTCTGGAAGGCGGCGCATGGCATAACCCATTCTGGAAGGGCGGTGCATAGCATAACGCATTCTGGAAGGCGGCGCATGGCATAACCCATTCTGGAAGGCGGTGCATAACATAACGCATTCTGGAAGGCGGTGCATACCATAACGCATTCTGGAAGGCGGCGCATGGCATAAATTTATTGAAAGCAGTTGTTTTATTGAACGGTGAGCCCTTCATTTCTTTCTGCAATGTGTCGGGCCTGTTTCTGAATAGTTAAGTTACGTGTCCAATCTCGGTCCATCAGCAGATAAAATAGGACAGTAACAACAGTAAACAGTACTGTATCTAACCCAGCCTCGGACGTACCCTCAGAAGTCACGGTTAGCTTTACGACTTATCTGGTTTAGGACAAGTGTAAACCACGCAGCTCGCCCCACTGACAACATGCTGTACATCGCTGCGATATTTACATCTGATATCGCCCCACAACTGATTTATTTAGCAAGACATGGTCTTGACGTTGTCTAGGATGTTAAGCTTGGCTGTGTTTTCTGTGTAGACACAGACAACAGACTACACGTCTACATACCGGTAACATTTAGGCCTTGTCGATCTTGACACCTATGGTATTTTCACTTGCCCTAGAAACTCAGTACATATGGCAATCCACGAGGGGAAACAATATAGGAAAGTCACTCGCTCCGAAATAAGGGAACAGCAACTACAAATAAAGTTGGTCAGTGACTTGCCAAAGGTTCGTGGTTTCTCGTGGCCTCTTCGCCTTCCTCGATCCATAATATTGTATAGGTGAAGACTGTCTGACAGTGGTATTTAGCACCAGTGAAAAAGGCCGACCTTTACATTCCTAACATACTTTTCACAAGTAACTGACCTTCAACCTGTCAGCCACTTTACTTTTACAACAGAAGTGGGACCAGTTCTACGAAGCAATTTGTATATGATTTAAAAAAAAAACGTATTTTTGTAACGAGAATATTTTGACAACCTCATATATATTATTTAAAGAAATGTGTCCAAATTTAATCTTTCATTGCCAAACACGAAGTATTGGGACGAGGTTTTTAAGTTTTTAAGTCAGGAGTGGCAGCGTTGAATCAGCCCCAGGTTTATATTAGACTAACATTTTCACCCAAATACACCTTGTGATCATGGAGAAATATGCTCAGCGATTTACAAAATGGGATTGATTGAACGCATGCGTGCAGCAAAAATGGCCTGCGGATTTTAATTGTGTTTTGACAGTCATTTGTCATTAGTCGTACATTTTTCACATGCTTTGTTAATTTTTTAATTTAATTCTTTATTTATTTAACGAGGATTTCTCACAGCCTAATGGCTACTACGGAAATCTCCTCAAAACATCAATTAACAACTTAATAGCTAACGAAATACATACATATAAATATGGGAATACAAATTTCCGATAACGGAATAAAAGTTGAAATAAATTAATTATTATTTACAATGTTAACATCGTTATTACCGTTACCATGGTCATAAAACCTTTCCGTATCATTGATAAATTTATGAACACATTGAAAAACAAGTTTATTATCTTCGTAATTTAGATATTTAGAGCCAAACAAAAGTATACTACATATATATCGTAAACATTGTAGAATAAAAACAATAATTTTCACCCGGTAAAATAATTTGTGTGAGAGTATATAGCATGTGCTTCCTATGGGTGGCAAATTGAGGGCAAATAAGAAAATAATGAAAGGTATCTTCACATGTATCATTACAGTAATGGCAAGTAGTATCTTCAATAATATTATACTTAAAAAGGTCTGCCCGAAGAGCACTGAGTCCCATTCTCATTCAACAGTGCTGGACAGATGAAAAGTTGCTAAAGTTATTATATGACAATATAAAATCACTAGATGTAATAATGATTGATGGAGATAGAAATTTTGGAAGTTCTTTAATTGAAGAATGGCGAATATGTTTTGGTAAATTATTTCAGTCCTTAGTTGTTTTCGGGAAGAAGGAAGATTTGTATATACTTAGGCGGCATCTAAATATACGTAAATTTTCATTATACCTTAAGTTATATGTATTATACTCTGTTGATCGTCTTGGTAATAGGGACTGTAGGTAAGGCGGGGAGAGTCCATTTACAATTTAAA
This sequence comes from Liolophura sinensis, assembly GCF_032854445.1. Taxonomy (NCBI): domain Eukaryota; kingdom Metazoa; phylum Mollusca; class Polyplacophora; order Chitonida; family Chitonidae; genus Liolophura; species Liolophura sinensis. The sequence goes on along the minus strand of NC_088307.1, from coordinate 29,245,357 downwards.
AAAAATAGCAGAATTCTATGTTGTCTACGCCGAACATATAGTCGTGTCCAACTCAGCAGAGCTTTATCTGATGTACGACGCATTCCACTTGTACAAAGCAAAGCTGCGCGCCGTTGAACATTTTCCAGTTTTTGGGAAAGCGCAATACTACAGTTATGATATAGTATGTCGCCATACTCTATTGTAGATCTGATGAGGCTATTTTATGAAGTTATTAAACACTTCCTTGTTATATCCTCTTCGCTTTATAATACCTAATTTCTTATTACATTTATTTACGAGTGATATTATATGTTCGTCCCATTTACCATCGTGCTGTAGAATGATACCAAGGTGTTTCTGGTACCAACGCTTGTTATTCACCATTTTTGGGGTCTTTTTGTATTACTCAATATATATTTTTGTATAACTCAAACGCGTGACTGGCCATGTGTGTAAATTTATACGAAGGTCTGTACAGACTGTAATATTGCTAAGGATGTAGATTTTAAAAAACATGCGGTATCCGGCTTACGCATGGACTAGCCATGTGTATGCCTATATACAGAGTGAAACACTTGACAATAAAGACGCAAATCCGCTAACAAAACAACTCCCAGATACTACACAGCTTTGTGTGTAAATGTACCAGTCATTTGCTACGTAGCTACAAAACAGAGGACTACAAACAATGCCTAACACCGTATGACTACGCATGTTAAGTTAGGCTTTTAAATGTGACGGTATCTGTATTGGTTTAATACGTCTTATATTCTAACGCAACGGCTTTGGTGCATGGCCTAATCTTGTTTGAAGACTGAACAGAAAATGCATGTATAAGGATGAAACAGGGAAATGTCGCCAATGGTTTATTATATATGCTTTGTTCTGAATACGACCGAGTTCTGTCCTCTATCTTATTGGATGCTGCTGAACCTGTAACTTGTGGATCACCATGCATGCTACCTTATGTCCTGATCACACGGCGCTGTGGATCATTATATACGGTACCTTTTGTCCTGATCACACGGCGCTGTGGATCATTATATACGGTACCTTATGTCCTGATCACACGGCGCTGTGAATCACTATATACGGTAGATTTTGTCCTGATCACACGGCGCTGTGAATCACTATATACGGTGCCTTATGTCCTGATCACACGGCGCTGTGGATCACTATATACGGTACCTTTTGTCCTGATCACACGGCGCTGTGGATCACTATATACGGTACCTTTTGTCCTGATCACACGGCGCTGTGGATCACTATATACGGTACCTTATGTCCTGATCACACGGCGCCGTGGATCACTATATACGGTGACTTATGTCCTGATCACACGGCGCTGTGGATCACTATATACGGTGCCTTATGTCCTGATCACACGGCGCTGTGGATCACTATATACGGTGCCTTATGTCCTGATCACACGGCGCTGTGGATCATTATATACGGTACCTTATGTCCTGATCACACGGCGCTGTGGATCACTATATACGGTACCTTATGTCCTGATCACACGGCGCTGTGAATCACTATATACGGTACATTTTGTCCTGATCACACGGCGCTGTGAATCACTATATACGGTACCTTATGTCCTGATCACACGGCGCTGTGGATCATTATATACGGTACCTTATGTCCTGATCACACGGCGCTGTGGATCACTATATACGGTACCTTATGCCCTGATCACACGGCGCTGTGGATCATTATATACGGTGCCTTATGTCCTGATCACACGGCGCTGTGGATCACTATATACGGTGCCTTATGTCCTGATCACACGGCGCTGTGGATCACTATATACGGTACCTTATGCCCTGATCACATGGCGCTGTGGATCACTATATACGGTACCTTATGTCCTGATCACACGGCGCTGTGGATCATTATATACGGTGCCTTATGTCCTGATCACACGGCGCTGTGGATCACTATATACGGTACCTTATGTCCTGATCACACGGCGCTGTGGATCATTATATACGGTACCTTATGTCCTGATCACACGGCGCTGTGGATCATTATATACGGTACCTTTTGTCCTGATCATACGGCGCTGTGGATCACCATGCACGCTACACGCTATATAATAATAATTTGTGGTTTCAAGGAAAAGTTTGCAAACGACAGGATCTTAATGGAAACCTGCGCTAACGGAGAACACGGAAGTTAGTCTTCTGTAGGCTATTTGTGAAAATAGGTTTCTTTTGTAAATAGACAAAACGCAGCCTATTCAAGACTGAATAAGTGAATATGTTGTAGAGTTCATATATCCATTGATTCGTGTAAAATCTGCCGGGGATGTCCTTGCTCGTTTTCGTCACCATGCACATGTAACAACACATAGCGCTTTGTACACCCCGATATCACGTACCACAAACTGGGTGGGTGGTGGCCGAGAGCTCACGACCGGCATAACTGCACATCACATGTGGCAATGTTGGTCAGCAGCAGGCCATAGGGCGGTGGTTTACACCTGGTTCGTGAGCTTCCGCCTGCCATAAAAGTGATTGCCCCCGTGTAAGTGAAAAACTACCTGCCCACGGCTTATAAGGAGTGAAGGCAAAATAACTGACTATGTTTCACAGTCTAGTGGGGAAAAATATACAACTGCCCACGGCTTATAAGGAGTGAAAGCAAAATAACTGACCATGTTGCACAGTCTAGCGGGAATAAATATACAACTGCTCACGGCTTATAAGGAGTGAAGGCAAAATAATTGACCATGGTGCACAGTCTAGCGGGAAAAAATATACAACTGCCCACGGCTTATAAGGCGTGAAGGCAAAATAACTGACCATTTTGCACAGTCTAGTGGGAAAAAATATACAACTGCCCACGGCTTATAAGGCGTGAAGGCAAAATAACTGACCATGTTGCACAGTCTAGTGGGAAAAATATACAACTGCCCACGGCTTATAAGGAGTGAAGGCAAAATAACTGACCATGTTGCACAATCTAGTGGGAAAACATATACAACTGCCCACAGCTTATAATGCGTGAAGGCAAAATAACTGACCATGTTGCACAGTCTAGTGGGAAAAAATATACAACTGCCCAAGGCTTATAAGGGGCGAGGGAAAATTAACTGACCCTGGTGAATGACATTTCTCTAAAAAACTTGCTTGTTTACTCTTCGTATAAATGTTTAATGGTGTACTCGGGACTTTTGACTTGTACGATCGGTCAGGTGTCTGGTTGAAGGAAATCAGGTTATGGAAGTGAACCCTCTCACCTCTTGACAGGAGATCAAATCTCAAGCAGGCAGTTTAAAGGTTAGGTGTATAAATTATTTTAAGTAATTAACTTCACTTTATTTATTTCTTTTACCCAATTCTGTTTAAGCCATGGTGATAGGGGCGTGTCATTTACTACTATTTAAGCATTTGCAATGCGGTAGAATTTGCATTGAGGTAAAATGACAAAGAGGCCGTATTTCACCGACGAGGTGTGACCATTTGCCAGCTATCACACTGTCGTCGCTGCTCTAGTCATACTCTCTGAGCTGTACGTCTACCACACTGTCGTCGCTGCTCTGGTCATACTCTCTGGGCTGTACGTCTATCACACTGTCGCCACTGCTCTGGTCATACTTTCTGAGCTGTACGTCTACCACACTGTCGTCGCTGCTCTGGTCATACTCTCTGAGCTGTACGTCTACCACACTGTCGTCGCTGCTCTGGTCATACTCTCTGGGCTGTACGTCTATCACACTGTCGTCGCTGCTCTGGTCATACTCTCTGAGCTGTACGTCTATCACACTGTCGTCGCTGCTCTGGTCATACTCTCTGGGCTGTACGTCTATCACACTGTCGTCGCTGCTCTGGTCATACTCTCTGAGCTGTACGTCTATCACACTGTCGTCGCTGCTCTGGTCATACTCTCTGGGCTGTACGTCTATCACACTGTCGTCGCTGCTCTGGTCATACTCTCTGAGATATACGTCTATCACACTGTCGTCGCTGCTCTGGTCATACTCTCTGAGATGTACGTCTATCACACTGTCGTCGCTGCTCTGGTCATACTTTCTGGGCTGTACGTCTAGGATTATTTCCTTTTCCGCCGAGGTAGACGTGAACACGTATTGTCTTGGATATGACTGTTGTATTCGGTTAAACTGATAACCAGGTTGGCGTTTCGCTTTCACTTTTTCTTTGTAACAATGGTGTACGTGACATAATCCGATGACTAACTTTGCTCATCATTTATTATCTTGTTAAAAAAGGATCATGTGACAGGTATGCTGTAAGCAGACATCTAAATGCATATGTTTTTGGCACATCTAAGTATTAACTTGCTACCATACAATGCTTTTGTTTTCATTCACAAGTAAACCAGGGCCACATAGGAAAATGAAAATACACCACCCGTTTAGGAGATAACTGTTCGGTGATATCTGTCCAAAAGAGAAAGCACTTTAAACCTAGTTTTCTCGTTGCACCTAATTCAGCTCAAGGTATGGCGCTCTGTGACGTACCTAATGTAGGATAAAATTAAAGATGTTGTCATGAATGTTTTGTAAATTTTTGAATAAGCTAAACATTATAACACCTTTTTGTCGGAGACGAGCTGAAAAGCCAAAGCTGTTCTCAGTGAAGCCTTTCGCGCATGCTCTAAACCTGCTTGTGTTATAAAATGTTCCCAGAATAAGACAGGTTGATGGCAGACTTTCCCACTTATATACGTAGAACCGAAGAGGAAGTCTGTCTCAACTGGACTTGAACTCACAGCGGATACCTGTAGGGTCATTCGACTATGCCAGAACGCTAACCACTCGGTCAACGAGGCCCCTTGTTTGGTACTGTACGTGCTTAGGAGCTCGAGAGACGTCAAATATGTCGTCCATTGACATTTAAAATAGGACATTATTCTGTCATAGAGAAGTATATAATTTATACGCCCATATAACGTAACATCTGGCCAGATCATGACGAGATCTTCAGCTTTCTCAGAACAGTTTAATAACGCTTGCACCATTTGTTGTCGATGTTCTGGCTGTCATGTATATATAATTGTCGGTAAAAAAATGCTGCCTTATTTGAAAGATCAGGATATATTGAGGTCAGGCTTATGTCCCAAGATGTAAGCGACTGTGTTTTCTTCACAAATAAGCTTGACCATGCAAAATAACACGTAAAATTAGCCCTCAAGTTGTAAGAAAACTTAAACAATCTGGTTCTATTGTTGACGTTTAATGTACCATTTTAACATGAAGCCTTCAGGGATAATGTTGGCGCAGAGATAGAGAGAGTGCTCTGGTCAATCACTACTGTCAAGTTCAACACCACATAGGGAGCACAAGACTTACTGACGACATAGAAGCTGTATCACGAACAGGACACTCAGGCAGAACGTTACGGCTTTCAAGTCACAGGTTTCGACCAAGAGTTGTTTCATGCGTGTGAAATGCTAGAAATTTTTTCGAAGTGCAGGGGCGTAACAAATTAAACATGCAGAAGTATTTTACCTGTACTTGTATACAGAGCATCCGTGTATGGGTTAGGTGTATAAATTACTGACGCTACATACATGGTGTTGATTATAGTATTCGGAGTAGAACACCTACGTCACACGACAACAAATTTATGCAGAACACAGTTGATTCACTTTCTGGCCAGCACGCATGCCCCAATAACCGATCATAAAAGATTAAATAAAAGATATGCTTAAAATAATTCAGCTTGATTTAATTTTATTTATTTATTTGATTGGCGTTTTACGTCGTACTCAAGAATATTTCACTTATAAGACGGCGGCCAGCATTATGGTGGGTGGAAACCGGGCAGAGCCCCGGGGAAACCCACGACCATCCGCAAGTAGCTGGCAGATCTTCCCACGTACGGCCGGAGAGGAAGCCAGCATGAGCTGGACTTGAACTCACAGCGACCGCATTGGTGAGAGACTCCTGGGTCAATACGCTGCGCTAGCGCGCTAACCGACCAGCTTGATTTAAGAAATGAAATAAGACAAAAGCAAACTAAATGAGGATGAAAATGAATTTGCCAGGAAAATATGGACATAGTCACTGTTTCAAAAAACAAATCAACCAATCAGTAAATCAGTAAGCAGCTCAGCCATCTTCACTGTTTTGAAAGCTAATTGCAATCATCGTCAAGAGAATAGAACAAACAGATAGTATTCCCTAAATTTCTACATGATTTGTCTCTGGAAAATTAAAGTAGTGTACAATAAATATAAAATGACGCTGGTATGTATACGTTTCACCTTGTTCAACAGTTCATCGATTACCTTAAACATTAGTACGATCTGCAGGCATGCGACAAGACAACAACTTTACATGTAGGTGGGCAATTGGCATAGAATATGTATGTATTCTTGGGATTTTACGTCGTACTTTACCATTGTCCAGTCGTATGGCAAGGAGGGGTCATCTTGTGATAGGTCTAGTCCATGCCGCCAAAGTGTTACCGCATGTCGAAGACATGACACCAGACATGACACCCCACCCATGCTTTGTGGTTTTGTTGTATTATTTTTTTATTCTGGATTTTTACTTCCTGTATAAATGTATTTGTACCTGGTAAACGTTCTCTTGACCCAACACCACACCCTGCTTGTATGCTGAAGTCGCACAAGGTCAGGTAGGCCTGTGGGGTAGGTCTATTGGACCGTGGGTACACAGCGTAGCCGGATATGCACAGATATACAGTCAAACCAATACAACGACGCAATCTGGTGTATACATAGTCAAGCGTCCACGGTCTATGCTAGCTTTTAAAAGACTTTACATCGCGGTACAAGAAATGTTTGTAATAAAATCGACTTTCTACGTCCCTAAGCTGTATGAATATGAACCATAAACCATGTTGTGAGGATATTTCCAAGGTCATAATAAAACAGGCTGAAATATGCAAGGGGTTCGTCCGTCAGTGACAGGGATGACATATTGTTTGTAAATACTCTGTATAGCTATGTCTTGTTATCAGTCAAGACTTAGGGTCGGGGTTTCAAGTACGGTTGAGTCCTTGCTTATATATCTTGACCTGATACAAGCCATATCTATGAAGGGCGTGGGTTAAATCAAGTGGGTTGAGCACTAAACTATGGCATTGGACACACGTGCGGGTAGGTAACATAAGCTCTATCCCGATTGCCGTCAGGAGTGAAGGACTATAGAATTGGCCTTTCTCGTCCAATATTTGCTTGGTGTCCAGCGTCAGTGATCAGTGTACTGCCACTGAATGATTTCCCGTGACGAAGCAAATTACATGTTCATTTCATGTTGCTATTTTAATATGTGATGAATGCGCGGCATTTCAAGTAGATGCGACGTCTAATAAAATGATATTAACATCAGTGCATTTTTTATCTTGTTCTGGTTGAACCATGGTGCTAGGGGCTGCGTAAGTTGCTTCTGCCTAAGCATTATGTATTACTTTATATACTTTGTCTTTTTTATCTTTGTGTTAAACTTCGTTTGGAGAATTGTCCTTGTGAATATTGACCCTCTCACTAGAGTACACTGACAGGACGCCGTGTTTTAGGAGACAGACCCAGGTGTGGCCATTTGCAATTTGTTACACACTGGGCTTTAAATCCCAAATTAAATAATACTTTCAATATTAATATTCAATATTCAATATATAAGAAAAATTGATCATTCCTCCAAATTTTTCTGCAATGACGTTCTACATAACACCACTGGATGTCATGCATTAACCAGGCATAAACCTTGTAGGATTGTGCTCATTTCTCTAGAGCTTCTATCTTGTGATGATAAACTACATACATTACATACTACATACGCTGAATCATTATTTGTGTGTACAGATGTCGCAGACGTATTAATAACTGTATGTTATCTGCGTAGTTTTAGTATTATATATGTATTTTATATGTATACGTAATTGGCATCACGTAGCTTTTTAGACAAAATCTCCATGCTGTAGCCATTTACATGGCCGCGCTCTTAAGACGCAGCGCTGTAAATGTACAGATCTACGGCATGGAGACACTGACGTCATAAGACGTTAGTCATTTGAATGCGACGTGAAGACTGGAGCTATACAGGGCCGTGTGAAAAATGGCGGTTACAGATATTACAAGCGGAAATCACACTGGTCACCGGAAGTAGTTACTTTGGCACATATATCTGTTGTGAAAATTCGGGAAATGTTCACCGTTGTTTTCTTTCTAATGAATCTATGCGTCGAAATCCACGTACCAGCCGTTAACCCATATGGGCTTTCTCCGTCAGTAATCGAAACACTCCATGTTTGAAAATCGGATTTAACTCATGTCACGTGGCCAAGCGATTGAACGAAAAGCACCTTCTACCGACTTACGGTCTCGTGGATGATGCGTAAAACGGTAACTACCACAGGCATGGAAGCATACACACTTTACGCATTGATTTCAAACACTTGTATGTCCAAAACTTTAAAAAATGGACTTTATCAGTAGGCATATGCATGAGATTTTCTTTGAAGATGTCATGTTTTCTTTCCGTGTCTAATGATATGTAATTGTGCTCAGACTTATTCATGTAAACATGTGATATTTTTGTCCCGTTTAATTTTTGTACTGGTTTGGAATTAAGGCGATTTCTTTTCAAGCCATTTTGCCCTACATTAGAACTGGTCAGGTTGGTAATATTCATGTCAGACAAGTTTAAATTGTGAAACCAAACAGTTTCAAGTCCACTGGGAATACAGCAAAGTAAAGTGAAAGAATAAAGATACCCATCATTCAACATAACAAAATCCTCCTGGTAGATCAAAGACGTAAGTGTGGCATATAAGGCAATTCTGTTTTAGAGAGACACGTGTGTATATGGTGTATATGGTGAATTTCTCTGAATTATTTTCTGATTTTATTAATAATGGTATATTTTCCTTATGCACGTACCTGTATACAGTCGTTTGTATCGGCTTGCATTAATCAGCCCTTAATTATCTTTCATATCAGCACTTATCTACCATATCAACCCTCATCTACTATATCGCCCTCTCTCGGGATGACAAGGACTTTGTAAATAAACAATGACGCCTAACAAATGCGGTCTGGCAAATTTACGGGAACAGAATACGGTTACATGTTGTAACCCCAGTGTAACTTGTACACACATATGTTCACTACACACACAAATCAAAACGTCTGTGAGGAAGAGGGTATTAGGGATCGTCTAAAGATTGTATCAATCTTAGGAGGAAAACAGTCTGCCCCATGACACCGGCTGTCGGCTTTTGCCGCCCGGCTCCCCTTGAAGTGTTGTCTTCCTGTGGATTCAGCAGAGGCTCTGTCTTCAAGTAGAGCTATTTGAAGAGGGACGGGGGTAGTTAACTAGGTAGGGTGTAGCCTTTCGAATCTCTGCATATCTGCACAGCACATCTTCATAACGGAAACTGAGACGGAATATTGGGCTTAGGATTAGTGCGTTATGTCTTCCAGTTTAGATCAAGGAATATATAGTTTCACGTTAAAGTGTTTAACACCGCTGTATCGGTGTTTGTTGTGTAAGCCAATACCGCTGAACTTTGTTTCGCACCGTGTCAAATCTATCGTATTCTGGGCATTCTCGGGATTTGACTCGGTACGAAACTATTTGGTGTCAGTTAGCCGTCATAAAGACATTCAGATGATCGGTTGTATATGAAGATCTACCGCATCGGTGGCCTAATAGTTAGAGCGTCCGCCTTGAAATTGGGAGGCCTGGTATCAAACGAGAAGTCCGCTGGATTTTGGACAAAGGTCGGTGGTTTACACTGAACACTCAGGTTTGCTCAACTCGTTAAACTCTCTGCCACCATTTATATGAAACACGTCTCAGAGTGACTTTAATGGAAGTAACAAATATAAATAAATAAATAAACAGATAAATTTATGTCTTGATTATTCATTTATATATTTTTTCATTTAATGTTTTACGCCGTACTCATAGCGTCACGTGAAATTCCGATGTCTAAGTGACGCTGGAATGTACTCTGTTAATACTGCGGATTATTCTGTTAAATGTAGCACGTATATTCTAACAAGTCAACATAAAGTTTGGACTAGACTAACGGGATACAGTGTTGAATATGACACAGCATTATGATATAATAACAGAATACATTCTAGCATCACTCAGACAGCAGACTTTTTGTTAAATTTAACAGATTATTTAACATTTTTGCATGACATTCCATATATCGGTGATAAGACCTGCATTTCCTCTGACGAAGATCGCAGGAATGTTGACGGTAACCAAGGATACAACAAACAAAACCTTCCACTTCTGTTTCCCTAAGGGCAAAGCTCCCTCATGTTTCACTCATATATACATGCACATCTGATGCTAACATCGTTGACTTTATGTCACGGAGGCTGTAAGTTAAAGTAAGTTAGTGATACCTAAACACACATGTCCCCATCTCCATAAATTATCTGCAGTGATCATGAGAGGCATTAAGTGTACATGTTATTTATGTGGCTGTTTAAGTGTTTGTAGAACATTCAGATAGATTCGTGGATTTGAGTGTTCCAGTTGTGATTTGCTGTTATACACTAGACATACACGGATATGCTGCCATAGGGACCATTCCGATGCACAGTGCTAGCCACTGATTAGCTGCCGTAACGAAGATTTTTGTCTTCGGTCTGAAATGGCCATGCCAATTGACAGTAGAGAAGCACGTATGAGAAGAGACCCTACCATCTCTGCACCGATCTGTCAGAAGAAAAGGGGATACAAGCGGATTACGCAATGGTTCTCAGGCAGTCAGTATTACACAGGTTTTGATCGGTGTCTGTTACATTGGGTGACTTTTGTTGTGTCTAGGAGATAAATATAATTATTAGGACCTAAACCATGATAAGTGCAATTTTGATTCAGTATTATGACGTTTGCGCTGGGTGTCTTTGATGTGTAGGACGTATGGGATACCTGGTGAAATAGGACCTGACTGTATGTTCTATGTGGTTTCCTATCAGGATCGACTTGTTCCCGTGACTTTATCGGCGTGAGAATGACTGGTAGAAAATGCTCTGGTTTGCTTGATGTCAGTATTTTCTTGTCTGTATATGGACGTATATGGCGTCTCTACAACAACTGACTATTGAAAGAGGTTCGGAGCAAATGTTTACAAATCGCAATTTTCATACTAAATCATCTCTCCGGTCGTTTTTAGAAGGGATGAAAAAGTTTTCAAACCTATTCTGTTTTCTGCAGCTCACCAAAAGTTTCTTGTTTACACCCACAGATGCAGAGGGCGAGACGCACGGAGACATGGCGGAGAACGAACGTCCGACCTCTGGCATCTTTCCTCTCCTCCGGATTCCTCGTCGGTCCCGTTATCAAAACCAGGGACAAACACAAAATGTAAGTCTACACTGTCCTTATACAATATAATAACACGCTTACAGCACAGAGAGTAAAATACAGAGCAGGGCAGTAAGATGGCTGGGTATGTGTTTGGTCAGGGTTTGATTCTATCTGTTCATGTTCACCTATAAAGAAGCGAGGTACACCCTCTCTAGCACTGTGGCCTAAACCATAAAGAAGCGACGCACACCCTCTCTAGCATTGTGGCCTAAACCATAAAGGAGCGACGCACACTCTCTCTAGCACTGTGGCCTAAACTATAAAGAAGCGACGAACACTTTCTCTAGCACTGTGGCCTAAACTATAAAGGAGCGACGAACACTTTCCTCAGCACTGTAGCCTAATCTATAAAGAAGCAACGCACACCCTCTCTGGCACTGTGGCCTAAGCTAAAAAAAAAAGCAACGCACACCCTCTTTAGCACTATGAACTAAACAGAATTAGGTAAATAAACGGCAATGACGATAGCAGCAAATTACTAGGCGTCACTGTCTTAGAATTACTCAGGGTACTGTCTGCCATCATATTTCACATAAATGTACCATCATATTTAACATACCATCATATTTAACATACCATTTTATCTAACATACCACCATATTTAACATACCACCATATTAACATACCACCATATTTAACATACCATCATATTTAACATACTATCATATTTAACATACTATCATATTTAACATACCGTTATATTTTACATACCATCAAATTTAACATACCATCATATTTAACATACTATCATATTTAACATACTATCATATTTAACATACCGTTATATTTTACATACCACCAAATTTAACATAGCATCATATTTAACATACTATTATATTTAACATGCTATCATATTTAACATACCGTTATATTTTACATACCACCAAATTTAACATACCATCATATTTAGGATTCCATCATATTGAACATACCATCATATTTAGGATTCCATCATATTGAACATACCATCATATTTAGGATAGCATCATATTTAACATACCATCATATTAAACATACTGCCATATTTAACATGCCATCAAATTTAACATGCTATTATATTTAATGATGGTTTCGCCAAACAGGGTAGAAAATAAGACAGTTAAGGGTTATTGAGCTTGTGGATGTTATATATTCAGAGAAAGTATGGACATATCTTACATGACACAAATCCACAGGCTTACTGGGGGAAAAGTCTTCTTCCTTTCTTGGAACTAATTCTTCTGCACTCAAAACAATAATCAGTAACTTGAACAGAGAGACTGTTATCTGGGTGATGCTAGAGTGTTTTCTGTTATATTAACACGATATTCTGACAATATTGACACATAACATCCAAAATTAATGTAACATGTGTGTTATATTTAACAGAATAATCCACTGTAAAAGCAGAACACATTCTAGCATCACTCAGACGTGACATATTTTTGAATGGCGTAAAAGGCATTCTAATGATATATTCCGCTTCGAGCGACACCATATAGCTGAAATCTTTCTGAACATAAACGTGTGAAGAACACATTGATCATAGATTCAACCTATATGGGCCTCCACACGCCTTTCTTTGCATTCTACACTGAGTATAAAAGCTTATGAAATGCAAGGACATGTATTTCTGGAAAATTTTTAAAAGGTTTTTGGGCTGTGCCTGTAGCTTTGTCCCCTTCGGTAGCGGGTCTTCTTGGTAGAGACTTGAGACGGATCCCCTAGTACACAGTAGGCCTATTATCTACTGTCACATGATGATAGGGCACGAATAGCATCGGGCGTATGCCTTAACCAGTGAAATTAATAAAAGCTGTAGTCAGGTTATAACACGATGAATACCCACAAAACCTGTTCTGCACGACCCTTCTGTGACTCAGGTCGCGGATGACAGTTTCACACGAGATTAAGGAAGATTCTCAGAGTAGCGGTCATCGGAGCAGAACTTAGGTCTTAGGTCACATCTTTGACACGTTACATTTTATTGTGTAGAATGAATTATTAAGTAACCGTGTACGGGGAATCCCCGGCGATTTTTCCCTGTCGAATTAAACAACGTCTACGTTTGAATCATACTCGTAAAACCACGTACTATCTCGCGTTCACTGGCGTCCAGTCGACAATCCTGACACAGAACAGTAAAACTGGCCAGACTACAATAACGTACACACGATGCTAATGGATTTTGATGTGAAGGATGACATGCAAAAAAGTGAAAATGTTGCTCTTCTCCATAATGAAAATTTTAGTCAACCGATACGTCATCGTTATGAACAGTGAAATGTAGTTATTGTATTGGAAACATTTTAACCTTTTGTCACCAGATTGTTCGTTGGACGACTGGTCACGCTAGAAAAACGAGATTTTACGAGAGTAAATTTAAATTGTCACGAATGTAAAACTATAAAATCTCTATTTATATACACAATATTTTCGCATACTTTATACAACAGTGAAAATCCAATAAATACTTGTCATTGACGAATTGAAGACCTGCAAAAAATACTCTATATAAGTAAGTTTACAGTGTTTTCTGGCCATCGAATTACCTACGCTCCTTTTAGGTGCAACTTTTTGTCATGTGTTGGCCCGTATTTGTGTACAATTTGCTGCAGTTTGGCTGTGAAAAAATATTGAACGATGTTGTACATTTCTAGGACCTTTCTTATGTAACTACGTAATTTTCTGTAAATATAGTCGGAAGAGGGATGATTATCTACAAGAAAATGTACCATCGTGGACCAAACTGCCGGCAAAGTCTATTGTAAAACTTATTAGAGGAGCCGTAAAAAGATTCTAGCCCATATTTTTTATCTCTGTCATGTAATAAACAAAATTTTTCCAGAAATTATATAAATGTTTTTTGGGGTAACTAAAAGAACTACTTAGGCTACGCGTTTTTTAATCTTATAAGATTGATTTCCTTAATGTTTAATTAGTCTTTACTACCCGTATTCCCTAATCTAACGATCTAATTCGGCAAGGAGTGGCACATGTAATCTTAACGATCAAGGTAAATGTACTAGTGTGTTTGTCCAGTGACGTCTCTCTAGCTATTACCAAGCTCATCTAATGAACCATCAACGCGTTCAGGTGGGAAAACGCACAAAGCTTTGCAGACCAGTGACGTCTAACAAACTGCAGAATAAATAGTACATTTTTTAGGGGGGGGAGGGGCATCTGGGAGCTAAGCGGACAGATTCCTGAGAGTATTTCAAAGGTGGTGAAAATTGTCACCGATTTCCCGAAGTAGTTCCAGTTTTAGAGTGTACAGCCGCGGTGTGTTTCAGCATCTCCGTGAGGCTTTCTTCTATTTGAGTATGTAAACCGCCTAGGGCATCGTTATTGTGAGGCACAGTACTTAGTTCATAAAATACCAGTCAAACTGTGTTTTTGTTTTACAATAAAATTTTAGTGTTGTCTGCTCGCTCTTTTTGGCTGCATGATGGAAAATTGTCGCATTTCCAATGATTCAGCCTGACCGTGATTAAAGAAAATTTGCTTGTTGCCGCTAACGGGATCGAGTCGCTAAATTCGGGCCGACTCCATTTTTGGGGGGAATTGCTCTCTTCCAGAGACAAACATTGGCGAACACAAACCACTGCACCGCTTCGAATTTGCTGTAATTAGGTACGGTATTGCATATTTGCTCTCACCGAAGTCGAAAGAAAATTCATGTAGGTCCTAAAAATCTAATAATGGTATAAAAACTAATGTTTGCAGCCGATATCCAGAGGACCTACCACTAGTCAGTGTGGATCAGTTCTGCTCGATACGTCAGTGCACTGTTAGATCGGTTGACTCACATTCATGCGGCTAAAGCCTTATAACCCTGAAATTCCACTGCACAATAACCATATTTTTAAATTCATGGGTTCTAGGTGTACTTAATCGACAGTGCTACGTGTATAAGGTGCGCAGGTTCCAAGGTGCTACGTGTATAAGGTGTGCAGATCCCTAGATACTACGTGTGTAAGGTGTGCAGGTTCCTAGATGCTACGTGTATAAGGTGTGCAGATTCCTAGATGCTACGTGTATAAGGTGTGCAGATCCCTAGATACTACGTGTGTAAGGTGTGCAGGTTCCTAGATGCTACGTGTATAAGGTGTGCAGATTCCTAGATGTTACGTGTGTAAGGTGTGCAGGTTCCTAGATGCTACGTGTCTAAGGTGTGCAGGTTCCTATGTGCTACGTGTATAAGGTGTGCAGATTCCTAGATGCTACGTGTATAAGGTGTGCAGGTTCCTAGGTGCAACGTGTGTAAGATGTGCAGGTTCCCAGGTGCTACGTGTGTAAGGTGTGCAGATTCCCAGGTGCTGCGTATGTAAGGTGTGCAATTTTCTAGGTGCTACGTGTATAAGGTGTGCAGGGTCCTACTACTGAAGCATTTACATGAACAGTTAAATGCAAATAAATACGTAACTGAAGTAAATTAAGAAGACGCCGCATTTCACGGGCTACTTGTGACCATTTGTCATCTATTACACTGTCATCGCTATCCATGCTGTTGTTGTTATTGTTTGTATTCTGTAGCATAGCGCGTCAACGCGGCGTAACGTCAGTTTTTCTGACAGTATCTATATCAGCAATGGGATAATACAAAGGCCTGTGCGATTGCATGTGATCACCTTTGCATGCGTATTGGGCACATACATGAAACGTGCTTATTCCTTTTTTGATTTTTGTCTGTCAACACAAAGACGGTAAGATATAAATTGTGTATTTCTAATTTTTTGGTTTTCCTTTTCAGAACGATAAAACTATCCATGGGTGGTCGGTAAAATTCTCGAAGTTTCCCGGCGATCGAACATTTGGGGTAGGTTATACGGCACAGAGTATTCTCATGTCATCGACATGGAGTAAACATGGTGAAAATTTATCATTTACAGTTAATCATGTACACTGACTAACAGTATTTATTCAGCATTGACTCCATTTGGTTTTTGTTATATACAAATATTTTTAAGGTATATTGCACAAAAGTTCTTCGTGTCACTTTGCTCTCACTACGTTGCATTCATCAAAGGGATTTCGTCCATACTTGACTGACTTTCTTCATTGATTACACGACCGTAGGCTTCTTATATTTTCACTTTTACAACGGGACCCTCTCTGTGCATAAACGGTTTCACAACACAAGGGTCAAGTTCCATGACAGGGCAAAACAAGGGATTCAAACAAACCTGGTAATATGCAATTAAACGACTGCTTAACACATACTTCCCAAAGTTCTTAATGTACTATTTCCAGGTGTGCACATAGGAAATGGCCAACACGTCCACTCTTAAACACTTAAAAAAACTGCTCTAATTCATCTCTAATTGGTAACTCATATCGTGTTCAATGTTGTGTTAATCTTGGTTGTATATCATCATATTGCATTTATTTGGTTTTGTGCAAACTGTGTGGTCAAGCTTACGTTGAAAAGGCGACCCAGAAATTACATCTAGGGGTAAAAAATCTGTCCGGAAAAAACAACAGCTTATAGGCAAATCTTTTTTTGCCTTTGACCATGACTGGGACCCGCGATGGGGAACTATTTTGGATGCTGGATACTGGTTCAGTCTTTCCTTATGGCTTAAATGACAATGATGTGGGGATTGGCAACGTAACATTCAGTTAACCACATTTCTAACATAACCCAACTTTTGAAGAGCCATCAGAGAAATCAACGCAGTCATGGTAGGAGGAAGTTTAGTAAGGTGCCGACTCATGGCAACATAACTGTCAACTATCTGGTAGGTTTGTCTAAAACAATTAACATCATGGACGCTCTACGCACAGTATTATATGCACTTCCCTTTAAAAAGTAAAATAGCTACAAAAGTAACATTTACTTCTACGCTTTCTGTACCACCCATGTGATCCATGTATGTCAGAAATATGCTATATTCGACATTACCATCCAGTCAGGACAGGTCATACTGCTAAAAGTACTGCTCGTAAAATGTAAGTACCTAGATAGGGTCTTGATTTACTCAACGTACCATGGATTTTAAATAATCCAGAGGTTTGCATTGTTGTGCCGAATTATTTCAGCATACGAGAGCCCCGTGCATTTCTTATAAATATTCAAAACCTGCCACATCCGAGACATTTAACTATACGAAAGCGAAAGATTTTGAGATGTCGGATTATATATCTGGTAGACACAGTTGTGACTGTGAATCGTCAGACTTCATTTCAATCTATGTGAACATGTCATGACGGGTTACAATCCATGTAAACATGTCATGACGGGTTACAATCTATGTGAACATGTCATGACGGGTAACCTAGATATTGTAAACAGTGATGATCTACGAAGGTGAGAGGTCCGAAACTTGGAAATTTGGTTAAAAATTGTCTAAAATGGAGAAGATAGAGACTTCAGTTCTTGAAGCATGGCTTGAGCTAGTGAAGAAAAATGTTGTGTATGCTATCCACCGTATTCTTATTAATGTTCATGTCACAGCCAAGGAAGTTCTTTAGGGTCTTACCGTGTGAAGGGTACTTGATAATATTCAGAGAAAAAAACGTTATTCTTCCTGCTGACAAAGCCCCTAATAATATTATATTTGTCAGCTAGAATTATTACTATGAGTTTCTTGTGGAGGAGCTTCATATTACAACTGCCGCAACATCAGCGTAATCCATCACGACCTATACTCTGGAGGAACTATTTAAAAAACATCAGTCCTTTTTCAAACAGTATATCCGTACCTTCCCGTCACATCGGCATACCACATCTTTAATGGATTCCAAAAATTCATAAATCCCCCTACAAAGCTCGCTTTATTGCGGTGTCAAAAAATTGTACAACCAAACTTGTATCAAATCTCTTAAAGAAGGCACTATAAGAAGTACAGTCATTTTGGAACAAGTACATGTACTGCAATTGCAAAAAATGCAGGCCTCAACTTTATGTGGAGACTTAAAATACTCTAAACGTCTCACTGAAAACCTGAACGCTCTAATACACATACCGTATAAGGTACATAAGTACATGTCTACTTGAGATTTCTCCTCTCTCTATACTACGATTCCTCACGCGAATTTAATAGGTGGAATTTCATCACTAACTGTTTTTGGTGTTTAATAAAACCGGTCGCCGCTATGTTAAAGTCAGAGGCAAAAAAGCCTTCTTCAGTTCCACCACGTACAATAGTTACCATTCATGGGGTGTTTCCATGTTCATTGAGTTGATTGAATTTCTCATTAATAACATCTATGTGAAATTCGTGGAAACCATATATCAACAGTGTAAAGGTATTCCCATGGGTACAATCCCCGACCGACACTTGTTCTCACATGGATACGACTGTATGCAGAAACCATTAAGGAGCAACCCTCACCAGACTCGATCTGTTTTCATCCACTGAACTGTATATTGATGATCTGCTGGCTTTAAACAAACCGTACATAGCAAAGGCTGTGACAGATATTTATCCACCTTCGCTGGATTAAAAGGAAACCACAGACTCTCCAGATGGGGCACATCATATCTGCACCTATATTTGTACAAAGACCAAAAGGGTTTCCTCTCTTGGTGAAGAGGGACAGTTTTAATTTTGACATTGTAAATCATCCCTACTTGGACAGCAATATACTGCAATATTATAATATAATATATATGCAATATTTCCTGCATATGGCGTGCACATATCTCGCCATGTAGCATTTGTTAGATCCTGTGTGTTGTGTGACGATTTCAATCAACTTCACAAGTTCTTGTTGCGAAAACTAGTGTGTCAAAGTTATTCCATCAAGTGCCTTCTAATTCCTCTTAAACCTGGGCTAGAGGATAAATATCCATCGTGTTGAATTAGATCGTTACGTTGAATATATGAACCGTTACAATCAAAGCATAACTGAGATATATATTTTATTATCGACAACTGATATTCTAGCATTGTACACGATTTGAATACTGATTACACTCAGTTGCCTAGAACATACATGATGCGCCTTTCCTACATCAGTGAAAACTGCTCACCGCTTCTATTTGCATGATTCCGTCCTATTTTCATACTTTATCTTTGGTGTTATTCGTCGTTTTGGGAACTGACCTTGTGATTATTAACCATGAAGGTGTTCTTTGGTCAACGGCTGGTATACGATTTTCATACTTTCCTCTCACCCACTCGTCTTTACCAAGTAACTAAGCTTAAGTTAAAAATTGCGAGAGCTCAAAAAGCTGAATTCAGAACAGAAAATAGATCAAATTATGCTTGATATATTGTTCTGCAGTGAAGAATCAATGTAGAAATTTTAAACTACCTCGAGCAAAATATTCTAATTGTAGCTGCGTTTGAACTTAAGTCTTGATAAGTAGGGGTCCAGCTGAATTGTGATCAAGCGGACTTATTATCACTTTCACTTTCAGTACGCCGTCATGTTCCCACAAGCCACCGCGGACTGTATCGAGCAGCCGCTGAAGCTCCTCAAAACAAAGTTTAACTTCCAGGAACCGGGTCTGGTTGTGTCTGTGATCGGCGAGCTGACAGATGACCTCTCCCTACAGTGGACTATGAACACTTTCCAAGACGCTCTCTCTCTTACCATCAGGACTACCGGTCAGACTTCGCTCAATTTAAACAGACTTAGTTAAATACTGATTTGGTCTAGCTTGGCTTGAGTTTTTGGTCAGTTTTGAAGATATAACATTCTTAGGGCTGATAGGTTCATTTATTACACGATACCAATGGTTTGGACAAACCCACTAGCCTTTGTAAAGTAACACACATAACAATTCCACGTAGAGCTGTATTACTGTGATCTAACTGGGATCGAACTGTGATAGAGATGTGGAAACTTAACATAAGATTCAGCTAGTCATTCAGTTTTGTTGCCCATAAAGAAGGTGTAATATACTTGGTACTGTTTGTGTTATTGACAAATAACATGGCTTAAAGTAGACTTTACACAGACCGTCCCAGCTCTCACGGTTCGTGGGCTCTTCGATCACCTCCAGTGTTCAACGGCGCCGTATTCACAATAAGTCAAACTCTCAGTGTTTCGAATTCAAAATATCTTTAAATAACCGTCGATTGTGTTTGAGCTCCTTAACGCTTTCCTCTGTTTTGATACGGAGCTTGTCTACACTGACCACCAGGCTAAAGCGCGCCACTACATCTTTAGCGTACATGAGGCGTACTGCCAACGTTCTACTACTTTTAGCACAATTCCCCTTCACCTGCTGGGTGGCATCATTGCTGTGAATATATATAGCCGTCCGGGATATGTGGATTTGTACAATAATTCCATCTGCATTCAACAGGCACAGACCTGGCAGGCTAGCGGTTCACCATTGGGTTGACAGTAAAGCATTTTTAATCTGCCCGAATCTGCGGTTTGCTCACCTTTTCTGTAAAACCGAAGGACAGCATTTCCACCTAAGAATTAGCCACTAGAGCTCATAACTTCGAAAAATTCAATCATTTTCCTATTTTATATTCGTTCTTGGCTGTTCTGGCATCGTTTTGGTGTGCTGTTGCAGGGGCCTGGACTCTCACAAACGGACTGGATAACCAGCTGAACGTGATCGTAGGTGACGCTCACAGGTCCAGGCGTTCAGATGTCGTCCCAGCCGTTGGCATTGTGCAGTGGGACGAACCGCTCCTGAGACGGACAGAGGTAAAGACGAGCGCTCTTACCCTAGATAAATTTGGGTCATTTTTTCATTGATAATAATAAAACTAGTACTCATGAAGAAGTGTTCCTTATTCACTTGAATGGCTCATCGGTTCACAAAATGAACCAATAAATGTAACAATACCCTAGCCAGGTAACAAAAACAAATTGCCAACATCTAGAAATGAAGACAGGATCAGTGTCACAAGACGTAGATATCTTCCTGTTCATTAGGCCTATATTGGGATTTATCCTGAATTTGGAAGCAAATCAGATAACAGCATAAAACAAGCCATGACAGTACCACGAAATACAAAGCCTGATATCTATGATCACTGAAATTGCTGATTTATTTTCAGAACACACCGGCTACACTTCGTGACGAAAAGAAGCAGTATCTCGTGACAAATCATTCTATGTTTATGTTCTTCGAGAAAGGTTTGAATCGTCTGTCACCTCAACAAGATCTCTGTATTCGGATGGAGATAATCCTCCTACAACGGGCACGCATGGGTGAGATACAGTCTACACAGTTCATATATACACAGATATATATGGTTCCCCATGCAATTTATTATTCATCGTAAAAGTCAACATGTGCAGCTTATAACCGTCATTCATAATACGGTATCTTTTCCACCGCTGAGCTGTCTGGATCTAGACTGCATCGGATCCACAGAACCCTGTAAAGGAATGCATCTTAATCATATGCCGAGCAACTCTTCTCTAGTGAACCACTAGTGAGCTAGATCTGGAGAGGTGTCGAGAGTGTAAACTTGCTACAGTACAGCTACAGCAGTGAGCCCTTTGAGTGACCATTATACTAGAACTGGACAGGTGTCGAGAGTGTAAACTTGCTACAGTAGTGAGCCCTTATAATGACCGTTATACTAGATTTGGACAGGTGTCGAGAGTGTAAACTTGCTACAATACTTTCCAGATAGTGAGACAACAATCCACTTCCATTCCACACTCTGCCGAACCTCAGGCAGAGTTTTTTTTTATAAAAGATTTAGTAAAATATATGGACCAGACCAGAGCAGCGTCAAGAGTGATAGCTGGCAAATGGTCACACATACGTGTAAATGGTGACACACAACCTCTAATCAATTTACCTTAGTTACGGCTTCATTCATGTAAATGCTTAAATCATAACAAATTACACGCCCCCTAGCACTAGGGCTTAGGCAGAATTAGGGGGCAAAATGCAGTGATGTTAAGTTATTAGACGTCACTGGTCACATTTAATAAACAGTAACATGAGAACATTGCGAAGGGACTACGCAGGGATTAATCCCTTAATATGAATAAAGGGGTTAATATGAATAAAGAAATTAAATAAGGGTTGCATGAGCACTTAAGACTACATCATTGCTTGTATACACAGAGTTCTAATTTGGTTGATTACATCAGGGAGCGTTCTGGGAGAAACCCTTTAGATATAAGCGTCAAGTCCGACATTCCTATACCATTTGTAGTCCGTAAAGGGCGTTCCAAGTCATTAATCGCAAGATCCATTTCCACAACAACGTTTAACACTAGCTCCCGAAGACAAAGGTATGTAAGAAATTGTACAAATAAGAAATAAAGCCGGTAACACACAAGAGAGAAGCGGTCATCAGTTTTCAATGATGCCGGGCAGACAATGAATATTCCAGGCATGAAATCCATATCAAAGTTCAAATTCGTAGTCCGTGAATGAGTTCATTTGTGTCTTCATTTGTGTCTTCGATACTCCATCAAACGCCTTCACTTCAAGTTACTTAAATTCTATAATGAGTACAACACTCTGGTTGGCAGATATGGGCAGATCGTTCAAAACCCCTTGTGATTTGATTCGTTCTTGTCATAGTATTCGCTTAACCCAGGACTAGAGGCTGTGTGAGCATTCATCTTTATTAATCAACATGATGTCTTTATGAATATTTGCTATCAAAGCCTGACTAGAATATCTAAATTTGTATTCGGTCTGGAACTTATTTACGGAAAATTGATGTCTTACCTACAAAATCCTCTGTCTTCCCTTCACTAGCGAGAACTCATAACTGCTCCTCTTTAACAAGTCACCACCTTTATTTACTATATGTGTATTTATTCCTATGTATTCGTCTACGGGCTGTTATTTTAGGTTCTTTTGGAAATGGGTCTTGCTATTATCGACTAGCAACGCCCCTTTATGATTTACGGCTGGTAAACGAATATCGGAATTGATGCTTAGATTGCTCGTCTGTGAAGCAGTAGTGACGTAAAACACTTATAAAGAATGTCCCCAATAAACTACTTTTGTACTTCTACCAGGAGGTGTCGTTTTACAGTTGTCAGTAATGATATGAAAACTCGATCAACAATTCTATGCAGGGGGCCCTTGTTATCTCCTTTGTTATCAGTCATAATGATCTAATTTTTAATCTTTAGTTCGACATCTTGAATTGCTTTTTGCTTTGAGTGAGCACTGAATACCACAGAAATCCGACTCATGGGCGATAGCACACTGATAACATTCCACACCTTGGACTTTGATAGCGTTTATCTCCCCTGTGACACCCATTTAATCCATAGATGTGCTTCATGAACAGTTTAACGCAGTTAAATATTCAGCGAAGATAAGCTTATTGTTGTTGATGGATAGTTCAATCCCACCTATGGTCAGCGACTGCTTACCATGCCTCTGCAGTTTTCTATGCCTCCGCAGTTTTCCATGCATCCGCAGTTTTTCCATGCCTCTGCAGTTTTACATGCCTCTGCAGTTTTCCATGCCTCCGCAGTTTTCCATGCATCCACAGTTTTTCCATGCATCTACAGTTCTTCCATGCCTTCGCAGTTTTCCATGCCTCCGCAGTTTCCCATGCATCCCCAGTTTTCCATACATCCACAGTCTTCCCATGCATCCACAGTTCTTCCATACCTTCGCAGTTTTCCATGCATCCACAGTTTTCCATGCACCCACGATTAAGTACCTGTCAATCAGTTCATTCATTCATTCATGAGAGACATCCGTGGCTCAGTTGGTTAGCGGGCTAGCGCATCGTTATGACCCAGGAGTCTCACCAATGCTTCCTATGCGGCCGTATGTAGGAAGGTCCCTCAGCAACCTGCGGATGGCCGTGGGTTTCCCTCGGGCTCTGCCCGGTTTCCACCCACCATAATGCCGGCCGCCGTCGTATAAGTGAAATATTCTTGAGTACGGCGAAAAACACCAATCAAATAAATAACATTCATTCATGCGTTCATTCAAAACACCTGCGTTTTTGTTGAAATGGACTGAGAATGCTGCCTGAATACCCCAAAACACTCCACAAGTACATAAACGTTTTTTTTTAATATCCCGTTTTAATTTTCTATCTTGGGAAGACTGACGAATATGGTGAATGAATAATATTTGTTTTTGCTTTTACTTTCATTTACCATAGCTCTATTTAATTTTGTTCTCGCCCAGAGTGCCATCTATCCCGGCTAGAGGTAATCACTAATATTTATCAGACTTACACATTTTTGTTATTGCCACCACATGCTTCCCCTCCAGGTTTTGTTTCTGAACTCCCTGATTCATGTATCATGACCTACATGTATTATGCTGGCTGTTTAGAATGTAACTGTACACGTACATGTGATAGACACCTGGCGTAACAGAAACCACTACACATCCGTAATCAAGAACTCGGTTATTTCCGTAGCATTCCGCCCCCTTCCGGTTTGTAAAGTTGTTACTCGGCGGAAGTTTGTCTGATCTTCAGAGAGTCCAGCAGGCGGTGGAGAATAACATCCCAGTCCTCGTGTTGAAGGTGGGTCCGTAGTTATCTCCCTTCGTTTGATACATCCTTAACGACACCGTTTCTTCAAGAAATCACACTGTTGACAGAAGTAATCCAAGCAAAAAATATTAGTACGTTTTTGTCTGGATTCTGATGCTGATTCTGATAAGAGAGTTTCTCTACGCTGCTTAAACTGCACAGGGTAAAAATACAGACTTCTTGCCCATGAGAAGTCATAGCCTAAAGGAGCTGTTTGCCAATTTACATGAAGTTAGTGATTATTGAAGCCAGAATAATACAACCTTAACACAGCTGACGCAGTAGTCAGCAGATTGCTGAGCCGATAGCTCTTCGTTGTGGTGACATTAAAAGTAAAAATGGGGCTGAGATAAGAGCCTCGCGTGCGACGAGAGCCGGACTTACAAACTGCAACAAGGAAATACTGCTGTGATTAACGTCAGACACCATCACGAAAACTTTTATGTGTTCAACTACAATTAACTTATCTCACAATTAAACCACCACTTAGATCCTAGGAATATTTCCTTCTTCCTTTCTGCACTTGATTTTTTAATTTGACAGGACAGACCTCAAAGTTCCGTTATCGTGCTCTACAAATTCAGCTACAACTCTTGGATGTCTTTGATCTGTAAGATGTAACTGATTTATGATCTAGCAAAATCTCCTTCATCACCATTCCGGTTTTCTTTATTTAAATCTTTGACATTAATAATAGGCGGTATGTCTTTATCGTGCCAGGGTACTGGAGGAGCCGCCGATGTCTTGGCGGAAACAATGGACGAGTTAGACGTCGCTTTTTCAGACAGGTACATTTATTAAAACGCTAACTGTGCATACATGTACTCAGTTTCACTAGTTTTCTTCGTTAGATGCACTGTATGAATACTGTGTGGATTAATACAGAAAGTCTTACTAATTTCAGTGCGTTAGGAAGTTTGTCAGTTGTCTGGCGTGCAGAACGGTAGTTTCCGAGCAGCCCTGTCCGGTTTCTCTCAGTGATAAACATAGCACTTGTCATATAAGTGCACTATCCTTGAAAAGGTGAAAAGCCACAGCCAAAGGGGAACTCTCTCGCCTTAAGTAATCTGAGCAATTGGGAATGTAATGTTTGGCTGTGCAGTCTCTTATTGATTTCCAGCCTTTGAGTTGAATTTTGGGTAATGCTCGTATATTTGGGCTCTTGGTGCGCAACATTTTCCACTCATATAACGACCGGATCATCCAGTCAAGTTTCCTTGCCCTAAACCCGTCAGTGTTAAGCCAAAAGGGAGGCAGGATCAAGCATCATTTTCAAAGCCTTTGGTATGACTCGATCCGGGTTTGATCTCACGTCTCCCGACTTGTAGATGGACACTTTAACCTCTCATCCACTGAAGCGGTTGACGCTGGGAGAAGTATTTAAATTTACTGTATACTTATTATATTTGGCTGCTAATGAGATAATGTTCCAATGGTATGTAATTCAATGCACGTCTGTTTGCAGTGAGAAGGACGAAGAACATCAAGGGAATTCTGAGGTGGATAACACAACCGGAAGTAGACTAAAACTCCAGGCTATCAAGACAGTGTCTTTCTGTCAAAACAATCCCGATCTGCTCTGGAAGATCGACCTCAGTGACGTCACAACAGCGCCGTCTTTACAGATCGCCATTTTAATCCGCCTTAAGAGGTTCGATAATTCGACAGAATAAAGCACCACATAGCTGCATGCTACATCCGATTGTGTGTCTATCTACGCAGTGTTCTTTGAGCGATGCAAATAGCCAAAAATAAGCGTTACATGAACAATTCTTGTAGCCATATATATCATTTTGAAATATAATATAATGTTGTTACTATATAGACCGTAATTTCCAATTCTAGAAGACAGAATTGTCATCGCAAGGGCCCGTGGCCTGTGGTCTTTTTTCAGTTCATTCCTTATACAAAGCGCTATTGGCAGGCAGTAATGACCGACCATTTCAAAACGGGCCATTCTGTCATTTACATTTGTAATTCAAACTGTCATGAATATTGGTTCTTATTGGGAAACATATACCCAGACAAGTTTAGATCGTGTAGTCTCTGCTGCAGCCTTTCAGGCAAACTTCTCGTGGCTTTTAGCGTTAGCGGCGATATCTAAGTTACGTTTCGGTAAGCATTTACAGTGGCTGACTGATGCTTTTCAGAATTTGCAATATATCCGTGATTGGAGGATTAATGACATTTATTTGTCTGCCCCAGGGTCATGAAGAAAATCTTAGACTTAAGTCTGACTTAGTCTTAACTTATTGCATGATTCATTATCTTAGATTTGAACTTAGCTTTAAACGCTGTTTTTCAAGTTTACGAAATATTACGATATCGATAAACAATGAAGTAAAATTTTTATTATATTGTTAAGCGTTTTGAAGGGAAGCCTAAGTATCACTTAAATCTAAGACAGTTTCATGATCCTTGGGAGGGAGAGCCTTCCGCAGTGATGGATTTCTACAAAGTCATTTACATTCGTTATTCAACTATTTGGAACGAACCTACTCAACTAAGAAGGGTGATTTTAAAACCCGAAGATTTATTGTCATGTTTCCGTGTAAAATGAGTACTTTTTTTGAACAGGTCCTCGTTTGAACACCAAAGACAAGGTTTTTTTCATTCCTGAGCTGGGAACATGATCTATCTAGCCTTCAGACATTGTCTCAAGCGGTATGTACAACACGATAAACCGATGGCTTATACCACTCACACTTAGGAATGACCTATTTAAATGAATGAATGTTTGAATGATTATGCCTTTACACCACATGTCGGCGTTATTGCAGTCAATACAAGCATGCTTTGTTTTGATTGATGGGAGGAGCGTTATATATATATATATATATATATATATATATATATAACGCTCCTCCCATCAATCAATCAAATATATATATATATATATTTGTTTAAAGCGAAAATGAGAAAATTATATACATGCACAGTTTTTCACGGGCCAAATTTTAGGATGTTTGTCAAATCCCTTGCAAATTTCTGCGGCGCCCTCCGTTCGAAAATCTTTAAGAGGAGAAAAACAATTCCAATTTTAGCCAAATTTGTGTGGCAACTTATAATCTACGATCTGCGTTGGATTGTATCACCTTCTGTCTTTTCTGCTACATCCACAGACATAACCAAAACTCTGTTTACAGCTTGATGTTTTATGTACATATTGACATCAGTCAGTGCCAAACTTCGTCCATCTCTTTTCCGTCAGCTTCTTCAAGACGTCGACATGGACGCCTTGGTGACACAGAAACCCAAGCTGCTGGGTCACATGCTGAAGAACGCTCTGTTTACGAGGCATTTCCTCACCAAGATCTTGTCCTTTCTGAAGATCAGCCACATACAAGCTTTGTATCAGGTAGGCCTAGCCATCAACGCGCGTTGTCTGGCGTTGGTTTTGATACATTTTTGTTGTGATAGTTATTCATTTAATATCTGTAAGCACGGCTTACTACAGGCTTACTAAAGGCTTACTAAAGGCTTACTAAAGGCTTACTACAGGCTTACTACAGGCTTACTAAAGGCTTACTAAAGGCTTACTACAGGCTTACTAAAGGCTTACTAAAGGCCTAAATATGAATTTATTGTTAAATACTTTGATTGGGTTTGACATAAGGACAACCACATCGATAATGTCCAAAGTGACGGAAATCAAAGTTTGATATTATAGGCTTACAATCCTGCATATGGCCAGAGTTAAAAACATACATTCAGGTTTAAGGAAAGTTAACGAAAAGTGATCACAGTAATAATTTCAATCGTATTATTTTAGTCGTTTAACAAACGCACAGACATATTGTTAATTTTGCGAGCTCCTTTTGATTAAAACACCATGGCTGAGAAAGGTGCCAATAGCTACCAGTACAAAGAAGAAAAACATGTTTGTCCGCGATCGGCTATGACCTTGGTACTGAATTTCTGCAGGCTATCAAAGAAAGACAGTTTCACAAGCACAAATCGTACCTTAATATGAAATTAATTTCCGCCGCTCTCGCTGACCGCCATCGTATACGGGAAAAGTTCTTGATTACGGCGTTAAACAACAATCAAATAAATAAATAACAAACATGTAAATAAATCAATTAATGATTTTGTTATTGTTTTGCAGGAGTCTAAGGACGTCATTTACCCTGACCCTACCACAGCCCCATGGAAGGTAAGTCTACAAGAGCCTTAATGGCGTTACGCACCTCACGTAACATCACGTTGGTTTGAACGATGAAAGGGCTTGCTCCCTCAATGGCCAGGTCATTGACCAATGGGGTAGCGTGTTCCAATAAAGCTGTTGCTGCTAAGACTGTGGCTGTAAGTCAGGATATATGTCAGGTACCTGGGGGAAGGGCGGTGCTTTTCTCCAGCCAAACCGGTTCCCTTCAACTTCAACGCTGAGCGCCGCCATACACTTGGAAAATTCTTGTGAATTGCTATAAATAAACGGCATTCAAACCATATACATAAAGAGACGTCTATGTATATACAGTATATAATAGCACGCCATGGGCCGCTAAGGGATGTTGCTAAATGTGTCAGACCATATAGATTTATTCAAAGCGATGTTTGTAGCCGTTATGGAGAATGTTCTCTCTTGACGACGATACCGAAACCGGGCACACCCCAGGGCAAACGACCGGCCCGTGCCAGTTACCCTTCAAAACTCCTGATTTACATCCGTGACTGAACCAGTGAGAGCGCTAAATGTTGGCCTTCCTCGCTGTTCACGTGATATTGATGTCTCCCTTACTGTGTACACTGTGTGATTTTCAGGGTTACCTTCACCCTTTACCACAGTATGTATGACATGTGTTAGTTGTATTGTGTGAAGACTGTGTTGAGTGTTAACATGTCTCTCCTCTCTATGTTATCATGTCTCTGGTTGCTATGTTATCATGTCTCTCCTCTCTATTTTATCATGTCTCTCCTTGCTATTTTATCATGTCTCTCCTCGCTATGTTATCATATCTCTCCTCTCTATGTTATCCGCGATTTTATGCCTAGGTCGTTGCACGAATCCCTAATAGCGTTATTTGCACGTAATGTAATAGTGTAATGCTATAAGACTGATGAGTTTTGCGTCGTACTTAACAAAGTTTCATGACGATGAGGAGTCACAAAGTGTGTGTACATATACTGTGTCTTCTTGTCACAGAGAGTCTTATGCCGCCACTGAAGTATTACACCAATCATGACACCTCATCCAGTCACATTATACTGACACCTGTCCCAATTCCTTGCTATAACCTCTCGGTTCCCAGCGCCAAACGAGGTAGCAACATATACCATATCTAGTCTTTGATATGGCCCGACCCGGAATTGATCCCGGGCTCCGAGGCTCTTACCATTAGGGCACCGAGGCGGTCGCTATGTGCATGTAGCTACCATGGCAACCAGCACTGTATGTATGACGTCGCCGTGGCAGGGGCGAGCTCGCGATGATATCGGGGCTTCGTGAACGTGTACTCATCTGTGTAGAATCAGCTAATTAGATTACTGTACAGTTTTGTCGGCGGCCATCTAATGTGACTATCTTCCATCATCTTCAATCTGCATCATTGTCTTTGATTCCTGTCTATCTTTCTGACAGGTGACGTTCCAAAAAATCAAAGAACTTCTGAAGAGTCTATATCCTCCGCTAGAATCCATAGGATTTTACTTCCACCGGTTAGGTAATCACACATTTATTGTCCAACTGATCATAATATATATATTGAAGTGAAGCCTTCGTCACGATTCTTCAAGTGTTGAAAAACCGAAAATTTAGGGCACATTCTTAGAAAAACGTTTAAATTAAGTATTCTTCTTAACTCACCACTTTTGAAATCTAAACATTAAGTGATTCAAATATCGGGATAGCGTTATCCTGTTACAGATGATACAAATTGTTAAATGTTTCGTTTGTGGTTTATTCGAGCTGGTTAATTTTGTCATTAAATTTACCCCCTGCCCCCAAAAATTTACCCCCTGCCCCCAAAACTGATGGTTTCATACCTTTTGTCCGTCCAGTTTTTACAAGCGCACTAAGCAGCTAACATGAAACATTCCAATTATTCATTAATATATTCATGTACAAGCTTCCTTCTGCTCATTATTATTAACACGCATCGTTATATTCATTATCACGCATTGTTAAGTTCAGTAACTCCAATCCGTATATCCATTCATTAACCTGCATCTTTTTTTTTTTCATTATTGCCACCGCTCTGTGTTGTGAAGGTGACAGCCCGTCTTCCTCCCGAGGAGAAAATTATTCACCTGTTTCTGTGGTCCGTCCTCAGTAACAGAGAGACCGTGTCCAGGGTATTGTGGGAGAAGTTCCGGTAAGTGAACACTAACCCCCCCCCCCCCCTCCCCCCCCCCCCCCCCACACACACACACTTCCCGCCCGCAAACACACCAACCATCCCCTCCTCGTAAGATGTCTAATCAGATATTTGTACAAAGTCTGGCGACATCGTATTCTCGTAATTCACTCTATAAAACAAAGTTTTCCTCACCACATATCATGATAATCCTAGGAATGTATTGGTTACCTTTCCCGGACATTTTGGATATTACCAGTGTTTTGTTACGTTTCATCTTTCTAGTGCTTGAGATACGCTAAATACATTTATGGACAAAGAAAAACACAAGGGAACGTTTCACTATTATTGCGGCATAAAAATAATGTCCTATATTATGTCAATTTCCAGGAACCGTTGCTGGCAGCATTGGTCGCGTACACAATACTGACACAGCAATCCAAGAAGTTCAACAGACCAAAGCTAGGTCTGGAGAAGCATGCAAGGTGAGGTTTATCATGTTACAGATTTTAAGTTAGATTATATACCTGACACCCGTCATAGTAGCGAAATATTTCGAAAAAAGGGCTTGAATTATTGATCGGTGTTTTACGTCGTCTCAAGAATATTCATATATAAGACGGCAGCCAGCATTATGGTGGGAGGAAACTGGACAGAGCCCTGAGGGAACCCACAACCATCTGCAGATTGCTGCCAGACCTTCCGTGTATGGCCAGAAAGGTAATGCAGCATGAGCTGGACTTGAACAGAGGTTATGACTATTCCACCACTATGAATTTAGTGATGATCTGAACGTTATTCTAGTGTACTTCTGAAATATCTGAAGAAAACGTAATCGATTTTTCTGTATAAAACAACCAGTCCTGCACAAATGTTCAAATTTCCGTGTTTGCAGCATGTTTGAGACCCTGGCTGTGCAGCTACTGGGACCAGTACCAAGAGACAAGCGTGGAGCACACCGGCCGTGCTCAGTAAGAAGAGTCAGGCTTGGGGCAAGGTATCCTCTTTTCGCATGGCCATCGACAGCCAGGCTGTCATGTCACACGAGTCCTTCGAGCCGGTTATTAACGAGGTGTGGATGGGGGACCTCGCAAACTGCAATAGCCGGTGGAAGGTACGTGATAGAAAGTGGTAATGGGAGAGGAGGGTCAACGAAGTGCAGATGGGCGAACTATAAAGCCGGTGGAAGTTACGTCACAGAAATGGTACATGTATGATGGGTAGGAAAGGGTTAACAAGGTGTGGATGGGTGACCTGGCGATACCGTGGAAGGTACCTCATAGAAGGGAGGGAGGGAGCATGGGGTCCATTGAGGTGTAGATGGGGGACATGGCGAACTGCAAAGCCGGTGTGAAGCTGCGTCACAGAACTGGAATTTGTGAGACAGGTTGGAAAGGGTCAACGAGGTGAGGATGTGGACAAACTACAGATCCGGAGGAATATACGTCACAGAAGTGATAAGTTGGGAGGGTGAGAGGTAATCGAGGTGTGGATGGGAGACGTGGCGAACTGCAAAGCCGATGGAAGGTACATGATAGAGGGGAGGTGGGGAGATACTGGGTAGGATAGTATAGTTGGATGAGTTGTGGCTGGAAGAGCTGTATAGTTTCTGTAATCGGTGAAAGGTGTTGAAGTCCAGGTGTTGGCATTGGGCCTGAACCACATCAAAGTTCTTCACCAGGTTGTCGACAACAGCAGCCGGTGGAATTTAGGAAGCAGACATGAGAGACCTAGGGCTAACCTTAATAGTCGATGGAAGAGACAGCTGTAGAAATAGAGGACTTTGGATTAGGGAGAACAACTAGAAAGAAGTTTAAATGCGGGAGAGGGTCACGTGCAGCTGTTGGTGGAAGGTAAAACCAATGGTCACACCAATAAAGGGTGGATAACGTAAAGTGTGGGGAGGACGAAAAGACTTGAGGGCTAAGGTTAAGGAACACCGGGGAAAGAGATACATGTAGCTTGTCTTTTCTTAATATTAAAGCACATGTGTTTCTTTTCCTACATAATTCTTTGTGTGACCTGTCTGATTTATACAGTATTGTGAGTCACAGGGAAATTCGAGAATTCGAGTTGTATCTTGTTTTCAAAACTTTCTTTATAACTCATACCTGTTTGTTTCAGCCTGTTCTATTCTTTTGTTTGTAGGTCTTCTGTTTTTCCCTGCTTCAGATGAGATTCTGTCTCACGTACAAAAGAGCCAAAGGTAAGGAGTGAAGTAAGACACTAGTATTGTGTTAGTCTTACACAGTCTCATGTTGTCTGGCATTACATGGCGTCAAAAGGACAGTCTTATAGGTGACAAGGTGACACATCACGTTAGTGAACAACGGCTGGCTACACGGGATGTCTCATGTTCGGGCACTTTCTTCTCTCCAGCAGAATTACACAAGCTCAGGTGGTAGAGCTACAATCCAGTCATAATTCACTTATATCATTATTAGTTAAATCTATTGAACCATTCGGCCACCGGAATGCCGACTTAACACCATATACTGAGAACGATAGAACGATTCGGTCAGCAGAATGATCACTTGACACCAGATACTGAGAACGATTCGGCCAACAGAATGCTCACTTGACACCAGATACTGAGAACGGTTCGGTCAACAGAATGCTCACTTGGCACCAGATACTGAGAACGATTCGGTCAACAGAATACTCACTTGACACCAGATACTGAGAACGATTCGGTCAACGAAATGCTCACTTGACACAGGTGCTGAGAACGGTTCGGCCAACAGAATGCTCACTTGACACCAGATACTGAGAACGGTTCGACTAACAGGACGCTCACTTGACACCAGATACTGAGAACGGTTCGACTAACAGAATGCTCAATTGACATTAGATACTGAGAACGGTTCGGCCAATAGAATGCTCCCTTGACACCAGATACTGAGAACGGTTCGACTAACAGAATGCTCACTTGACACCAGATACCGAGACAGACGTGATGCTTCAGTAAACTTATTTATTGCTTGTAATACTCATGTTTTCTTTTATTACATTATTATTATAAATGTTGTGTTGTTAATTTTTGTTAATTCGAGGTGCAGTGGTCGACGGCGGTCGAGTGGGGTATTTTTTGCCACACACGCCGGCAATGACAATCCCCGATTTCCTGTAATGGGTCTGATTATTGTTTCCTAGGGCTACGGGAAATGTGCCGCAGTTCAGCAGCAGCCCCTGTCATCAAGTACTTCCGGTTCATGGTACGTTCTCTTAACACTCTCATACTTGAGTACAACGGTTTGATTTAGAAACAGTGTCACGAAGAAATTACTTCTCGTCTGTAATCTGACAGTATCATGTTGATGAAATAAAAAGAGATGAAAGAAACAGAAATCTTGAAAACAAACGAATAATTGGAAGATCGACGACGTTAAGACCTATTTGCTTTTCTTCTGTAAATTAGCAAAGTCGCCCTCGTCACAGTGATATTCTGTTGGAAATAGAAAATGGTTAAAGAAATAGATAGGCTTATTATAAATAGAAACATTTAAGTGGAGACGTCCTGAAAAAAATGAATACTTATAACCAAAACACATGCCCAACATTTGACAGCTAGAGGGGGTGTAAATATTGCCTTCCTTTGGTTAGAGGAGTTACCTCCCTTCTAAATGACTGACCATGTACTATATTGCTATGTACGCCTGTAATATCGTCGTCTTCTTGTTTTAATGTTGCCAGCTGTCCTACCTCGCCTTCCTCACCATGTACACGATAAACCTGTTACTGGGTCGGGACGAAGCTTTCCCCGCCCTGGGCTGGATCGTGGCTACCTGGGTTGTCACCGCGTTCATTGAGGAACTCACACAGGTGACAACACACAAATTTATTTATTTATTTAGAATTTTACGCCGTAGTCAAGAATATTTTACTTACATCACGGCGGTCGGCTTTCTGATGGGAGGAAACCGGCTAGAGCCTCGTGGAAACCCACGACCATCCGTAGGTTGCTGATAGACATTTTCACGTACGGCCGGAGAGGACGCCAGCGTGAACTGGACTTGAACTCACAGCGACCGCATCGGTGGAAGGCGCCTGAGTCATAGACGTGAAAGCATTTATCTGGTTTCTTCCTCTCTAAATTGGTTACGGGGCCTCCGTGGCTCAATTGGTTAGCGCGCTAGCACAGCGTAATGACCCATGAGTCTCTCACCAATGCGGTCGATGTGAGTTCAAGTCTTGAATACGGTGTAAAACACCAATCAAATAAATAAATTGGTTACCACTTCCGCACAACTGTGAAATATCATTTGTTGCAACGTACAAAAAAATCCCACCACCTTGACCTGCCCTTAAAACAGTTCCACACATTGACGTGCAATGTCATGTTGTTATGATTGTTTACTCTTTTCACCAGATAATCCGGTTCGGTGAGATATCCCTGATGACAGCGTTAATCTGTGTGGGGTATTTATTATACACCTCAGGTTTTTAACCAGGTATTCCAGTTCCGTGAGGTATCCCTGATAACAGAGTTGATCTTGTGCCGTATACGTATTTATTCTCATGTTTTCACCAGGTAATCCCGTTCCCTGAGATATCCCTGATGACAGTGTTAGTTTTT
The DNA here is from genome assembly GCF_032854445.1 of Liolophura sinensis. NCBI lineage: Eukaryota > Metazoa > Mollusca > Polyplacophora > Chitonida > Chitonidae > Liolophura > Liolophura sinensis. The sequence continues at coordinate 29,209,786 of NC_088307.1, read as the reverse complement.
GTGCGTATTTATTATACTCTTCATGTTTTCACCTGTAAGCCAGTTCTGTGGTGTATCCCTGATAACAGCGTTAATTTGTGCCGTAATTATTATACTCTTCATGTTTTCACCGGTAAGCCAGTTCCGTGGGGTATCCCTGATGACAGCGTTAATTTTTGTGCCGTATTTATTATACTCTTCATGTTTTCACCGGTAAGCCAGTTCCGTGGGGTATCCATGATGACAGGGTTAATCTGTGTGCCGTATTTATTATACTCTTCATGTTTTCACCGGTAAGCCAGTTCCGTGGGGTATCCCTAATGACAGCGTTAATTTGTGTGCAGTATTTATTATACTCTTCATGTTTTCACCGGTAAGCCAGTTCCGTGGGGTATCCATGATGACAGGGTTAATCTGTGTGGCGTATTTATTATACTCTTCATGTTTTCACCGGTAAGCCAGTTCCGTGGGGTATCCATGATGACAGGGTTAATCTGTGTGGCGTATTTATTATACTCTTCATGTTTTCACCGGTAAGCCAGTTCCGTGGGGTATCCCTGATGACAGGGTTAATCTGTGTGGCGTATTTATTATACTCTTCATGTTTTCACCGGTAAGCCAGTTCCGTGGGGTGTCCAAGATGACAGGGTTAATCTGTGTGCCGTATTTATTATACTCTTCATGTTTTCACCGGTAAGCCAGTTCCGTGGGGTGTCCCTGATGACAGCGTTAATTTGTGTGGCGTATTTATTATACTCTTCATGTTTTCACCGGTAAGCCAGTTCCGTGGGGTATCCATGATGACAGGGTTAATCTGTGTGGCGTATTTATTATCCTCTTCATGTTTTCACCGGTAAGCCAGTTCCGTGGGGTGTCCCTGATGACAGCGTTAATCTGTGTGGCGTATTTATTATACTCTTCATGTTTTCACCGGTAAGCCGGTTCCGTGGGGTATCCATGATGACAGGGTTAATCTGTGTGGGCGTATTTATTATACTCTTCATGTTTTCACCGGTAAGCCGGTTCCTTGGGGTATGCCTGATGACAGTTTTAATCTGTGTGGCGTATTTATTATACCTTTTATGTTTTCACCAGGTAATCCGGTTCCGTGGGGTATCTCTGATGACAGCGTTAATCTTTGTGCCGTATTTATTATTTGTCGTGGGCTTCATTCTTCGCAACCCACACCACGTGATCCACTATGAGATTGGCACCTTAATCCTGAGCATCGCTCTCTCCTTCTTCTACCTGAACTCTCTGCGCTTCTTCCTGGCTTCTCGGCCATTGGGATAAAGGTTGTGATGATGAGAGAAATGGTAAGTTTTGTGTCCATCAGAGTTTAACCAACACTACGTTGGTAAAAAAACCAACGTAAACTAAAAAGATGTCACTCTTACTTTGCATATATACGGCAATTTTGACGGGGAGTGTGGGGCGGGGGGGGGGGGAAGGATTGTTGTATCCTACACCTTTTATAACACGTAGTACATAAAAATAATACGCTCCTGATGAAATTTTGGATGCTTTGATAAATTTGACCCGTGCTAACAGGAAATAGATAAATAAATGTCTTCTCACAAAGATTTGTTCAGATTTATATAGGCCTAGTTACTAAAACCTACAGACAAACATTGTTCAGTTCTTTTACAACTTGAAGCGTGATAATAAACCAGCCATTGGTTTTATACTAGAGTTTAAAGCGAAAACGTATAAATTTATGTAAATACAATGACTTCCAACAGAAATATGCACATTGCCAACAAGTAACCGTTTTCACAGAGGCTTCCTCAATTTGAATGTACAATACCTTTGTGGACTCCTCTGTCCTACGTGTACTTTCTCATGCAGATGTTTAGCCTGGAATTTGTCAACCAGTCTAAAGGCCACATTCCTGCTGTATCTTACAGGTGTTTAACATAGTAATTTTCACCCTGTCTAAAGGCCACATTCCTGCTGTTTCTTACAGATGTTTAACGTGGTAATTTTCAGCCAGTCTGAAGGTCACATTCCTGCTGTCTCTTACACATGTTTAACATGGTAATTTTCACCCAGTCTGAAGGTCACATTCCTGCAGTCTCTTACACATGTTTAACGTGGTAATTTTCACCCAGTCTGAAGGTCACATTCCTGCTGTTTCTTACACATGTTTAACATGGTAATTTTCAGCCAGTCTGAAGGTCACATTCCTGCTGTTTCTTACACATGTTTAACATGGTAATTTTCACCAGTCTGAAGGTCACATTCCTGCAGTCTCTTACAGATGTTTATAATTTTCACCCAGTCTGAAGGTCACATTCCTGCTGTATCTTACAGGTGTTTAACGTGGCAATTTTCACCCAGTCTGAAGGTCACATTCCCGCTGTTTCTTACACAGGTTTAACGTGGTAATTTTCACCCAGTCTGAAGGTCACATTCCTGCTGTTTCTTACACATGTTAAACATGGTAATTTTCAGCCAGTCTGAAGGTCACATTCCTGCAGTCTCTTACAGATGTTTATAATTTTCGCCCAGTCTGAAGGCCACATTCTTGCTGTATCTTACAGGTGTTTAACGTGGTAATTTTCAGCCAGTCTGAAGGTCACATTCCTGCTGTTTCTTACACATGTTTAACATGGGAATTTTCACCCAGTCTGAAGGTCACATTCCTGCTGACTCTTACACAGGTTTAACGTGGTAATTTTCATCCAGTCTGAAGGTCACATTCCTGCTGTATCTTACAGGTGTTTATAATTTTCAGCCAGTCTGAAGGTCACATTCCTGCAGTCTCTTACAGATGTTTTACCTGGTAATTTTCAGCCAGTCTGAAGGTCACATTCCTGCAGTCTCTTACAGATGTTTATAATTTTTACCCAGTCTGAAGGTCACATTCCTGCTGTTTCTTACAGATGTTTAACATGGTAATTTTCATGATCATCATGATAACGATCATGTTTGGTTACGGAATCGCCATCGAGGTGACCTTGTTCCCTAACGCCACTATTGCCGAGCATGGCGCCAAGAATCTTCTCCGCCGACCGGTCTGGCAACTGTTCGGAGAACTCTTACTGACGAAATCGAAGGTTAGTCTGCAATGGTTAGAGGATTTAGAACTAACACATTTATGTAATTTCTCCCCTCCCATAACACATCCGCGCTTCCACGACGATACACCCATGCCTCGCGGTAACATTTAAACAGATAAAGCGTTTACTTCGTGGGTTACAACTGTTTTTGAACTCGGATCACCCTAATCTAAAGCATCATATGAGCTAAAAAGCGATTAGTAAATAGCTGCTGAAATGGCAGTAGAATGTTGCCCAAGGTACAAGTGCAGACACTTGTGTACGTGGCTCCTAAAATGGCGTTTACAATGCTGTGAAAATATGGCATGTGGTGACGGCGGTGACTTATCATATCAGGCCTGTCAGAATGGCCACATTATGGCTCTCCTTTCCTGGAACGATGAAATACATCAGATACATGTGTGTCCGTCCTCTGTGATACACTTTTGCACACCCCCAATTCTTAACTAATTCAAACGCTGTATGCGTCAGTTAAAGCGCTGGCTCTCTGCAACTATCAGGCCCCTGACCAATGAGTTCGCATGCTCGAATCCAGCTCTCGGTGCTTTCTACTGCAGCTTTAGGTAAGGAGGTTTGTCAGCACCTACCTGGCAAAAGTGTGATGACTTACACCGGGCTCTCCGCATTCTTACACTCATAAACCTTAAGGCAGTCGTGTAAGTGAAAAATTGAACACGGCGTTAAACACCAATCAGTAAATGAATCCATCAACCCGTCTTCACCTTACCTTGATGCCTAACTCGTGAGCCTTGCACATGATAAGTGATGTGTCCAAATCACACTTCTGACCGTCAACTTTTAAAACAATATCCAAATCACAATTCTGACCGTCAACATGTAAAACACTGTTCAAATCATTGTTTTGGTCTTCAACCGGTAAAACAATATCCAAATCACAGTTCTGACCGTCAGCCTGTGAAACACTATTAAAATCAATGTTCTGGCTGTCAGTCTGTAAAACAATATTCAAATCACAGCTCTGGTCGTCAACCTTTAAAACAAATTGCCCCGTCACAGTCCAGGCTGTTAACCGGTAAAACAATGTCCATATCACAGTTCAGACCGTCAACCAGTAAAATAGTGTGAAAACCATAGTTCATGCCGTCAACCAGTAAAACAATGTCCGAATCACAGTTCCGGCCGTCGACCAGCAAAACAATGTCCGAATCACAGTTCCGGCCGTCGACCAGCAAAACAATGTCCGAATCACAGTTCCGGCCATCAACTAGTAAAACAATATCCACTGAATTTCCCAGGGACCATTTTACTCATTGAATAAAATTAACATCATAATCTTTTAAAAAGGTATATAATTTTAACGGAAGATAGTTGCCTGGTTTTAGAAAAGTCAGCAGGTTTTAATGATGTCGGAAAGACATACGTGGGTAATATATGGTCCGTCAAAACCAGTACGTAGTCCACAGCAAGGTCACGTAGAGCAAGAAAATCTCAGCTGCGTTTTTATTGGAACCGTTAACATAAAACTGCGCCATGTCACTATAATGTAACCATGGCAACTCGTTTGCATAGGTGAGCTTTTTTGACGGAACTTTATCTTCGTAACTCTTGTGTCATCAGTAAATCAGTCGTTCCAGGTTTTCCAAGTGTCACATGTAGCTTTAACTTATTAAGGTTACCTGCTTTATTTCGGGTGCTCTGGTTTCCTTTGCCCCATAAACTTTACCGTCGTTATATACTTTTGATAAACTCTTGAGCACATCAGTCATTCGATGAGTCAGTCAGTCTAACAATCAGTCCGTTATCTTATCGAATTGCAGGATCACAGGAATGTGCCAGCAATCGGACGGAAATGGACGAGTATCAGAAGATGTGTCCTAGCCCTTTGGGTCGGAGGCTAGCTCCGGCCATGACAGCTATTTACATGTTTATCACAAACGTTCTGCTACTCAATCTACTAATTGCCATATTCAGGTAAGTGTGCATAACGATCCTAAGTTCATCTACTCTTTAAATGCAATTCGCCGCAATTTAGCCATAATATTTAGCCTTAATATTGCCATAATAAGATGCTATACTGGAGATTTATGAAGAAAATACATACTCGCTAATCAATTCAAATTTTCCTTATTTTCCATGAATAGTTCAAATTATTACCTTTCAGTACGTATCAGACTCGTACCTGTATCATTTTTGGTGTTAAAATGATTCTAAAATTTCAAACATAATACGACGCGCTTTATCCATTTTAGAGACTTTAGGTTAGAATAATAACGGGACGTTGCTGCCCTGTTAAATGTTCTCAGTAAACCTTTGCAGAAAATGGTGCAGCTAGGCTGCATACAATTAAGTAAAGATGAACTTCACATGAAACTTTACGTTTACTTTTGCAATGTAAAGGTTAACATTTATCTTGGTAAACGTTTCCGCTCACGCATAAACCTACTGAAACATTTACTCAAAAGGTTCGGAGCCTGGATTTGTAGTCCTCATTCACGCATGTTGCAGTAGGCCTATAGGTCTTTTAGCTTTAGGAAAATAGTGGTTTAATACACATAATCAACAGGATTTCCCAGACACCCAGTAAATGTCCATGACTGACTCCGTGCATTCCGGCTTTTTCTACCTAGAAACCTTGACAGCCCTGGTAAAAGTGAAACGATTTTGAGTACAGACCTAAACAGCAATCATATAAATAAGTAAATAAAATGTGATTGCAGCTCGACGTACAGAAAGGTGGAGAACAGCGCCGTCCGTTACCTGAACTATGAGAGTTACCGCCTGGCCATGGAGTTCGCTGTTCGCTCTTACTTCCCCCCGCCCTTGTCTCTCATTGGTAACATCTTCACACTTGTCAGGCGCTGTCTCAGGTGTAAAGGAAGCACGTTTGAAGAACTGGCCCAAGGTAAATCCCGTTACTCCGAGAGGAACCTTGCACGCTGTTATCCTTTTGGTAGAATATGAACCTGTGGTCCGTAGTTATTCTGATGGTAGAATGTGAATCTGTGACGCGTAGTTATTCTGGTGGTAGAATGTGAATCTGTGACGCGTAGTTACTCTGGTGGTAGAATGTGAATCTGTGACGCGTAGTTATTCTGGTGGTAGAATGTGAATCTGTGCAGCATAGTTATTCTGATGGTAGAATGTGAATCTGTGACGCGTAGTTATTCTGGTGGTAGAATGTGAATCTGTGACGCGCAGTTATTCTGGTGGTAGAATGTGAATCTGTGACGCGTAGTTATTCTGGTGGTAGAATGTGAATCTGTGACGCGTAGTTATTCTGATGGTAGAATGTGAATCTGTGACGCGTAGTTATTCTGGTGGTAGAATGTGAATCTATGACGTTTAGTTATTCTGATGGTAGAATGTGAACCTGTGACGCGTAGTTACTCTGGTGGTAGAATGTGAATCTGTGACGTTTAGTTATTGTGGTTGTAGAATGTGAATCTGTGACGCGTAGTTATTCTGGTGGTAGGATGTGAATCTGTGATGTTTAGTTTTTGTGGTGGTAGAATGTGAATCTGTGACGCGCAGTTATTCTGGTGGTACGATGTGAATCTGTACGTCTAGTTATTGTGGTGGTAGAATGTGAATCTGTGACGCGTAGTTATTCTGGTGGTAGGATGTGAATCTGTGACGCGCAGTTATTCTGGTGGTAGAATGTGAATCTGTGACGCGTAGTTATTCTGGTGGTAGGATGTGAATCTGTACGTCTAGTTATTGTGGTGGTAGAATGTGAATCTGTGACGCGTAGTTATTCTGGTGGTAGGATGTGAATCTGTGACGCGCAGTTATTCTGGTGGTAGAATGTGAATCTGTGACGCGTAGTTATTCTGGTGGTAGGATGTGAATCTGTACGTCTAGTTATTGTGGTGGTAGAATGTGAATCTGTGACGCGTAGTTATTCTGGTGGTAGGATGTGAATCTGTGACGCGTAGTTATTCTGGTGGTAGGATGTGAATCTGTGACGCGTAGTTATTCTGATGGTAGAATGTGAATCTGTGAAGCGTAGTTATTCTGGTGGTAGGATGTGAATCTGTGACGTTTAGTTTTTGTGGTGGTTGAATATGAATCTGTGCAGCGTAGTTATTCTGGTGATAGAATGTAAACGTTCTTTTGTTTTACATGGCGCTCATTTGTTGCCCTCATTCTTGGCAGACATCCACAGTCAGGCCATTGACGAAGGAATGGAGACGTACAAAACCAAAGAGGACCTGAAATGGGAAGAGACGATGCAGGACCGCTACCTTGAGAAAATCGAGGAGCGAGAACTGACCATCGGGTAAATATGACAAGATTTTTTTTTCTGGTATGATGCATGATAGAGTGCCATCTGCCTGTGTGTTGGCAAAGAAGACGTTTAGTATGGTTTTTGATGTTTAAATCAGTCATATGACGATGTTTCCTTTGTGGCAAAATAGTCCGAATATCGACATAAAGCCAAAATAGTCTGGGTGTAGACATAAAGTATCTTCTTGACATCATAAAGCTGTCTGAGCGTCGCCATAAAGCTGGCTGTGCGTCGCCATAAAGTTGGCTGTGGGTCGCCATAAAACTGTCTACACGTCGCCATAAAGCTGTCAGAGCGTCGCCAAAAAGGTGTCTGAGCGTCGCCACAAAGTGTGAAGCTTCGGTCTTTTTACACTCATAATTCCAGTATCATATACCACTCCATTATAATATACCATCCAGTACCATGTTCCACTCCATTACCATATTTTATTCCAGTATGATAATTATCTCCAGTATCATACTTCACTTCAGGATCATATTCCCAGCCAGTATGATCTCCCATTCCAGTATTATGTTCCCACTTCAGGATCATATTCCCCGCCAGTATGATCTCCCATTCCAGTATTATGTTCCCACTCCAGGATCATATTCCCCGCCAATATCATCTCCCATTCCAGTATTATGTTCCCACTCCAGGATCATATTCCCCGCCAGTATGATCTCCCATTCCAGTATTATGTTCCTACTCCAGGATCATATTCCCCGCCAATATCATCTCCCATTCCAGTATTATGTTCCCACTCCAGGATCATATTCCCAGCCAGTATGATCTCCCACTCCAGTATTATGTTCCCACTCCAGGATCATATTCCCCGCCAGTATCATGTCCCATTCCAGTATTATGTTCCCACTCCAGGATCATATTTCCCGCCAGTATCATCTCCCATTCCAGTATTATGTTCCCACTCCAGGATCATATTCCCCCGCCAATATCATCTCCCATTCCAGTATTATGTTCCCACTCCAGGATCATATTCCCCGCCAGTATGATCTCCCATTCCAGTATTATGTTCCCACACCAGGATCATATTCCCAGCCAGTATGATCTCCCATTCCAGTATTATGTTCCCACTCCAGGATCATATTCCCCGCCAGTATCATGTCCCATTCCAGTATTATGTTCCCACTCCAGGATCATATTCCCCGCCAGTATCATCTCCCACTCCAGTATTATGTTCCCACTCCAGGATCATATTCCCAGCCAGTATGATCTCCCACTCCAGTATTATGTTCACACTCCAGGATCATATTCCCCGCCAATATCATCTCCCATTCCAGTATTATGTTCCCACTCCAGGATCATATTCCCCGCCAGTATCATGTCCCATTCCAGTATTATATGCCCACACCAGGATCATATTCCCCGCCAGTATGATCTCCCATTAGAGTATTATGTTCCACTCCAGGATCACAATCCCCGCCAATATCATCTCCCACTCCAGTATTTTGTTTCACTCCAGTACACACACTGGTAAATGTAGCCTGCTTTCCGTTATTACAGCCAGTTATCAGCGATCCAATCAAATTGCCGAAATTCCTCAGAGGGAAGGGAAATTTTTACCAAAAATATTATTGGATGGTTCAACCATGTGATCTCCATCTCACTCAGCATATGAGCTGAGCGATGGGAAAAATGCCTTTCTGGAATGCTTATCTTTCTGAAGTTTTGGCATACAAGGACATGTGTGTTGCCGTATTTGGACATGGGTGTTGTCATATATGGGCAAGAGTGTTCCATGAAACCGAATAAGTGAAATGTTGTTGAGTACGGCTTAAAACATCAATTAAATAAATAAATGAAAAAATGTCAATTTTAGTTGTTTTTTATTGAACATGCTGTAATGTAGCTTCAATATGTTCATTACACGGAGTTTTGTCTGTTTCAGATCTGCTGGCTATGATGAGAAGTACACAATGTCTACACTACCCAGACAATCCAACACATTCTCCTGGGCGAAGAAAGAGGTGTGTTAGCTTAACCCCAGACATCAACCCCAAAACGCAAACATCAAAGCCTAAGCGAGTTTCCTAAACCCCAAACATCGAAACTTAAGCCTACTAACTAAACCCCAGACGTAAAACCCTGTGTGTGTTAGCTAAACCCCAAACATCAAAATTAAGCCTACTAACTAAACCCCAGACGTAAAACCCTGTGTGTGTTAGCTAAACCCCAAACATCAACACCAAAGAGTGTTAACTAAACCCTAAAACTTTACCACCTAAGCGCGTTGCCAAAACCCCAAACATTCAGTTGAAACTGCCAGTGGAAAGCATAGTATACATAATAATCTGTTTTAATGAAGAAAAGAAACAGAATGCTAATAGTATGTACAAACCCGAGCCTCACAGGCTACATTTTGAGGAAAAGCATGCTGTTTATCATATTTATGCACAGATGGATACGTGGTAATCACGGAGGTGTTATTTTACATGTATGTCAACTATACATGTTTTATATCGCCACTGTAGTGATGTTTTATATCGTCACTCTAGCGGTGTTCATCTGTGTTAGTGGTTTTTGTCACCTCTGTGGTTGTGTTTTGTACCGACAATGTAGTGGTATTTTATATCGCCACTGTGGTGGTGATTTATATCGCCTCTGTGGTGGTGTTTTATATCGTCACTCTGGTGGTGTTTTATATCGTCACTCTGGTGCTATTTTATATCACATCTGTGTTGGTTTGTGTGGCTTCTGTGGTTGTGTTTTATATCGCCTCTGTGGTGGTGTTTTATATCGCCACTATGATGGTGTTTTATATCGTCACTCTGGTGGTGTTTTATATCACATCTGTGTTGGTGGTTTGTGTCGCCTGTATGGTGGTGTTTTACATCGCCACTGTGGTGGTGATTTATATCGCCTCTGTGGTGGTGTTTTATATCGTCACTCTGGTGGTGTTTTATATCGTCACTCTGGTGCTATTTTATATCACATCTGTGTTGGTTTGTGTCGCCTCTGTGGTCGTCTTTTATATCGCCTCTGTGGTGGTGTTTTATATCGCCACTCTGGTGGTGTTTTATATCACATCTGTGTTGGTGGTTTGTGTCGCCTCTATGGTGGTGTTTTACATCGCCACTGTGGTGGTGTTTTATATCGCCTCTGTGGTGGTGGTTTATATCGTCATTGTGGTGGTGTTTGATGTCAACATGGTAGCTACATGTCTGTAATCCTACAGTAACGTTACTTGCACGTAATTACGGTGGGAGGCTGTGCTGAAGTGTTTTATTACACCATGAGAGTAACATTCAGGTGATATTGTGGGGGGTAATTACCGTTACAACTATTCCGGTGGTGTTTACGTGAATATGGTAGTTACGTACACAAAATTGGTTGTTGAAGGGCTCAGGATGTTCAAAGCAGATGTTGTATTGTACGTTAATGAGTATAAAAGAGTTATGAGTTACATATATATGTGATTGTTGACAAGAAACTGTTCTGTTTTACAGAGTATGATTTATCAGGACATGACGGCCTCGTCAGACGATTTCATCTCCTTCAGAAGAATCTTTCTCAGACAGGTAAAACGGCAAAACTACTTGGCAACCCTTTAATTCGGAACGACCGCAAGTACATGCATCACTATACAAAAGAAAACTGTAGGCCTGGGCGACAAATCTTTATGCCAAAGATTCAAATGGTATGCTCAATTTCACAGTTTCGTGAATCCCTATCTGGTGAATACTTGGGATAGAATTAAATATGGCGATGCTTTTCTTTACGAGATAAGACAGGAAAAGTTGACAGGAAAGGTAGTATAAGTGAAAATATTTTTGAGCCTCTGCTCATTTCAAACACTAATCAGACAAAACATCAATTACTAAACCACATTAAAGTGCCGAAGTTTTATTGTTTCTGAAGTCTTTTATTTTACCATAATTCCAGATGGCTGACCTCAGTGATAGATTACAAAGAGTCGAGTCTCAGATACAAGCCAATGCCCGGGATATCAAGATGACGCTAAACCACTGTACGCAAAACGGTGGTCGGGCAACTCTGAGACGGAACAGATACGCTGACAAAGGCAGACAATATTCTGACGACTGCTAGGTGAAAGAACAAATGCTCCTATTTATATGGACTTCTCCCATATGGTTGGGAGATAAAGTGTAATAGGGTGTTTTTCCTATAGTGTAGGGCTTTATGGCTCATTGGTACACGACAGTTTGAAGTAGGCCTACAGGTCGTTACCAGAATCGTTGCCGTGTGGTTGGGTGAAGTTCATGAAGCGACAACCATATTAAGAACTACGCCGAAACGTTTTCGTGGAATTAACCAAAGAGATGTTATCCATAAGAAAGCCACATCCGTGTCATTAATAGGCGATTACCTGATGGTGTCTGTGAACTGATGTGTTATGTTTTGTCCACTCTTGTAAGACAGGCATTCTAGAGTGTGAATTCCCTATCCGTGCTACTGCATCAGAAACAAAACCGATCTTGAAGTTAGTGACGTAGGTTGTGGGACAAAATCAGGTCACCTACTAATCGCAAAACGCTGCCAGTTCATCGAAATCGTCACGGAGATCTACTTTTGTCTTTATTTCTTCATCTCGAAACGATTAGAGAGGCCTGTTTAGCTATTCTCTCGTCGTGAACCAGGCTTCATCATTTAGTATGATTAGGATCTGCTTGAGTTGTGTGCGTTTTGCTGTGCGTCACAAACCTGACGTAAATGTGACCAGTTCACTAGTGAAATCCACGGCCTTCTTCAATGTGCCAACTTCCAGAATGTTCAACGTTTTGACATTTCCCCGTGATGCTAAAATGAGACCCTGTAACATTATGAGGAATGCGTACAATGTGAGGAGATTTCCCCATCGCCGGTGATGCTGTATAGCTCATCAGACAGAGGGTGTGAGCTACGCCATCTGGAGCATCTACAATGTGATAATACAGTTCTAATACTTCGTTAGACTTTTGCGCCGTATCTGCGTTATTCTTGATGGAGTCCCTGTCTTGCCAAATGACTTATAAGTAGGACTTCACCAATGTCCCTGATGGAGTGCATGTCTTGCACAGACGAGACTTGTCTGTAGGATTTTAGCAGTGTTGTTGATGGAGAGGATGTCACCGACTACAGGCCACATTTTGCTCGAATACATAGCTATACCCATGTTCAACCTGCAATTTTCATCATACATTAACGCCTCAGTGCAAAAACATTTTGAAATTTTTAGCGTGGGATAAAAATATGGAGATTTTCTGCTATAGGTTACACACTCTTCCTTCGACAAAGCACTGGAGAACTGGAGCACCTATAACGCCATTTGGTGGCGAGGACACGGTTTGTCCATAAAGGAAGGAGGGAAATCGTCTTACAAAGGGTGTGAGACTTGGTTGTGTATTTTCCAGAGGAAAAATGGCTTGCTCTGTTTACCTCTTCTTCTTCATACTATAACACAAGATGAGCCACCCACACCCTTACACAAGATTAGACATCCATACCCTTACACAATATAAACCATCCACACCCTTAAACAAAATGAAACATCCATACCCTTACATAAGATTAAACATCCAGACCCTTACACAAGATGAAACATCCAACCCTTACACAAGATGAAACATCCACACCCTTACACAAGATGAACCATCCACACCTTCACACAAGATGACACATTTATACTTTACACAAGATGAATCATCCATACCCTTACACAAGATTAAACATCCACACCCTTACACAATATGAACCATCCACACCCTTACACAAAATGAACCATCCATACCCTTACACAAAATGAGCCATCCACACCCTTACACAAGATGAAACATCCAGAACCTTACACAATATGAAACATCCAGACCCTTACACAAGATGAAGCATCAACACCCTTACACAAGATGAGCCATGCATACCCTTACGCAAGATGAACCATTCACACCCTTACACAAGATGAACCATCCACACCCTTACACAAGATGAACCATCCGCACCCTTACACAAAATGAAACATCCACACCCTTACACAAGATGAGCCATCCACACCTTCACACAAGATGAAACATCCACACCCTTACACAAGATGAACCATCCACACCCTTACACAAGATTAGCCATCCACACCTTCACACAAGATGAAACATCCACACTCTTACACAAGATGAGCTATCCACACCTTCACACAAGATGAAACATCCACACTCTTACACAAGATGAACCATCCACGCCTTACACAAGATGAAACATCCACACCCTTACACAATATGAACCATCCACACCCTTACACAAGATGAAGCATCAACACCCTTACACAAGATGAGCCATGCATACCCTTACGCAAGATGAACCATTCACACCCTTACACAAGATGAACCATCCACACCCTTACACAAGATGAACCATCCGCACCCTTACACAAAATGAAACATCCACACCCTTACACAAGATGAGCCATCCACACCTTCACACAAGATGAAACATCCACACCCTTACACAAGATGAACCATCCACACCCTTACACAATATGAACCATCCACACCCTTACACAAGATGAAACATCCACGCCTTACACAAGATGAAACATCCACACCCTTACACAATATGAACCATCCACACCCTTACACAAGATGAACCATCCACACCCTTACACAACATGAAACATCCACACCCTTACACAGGATGAACCATCCACACCCTTACATAAGATTAAACATCCACACCCTTACACAAGATGAAACATCCACACAAGACGAACCATCCACACCCTTACACAAGGCGAACCATCCACACCCTTACACAAGATGAATCATTAACACAAAGGTATCCATATTTTAACATAGCTTTGAGCAAATATATTTTGATATTACCGTAAATGAGACTAATATTTACGCAACTATTTATAACATTATGTTTAACGGAACATTATAGCTACAATGCAATATAAATGTACATGTACCCGTACTCATACGAGTTTTACGTGCCTTAAGGTGATAATCTACTCTGTAAGTTTACTCCCTGGGAACAGTAATTTCGCAGTTTTATATTAATGAGCAAATCTGACCGTTTCTGTTTATAATATTTACATGTTTAGCAGCGCACTGAAGGGGCGCATTTTTAGACTTTTTTTGACATCGGTTTTAAGATATCTGGAATGTTTTACGAAACTTTATTTACTTCATTTTAGCTAAACACTTTATAAACTTTGAGATGGAATTATTTGTAATGCAGAATTAATGTTACCAGCTGTTTTGTGAAGTTTTGAAAAGTGCGCAGCTGTATAATATTTTCAAACGGGATACTATATATCTGAAAATCATCATATATTGTTAAACTCGGCGTACAGAGAAGCAGAAGACCGAACTCAAGTCAACCCGACTGTTTCGTCGCACTCCTATTTGCCAAATAACGACGCCACTCAACTTGAGATGTACTCCAGTAGTTATGTGCATGCCGGTTCCGTGCGAAGTCCTGTGGCCATTAGCATACAACTAGTTGAGTTTGAAACGAATCGCGTCTTAAAGACGCATGTATGCGGAGATTTAGTCAATGTTTCGTGACGTTTTATAAAATTACGATTAAACATCTGGATTTATGAACGCACTAGTTTGATACATCTCCAAAGAAACAATGTGTAAACAGTAGGCCTATGATTTCACAAAAACTGTAGATTTATAAACTCGGTATGCTGATAATCATTCCAAACACATTTTTCACTTCGTAATTCGATATCGCAGGACAATCCTGGGTAAGACTTTTACCCTTTTAGGCGCTGTGTTAACAAACCTTGTTACTGCTATGCACATATATCACAACTGGTGAACATGTTTATTAATCATATATACCATATGAATGCTATTATTAAATGCGATAAGTGATAGTTGATAAAATATAATTAAATATAGAATTATTAAATTTACTTTTGATACACACACTTTTGGGATTGTCGAACATTTTTATACATATTTTTTGATTTTCGTACAAAGATTCAGATCCCTGACTGTCAATGTTGCATCAGTATTAAAACATTACGTTCGATGAATAAACGCGCTTGCTTTAACATCAGTGCTTTTGTGTTGCCTTTCTATAACATCTTGCGTCTTGTTTCAGATTTTCTTTGGAAGTAAACTGATTGTAAACATTTCAGTTGATCGTAATGTGTAAATGTCGCACATTATCAAAAAAATTTGTTTATTTAATTGGAACTATGCCCGGCATTATCAAGATACTTGTTAATAATAGTGGCTGTCTCATTAATACATATAACGGTGTCATGTCTGCAACGTGTGTGTTCAATGAGCAGCATCTGGCAGGGTGGTGAAAGTGATTGCCGTTCCATCACAAGACTAGAGAGGTGCGGATTCAAACACGGCCTTGGACAGCGGGTGTAAAGATTCCCTCACTCTCACTGTCGTAGTGTCATGATAACAAGTTGTAAAGGTCACACGATGGTCTGTTTCCGCAGTTCAAGGTCGATACTCAAACATATGCAGATGTATTTTATGTCAATCTCCCGAACCAAGCATTCCAAGAAAACTGCGATAAAAGCAAACGAAATCCAAAGCGAATATTCCTCTACGCAAAATTATGATTTAAAGCACTAAAATGACCGAGGAATTCCGTGTCGTGTTAGCACAGCACTGTGAATTAAAAGCTTCTCTCCAATGTGATCACTGTGAGTTCAAGTCCAGCTCATGATGGCTTCTTCTCCTTTCATGCGTTTGTTCCCTTCGGCAACTGCTCGAGCTCACTTCAGTTTCCAAAACACTAATTAAGCAGGGCGTAAAACTTCAATCAAGTAAATAAATCAGTATGTCTAAACTGACAGCACATTTTGCATACTCACTCCGACTCATGAGAGTACCCTTAGAGCACACCCACTCCGACCCATGGGGAAATACTTAGAGCACACACACTCCGACGCATATGGGAATACCTAGAACACAGCCACCTCCGAGCCATGCAAAATATTTAGAGGACATTCAATCCGAACCATGGGGGAATACTTGCAGCACACTCACTCCGACCCATATGGGAATACTTGCAGCACACTCACTCCGACCCATATGGGAATACTTGCAGCACACTCATTTCTACCGATGGGGGAACGCTTAGAGTACAATCACTCCGACCAATAGAAGATATACTTAGACCACACTCACTCCTACATAAGAGGGAAAACTTTGAAAGAGCACACTCACTTCGACACATAAAGGAATACTTAGAAACCACTCATTCCAACCCATGGGGAGATACTTAAAGCACAGTCTCTCAGAGTTATGGGCAGATACTTAAAGCACAGTCCCTCTGACCCATAAGAAAACACTTAAAGCACACTACCTCTCCAACATTAGGGAATCAAACACATTTTGCTCACATGGAAATAATTAGAGCACAGTGACTCTGACCGTGAAGGAATAAATAGAGCATAGTCACTCTGACCCGTGAAGGAATACATAGAGCATAGTCACTCTGACCCGTGAGGGAATACTTAAAGCACATTCACTCTGACCCGTGAAGGAATACATAGAGCATAGACACTCTGACCCGTGAGGGAATACATAGAGCATAGTCACTCTGACCCGTGAAGGAATACAAAGAGCATAGTCACTTTGACCCATGAGGGAATACTTAGAACATATTCACTCTGACCCGTGAAGGAATACATAGAGCATAGTCACTCTGACCCATGAGGGAATACACAGAGCATAGACACTCTGACCCGTGAGGGAATACTTAGAACATATTCACTCTGACCCGTGAAGGAATACTTAGAGCATAGTCACTCTGACCCGTGAGGGAATACACAGAGCATAGTCACTCTGACCCGTGAGGGAATACTTAAAGCACATTCACTATGACCGTGAAGGAATACTTAGAGCATAGTCACTCTGACCCGTGAAGGAATACATAGACCACTAGGGAAATACTTAGAGCACACTCACTTCTACAAATGGGGGAAAACTTTGAAAGAACACGCTGAATTCGACCCATTAGGAATACTTAGAACACACTCATTCCAACCTATTGGGAGATACTTAGAGCACACTGACTCCGACACATGGAGAAATACTTAGAGCACACTCACTCAGACCCAAGAGAAATATTTAGAGCATACTCGCTCAGAACTATTGGGAATACTAAGAGCACACTCACGCCAATCCTTATTGGAATACTTACAGCACACTCATTTTGACCCATGGGGGACACTTAAAGCATATTCACTCCGATTTATGAGGGAATACTTATAGTACACTCACTGGGGGAATCATTAGACCCTGCTCATTCCCACCCAAGTGTGAATAGTCAGAACAAAGTCAATACCACACATGGGGGAATACTTACAGCACACTCATTCCGACCCATGAGGGAATATTTAGATCACAATCACTCCGACTTTGTAGGGATTAGTGAGAACACACTTAATCCGATCCATTGGGGAATACACAGAGCACATTCACTCCGATCCATGGGAAAACACTTAGAGCATATTCACTCCGACCCATGGGAAAACACTTAGAGCATATTCACTCCGGCCCATAAAGGAACACATAGAGCACATTCACTCCGGACCAAGAGAGAACACTTAGAGCACATTCACTCCGGCCCATGGGAAACACTTAGAGCATATTCACTCCGGCCCATGAAGGAACACTTAGAGCACATTCACTCCGGGCCAAGAGAGAACACTTAGAGCACATTCACTCCGGACCAAGAGAGAACACTTACAGCACATTCACTTCGAACCATGAGAGAACACTTAGAGCACATTCACTCCGGACAATGAAGCAACACTTAGATCACTTTCACTCCGGCCCATGAGGGGACATTTAGAGCACATTCACTCCTACTCTTGGGAGAACAGTTAGAGCACATTCACTCCTACTCTTGGGAGAACATTTAGAGCACATTCACTCTTACCCCTGGGAGAACAGTTAGAGCACATTCACTCCTACCCCTGGGAGAACAGTTAGAGGACATTCACTCCTACCCCTGGGAGAACAGTTAGAGCACATTCACTCCTACCCCTGGGAGGACAGTTAGAGCACATTCACTCCTACCCCTGGGAGAACAGTTAGAGCACATTCACTCCTACCCCTGGGAGAACAGTTAGAGCACATTCACTCCTACCCTGGGAGGACAGTTAGAGCACATTCACTCCTACAACTGGGAGAACAGTTAGAGCACATTCACTCCTACCCCTGGGAGAACAATTAGAGCACATTCACTCCTACCCCTGGGAGAACAGTTAGAGCACATTCACTCCTACCCCTGGGAGAACAGTTAGGGCACATTCACTCCTACCCCTGGGAGGACAGTAAGAGCACATTCACTCCTACCCCTGGGAGAACAGTTAGAGCACATTCTCTCCTACCCCTGGGAGAACAGTTAGAGCACATTCACTCCTACCCCTGGGAGAACAGTTAGAGCACATTCACTCCTACCCCTGGGAGGACAGTTAGAGCACATTCACTTCTACCCCTGGGAGAACAGTTAGAGCACATTCACTCCTACCCCTGGGAGGACAGTTAGAGCACATTCACTCCTACCCCTGGGAGAACAGTTAGAGCACATTCACTCCTACCCCTGGGAGGACAGTTAGAGCACATTCACTCCTACCCCTGGGAAAACAGTTAGAGCACATTCACTCCTACCCCTGGGAGGACAGTTAGAGCACATTCACTCCTACCCCTGGGAGAACAGTTAGAGCACATTCACTCCTACCCCTGGGAGAACAGTTAGAGCACATTCACTCCTACCCCTGGGAGAACAGTTAGAGCACATTCACTCCTACCCCTGGGAGAACAGTTAGAGCACATTCACTCCTACCCCTGGGAGAAAAGTTAGAGCACATTCACTCCTACCCCTGGGAGAACAGTTAGAGGACATTCACTCCGATTTATGAGGGAATACTTATAGTACACTCACTCCGACCCTTGGGGGAATCATTAGACCCTGCTCATTCCCACCCAAGTGTGAA
The DNA here is from genome assembly GCF_032854445.1 of Liolophura sinensis. Classification (NCBI taxonomy): domain Eukaryota; kingdom Metazoa; phylum Mollusca; class Polyplacophora; order Chitonida; family Chitonidae; genus Liolophura; species Liolophura sinensis. The sequence goes on along the minus strand of NC_088307.1, from coordinate 29,190,576 downwards.
TAGTCAGAACAAAGTCAATCCCACACATGGGGGAATAATTACAGCACACCCATTCCGACCCATGAGGGAATATTTAGATTACACTCACTCCGACTTTGTAGGGATTAGTGAGAACACACTTAATCCGATGCATGGGGTAATACACAGAGCACATTCACTCCGACCCATGGGAAAACACTTAGAGCATATTCACTCCGACCCATGGGAAAACACTTCCAGCATATTCACGCGGCCCATGAAGGAACACTTAGAGCACATTCACTCCGGACCAAGAGAGAACACTTAGAGCACATTCACTCCGGACCAAGAGAGAACACTTACAGCACATTCACTCCGGCCCATGGGAAACACCTAGAGCATATTCCCTCCGGCCCATGAAGGAACACTTAAAGCACATTCACTCTGGACCAAGAGAGAACACTTACAGCACATTCACTCCGGACCATGAGAGAACACTTACAGCACATTCACTTCAGACCATGAGAGAACACTTACAGCACATTCACTCCGGACAATGAAGCAACACTTAGATCACTTTCACTCCGGCCCATGAGGGGACATTTAGAGCACATTCACTCCTACTCTTGGGAGAACAGTTAGAGCACATTCACTCCTATTCTTGGGAGAACAGTTAGAGCACATTCACCCCTACCCCAGGGAGAACAGTTAGAGCACATTCACTCCTACCCCTGGGAGGACAGTTAGAGCACATTCACTCCTACCCCTGGGAGGACAGTTAGAGCACATTCACTCCTACCCCTGGGAGAACAGTTAGAGCACATTCACTCCTACCCCTGGAAGAACAGTTAGAGCACATTCACTCCTACCCCTGGGAGAACAGTTAGAGCACGTTCACTCCTACCCCTGGGAGAACAGTTAGAGCACATTCACTCCTATTCTTGGGAGAACAGTTAGAGCACATTCACCCCTACCCCAGGGAGGACAGTTAGAGCACATTCACTCCTACCCCTGGGAGGACAGTTAGAGCACATTCACTCCTACCCCTGGAAGAACAGTTAGAGCACATTCACTCCTACCCCTGGGAGAACAGTTAGAGCACATTCACTCCTACCCCTGGGAGGACAGTTAGAGCACATTCACTCCTACCCCTGGGAGAGCAGTTAGAGCACATTCACTCCTACCCCTGGCAGAACAGTTAGAACACATTCACTCCTACCCCTGGGAGGACAGTTAGAGCACATTCACTCCTACCCCTGGGAGGACAGAGAGCACATTCACTCCTACCCCTGGGAGAACAGTTAGAGCACATTCACTCCTACCCCTGGGAGAACAGTTAGAGCACATTCACTCCTACCCCTGGGAAAACAGTTAGAGCACATTCACTCCTACCCCTGGGAGAACAGTTAGAGCACATTCACTCCTACCCCTGGGAGGACAGTTAGAGCACATTCACTCCTACCCCTGGGAGAACAGTTAGAGCACATTCACTCCTACCCCTGGGAGAACAGTTAGAGCACATTCACTCCTACCCCTGGGAGAAGAGTTAGAGCACATTCACTCCTACCCCTGGGAGAACAGTTAGAGCACATTCACTCCTACCCTTGGGAGAACAGTTAGAGCACATTCACTCCTACCCCTGGGAGGACAGTTAGAGCACATTCACTCCTACCCCTGGGAGGACAGTTAGAGCACATTCACTCCGGACCATGAGAGAACACTTACAGCACATTCACTTCAGACCATGAGAGAACACTTACAGCACATTCACTCCGGACAATGAAGCAACACTTAGATCACTTTCACTCCGGCCCATGAGGGGACATTTAGAGCACATTCACTCCTACTCTTGGGAGAACAGTTAGAGCACATTCACTCCTATTCTTGGGAGAACAGTTAGAGCACATTCACCCCTACCCCAGGGAGAACAGTTAGAGCACATTCACTCCTACTCTTTGGAGGACAGTTAGAGCACATTCACTCCTACCCCTGGGAGGACAGTTAGAGCACATTCACTCCTACCCCTGGGAGAACAGTTAGAGCACATTCACTCCTACCCCTGGAAGAACAGTTAGAGCACATTCACTCCTACCCCTGGGAGAACAGTTAGAGCACGTTCACTCCTACCCCTGGGAGAACAGTTAGAGCACATTCACTCCTACCCCTGGGAGAACAGTTAGAGCACATTCACTCCTACCCCTGTTAGAAAAGTTAGAGCACATTCACTCCTACCCCTGGGAGAACAGTTAGAGCACATTCACTCCTACCCCTGGGAGAACAGTTAGAGCACATTCACTCCTACCCCTGGGAGAACAGTTAGAGCACATTCACTCCTACCCCTGGGAGGACAGTTAGAGCACATTCACTCCTACCCCTGGGAGAACAGTTAGAGCACATTCACTCCTACCCCTGGGAGGACAGTTAGAGCACATTCACTCCTACCCCTGGAAGAACAGTTAGAGCACATTCACTCCTACCCCTGGGAGGACAGTTAGAGCACATTCACTCCTACCCCTGGGAGGACAGTTAGAGCACATTCACTCCTACCCCTGGGAGAACAGTTAGAGCACATTCACTCCTACCCCTGGGAGAACAGTTAGAGCACATTCACTCCTACCCCTGGGAGGACAGTTAGAGCACATTCACTCCTACCCCTGGGAGGACAGAGAGCACATTCACTCCTACCCCTGGGAGAACAGTTAGAGCACATTCACTCCTACCCCTGGGAGAACAGTTAGAGCACATTCACTCCTACCCCTGGGAAAACAGTTAGAGCACATTCACTCCTACCCCTGGCAGAACAGTTAGAGCACATTCACTCCTACCCCTGGGAGGACAGTTAGAGCACATTTACTCCTACCCCTGGGAGAACAGTTAGAGCACATTCACTCCTACCCCTGGGAGAACAGTTAGAGCACATTCACTCCTACCCCTGGGAGAAGAGTTAGAGCACATTCACTCCTACCCCTGGGAGAACAGTTAGAGCACATTCACTCCTACCCTTGGGAGAACAGTTAGAGCACATTCACTCCTACCCCTGGGAGGACAGTTAGAGCACATTCACTCCTACCCCTGGAGGACAGTTAGAGCACATTCACTCCTACCCCTGGGAGGACAGTTAGAGCACATTCACTCCTACCCCTGGGAGAACAGTTAGAGCACATTCACTCCTACCCCTGGGAGAACAGTTAGAGCACATTCACTCCTACCCCTGGGAGGACAGTTAGAGCACATTCACTCCTACCCCTGGGAGAACAGTTAGAGTACATTCACTCCTACCCCTGGGAGAACAGTTAGAGCACATTCACTCCTACCCCTGGGAGAACAGTTAAAGCACATTCACTCCTACCCCTGGGAGAACAGTTAGAGCACATTCACTTCTACCCCTGGGAGGACAGTTAGAGCACTGAAACCAACACCCATAGGGACATACTTGTACCAGACTACTCTTCAAATCAAGGGAATGGCAGGTAGAATGATGGACAAAATCCGTATATATTTAGCACACAGCTATCATTTGATATGAACGCGCATTTACTAGTAATGTAGTTCCCTGGAGGTAGATGTGCAACTTACTTATACCCTGCTTTATGTGGGATCTTTAAGATTTACAAAACTGCGATTGTGGAATGTCGTGGATATCACTAGAGGAATGTTCAATAAATGAGACTAAATCTTGAAAAGTCCATTTCTCTGGCAAGGGTAGTTATGTAATACAGGTACCGGTGTATACTTTATCTGAATCGTTATCGTCACGCTGTAACCACAGACGTCCTCAATGCCACTTCTGTTAACATGGGTGAGGCTATCTCCGTTCCCACGGAAACGTTTCCGGTTGCCCATGGCAGCACGTGACCTTTGACGAATATGACAAATACGACGGTCTTGAGGAGAGAAAATCCAGCACAAAGATAAAAGACTGTCTGCCATTCTTCTTGCGTTCCCTGAACACAAAACAAAACAAGACAATATATGTGGAATGTTAGCAAAATTACACTCATTGTCCTGGATAAATAAAACTTCTTTGAAGATATAATTTATGTAATGCGAAATCCCAAATATTATCGTCAAGTTTTCTCATACGTACCAGGGAAGGTCTGCCGGCAACCTGCCTATGATCGAGGGTTTCCCCCGGGCTCTGCACGGTTTCCACCAATTATAATGCTATCCGCCTTCGTATAAGTGAAATATTCTTGAATAAGGCGTAAAACACCAATGAAATAAATAGCATAAAGATGAGTAACGATTCATATTTTTAACAAGAAAATGTCTCTCCACATAGTGGTTTCGCCTGGCATAAAGTTAACCTCCGTCTTTGGCAGAAGCAACATGTTCTTGAGAACTTTCTGAATCAATGGAATCAAATACATTTTAGAAAACAAACAAAACAAATACAAAACTAATGTGGTAAGTATACTTTCTGCAAGGCGATCACCAGCCGTCTCTTTATACATTCAATGAAGATAATAGTATAATGACCAAATTTTCCAGCACTAACATTTTGAAAGATGTCTGAAAATGAGAAATAAAAGGAACCAAACCACATTTATCATAACCACTAGTGGCCATATACATTATAAACGTGGAATCTATCAACTTTTGTGAAAATGTATCCTCTTCATGGAATTACCTACCGTGCAGATCTGGACGTTATATCACCAGGCACCACTCAGCAACCCTCTGAAAAGCTGACGGTTAAAAAACCCCTACTAAACATTCTTTGAATGTTAATCTGTACGATGGTCGTACTGTGGCGATTTTACATCTGCAAGGTGGGTAACTGTATTCAACCAAAACCTGTTATATTTCACATTCATAGTGGATAACGCAACTAGTGGTGTGGGTAAACGGCGGGAGGTGGGGGGGGGGGGGGGGGCTTGTTCCTTTTATTTCTGTTCCAGACACCTCGGAAAATGGGATGTGCGGGAAAATATGTGCACTTTACACTGGCCTTAAACACGATAATGTATTGTAGCACAGACCAAACTTACATTCGGTGTCAGCACGCCGTTGACAATAGGAGCTATCATTCCGGGCATTGTAGCCACGGTGTTGGACAGACCCCAGATTTCGCCAGAGAACCTAGAAATATAAGCAAATCACTTCAAAGTTATATTTTTGACTAAAATTTAGCCGAAATAAAAGCGAAAGGACGCAATCTTTAACATGTCTCGATCACAAAAAAAAATTCCGGTTTGAAACAAAACATGTCACCTCTCACACCACCTCACTAGGACAAGGGTGACGTGTATCAAGCCGTGCGTTTCTTTGTCAATCGCAGCATTTGTTTCCTTTTGCAAGGGAGTGAACTTTTGCAACAAAACAGACCGTTCTAAATGCCACGTGGGCTACTTGCACCAGATGTTACATTCAGGCTTGACCAAGCACAAGTGCCGTATACACAGCCCGTTCCATTGCTCTATACACTATTCATGCGTAAAACGATCGCACTCTGTGGAGCTGAAGTTATTTTATTCTCGCACGTCCGGTTCATGTGAGATAGACACGGATTGATGAAGTCATTAATAGAATTAATTTTTTAATGTGAACAGGGTAAGTGTAAATAACTGATCAGGTTTGTCTTGGTGCTTGTCGCTGCGGGACTGAATGTTTATATTCAGCTGTAATAAATAAAAGATAGCAGTGAATTGCAACACTCCTCGGTTCCACGCAGACTGCTGTGAGTTCAAGTCCAGTTCATGATGGCTTCCTCCCGTGCGTGGTAAGATCTGCCAACACCCTCCACCATAATGCTGCCCCCCCCCCCCCCGTCACTTATAAGTGAAATAGTACAACGTAAAACATCAATCAAATAAATGAATAAATATTCTACGCAACTTTAGACAACAATGCACGAAGACATGTCAGAGTCACAAGAGTCACAATGATTATCTCAGCAAAAGGGAATTTCCTTTCATTAGGTTCAGGGTTATGGCTGTCACGAAGATGGGGGCAATTTGACGGTCCAGCAGACAAATTGACTGTCGGACGCATGGACAGACAGATTGACGGACACACAGACATGCAGATGGACGGAAGCACGGAAAGACATAAGGGCGGGAGCACGGGCAGTCATAACAAAGGAAACACGGTCTGACAGAAGAACTGAAGTGCAGACACACAGAAGAATGGACGCATGGACAGACAGACTGACGGGCACACAGACAGGCAGATGGACGGAAGCACCGAAAGACATAAGGACGGGACCATACGCCATAGACTTTGAGGGCGGAGAGTAGCCTAATTAATATTCAGCTTACGCCGTTTGAAAAAAACCCCCAAAAAACCCCTCTTGTTTCACTTACCTAGGAGCTATGTCTAAGGAGTTAGGACCCTGTCCAGCTTTGACAGCGTCTAGACAAACGGTCCCCAGGGACAGATACACGACAGCTAGAAGCCTGTTTTCACAGGTAACAAACCCAGTCAGCATCATGAACAGGGCACCGCCAATACCAGCTACAATTAAACATAACGGCACCAGCTTTATGTGAAATACAACTCTGCTGGAAAATCACATTAGAATTAAAGGTTAAGGGGACACAAGCCGCCTTCATCTGGGATAAAATACACGTTATTGTGCAAATATATCAAAACAAAAATGTCCAGTTAAGTAGGCAGAGAACATTGTTGTGAAACCATCCACAGTCCGCACGTTAAGCATTATAACTGATTAACAGTAATTGCATACAGATGAACAACACATTTTATGACTGCAGTTATTGTTCGTGATTCTTTGATGACAATGAAGTGGACGACACTCGTGTGGCCATTTGCGAAATGTAATGCTTGTGAAAAACCAGTTGCCATCAGCTGATACGAAATGCAAACCTTTGCGTCAGTTTGTCAGAAATTTGTCAAATGTCACTGGTTTACCACTTTGGGCTTTCTCCACCCATAACACTGGCCGCCATTATAAAAGTGTAAAATCCTTGAATATGGCGTTAAGCAAATGGTTTCTGTCTGGGCCAGTTTTCTTTGATTAAGGTCCAACTGTACTGGCTGGACAAGTGTTACTAGAGTTGTAGTCGGGTGCTGGCTGGAACGTGTCAGTTTTCTTTAAAATGATGCGAGAGTGAGACAGCACTGTTGACATGGCGACATTTTGGAAGGCAACAAAACAGCCACGAAATACCAAGCGAACGGTATTCAAAACCAAACGTGTTTTGTAATTTTTGTGTAGAATGTTTTAATTGTATCGAGACATTCACTTTATATGGCACTGCAGTGGGGAAGAAATCAAACGTGAACAGTGAACTTACAAATGGACTCGAACAGTCGTCTGGTGTTTTGAGTGCTTAACAGGTTTCGTTCCTGAAGAGCGTCAGCCGAGTAGCCAATCAGAGGAATGGCGGAAACGCCGCAGAGGGCTGGAACGGCCGACAAGACGCCATTCTGAAAATGTCACGGACGAAGTAAAACATCTTGAAAAAATACAGGATGTTGTAAAATACAGCTTCCGGGCCAAGCCGCCGATTCCATAAAGCCATTTTTGACTAAAATGAAACCTCGAAACTTCGTCAGAATACTTGCTTTCTGCACGGTACGGATCGTGCAGGAATTTGAAAGTTCTGACAAATTTGTGTGAAGATGGCATTCATGATGTAGTAACAAAGGTTTTGCTTATTGCATTTGCAATATTTACATACATCTCTTAAATAGACAGATATAGCTCATAACAGATTATTTATTTATTTATTTATTTGATGTTTCACGCCGTACTCATGTAATTTTCACTTATATGATGGCTGCCAGATTTATGGTTGGAGGAAACCTGGCAGAGCCCTGGAGTAACCAAAGACCTTCCCACGTACGGCCGTAACAGATTATAGTCAGTTTTAAAATGAATTACCATAAAATACTGAAAACTGGATATATTGTCTACATTATACACATTGCTTCAGGATTTGTGTGTAGTCTTTATTCAAGTATTTCGCCAGCGTGAGCCTCTGTCTTTGATAATCGGCCCCCTCCCGTACCCTCATGTGTGTGCGCAGACCACAGTCTAGTTTGTGCCCGACTGTATCACAACCGTCCCCATCCACCAGCTCTCCTCCCCCCCCCCCCTTCAAACAACCACCGCCACTAACACTGACTGTCTATGTAACCCCACCTGTTTGGTGTCAAAGGCGAAAACTTCCTTCCTGTATGTGGGAAGATCAACCGGTCAGCAGAGTCGCCACTGTCTCACAACCACTCTTTCCACACTCCCAAGAGCCCCACCCCCATCGCCACTCTCACTAACACTGACTGTTTGTGTAACCAGACCTGTTTGATGTCAAAGGCGAGGACTTCCTTCATGTATGTGGGCAGACCAGTCAGTAGAGTGGCCACTGTCCAGTTTGTGCCCGTGTGTGCCACGACTCCCGCCCACACGGCTGATGACGTCAGCAGCTTCCGCCAGGGCGTCTTCACATCTTTACTCTGTCAAACATAAACCACATCTTCAGAGGTCGCCTTTTCCCGCAACGGCTAGGGGCCAAGTAGGACTGGCCATTGTCCTGTTGTAATACACGAGTACCATGTTACCACTCTGCACACAAAGCAACATTACACAGGCACGAATGGATAAATGATTGTGGCTTAACGCCACCTCGGCAATATTTCAGCTTTCAGGTTAGTTTAGCTATACACCGTCTAGACATTGATGCTCTACCTAAAGTTAAACAGGTTCTGAAGGGTCCCACTGTGCAAGAAACACTCACTGACCTTCATATTAAATTTGTCATCACTGTAGCAGACAAGGCTCCTAATAATCTCATCTTTATTTGCAAGAATTGTTATTATCAAATTCTTGTTCAAGAGCCGTGTAGATCTACAACAACATCCTCGTATTCTGCTACTGCATGTACTCTGGAGGAACTATTTTACAAACACAAAACCTTTCTTAAAGAAAGGCGCATAAATATACTTACCCGTCAAACAGAAATACCACAGCTTTACTGGATTCCTAAAATGCATAAATCCCCATACAAGGCTCGATTTATTGCGGGTTCAAGAAGTTGTACCACCAAGCTCTTGTCAACCCTACTTACGAGAGCGTTACAAGAAGTAAAGTCATTTTGGAATAAGTATTGTTGTGCCATAACATAAAATTCAGGTGTCAACTACATGTGGATTCTTAACTCCAAACGTCCTAAAGAAGAACTTGATGCTCATATGCATATACCGTACAAAGACGTATCCATATGGGATTTCTCTACTCTGTATACTACAATTCCTCACAAAGGTCTTGTTGAAAGAATAGTGTCGTTAATTGTCTCTTTATTTACTAAAACAGGTCACCGTTACATTAACGTCAGAAGCAATAAGGCTTTCTTTAGTTCTACTATTTATAAAGGTTACCACTCATGGGATGTTACATTATTTATTGATTTACTTGAATTTCTCATTAATAACATCTATGTGAAATTCGGGGATACCATTTACCAACAGTGCATAGGCATTCCAATGGGTACCAGTTGTGCACCTCTTTTGGCAGACTTATACCTGTTTTCATATGAATACGACTATATGCAGAAATTACTTAAAAGTAATATCTTTAAAGCTCGATTCATTTCATTTACCAAGCGGTATACTGATGATCTACTGGCGTTAAATAACCCCCATATTGCTGAAGCGGTGAAGGAAATCTATCCGCCTTCATTGGATTTAAAGGAGACAAAAGATAGTCCTGATGGTACATTTTATTTGGATCTATATCTGTACAAAGACGAACAAGGTCTCCTTTCACGTCGCCTTTACGACAAAAGGGATAATTTCAATTTTGGTATTGTAAATTATCCTTATTTGGATAGCAATATACCAAAGGGTCTTGCATATGGCTAGACATATCTCGCCTTGTAGCATCTGTCAGATCTTGCGTTAATTGTGATGACTTTAATCTGCGTAACAATTTGTTAGTTCAAAAACTAGTTTGTCAAGGATACTCCATCAAACGCCTTCATTCTAAGTTTCTCAGATTTTACAATGAGTATAACACTCTCTTTGGCAGGTATGGACAGAGCGTTCCGAATCTCTGGCAATCTGCATTGTGATCAACAGCATAGACGGCGCTGTTATCCTAATGTACATATCTATCGCGTACATGGTATTTAACAACATAGATGGCACCGGTTGCCCAGTGTAACCGTATGTCTTGTAGACAGCTTTTATACAGACCAGTATGCCATGTGTAACATCGTAGATGGCGCCTCTTGTATGAGATCTTTACATATTACCGGGAAAGACATAATCATTCGTTACTTTTGAATCACAATCTGTTCGGTTAAGGTCTGTAACGCTCGTCATTTTCGAACTGTATCTAATACCGCTTAACCTGGGACTAGGGGCCGTAAAGGTAGCCATGCTCATTACATCTGCATGATGCCTTTATGAACAGTTGCAATCAAAGAGCGACTGAGATACCTTGTTTAATTGTTATTTGACCTGGAACTCATTCATGACTACGAATTTGAACTTTGATACGGAATTCATGCCTGTAATATCGACTGTCTACCAGGCATCATTGAAAACTGATGACCGCTTTTCTCTTGTGTGTTACCGCTTTATTTCCTATCTGTATAATTTCTTACGTACCTTTGTCTTTGGGAGCTAGTGTTAAAACGTTGTTTTGGAAATGGATCTTGCGATTATCGACTTGGAACGCCCTTTACGGACTACGAATGGTATATGAATGTCGGACATGACGCTTATATTTATTGTGGCGAGACAGGAATCAGGCTACTAAGGGTGGGCACGAACTACTTTAGGTCGGTTAGGGTTAGTGTCCCTATTCCCACAATCCTTGTTTAACTGGTCATATACTTCAGTTTTGTCAAATAGTGTTACCGATGTTCACAATTATTTATCATCAGTTCATAACGTATTTGCTTGTTTTACTGGTATTTGGTTCGGTTGATGTGAGGGAAAAACCACCTCCCCTGCACACTCCCTGACTTGAAGCAAAATTTGAATCCAATGCCTCAATTACAAAAGGCTGGCCCAGGCAGAAACCAGTTTATCTTTATACCCTCCACACAAAAACGTATAACAACAAGTATCTAAGTTTCATCATTTGAACCGGCCCGGATAGCACAGTTGGTAGAGCGTCTGCTTCGGGACCAGTAGATCCAGGATCAATCCTTGATCGAGTCACACCTAAGACTTTAAAAGAGGAAGTTGTAACTTCCTCGCTTGGCGTTCGGCGACTGGTTGACCCGTATCAGTATAATGGCTCGGGCGGGCGGCTTACTTGCCATCGGTAAGTCGTCTCAGTGATGTAGCACTAAATAAAAGAGCGGTGGAAATCCGTCCTGCAACAAGGAGGCACATTTCACGTACATGCACCCTAAGGATTCCTTCGTCGTCATATGACTGGAAAATTGTTGAGTACGACGTTAAACCCCAAGCACTCACTCACTCACTCACTCATCGTTTGATCTTTGATTGTTATACATTTAGGCCTATATGTGTTATGTTTATTTATTTCGTTGGTGTTTTACGCCGAACTCAAGGATATTTCACTTACATGACGGTGGCCAGCATTATGGTGGGAGGAAACAGGGCAGAGCCGGAGGAAACCCACGACCACCCGCAGGTTGCTGCAAGACCTATATACGTTGTACATTGAGGTTTTGCTATTTCCCACATGCAAGACAGTGATGGGCGTGGCCTTTACTTAGTTCTTGCCCAAAGCAATCGTTGCGTACCGCAGACATAGTACATGAATACGAGTTTTGGTCAAAACACACCCTGGCCGCATGTGTATAGGTCCAAATCTATTTAGGCAAAGGTAAAAACAGACACATGAATCATGTAGGCAGCATCCGCTCATTTGTCCTGAAATTTCTTGTGACTTTTGTACTTTTTTAATCTGTGCTGTTACAAAAATGGCTCGGAGTGAAGAGCAACGATGATGTGCGATTCGGAAAAGTGACTTCAAGTCGTGGAAAAGGTTACCGATGGGAATGATGTGTAGCTTCTTGCAGGAGACAATTTTAATTTGGATTAAATTTTTTTTGAAAATATTTTATGGGATAATCCTGGTATTTTTGTTTATAAATCATCGTGCATATGAAGCCTTTACTGTCAAGTTAATAAGTCAGCCAAGAAGTACCAAGATGTTCCAATACTGCCGATTTTGAAATCTGCATCATATAAAAACGGACTGATTATCTAACTATCGACTCACCCAGGCCGCTTCTCTGTCCCCAATCGCTCGTTCAATAAACTGCCGTTCCTGGTCTGATATTTTAGGATGACGTGATGGAGAATCGTGCACTACCAGGAACCAGGATACAACCCAGGCTAACCCACACAGACCTATCAACGTAGAGAGTTTAGAAACCGGTTCAGAAACAGAGTAGACAAATCTGTTACTTTCTATGGTTAACATGGGAATAGAGTTGTTACCTTACCGATAACGTAGAATATTGATCCCCAGCCGTTATCGAAGCCGTAGTCACACAGAATCCGGAGATGAATAGGGCCAGTACGCTGCCAAGAGGAATGCCTGTTAATGAAGGTATTCCACAGATGAAAAATTTGAAAGAAAAATTAAAATATCTCTCCCTCTCCCCCCAAATTAAAATTAAAATCAAAATAAAAAAATTAACATGTCACGTATATACGAAATGAGATAAAAATACGAAAGCAGCATAAAAAATTGAAAAAGAAAATGTAACAAATAAAAAGTGCATGGAAAAGTAGGTTGAACATTAAACCCAACCGGGAAATAGTTAGGTAAACATCGCAAGCCCTACATCTACAAAGCGGGAGACAGTTTGGTAAACCTGGCAAGGCCAGCATCCAAGAAGCGGGGGACAGCTGGGTAAACACCGTAAGGCCCGCAACCACGAAGCGGGAGAGAGTTAGGTAAACACCGCAAGGCCCGCATATACGAAGCGGGGAACAGTTAGGGAAACAACGCAAGGCCCGCATCCAAGAAGCGGGGAACAGATGGGTAAACACGCAAGGCCCGCCCAAGAAGCGGGGAACAGATGTGTAAACACCGCAAGGTCCGCATCCACAAAGCGGGAGACAGTTAGGTAAACACCGCAAGGCCCGCAACCACGAAGCGGGAGAGAGTTACGTTAACACCGCAAGGACCGCATCCACGAAGCGGGGGACAGGTAGGTATACACCGTGAGGCCTGCATCCAAGAAGCGGGGGACAGTTGGATGAACACGACAAGGCCTGCATCCACAAAGCGGGGGACAGTTAGGTAAACACTGCAAGGCCCGCATCCACGAAGCGGGGGACAGTTAGGTATACACCGTGAGGCCTGCATCCAAGAAGCGGGGGACAGTTGGATGAACACGACAAGGCCTGCATCCACAAAGCGGGGGACAGTTAGGTAAACACCGCAAGGCCCGCATCCACGAAGGCGGGGGACAGTTAGGTATACACCGTGAGGCCTGCATCCAAGAAGCGGGGGACAGGTAGGTAAACACTGCAAGGGCCCCAAGCAAGAAGCTTGGACAATTGGGTAAAGACCGCAAGGCCCGCAACAATGAAGCTGGGGACAGTTAGGTACACACCGCAATGCCTGCATCCAAGAAGCTGGGGACAGTTAGGTAAACACCGCAAGGCACGCATCCACGAGCGGGGGACAGTTAGGTAAACACCGCAAGGCCCGCAACCACGAAGCTATTATTTGCGCAATAACTAAAGTGAAAACATGTCTTTCAGCGTGTGGTGGCAAGGAAGTCACAATCAATTTAATCAAATAACGCATTTTTGAATGATTGATTCAGTAGTGTTTAGGAATTGTTCACTTAGGTTTATGAGTGAGAGAAACCGGGGTGTTAGAGAAACTTTGGAATAAGCCTGTACAGATGTACATGTATCTGTTGAGACATTTGGAATAGGCCTGTACGGAACTACAGGTAATTGTTGGGACATTAGGAATAGGCCTGCACGGACCGACATGTACATGTAACTGTCGAGACATTTGCAATAGGTCTATTCGGACCTACATGTAATTGTTAAGACATTTGCAGTAGGCCTGTACAGATCTACATGTAAGTGTTGAGATATTTGGAATAAGTCTGTGCGGACCTACATGTAACTGTTGAGACATTTGGAATAGGTCTGTGTAGTATAACTGTTGGAATATATGCAATAGGCCTGTACGGACCCACATATACCTGTCGAGAGTTTTGGAACGGGCCTGTGCGGACCTACATGTAACTGTTGAGACATTTGCAATAGGCCTGTGCAGACCTAACGTAACTGTAGAGACATTGGAAAATACCTGAACGTACCTAACTGCTGAATGGCAAACAGCTTGGACCTCTCTAGGGGCGGTGCCCAGCGTCCCCACAGACAGGACATAGCAGGGAAAACCATGCCCTGAAACAACAGAAATAAAACAAATACTGACATCATGAAAGTAACACATGACTTCAGTAATATAACACGCCACTGACAGGTATGTAAGTTTTCTTTACGATTTTCTTCTACAGAATTATGTAATTATGTATTCTGAGGGATGTGTTTTATGCATAACACTACAGTTTAATGTGCAGTGGTGCTAAACACAGACACGGCATCTGATGGGGAAATCACCTTGCCCATCTTCATTTGCAGCTTTCCATCTACAGATTACACGTGCGACCGATTTTCATCTACAGACACGGCATATGTGATTGGTCACTTTGCCGATTTCTATCTATACTCACGGCATGAGACTGGGCAGCTTACTGATTCCATCTATAGACAAGGCATGTGATTGACTACCATACCAATTTCCATCTATAGGCAAGGCATGTGGTTGGCCAACTTTTCATCGACATACAAGACGTGTGGTTGCTCAGCTTGTCGATTTTCATCTATGGACAAGGCGTGTGGTTGGTCACCTTACGGATTTCCATCCGTGCACAAGGCATGTGGTTGGTCACCTTATCGACACCCATCTGCAGACAAGGTACCTGATTGGTTAAATCACTGATCTTCTTGTGGTTGTTTAACGTAGCCATTTTCATTTACAGACAATTAGACGTCTGATTGGACGATTTTCATCTGCAAGCCAGGGAAGGCTAACTTACCGATGCGAGACCCGCCACAACTCTTAGTGCAAATGAAAGGTACGTGTGAGCACGTGACGCCACTGGAAACAAGATGGTGGCCACGACCAGCAGAATAAAGCTGTAGCCTATGACGTCACGTGAGCCGTACCGTCGTGCCAGCCAGCCCCCAGGAATCTGAGTGACGATGTAACCGAAATAAAATGAGGCCAGAAGCTTGGACTGAAGGGACCGATCCCACGTAAATTCTCCACCCTACCACAAAAAGGTATTTGATACAGTTTGTTAGTTGTACACGTAACTGGCGAAATCAAATTGAAAATCACAAATTACTGGTATATACATTCATTTACTAATAAAAATAAATTTGAGTTTAACGGTTAGATTTGGAGAAGCCAATCTTGGAGGAAACTTCGCTGTGAAAATAGGCCACTTTGCCAGATGAGCTCCAAACTGTCGATGGGAACAAGATTAGAACCCACCAACTTTTGGTGATAAAGGTCAGATGTATATCATGATGTTTCATCCAGTGCGTTTGTAGGAGGCTTCCCAAATTTTGAGCAAGAAAGATCGTGGTTAGAGAACTAGCGAAGCCTATTGACTCGGGAGTCTCTCACCAGTGCTACCCCAGTGAGTCCAGTTCATGGTAGCCTTCTTCTCCGGTCGTACGTGAGAAGATCAAATAGCAAATTGGGGAGGGTCGTTGGTTCGTTTCAAACGTGGTTGTGGCAATGAGTTTTGCGATTACTGAAAAAATGAGATACTTTAGTGTGTACGGCTTGAAACACCAATCAAATCAATCAATAAATAAAGAAATGCAAGAGTTATCAGGTAACGTACACTAGGAGGTTAGCACGCCAGACCGGCGCAATGACCCAGGAGCTTCTCACCAATGCGGTCGCTGTGAATTCAAGTCCAGCTCATGCTGGCTTCCTCTTCCGTCGTAAGTTGAGATGTCTTCCAGCGGAAGGTCGAGGGGTTCCGCCGGACTCTGCCCGGTTTCCTCAATGCTGGCCGCCGTTGTATAAGTGAGATATTCTTGAGTATGGCGTAAAACACCAATCAAATAAATAAAATATAGAATGTAAAATGTGACCGAGTGATTTACAGAACTTCTTGTCTTAAACAGAAACATATAGTGTCGAAATTGGATAAAAAGCTAAAAGTTGTTGAAATCTTGCCCTTTGAATGAATTGCTTTTCAAAAACGCACATACCTGACCAATCAAGGATTTTGCAGACATCGCTTCCGAACCACACATCCGGTAATTCTCCACGATCGAGAAGTTAATCGGCACAAAAGCGGAATCGTTTCCGATCCACGGAGAATACTGAGAAAGGTTTGGTTCCCTAATTAAGCTTGTGGCATTGGATGGGATCACCATACAGACGATGGCGAAACCTAAATTTGCCCTCATAGCTAAGACGAACATACAGCCAGTCATACTTATGAAGCAGATCTGATATCTTCGAGAGATGGCGTCTCGAACTGAAAAAGAGAAACAAAATATTAAACTTTCTTTTAATAGTTTTCTTTTGTTGTTTTGTTGATGGTTTTTCTCTTTGTGCACAAAGGGATGAGAGAATGGCCCGAGTAATTTTATTTATTTACTTATCTGATTGGTGTTTTACACCGTAATCAAGAATATTTCACCTGTACAACGGCGGCCAGCATTATGGTGGGAGGAAACCGAGCAGAGCCCGGGGGAAACCCACGACCATCCGCAGGTTGCTGACAGACCGTTCCCACGTACGGACCTGAGTAAAGAAAAAATTACATGTCACATTAGTTTCGTGTTAGTTACCTAGCAATAGCAGGTAAAGAAATCCTATGCTCAGAAGAGAATTGGTTGTAATATTCTTGAGTTATCCGTTTAGAAAACTATAACTTATGACTGACTATATAAATCTGAACAAACACCTGCACTCATCACGTTACCGGCCCGGATAGCACAGTTGGTAGAGCGTCCGCTTCGGGACCTGTAGATCCAGGATCAATCCTTGATCGAGTCACACCTAAGACTTTAAAAAAGAAAGTTGTAACTTCCTCTTTTTGGCGTTCAGCATGAAGGGGATAGTGCAACGACTGATTGATCAGTATAATGGCTCGGGCGGGGCAACTTACTTGCCATCGGTAAGTCGCCTTAGTGAAGCAGCACTAGATAAAAGAGCGGTGGAAATCCGTCCTGCAACAAGGAGGCACATTACACGCACATGCACCCAAAGGATTCCTTCGTCATCATATTACTGAAAAATTGTTGAGTACGACGTTAAACCCCAAGCACTTATTCACTCACTCATCACGCCGTCAGTTAAAACGAATTCATGCTTGCAAATTCTTGTTTGAAATGAAATTAGCTCTTTGGCTCAAATAAGTGCCGTAGAGTCAAATGTTCTCATGACTACTCCGGTGTACGCTGGTAGTGGCCCTATCCCCATAACATCGGCGGTGGGGGGAATGTTTTATATTCGTGAATGAAGTTAGTTGGACATATAGCAGGTCTAAACATCATCTAAAGCTGCGTCGACGATGAAGCTGAAATATTACCAGCTTCCACTCAAGCCATACCCAAATTCCTCAGTCTTTTCGCATATAAAAGACCGACTTTGAGTGCGTTCTAAGTGCCTTTTGAATTTGATCAATTTGTTGGAGACACAACTGGCCTGCAAGTTTCACTGCTTCAAAGAAGGTATAATTTTTATCAGTCTACCCAGAAAAACGCCATCAAAATGTGCTTGAATAGACTCTTGCAAACATGTGAAAATGTTAAACAATTACAGTAATCATTCATTCGTCCAATCAGAAGATGCATTTAAACTACCAAAATTCAGCTGGGAGCGAACAAAGTACCGTGGTAACCTCTCTGGATTCGAAAATAGGATCTTTCGGACTTTAATCTGCACTTCTGTCACTACATTGAGCTAATGGAAAATCTCCCGGGCGGTCTCCATTTAGCCAGCATACATCCTACACTGTTGTATCAGAGAGATACGGCTAGTGCAAGAAAAAACAAACAGCATGGCAATGCCTTAGTTATATAACATCTCTTAACCATGTTTTGCCAAGCTGACACTCCTCATCAGCCGGTGCAGAGAGGAATGTCTGGTTTTGTACGTGAAAAAGGTAGCCGAGTATTGTCAGATGTCGTGGCCTGGTTAGTATTTATAGCTAAAGGGGCTGAGTGCTTGTGTACACGTTCCAGCAGCTTCGCCGCTTCATTGATACTCAAACGGGGCTTCAAAACTGCATGCATTAGTCTGAGGTTTGCAGGCATTTGACTAACTTACGGTTGCATTTTGTCTCCTTTTCCTGTCTTTCCTCCATGACTGTTTCGGTGCATTCATCCATGACAGCCACATGCACCCAGCCTAGAGTCCACCATACGTGAAAAGGGAAAGGAAGAGGAGTTTCTTGACCCAAATGTAACTGGGGGTGAAAGGTGAAGGCCTCTACGCAGGGAGCCTCAGGCAACACACGCGCAAATATTAGCTCATTTAGTCCCAACGTCAATTTTACAGGCTTTTCTTTCTACTTCCGCTCCACTGTCGAGCGATGTCACTTTTCCGTGTGTTTAACTTTGCCAAGCCATAACAGAAACACAGCTATGTTCATTTGTCTCGACACGATTTCACTGCCCCATTGTACTTCAAAATAATGTAACATGCTCGACGTTTAACGCTAGCTGTGTGAGGCTATTTAAATCAGCGTACGTGATATCTGAATCCCAAAAAACGATGTGACATTTGAACAGATGTCAAAACATTTCTTTTTGTTGTCCGTTATGTCAGCCTTTGCCAATACAGGTGTTACAAATCCGATATGAATAATCCGTGACTCAAATTATGGAATTATTCATATATTAAGTATAATAACACACAATAGTTGTAGTGTTACGTTACGAAGAGTTACATAATAAAAAGCAGCAACCCACACCCGAATTATACTTCGTCATTTTGTCGTTGTTTTTTCTGACCCATACTGGATGTGTTACAGGGAATACTAACAAAAAGAATAATAATAGAAAGCGAATAAAATACAAACGTGGTAACGGACGGTAAAAACTAACAAACTTGATTTGATCCAAACAATACAGACGCAGGCCTGTTTAGAATGTTGTACACAGGTAAAAGTCAACCATCAAATTTAGCGGGGCCTCCGTGGCTCAGTTGGTTGGCGCGATAGCGCAGCGTAATGACCCAGGAGTCTCTAACACCAAAGCTGTCGCTGTGAGTTCAAGTCCAACTCATGGTGGCTTCCACTCCGACAGTACGTGGGAAGGTCTTGCAGCAACCTGCGCATAGTCATGGGTTTCACCTGGATTCTGCCTGGTTTCCTCCCACTATAATGCTGGCCGCCGTCGTATAAGTGAAATATTCTGAGTACGACGTAAAACACCAATCAAATAAATAAATAAATCAATCAATCAAATTTAGCAGCAAATCTCTTGTTGGGACCGTCCCCTCGTCCATTTGTACTGATAAAACAGTTATGCTCGCTGTGTGTTCTTTTTTGTCGTCGGCAGTTTGCAGTTTTAAGTTAAACAAACGAGAATGGATGCATGTACGTTGAATTACATAGATTCTTGAAGGGTACCATATTTAATATATTTATTTATTTGACTAATGCTATTAACGCCGCATTCAAGAATTTATGTTTCTCTCGACCTTTTCAATCTAGGGGCCGAACATTTAAAAAGAGTCCAAATAACTTGCATACGGCCAACTGATCACCGAGATGAAGTTGGTGGGTTGAGCTGGGGTTAATCCTTTACCAGCGTGGTGCTCGCCGGGTTCTCTACAGTCTTCAGGCTGTGAAAGCTCTTGCACTAACATGAAAGGCCATTCATTTGCGAAGTCGTGTGTTCGAATCCAGCTCTCGCGGGCTCGGCTATGATTTTAAGTCAGATTTTAGCCAGGACTGTGGTTTACTCCAGGCACTCAGGTTTTCTGCGGGCACTCAGGTTTATTCCGGGCACTCCGGTTTACTCCAGACATTCCAGGTTTCCCCAGGCACTCCGGTTTATCCCAAGCCCTCGGTTTACCCCAGGCACTTCGGTTCACTTCGAACCACACCAGTTTTTTTCCGGGTACTCCGGTTTTCTCCAGGCACTCCGGTTTACCCTAGGCACTCCGGTGTATTCTGGACACTCCGGTTTACTCCCCACACGTCTGTTTACTTCGGTCACCCCGTTTTTTTTTCAGACACCCCGGTTTACTCCAGGCACTCCTGTTTACTCTAGGCGCTCCGGTTTTCCAGGCACTCCGGTTTACTCCAGGAACTCCGGTTTACTCCAGGCACTCCGGTTTGCCCCAGGCACTTCGGTTTACACCAGGCACTCCGGCTTTTCCAGACACTCCAGTTTACTCCAGGCACTCAAGTTTTCTCCACTGACAAACCTAACCACTATCATTGACAAATTCTTGAGCACGACATCGAACAACAATCAGACAGATAAGTAAATTTTTGCATACTCCTGGCATTGTTACGTGAAATTGCTATAAATAGGGAAAGACTTTAGTTCTGCATACTTGACGTTTGTGACCTCCGGACAGGAGAATCAATGACAACTGGCAGAAAAACCTATGCTGAACAAATACGTAGTCATCCGTAATTTACATCTCGATAACGGAGAAAAAGCGGAGGTATTTTCGTCTGAATTATATGCACTATCTTAAGCTATCAGCTGGAGAAGAAACGTGTTTTCTGTTGTTTGTCGTGTTAGTCTTATGCTTTATTCTTCTTCTGTCTGAATTTTGCTGAAATCTCGAGAGAGCCATGGGATTTTGCGAGATGGGTTTTATTGCGAGAATTGTGAGTTTACACGGAATATGTAGATTTCACCACGCGCGAGCTAATGTGTATGGGAAGATTACTTATTCGTCTGTCCTCTGTGTGTGTGTGGTGAAATTATCTCACGCAATGTGCTCGGGTAAGTTGGATAAAAGTCAAAATGAATAACAATTAAAAGATACAGTTCATTCAAATCCAGTGTATATAGTACATGGCTTTTCCCAAATGTGGTGATAAATTTTTTCCATTAACTGTAGAATTTACAGATAAGAAAATAATTAGATATAACACAATATAATATACTGCAAATTCGTTTCAATGGCCTGTGTTAAAAAACTGGCTATTAAATGTAAAAGAAAGCATACGTATATGTTAGCAGAAACAGAAAACTACACTTTATTATCAACATTTACGATCTCCTACACACCTCTATCTCCTATACATCAAAGATAACTATTGTTTCTGATACACTTGCGAAGCAGCGTGTTTATAAATAATAACACAGTGCTGTTACACTGTCTTAGCAACGCTTTATTCAATGCGTACTCTACGGAAATGACTCTGTACAAATTTGCACATCCACAATGATAAGTGTATCAATGGTGCATACTTTGTGTACTCTTGTGCTCTTATGTGGATGTGCGTTTTTGCCACTACATCCTGTACACTTGTACACAGTCGTTTTTAGCCAGTAAAGCAAATCGCCTGATTACTTAGTATTCTAGTGATGCTTATTCCCTTTATTTGTCTTTGGTCTGCAGTAAACTATGTGTACTCAAAAAATTAACTTGTTCTTTTTAACAGAAAATCTGTTGTCTGAGTGAAGCTTGAACGTATTTTGTTATTATAACACAATATTCCGCCATATTCAAAATAGCATCCTGTTAGTCTAATAGAGTCTTTGTGATGAATTGATTACATTGTGTGTTATATTTAACAGAATAATCTGTTGCTATAACAAAATATATTCTAGCATATCTCAGACAATAGACTTTGTGTAAAACTTAACAGATTAATTTTTTGGGTGTATGCATATGTACATGTATGTATATTTGGGTTTCATGGTCGGCTGCAGTAAAGCTGGAAACAGCCACGAATGTAACAGCAGGGTAAAAAGGCCTTATAGTTACTAGAGTATCGACCAGTGTGTGTAGGGGTGGGGAATCTTTGTGTTCGTCTCATGAATGGTACTAACTGTGTTGTTGTTGTTGCTGTTGTTAGTTGTTTATATAGAAAACAGCTTGGGTATATGGATATCAATTTGACCGGCATTTTCATGCTTACAACGTATATTTCAAATTTTATTGGCATCACGATTGTTAGGGGCTAGATGTCTTCTCCATTGCTGGCCAGTCATCTACGCAAACTTGACGGTTGATTCTACTAACGTACAGCAAAGTAAAATATGGAAACATCATTGTCAGCCGACCAGTAATCCATAGGCTAAGCTCAAAGTTAGCGATCCAGTAGTCATTATGTTAAGCTCAAGGTGAGCCGACCAGTAGTCCTCATACTAAGGTCAAAGTTAGCGATCCAGTAGTCATTATGTTAAGCTCAAGGTGAGCCGACCAGTAGTCCTCATACTAAGGTCGAAGTTGGCCAACCAGTGGTCATTATGCTGAGCTCCAAGTGGGCCGACCATTGGTCATTGTGTTAAACTCGAAATGAGCCGACCAGCGGGTCTCATGCAAAGCTCGAAGTGGGTCGAGCAGTAGTCATTATGTTGAGCTCGTCAAGTCGGTCAACCATTGGTCATGATGCATATTAGCATAGGGAGCAATTCTGAAGCCAGTACCTTGGTGGTAGATATCTGCTTTATATATTCCAAAGTATGGGAGACAAGATACTTCGCTGCAACCTGGTAATTTTGCCTTATATATTGAACCCATGGTGGAGTGCGCCCGAATTTCTATGCATTGTGATACCACCTGCTGCAGAAACACAAACAACCACCGAAACCAACCTCCCAATCCGGTTGGTGCTCGTGACACATTAACTGCCATACTGGGTACTTGTGCTTGGTGTGGGTAGATAGGGTTATATAACAACAATATCGTATTTACAGTAAAACCAATTTGCTACCTAAACATATGCGAGAAAGACAATCACGTATGTTTATCCTGTATATTTTCCTTGCAGTTTGTGCATGATTTTATTGGCTGTTGTCAAAACAGAGAACTTTGTTAATGTCAGTGCGCACGTCATATTTAGCACCTGAAGAGATGACGCCTCCCACAGTTAATCAGAGCATTGTAGTTTTTCTTTTCACTCGAAAGTCGTTTTAGAGGTGTGGTTTGGCTGGATAAATTAGCTCCCGGTTTTCTCAAACTTTACGGATTATGGGTAGTTTTGAATGGAAGGAAGTAAGAAAATGGACTGGTGTGTTAATCTCCCTGCCACTCTCCGTCATCTGTGGGTTTGACCTGGCCTTCACTGTGTACGCTGTACCCTTGAAAGAGCACTTCAACTACACCCAAACACAAGGTATTGTAGTATTTTTTCTTGCATTGATTTTAAACAGTAAACCGCGAATTGAACAGTCCTGAAATTCAGGATACCTGCTTTATACGTGTTGGTCACATAAAGCTTTTACTGCTTGCTGTAAACTTCTGTTTTGATACGCAGATCACTGATTTACTTCTTAGGATTCTCGCTCGTTGACTCATTTGCCTAAGCGACGTGGTCACTGGGCAATGCAGTCCCAGGCTCAAATCCAGATTTCGCTAGATCGACTGCGAATTAGTCAGGATATGTGTCAAATATCTGGCGAAGGGCGGAAGTTTAGAAGAAAAGAAGCATGAGACCAAACTTATATATACATCGATAAATTCCCACAAGTAGTATACAAGGCAGATGTTTTTCTCTTTCACAACCAAGACATCGCTGTTCAAAGTAAGCAAGTTCGCGCACATTGAGACAATTGAAGCCACCGCCATGTTACCAGTTTTAGCCATTCAGATGCGGATTATTTTGGTAACCCTAGCACACAGCTGTTTACTCTGACGTCATCGGAACACTGCTTTGCCTTTAAGCATGTGGTTGTGTGTCATGAGTAATTTCCGGTTGCTCTAACATGACCTCGTGGGAATTCTCGATTAAATGGTGCTTTATAGAGTTACCAAGCACGAAAGCGAAGCGAGGTAGCGAGGTAGCGAGGCATCGAGATAGTGAGGTAACGACGCAGCGAGGTAGTGAGGTAGCGAGGCAGCGAGGTAGGGAGGTAGTGAGGTGACGAGGCAGCGATGCGAGATAGCGAAGTAGCGAGGTAGTGAGGTAACGAGGTAGCGATGCGAGATAGCGAAGTGACAAGGTATAGATGAGAAGGTAGAGAGGCAGCGAGGCAGCGAGGTAGTGAGGTAACGAGGCAGCGAGGTAGGGAGAGAGCGAGGTAGCGAGGTAGAGATGCGAGATAGATAAGTGGCAAGGTGGTGAGGTAACGAGGTAGCGATACAAGATAGCGAAGTAGGGAGGTATCGAAGAGAAACAGCAAAGTAACGAGGTATCGACGAGAAGCAGCGAAGCAGCGAGGTAGCGATGCAAGATAGCGAAGTAGGGAGGTAGTGAGGCAATGAGGTAGCGATGCGAGATAGCGAAGTGACGAGGTATCGACGAGAAGGTAGAGAGGCAGCGAGGCAGCGAGGCAGCGAGGTAGTGAGGTAACGAGGCCGCAAGGTAGGGAGGTAGCGAGGTAGAGATGAGAGATAGCTAAGTGGCGAGGTAGTGAGGTAAGGAGGTAGCGATGCGAGACAGCGAAGTAGGGAGGTATCGATGAGAAACAGCGAAGTAACGAAGTATCGATGATAAGCAGCGAGGCAGCAAGGTATTGCGGTAACGAGGCAGCGTTTCGAGATAGCAAAGTAGCGAGGTATCGATGAGAAGCAGCGAGGTAGGAGGTATCAAGGCAGCGAGGCAGTGAGGTAACGAGGCCGCGATGCGAGATAGCGAAGTAGCCAGTTATCGATGAGAAACAGCGAGCTAGCGAGGTAAAGAGGCAGCGAGGCAACGAGGCAGAGAGCTGGCGAGGTGTGGAGCAGTTATTATAAGATGAGATCAGTTCTTGCACCCCATTGCCTTGTTAAGTATTGCATCACTCAACACGACCCAAAAGCCTCTCTCCATTGCGGTCCCTGTGAGTTCAAGAACAGCTCTGACTGGCTTCCACTACAGTCTGTCACCAACTTGCTGCTGGTCGTAGGTTTTCCGCAGGCTTTGCCTGATTTCCTTCCACCATAATGTTAACTATAAAACAACAATTGAGTAGAATAAATAAATAAATAAATAAATAAAGGACCTGGTAAGGTATCACGAAGAATTGGCCCCCGAGAGGCAGGATAAGAAAGTACAAATTACAAAATCCCAGCACGACTGTGTAAATTTCCAAATCGGAAGTACCCATACAAGTTATATGGGTAATATGGCCAATTTTATGACCAATTTTTCGTTCAAATAAGACACCGTGTACTAGATACTGTGTTTTCAATTTACAGTATGAATATCAACGTTAATCAAAACATATCTTTACTAAAACTTGTATGTGTGTATATTTTGTTTTGGTTAAAGTTTGTCTTCATATGTAAAACATAAACCTTATAATGTGATAAATTTTGGTTATGGCAAGTTTTGGCAAGTTTAAAATCCGTATTTCTGCCATCTTGTCAGGCATACTTCATAGTACAGTGAACCAACCAAGTCACTGTGGAGAACGGGTTACACCTCAAAGAAGAGTTTTTTTCGTTTGGAAACATACTTTTTGTGTAAATAAAGATATAGGCCATCTTGCAAAATCCTGTCCCGCCGCCACCTCCCTCACCCAACCCCTTTTCACCCCAATTCGCATGGTTTCCTTGCACAAATCGGCTAAACAAAAGTTCTGATCTACCTATGTAAAATATCTAGAGCCTGGCAATTAGAGTTTTTTGATTTCAACCGGCATCGCTTCCGGCCAAGTGCCTGAAGAACGCGACTAAGGCCCCCCAACTTACTCCCACTTCGCTACCTCTCTGACTGGTCACCTCGCTGCCTTGCTACCTCGTTACCTTGACCTTTACAAAGGTTGAGGTAGCAAGGCAGCGAGGCAGCGATGTGAGGCAGCGATGTAGTGAGGTTATATTAATCTTTGTACCTCGCTGCCTCTCATCGTTACCACGTTATCTCGCTTCTCTACCTCGTTACCTCGCTTCGCTACCTCGTTACCACTCCACCTCGCCCTGTGCTGGAATGGTCCAAGTACCGATGTGTCCTCTATCGGCTTTCATATCTTGCATGGCGATCAGTTGAAGGCCACACCATGGTAAATACTGGTCGGTCCGTTGTCAGTCAAAAATAGAGGGACAGTAACTCTGAGTATTGAAGTTATAGTTTTCAATCTATATTTCGGCGACTGCTTCCGTATCTTACTAAATAACGACACAAACACACAGACCTAAGTGTAGATTGACAACCATGGCTACATGACTTTAATACTCGGAGTTACTTTCCATCTATTTCATGCAAAGCTGATGTCTGGAACTAACGCATTGTCAGTCATCTATGTCTGGTGTCATGGTCATGGCGTTTCAGTGAGAGAGCACTATACATATGTAGAGCTGGTGACTTCCTGCTACAAGGCGACACATTCAAGAAGTCTCTAAATTACACAGACAATATAATGTGCTGGTAATGTATATAAATATATACAATATTATATTGTATATATATATATATATATATCGTAATATTCCAATATTTCTACACGCAATGTCCAACTTGATTGTGACAGAACTCTTTAAGATTTGTGTAACTGTGCCTATATAATTGTACCACTTCACTTTATGTTTCGCACAAAATCAGAAGAATTTCTCCATTATTTGGTCTCTGTTTGCAGTGGAGGTGATAGCATCAGCTGGAATCATAGGTTTCGGATTCTCCGTAGTGCAGCCGTCCTTGGTGAAGCTATGCGGTGTGACCCTGACCTATGTCATATCGGGCAGCGCCGGCACGGGCGGCTTATGGCTACTCTGGCTGGCCTGTGCGAAACGGGACATTTTCAAAAACATGTTCCTGCTGGTGACAATTTTCCAACTAGTCGCTTGTAAGTAACGAAGTTTTACGGGCAGCCCCTTTGTACATCTTAGTTTACTAAATAACAATCGACTTTAATTAATGACGCACTACATTCGTTTATTTTAATTAATAAATACCTACATACATCTAAGTTCACTTGCTATCGTTCTACAAGCATTTGTGTTTTATAAATAAATAAATAAACAAACAAATAAATAAATATTTCTTGTGATACTTTCTTTGCCTGCAGGCTCCGGGATCGCCATAGCAGCGGCAATGACAGCCTCCACCACCGTGTCCCATTTTGACCTCTCCTCATCCGGGAAGATTGTGGCGGTTTACGCCGCTATGTACGCACTGGGCAAAGTGTTTTTCATCTACCTATTGGAGCTGGCGTTTGAAGAAGACGACAACCTGGGCGGTTTCTTCGTGACATCGGGGATATGTTTTCTTGTCTTGATGGTGTTCAGTGCTGTATTCCACAGGCCAAAACCCGTGAAGAAATCCGAAGAACTCAGCTTAGTAACCAAGGGCAACGACCATTTGGAAGCCAGGAACACTCAAACGATTGTCCCTTTGAAACACATCATAAACAGCTTAAAGGGCAGCTCGCTGTTTCACTTGACGTTTTGGCCAGCGGTCCTCATCTACTCCTGTAGCGTCACCATTATGAACAACCTTACGACAATTGTGCCGGAAGAGCACACTAAACCCAGCACGATCGTTACCGTCTTCTCCGTCGCTAACGCCGTTGTCAGGATTTTCGTCGGCATGGTGATGGACACATCCGGCTTCGTGAGCGTGCGCAGAAAACTCTATCTTAAAGTTGGCTTCAGTGCTTTTTTCCTCGCAGTGATGACAATGTACGCGATAGGCATAGACATCGACGACTTGTCCGTTCCGTTTGCCATCGGTTCGGGGATGTCCGTGGGTGCTTTGTTCGTCATCCCCGTGGCCATGTTGACGTACACGTTCGGTAAGGCTTACTACTCGTTCACATTCGGGCTCTTCCTCGGCACAGCCGCAATCTGCGTTCTGATTATACAAGTCATTGCTGGTTTGATTTACGACGACTGCGAGGATGGATTCCTGAAATATCCGATTAAAGAGAACTGCTTCTTCTGGCCTTTCATTCTCATCATCAACATCGCCGCCGTCACCATTTGCGCCATCATTGGCAATATTTATTATCAGTCCACGCGCCCAACTCGCACTACTGATGGGTTTCCGCAGGAATCGGACATTGATGGTACGCACAAACGATCAGGGTACATTTCATTCGAAGACGGGACCGAGACAGAGGGTAGCGACACTGGGAAGCACGTGGGTACAAGCGATGCTTTGATGGCAAACGGAACAGGAAAACATAACGGAAGCACCACCCTGCCTATCGGAACGGTGTCAAGAATTGGTGACGCCAACGGAGCAGTCACGGAAAACTCTTCTCTGAAGAGCAAGGGAAGAGTTCCGGACGCAAACAGCAATAGTTCGATGAACGAAAAAATCGTTTCTGGCCATTCTGTGTTGGATAACGGTGATAAAGGCAAGGGAGATAACCGAGATAACAGCAAAAATAATTTTTCAAATGTGGCTCTAGACTAAGGATCAAATTTTGGGTTTTTGTAGGATTAGGCCTTTGGTCACCGGCCTTGTCTATAAGCTTGCTGTTATGTGGCAGTCCATTGTATCTAGGACAGTTCAAACCCTGAAGATTTGATGTTTGGTTTGCACAATATTAAGACGTCATGTTTCTCACCCAGGATAGTCAGGGATACTGTGACACAGAGCGGGATATTAAACAAGTCGTAAAGAAGTAAAAATGTATATTTGACAGTTTTCTCCAATCAGAACAGAGATTTGGTATATATTTATTTGTTTATTTGATCGGTGTTTTACTCAAGAATATTTCACTTATACGACGGTGGCCAGCATTATGGTGGGAGAAAACCGGGCAAGGCCCCGGGCGAAACCCACGCCCATCCGCAGTTTGTTGCCAGACCTTCCACGTACGGCTGTGAGGGAAGTCAACATGAGCTGGACTTGAACTCACAGCGACCGCATCGGTGAGAGACTCCTGGGGCATAACGCTGCGCTAGCACGATTTGGTATATAAGGTAACGAAGTCAGACAGATATTTGGTACGCATATTTTCCTACACGTGAGTCTAT
This sequence comes from Liolophura sinensis, assembly GCF_032854445.1. NCBI lineage: Eukaryota > Metazoa > Mollusca > Polyplacophora > Chitonida > Chitonidae > Liolophura > Liolophura sinensis. The sequence goes on along the minus strand of NC_088307.1, from coordinate 29,161,613 downwards.
TGACAGGTTGGCATGTTGTTAATCCGTTCTAATCAGGGATGCGTCTGTTTGAAACAAATTAATTGTTATAAATACAAGGGCACTGTTAATTTACATACTGCTAATTTTGAATGTGCAGAAACAATAAAAGATTCTTTTCCACATTACCAGGTACTGTTTCGATAATTATATACGTAGCAATTCGATAAAGATAACAAAAGTACTTGTAATAGCCTGGTATTGACTGCCCTGTTTGAATCTATTCATGTGGGTATAAATATTCAGTCTTTATTGGGGGTATAAAATAGAAGGCAGTTAAAACATGTACAGACACAGAGTGTATGTATAAATGTAAATAAAACAAAAAACCAAGGGTTGCAAAACTCTATTCTTCTTTTTGTTATATTCGGCTCTTTTCAACCTTTTGTTTTTTCAAACTTCAAAACAACCATGAGTGGAACACGCCTCCCAGTAATGATGATGTCTCACGCGCATAACATTTCCATTATAGTATAAAAGTACGGTAAAATGTTTTCTTTTTCGTAAGCCGCATTCTTGGCGGGTTAACCGAAGAAGATGCTCGAGAGACGGAATTTCAACATATTTATTTGATGACAGTTTTACGCCGTATTCAAAAATATTTTAATTGCTTTGGACAGCGGCCAACATTATGGCCAGCATTTCCTGGGAGAAACCCATGAGCATAAGCAGGTTGCTGACAGACCTTGCCACGTACAGCTGGAGAGGAAAACATCATGAGTTGGACTCGAACTCAGAAAAACCGCATTGGGTGATAGGTTCCTGACTCAATGTGCTGCAGTAGCACAATAACCACTAGGCCACGGAGGCCCTGCGGAGCTTGTACATGCAGTAGACTTGTTCGTATAATAACGGACTGCTGGATTCCTAACGTTTGATGTCGGTCTCAGAAATTTTTCACTTATACGACGGCGGTCAGGTCTATGAGTGAAGGAAACGGAGGGGGAAACTGAGAACCTGTGCTCTTGACAATCCTCCGGACTGAAATCCGCATCCGAGAACAACGGCCTCATTCGACGAACTCGCAGGTGCTAGCGTCTCAGGTATCTAAGCCAGAGGAACCGACTTTACCAGCTGAACATGCATAGAAAGCGGCCACAGGTGAACATGTCGACTTGACACTTCGGATATACACAGCGTCCAGAATGAAAATCTTATTTCTGGGTTGTCTGTTTGCGGCAGTTGTCAGCTATCACAACGACGTGCAATAAGTCAGGTTGTAAATATATACGTACCTCTTACTTTAAATACAGCGAACAGTGATCCAAAACCAATAACTGTAGATTGCCCTGACGTTTGTTCGGCTAAGGATGGCCCCAAACCAACGTCTGAGCGCTCACCATTAAATAAAGCATCAGTAAAAGTATCGATATAAACACCACTACAAGCAGGTGACGAAAAGCATCAATATAAACATCACTACAAGGAGGCGATGATAAGCATCGATATAAACATCACTACAAACAGGCGACGATAAGTATCGACATAAACACCACTACAGGCAGGCGACGAAAAGCATCAATATAAACACCACTACAAGGAGGCGATGATAAGCATCGATATAAACATCACTACAAACAGGCGACGATAAGTATCGACATAAACACCACTACAAGCAGGCGACGAAAAGTATCGACATAAACACCACTACAGGCAGGCGACAATAAGCATCGACATAAACACGACTACAAGCAGGCGACGATAAGTATCAATATAAACACCACTACAAGGAGGCGATGATAAGCATCGATATAAACATCACTACAAACAGGCGACGATAAGTATCGACATAAACACCACTACAAGCAGGCGACGAAAAGCTTCGATATAAACACCACTACAAACAGGTAACGATAAGTATCGTCATAAACACCACTACAAGCAGGTGATGATAAGTATCGATAAAAACACCACTACAAGCAGGTGATGATAAGCATCGACATAAACACCACTATAAGCAGGCGCAGATAAGTATTGACATAAACACCACTACGAGCAGGTGACGATAAATATCAGTATAAACACCACTACAAGCAGGTGATGATAAACATCGATATAAATATCACTACAAGCAGGCGACGATAAGCATCGATATCAACACCACTAAAAGCAGGCGACGACAGACATCGCTGTAAACACCACTACAAGCAGGTAACGATAGGTATCGTTATAAACACCACTACAAGCAGGCGACGAAAACCTTCGATATAAACACCACTACAAGAGGCGACGAAAAGCTTCGATATAAACACCACTACAAACAGGTAACGATAAGTATCGTTATAAACACCACTACAAGCAGGCGACGAAAAGCTTCGATATAAACACCACTACAAACAGGTAACGATAAGTATCGTTATAAACACCACTACAAGCAGGCGACGATAAGCATCGATATAAACACCACTACAAGCAGGCGACGAAAAGCTTCGATATAAACACCACTACAAGCACGTGATGATAAGTATCGATATAAACACCACTACAAGCAGGTGATGATAAGTATCGATATAAACACCACTACAAGCAGTCGACGATAAGTATCAATATAAACACCACTACAAGCAGGTGATGATAAGCATCGACATAAACACCACTACAAGCAGTCGACGATAAGTATCGATATAAACACCACTACGAGCAGGTGACGATAAACATCGATATAAACACCACTACAAGCAGGCGACGAAAAGCTTCGATATAAACACCACTACAAACAGGTAACGATAAGTATCGTTATAAACACCACTACAAGCATGCGACGATAAACATCGATATAAACACCACTACAAGCATGCGACGAAAAGCTTCGATATAAACACCACTACAAGCAGGTGATGATAGGTATCGATATAAACACCACTACAAGCAGTCGACGATAAGTATCGATATAAACACCACTACAAGCAGGCGATGATAAGTATCAATATAAACACCACTACAAGCAGTCGACGATAAGTATCAATATAAACACCACTACAAGCAGGTGATGATAGGTATCGATATAAACACCACTACAAGCAGTCGACGATAAGTATTGATATAAACACCACTACAAGCATGCGACGATAAGTATCGCTATAAATTCCACTGTAAGCAGGTGATGATAAGCATCGAAATAAACACCAATATCAGCAGGTGAGGATGAGCATCGCTATATACACCTCTCTTGACGTTAAGAATCGATATAAACATCCCTTTAAGCAGATGATGATAAACATCGATATAAACACCAATATATGCAGGTGACGAAAAACATCGCTATAAACACCTCTATAAGCAGGTGACGATAAACATCGCTATATACAGCTCTCTTGACATTAAAAATTGATATGAACATTGCTTTAAGCAGGTGATGATAATCATCGCTATAAACACCTCTATCAGCACGTGACGAAAAGCATCGCTATAAACACCTCTATCAGGTGATGATAATCATCGCTATAAACATCTCTTTAAGCAGGTGACGAAAAGCATCGCTACAAACACCTCTATCAGCACGTGACGAAAAGCATCGCTATAAACACCTCTATCAGGTGATGATAATCATCGCTATAAACATCTCTTTAAGCAGGTGACGAAGAGCATAGCTACAAACAACTCTATCAGCACGTGACGAAAAGCATCGCTATAAACACCTCTATCAGGTGATGATAATCATCGCTATCAACACCATTATAAGGAGGTGATAAGGAGTTGACGAAAAGCATCGCTATAAACACCAATATATGCAGGTGACGAAAAGCATCGCTACAAACACCTCTATCAGCACGTGACGAAAAGCATCGCTATAAACACTTCTATCAGGTGATGATAATCATCGCTATAAACACCAATATATGCAGGTGACGAAAAGCATCGCTATAAACACCTCTATCAGCACGTGACGAAAAGCATCGCTATAAACACCTCTATCAGGTGATGATAATCATCGCTATCAACACAATATAAGCCACTGATGGAATGTTTGAATCTATTGTGTTATTATAACGTAATGCTGTGTCATATTTACTATAATGTTAAATGTGGAAACGGTAAGGCCCCTACATGTGCTATATGTAACAGAATTGTCTGTTGGAATATAATAGAATTTCTAGCATAAATAAATAACAGATTATTTTGGAGTCCACATAAAGGCACAATTATGAGATCGATATATATTATGTTAATTCGATGTCACTGGAACATTGATCACAATCAATCAATCTCTCTTCAACTTTCATTGTGTTGGACGCATTTGTACTTTGATGATTAAACATGGTTATAATTAATGCAGATAATTGCAGAGACTTAAATAAAACCTAGATTATATACACACAGAATGGTTAAGCAATCATTGCAGCTACGTATCATAGGAATCTCACTGCACCTGTACTTTGGAAAAGTCATCGGTCATTGCATGGGAACTAACAGAAAATGACACAATCAACAAACTCAAATCACTAAAGCATGTTTACTTTACAAGAAGAAATATTTCACGTAGTTTCAATAACATATTCTATATGGATTTTCACAATCTTGCAGAAGAATGAATGAATGTATGAATGATTATGCCTTGAAGAAATCACTAGAAAAATATGCTTCTTCGGCCACTAGGACACATTCATAAGTGTTAGGCTCTAACAGTTGCTCTTATGGTTGCGCGGAAGCGGTAGATCCAGGCTCGATCCTGGGTCGGGTCACACCTAAGACCTTAAAAAAGAGGAAGTTGTAACTTCCTCGCTTGGCGTTCCGCATGAAGGGGGATAGTGCAACGACTGGTTGACCCGTTATCAGTGTATTGGCTCGGGCGGGGCTGCTTACATGCCTTCGGTTAGTCGTCTCAGTGAGGCAGCACTAGATAAAAGAGCGGTGGAAATTCGTCCTGCAACAAGGAGGCACACTGCATACACTCTAAAGACTCTTTCGTTGTCATATGACTAAAAAAATAAATAAGTGCGACGTTAAACCCCAAGCACTCACTCACTCATGGTTGCGTCACTCGAATGACGTATCGACGTTGAGACTAACGACATGCAACTTACAACTGTATTACAACAAGGTGCTTCACTAGCGCAAGTGCACGGTAACCCAAGCTAGCTGAACACTCTACAGTGCCACCCATAATTACCTGGCATGTGGCGTGTGCTGGTTCCGTAAGTCATCTGAAGAGCAGATATATGAAAGCCAGCATGAGTAAACTGCTCTTTTAACTGCAATACCAGCCAAAGTCCGCCATGTTTTGAATTCGAACTTCAACCAAATCCCGGCAAAGCTTGTACTGGGTGTTCAAAAACAGTTTGATAAATATATTTTTAAAAATGTTCAAACATGTAGAAATTAAGAAAGCTGACATACATGGACTGACGCGAGCACCTTACATGTGCGTGTAGGCCTACGTTGTATGTCAGATTATCTGGGCCGACATAGACCGTGACAAGTGAACAACATTACACGATTAAAGGAGAGAGAGAGAGAGAGAGAGAGAGAGAGAGAGAGAGAGAGAGAGAGAGAGAGAGAAGTAAAAAAAATGCCGGATTTGTTATCACATACATCAGGATCTATTAGTGACAGTGCGGACGTGACGAGTACAATGTCAGCATGTCCTACAGGCCTACCCCAAATTGTCATTGACACGATCAGGTACACCCCAAATTGTCATTGACACGATCAGGTACGCCATTTAGCCGGTGTAAAGATCTCTATTTATTATTTATCCCGTTTTATAGGAGCGCAGCAGTCTAAGCCGTTATTCAACGTGCACTGTGTAAACTGGCTTTTCACCAAGGAAGTCACAGGTTCATACCCAGCGCATGTTTAGTTCTACTTCGGCTTTAAGTCAGGCGGTTTGTCAGGTACCTGGCGAAATAGGGCGGTAGTTTTTTCTTGGCTGGGGGCATTTTCTTTTTTTCTTTTTTTTTTACCAATATTAAACACGATCGTCGGTGTGAGTACCAAAAAAAAAAAAAGAAAGAAAGAAATTATTCATCCTTAAGTATCCATAAGTAAACATCAGTCGTGTAGATGACGAAATAAACGATACCGGTATGCATATATAGCCTATGCACATCTATAGATGTGTGTGTTCTGTTTATTGAGTTTCTGTTACCGATTCGGTTCGGTGGAAAATAAACCAAACTGTTATGAAAGACAGACAATGTGGACTTACTTGATAAAATGATATGATAAATGATAAAGATGAGCTATACGACAGTCGGATTTCACCCACGAGAGCCTCGCAGACAATCCCCAGCAGCTCTCAGCGCACGTCGACAGCGGCACGGACGCACGTGTTCAGGTTCTCGACGTCACAGCGGAGAACACAACCCACGGCTCGGCCTAGAGAGGCGTTAGGTGAGGGATTTACATGGGCCGCCTAGATCGTAAACTCGAGGTTGGTCAATGGTAGATGGTGACAGCTAACAGGACCGTTGACAATGGCTCTCCAGGCATGTAGAAAGTGTGATGTGTTGCTGGTGTTGAGATTGGTCAAGCCAGGCGAACTGAGGAATGGCAGAACTGTTTGTACACGTGCGGCATACACGAGATTTCATCAGACTGGTCGATCCATGAAGACAACGGCTTACCGGCCCGCAAAGAACGGGATTATCGCCAGACAATTCACCTCCTCACACACGTTATTGGCGAAGTCTGACCCTGACAATAACAAATACCAGGTGGTTGTGGTTGGAGGGGGGACAGGCGGGTGTAGTGTGGCCGCAAAGTATGCCAGGAAGCTCGGACCCGGCAAAGTCGCTGTCATCGAACCTAATGACGTAAGTCTTATGCAATAGGTCAGCAGGTAGGCCGAAAGTGAACCGGACTAAATACTCAGGTGTGCTTAATGACCCATTCTATCATTTATATTACGTTTGTTTTTAATTCATAATCGTTATGATAAAAATAGTTTGTTTTGCATGTTTTGTTTTTTTTATGTAGGGCCTCGTACGTCCAATTGATTTGTTTAGTGCTTATTTCATTTAGTGTTCATTTTAATTAATGCTTATGTTCATTTAGTGTTCATTTTATTTAGTGCTTATGTTCATTTGAGCTATATGCTGAATTTTACTAATTATTTAAATCAGTGATTTTGATCAATTTCAGTTTCTTTAATTTCACTTTATCGTTACATTTATTGACATTCTTTCTGGCTGAACTTCATCACAGTATTAATCAGTACGTAGATTGGACGATATTTTCACTGAGATGTGGAGTTGTAATTCAGTAAGTGTTCACGTCAAGTAGGAGGTGAATTAAACCTCACTAAGTATAACTCATTTCACTTAAGGTTTGCCAGGTACCAGTAGCAGTACTAATATTCTCATATACTCTACCGTGCAATATTTGCTAGAAGATATACATATATACAGCTTTGAATATTTACATAAGCTTGCTGTACAAGATCCAGTCTTGTACTCATCAATGAAGGGTCCTAAAGATCAGCATGATGTAGGGCTTACCGCAATTCTTCAACATTTTCTGTCACCACTACGAACAATATTTTGAAACATTCTGAGTGAACTATGGGTTGTAGAGAAATAATCTGCACAGTTTTATGAAGCTGACATTTTTGGTCTCATTTTCATAATAATTATAAGCATATATTCCACTGAGAGAAGTGCTTTACAGGTCCAAAAGGTTGAAGATGTACAGTAAGTAACATAGTGTAAAATATCACACTGAGTGTAATAGGAGAATATCATTACACAGTGTGTAATAAATATCACAGCTAATATGGTGTAATAACAACATTTCAGATCAAGTGTAAAATGATATCACATGCTGTGAAATACCACACTAAATGTAATAAGATCACAATATCACACATTGTAAACTGTTATTTTTTCTGCAATGGACATTCTGATAATACCCTTATTCATTTATTAACCTTTTCACATGTGAAAGAGCAACTTCCAGGGCAATTTATGCACATTTTTGATTTGATTTTGGAGACAAAATTACATTGATTGGATTGGAAAGTTTCTGGGCATCACAAAAAAGTAATTTAAAAAAAAAATTTTATCAGTCAACACAGGGTAGGTAATGCCTTCAGAATATGTAGATGTGTAAGGTTATCAATGGTAGTAAGGCCCCTGATGCATTCCTCAGCTCTCAGAATTTATACAGCATTGTTGACAAAAAACATGGAAGATGTAAATATGGCATTCAACTTAGTATATCACATGTGGAAAAGTTTGCCAGTACTTTTCCAAAGGTCTGTGGTTTACAGTGGGCTCTCTACTTTCCTTCACCCATGAAACTGGCTGCCATTGTTTAAGGGGAAAATTGATGAATCTGATGTTAAACAATTATGAAATAAGGAAATATTGTGTACACTGTAAGTATGATAATAATGATGTAGATGTAACACAATATAATGTAATAAAGTAACAATGTACATAGTGCACTCATAGCAACTTATACAGACATTCAGTAATAGTATACCGGTATATCATATCTACAGTGTAATGAAAAAAACGTGCATGCATATGTGTTATGTAGACAGGATATGTCAGAATATAAAAAGGTCCCTCTCTAAATTAGGCTCAGAGTTCAGAAGGTATGCCTGTAGGATGGAAGCCCTGCCATGTGGCATTTATATAATAACACGTAATATATTATCTGGGTCACCGCTGCTGCCTGTGGGGTCAAAACATACCTGTATCTGTCAGCGTCTTACATTTACCTGAGCTAATAGGCCCCAGACTGACCTACATGTAGATATATTACAAACATCCTCAAACAGAGCTGAATAAAGTGGGCTTTTAGCAGACTGATTGTTGTGGATGTGTGCGTGACTCCAGCATGAGTGAACAGTCTGGCCTGATGTACCAGTCCAGTCCTTGCAGATGTACAGTGTAGATCTGTTCTGTTATAGCTGACCAAAAATGAACATCGGTGTGTGGCAGTTGTACTGCCCATAATCAGTACACATGTACCTGTACATACAAGTTTACAGATAACATATAGATCTGCCAGAACACCTTAATTTGGGACAATTGAGTGTTGACCTCTATCTTAATGTGTTTAGGTGAGGGTCAAGAGGCTGCAGTCACTACAGGCTTTAACAAATTAATGAATCTCTGGTTGTATGTGGGAAGGTCTGTCTTCAATGTGGGGATGGTTGTGGGTTTCCTCACACCATAATGATGTCATTGTATCAGTGGAATATTCTTAAGAATGGCGTAAAACACCAATCATATAAATAAATCAACCAAATTAATGAACAAATTATTTCTTTTTCAAGGAGGATTAAAATTAATCAGTTGTCAACATTTTTTATTGTTCTTATTGGATTGATGTATAGGTTTTGATGTGCATGTGTTTAAAATTTCACTCCATTCATCCTCAACTGCTTTCCATCCTTTGTCAGACTCACTATTATCAGCCCATGTGGACGCTGGTTGGGGCAGGCGTCAAGACGGTCAAGCAGTCCGCACGTTCCATGGAGTCCGTGCTCCCTGGAAACTGCCAGTGGATACGAGAGAAAGTTGTCAAGTTTAACCCCAAGATGAACATTGTGACCACAGGCAGCGGAAGAGAGGTGAGTGGTGGTGCTTGAGAGTGTGACATGGGGAAGAGAGGTGAGTGGTGGTGCTTGAGAGTGTGACACGGGGAAGAGAGGTGAGGGGTGGTGCTTGAGAGAGGTGAGTGGTAGTGCTTGAGGGTGTGACATGGGGAAGAGAGGTGAGTGGTGGTGCTTGAGAGTGTGACATGGGGAAGAGAGGTGAGTGGTGGTGCTTGAGGGTGTGGCTTAGGGAAGAGAGGTGAATGGTGGTGCTTGAGGGTGTGACATGGGGAAGAGAGGTGGATGGTGGAGCTTGAGGGTGTGACAGGGGGAAGAGAGGTGAGTGGTGGTGTTTGAGGGTGTGGCTTGGGGAAGACAGGTGGATGGCGGTGCTATGGCGAAGAGAGGTGAGTGGTGGTGCTTGAGAATGTGACATGGGGAAGAGAGGTGAGTGGTGTGCTTGAGAATGTGACATGGGGAAGAGAGGTGAGTGGGGAAGAGAGGTGAGTGGTGGTGCTTGAGGGTGTGGCTTGGGGAAGAGAAGTGATTGGTGGTGCTTCAGAGTGTGACTTGGGGAAGAGAGGTGAGTGGTGGTGCTTGAGAATGTGACATTGGGAAGAGAGGTGAGTGGTGGTGCTTGAGGTTGTGGCTTGGGGAAGAGAAGTGAATTGTGGTGCTTGAGGGCGTGACATGGGGAAGAAAGGTGAGTGGTGGTGCTTGAGAATGTGACATGGGGAAGAGAAGTGAGTGGTGGTGCTTAAGGGTGTGGCTTGGGGAAGAGAGGTGAGTGGTTGTGCTTGAGAGTGTGGCATGGGGAAGAGAGGTGAGTGGTGGTGCTTGAGGGTGTGACATGGGGAAGAGAGGTGAGTGGTGGTGCTTGAGAATGTGACATGGGGAAGAGAGGTGAGTGGTTGTGCTTGAGAGTGTGGCATGGGGAAGAGAGGTGAGTGGTGGTGCTTGAGGGTGTGGCATGGGGAAGAGAGGTGAGTGGTGGTGCTTGAGGGTGTGTCTTGGGGAAGAGAAGTGAGTAGTGGTGCTTGAGAGTGTGACTTGGGGAAGAGAGGTGAGTGGTTGTGCTTGAGGGTGTGACATGGGGAAGAGAGGTGAGTGGTGGTGCTTGAGGGTGTGACATGGGGAAGAGAGGTGAGTGGTGGTGCTTGAGGATGTGACATGGGGAACAGAGGTGAGTGGTGGTGCTTGAGAATGTGACATGGGGAAGAGAGGTGAGTGGTTGTGCTTGAGAGTGTGGCATGGGGAAGAGAGGTGAGTGGTGGTGCTTGAGGGTGTGTCTTGGGGAAGAGAAGTGAGTAGTGGTGCTTGAGAGTGTGACTTGGGGAAGAGAGGTGAGTGGTTGTGCTTGAGGGTGTGACATGGGGAAGAGAGGTGAGTGGTGGTGCTTGAGGGTGTGTCTTGGGGAAGAGAAGTGAATGGTGGTGCTTGAGAGTGTGACATGGGGAAGAGAGGTGAGTGGTGGTGCTTGAGGGTGTGACATGGGGAAGAGAGGTGAGTGGTGGTGCTTGAGGGTGTGTCTTGGGGAAGAGAAGTGAGTGGTGGTGCTTGAGAGTGTGACATGGGGAAGAGAGGTGAGTGGTGGTGCTTGAGAGTGTGACATGGGGAAGAGAGGTGAGTGGTGGTGCTTGAGGGTGTGGCTTGGGGAAGAGAGGTGAATGGTGGTGCTTGAGGGTGTGACATGGGGAAGAGAGGTGAGTGGTAGTGCTTGAGAATGTGACATGGGGAAGAGAAGTGAGTGGTGGTGCTTGAGGGTGTGGCTTGGGGAAGAGAGGTGAGTGGTGGTGCTTGAGGGTGTGACATGGGGAAGAGAGGTGAGTGGTGGTGCTTGAGGGTGTGTCTTGGGGAAGAGAAGTGAGTGGTGGTGCTTGAGAGTGTGACATGGGGAAGAGAGGTGAGTGGTGGTGCTTGAGAGTGTGACATGGGGAAGAGAGGTGAGTGGTGGTGCTTGAGAGTGTGACATGGGGAAGAGAGGTGAGTGGGGGTGCTTGAGGGTGTGGCTTGGGGAAGAGAGGTGAATGGTGGTGCTTGAGGGTGTGACATGGGGAAGAGAGGTGAGTGGTAGTGCTTGAGAATGTGACATGGGGAAGAGAGGTGAGTGTTGGTGTTTGAGAGTGTGTCATGGGGAAGAGAGGTGGATGGTGGAGCTTGAGGGTGTGACATGGGGAAGAGAGGTGAGTGGTGGTGTTTGAGGGTGTGGCATGTGGAAGACAGGTGGATGGTGGTTCTTGAGGGTGTGACATGGGGAAGAGAGGTGAATGGTGGTGCCTGAGAGTGTGGCTTGGGGAAGAGAGATGAATGGTGGTGCTTGAGGGTGTGACATGGGGAAGAGAGGTGAGTGGTGGTGCTTGAGAATGTGACATGGGGAAGAGAGGTGAGTGGGGAAGAGAGGTGAGTGATGGTGCTTGAGGGTGTGGCATGGGGAAGACAGGTGGATGGTGGTGCTTGAGGGTGTGGCATGGGGAAGAGAGGTGAGTGGTGGTGCTTGAGGGTGTGACATGGGGAAGAGAGGTGAATGGTGGTGCCTGAGAGTGTGGCTTGGGGAAGAGAGGTGAATGGTGGTGCCTGAGAGTGTGGCTTGGGGAAGAGAGGTGAATGGTGGTGCTTGAGGGTGTGACATGGGGAAGAGAGGTGAGTGGTGGTGCTTGAGGGTGTGGCATGGGGAAGACAGGTGGATGGTGGTGCTTGAGGGTGTGACATGGGGAAGAGAGGTGAATGGTGGTGCCTGAGAGTGTGGCTTGGGGAAGAGAGGTGAATGGTGGTGCTTGAGGGTGTGACATGGGGAAGAGATGTGAGTGGTGGTACTTGAGAATGTGACATGGGGAAGAGAGGTGAGTGGGGAAGAGAGGTGAGTGATGGTGCTTGAGAATGTGACATGGGGAAGAGAGGTGAATGGTGGTGCTTGAGAGTGTGACTTGGGGAAGAGAGGTGAGTGGTGGTGCTTGAGGGTGTGGCTTGGGGAAGAGAGGTGAATGGTGTGCTTGAGGGTGTGACATGGGGAAGAGAGGTGAGTGGTGGTGCTTGAGAATGTGACATGTGGAAGAGAAGTGAGTGGTGGTGCTTAAGGGTGTGGCTTGGGGAAGAGAAGTGGGTGGTGGTGCTTGATAGTGTGGCTTGGGGAAGAGAAGTGAGTGGTGGTGCTTGAGGGTGTGGCTTGGGGAAGAGAAGTGAGTGGTGGTGCTTGAGAGTGTGACTTGGGGAAGAGAGGTGAGTGGTGGTGCTTGAGGGTGTGGCTTGGGGAAGAGAAGTGAGTCTTGGTGCTTGAGAGTGTGACATGGGGAAGAGAGGTGAGTGGTGGTGCTTGAGAGTGTGACGTGGGGAAGAGAAGTGAGTGGTGGTGCTTGAGAGCATGACTTGGGGAAGAGAAGTGAGTGGTGGTGCTTGAGGGTATGACTTAGGGAAGAAATGTGAGGGGTGGTGCTTGAGGGTGTGGCTTGGGGAAGAGAGGTGGATGGTTTTGCATGAAAATTGGACTTGTGGATGAGAGGTGGATGGTTTTGCATGAAAACAGGACTTGTGGAAGAGAGGTGGGTGGTGGTTTGAGTAAATCTGACTTGTGGAAGAGAGGTGAGTGGTAGAAAATTCGACTTAAGTTTGATAACAGATAACACAGTTTTATAAACTAGTTACTGGGATCAAAATCCCCAAAAAATATTTTTGAAGGCTCGCTCAGGTTACACCCAAGGAACATATTTTTAATGATATTTGCAAATATAACAAAAATTTTGAAAGAATATGTATGTGATAAAAGTATCAATTATTTTAAATTTTGAACATAATTTATTTTCCAGATCGGTTATGATTATCTGGTGGTTGCCATGGGAATACAGCTCAATTATCACTGGGTAAGTTATTCTAATGGAGCTATTGTTCTGGTTTATTGCCAGACACCTGTTCTGGTACAGCTCAGGTAACTGTAAATGTCTCCTCATTATATCTATGTACTAAACTGCATGATATAATTTACCCATGGGTGGCCATGGGTTTCTCTGCGGGGTTTCCTCCCATAATACATAGTAATGCTGGCCGTTTTCGTGAAACACCCATCAAATAAATAAATAAATAATATGAAAGCTGACTCAGAACCCAGTCCCGCTTTTCTCAGTCTTTATTGGACCTTTGTGACAATATATGGTTGATGGCACTCCTAAGTGTAATTTGCACAGTCTTACATGTATGTTCAATGAAGACCACTTGTCTTCCACAAGTGTGGTGTGCAGGTCAGTGTCAAATGTTGGAAAGTTTGTCACTAAGTTGCTGGAGGTCGGTAGTTTAATCCCGGGCACTGCTAGTGTGTAAATTGCTTGAGTGTGTAAATTGCTTGAGTGTGTAAATTGCTTGAGTGTGTAAAGTGTTAGTATGTAAAGGCAGAGAAATTCTTGAGTGTGGCATAAACATTCAATAAATCAATCATTCAGTCAGTGCTCTTTACCAGTACTACCTTAATCAATCATTCAATCAGTGCTCTTTACTAGTACTACCTTACTAGCGGCTTAGCATGAGAGCTTTACACTGAACATTGGTCAGTCCATTGTCAGTATACTCTGTGTCTAGACTTAGCACCATGTCTGGTGTCCTCAGCATGACATGTCAGTGAGGCACCTCCACTATTGATACATGAAGGTCAGCATTCTTAGTACTAGCTGTCTTGCTTGCAGCTGAGCATAAGCTAAATGCTAGTAGGCTTGATGTCAGTACATGGATACTGTATCAGGGCTTGGTGTGTTCAGCATGGCATGTCATTGAGACAGCACTAGTTAAGGAGGGTCAGCTTTATAATCGACCTGCTGGAAGCACTGAGACTCTGTGGCAATGTGATCAGAGTAATATTGATGGTAGTGTTAAACCCGGAATGAACAATTTCATGTGGGAATGAACAATCTCATGTGGGAATGCACAATCTCATGTGGGAATGAACAATCTCATGTGGAACATTCTGGCAGCTTCTGTTTTGCAGAAATAATGACACAATTTGCAGTTAATATGACTGGTTACTTATTTCCATTATCCATATCTTTCTGGATAAATTAATATTTCATTCTTTGAAATCCTAAATAATTCATTTGACATTGATTTCACTGTAGATCAAGGGGCTTCCTGAAGCATTTGATGTGGATAAGAGACTGTGTTCTAACTACTCGTGTGACACCGTGGAGAAAACGTTCCCAGCACTTCAGGCATTCCAGGGAGGGAAATGCGATCTTCACCTTCCCTAATACACCGATCAAATGTGCAGGTGCCCCCCAGAAAATCATGTACCTGGCTGAGCATTTCTTTAGGAAGGTCTGATCATTGTTATGTCTGATTGAATGATTTACAGTGAATAGTGTGGATAAAAATGAATGAACGATTATGACTTTTATGCCATTTGGCAGTTTCCATCTAGCTGTGGGTATTGTGGGAATAAAGAAAATAATATAAATTAAAGTGGATGATGATAATTGTAAAGGCCACAAATGTTAAATGCTCAGGTTATAATTAAGGCCATTTGAATGCTGTTTTAGTATGACAAGGATCAAGGTAGGTACAAGTACGTGTGTACCTATGAAATAGGTTCACATCTAATGACTGAAATCTGTAAAAGAAACAAAATATTTAATCTTTATTTTCTTTCGACAGGAAGGAAAGAGAGAAAAGGCCAATGTTATATTCAACTCTTCCCTAGGTGTTATATTTGGAGTGAAGAAATATGCTGAGAGGTTACTGGAAATTATCAAAGAAAGGTTTGCATTGCTTTCATTGTCCCTCTCATTCAATCAGCCATTTGTTTATTCATTGATTATGTTCAATGGATATTTATGACATAACAATTGTTCATCAGAAATTCATTCTGTGCAAACTGCTGAATTTAGGGGCACAGTCAAACAGGATCGTATCCTATTTCAGAAGTTACCGCCCCAGTAGCACAGTTGGTAGAACGTCCTCTTCAGGAATGGTAGATCCAGGGTTATTCCTGGGTCACACCTAAAACCTTAAGAGAGGAAGTTGTAACTTCTTCACTTGGCATTCCGCATGAAATGGATAGTGCAACGACTGGTTGACCCGTATCAGTATAATGGCTCAGACAGGGCGGCTTACTTGCCTTCGGTAAGTTGTCTCAGTGAAGCAGCACTAGATGAAAGAGCAGTGGAAATTCGTCCCTGCAACAAGGAGGCACATTACATGCACCCTCGTCATATGACTGAAAAATTGTTATAGTACTGTAATAAAACCCCAAGCACTCACTCACTCACTCACTCACTATTTCAGAAGTTGAGTTGTGGCTGTGTGGTGGAGATGTCTGCATTTGAATTGCTAAGGGTTAAGGGTTCAATCCCAGATAATGCCAGAATATAGCTGTATTCTGGAGGCCTGTGTAAAAACAAGCGGTCAGCCGTGCTGAAAAACAGTTATGCTCGTTTCAGTCTGTACTGCTCCCGGTACTGGCAAGTATGTATGCAAGTATGCTGTAATTCACATTAAGAGTTATTCCCCTTTAGTCTGCTTACACAGAGATAGCCATGTATCTCCACTGTGCTAGCACCATGCATTGAAGATGTCTTTTATTTTTTGTAGGAATATTACTGTAAACTATAAAAGGGAATTAATAGAGGTAAAACCAGAAGCAAGTGAAGCAGTTTTCAAAAACTGGACAGTGAAGCAGGAGAGACAGAAACATATAAAGTGAGTTTGATCTAACTGGGTTTAAGACAGACGTCTGTCTTATCTGAGACGCTTATGCTGTACAAATGTCCTCAAATTTCGCCCATGACTGTTACGCATTTTCCACGAATGACATAAGAAATGCGTTTTGATGTGTGTTTGGAAGGTAGGTAAATTGTAAGTTTCATCACCAAAAGTAATTTTTTGCCATTTATTTGCCTCTAAAAATCTGTTTATTTTTGAGGGCAAAAATATTAGGTAAGTTACTGAAATCTTTCAGATTAAATATCCTAGCATGTATTATTTTGTATGTCTACAGCACTTGTAGCCTTGAAAATGCTGTTTTGAAAAAAGTGTTCCTTCTGATTTGATTTCTGTATCTTTTGTTGTTGTAAGATTGATACTGTGATCATAAATATGTCCCTACACCTCACTGTTTACATCTCACTGTTACACCTCACTGTTTACATCTCACTGTTTACATCTCACTGTTTACACCTCACTTTTTACACCTCACTGTTTACATCTCACTGTTTACACCTCACTGTTTACATCTCACTGTTTACACCTCACTGTTTACACCTCACTGTTTACATCTCACTGTTTACACCTCTCTGTTTACACAGCTGTTAACTTGGCTTCTGGTAAGGCATGTGTTTAGACTTTATTTTATTTAGTGGAATTTTATATGTGATATTTTAAGTACGTGTAAATATACACAGACCGAAGAAAATGTCATGCCACATTTCCTGCATTGGCTGCTTCAGAATTGTGTATGATGAGCATAATAGCTTATAAAAAAAACATGTATTTATCAAATGTTTATTTTCCCAGTACGACTTCATGCACATTACCCCGCCTATGTCCGCACCGGACGTATTAAAGCAGAGCCCCCTGGTGGATGCCACTGGGTATCTAAATGTGAACAAGGAGACATTACAACACCTGGAGTTCCTAACATCTTCGGGATAGGAGACTGTACCAATGTACCCACGTCAAAGACAGCAGCTGCCGCTGGTGAGCCTTATAAATGTATATCTGCACTGTCACAAGTGGCAAATGGATAGAGAAGTCAACTTCTCAATAGCCAGTGAGGGCACAGGTTCAATCCTGCTTCTCTGGCTGGATTAGCCACAAATTTATGTCAGCATACCTGCTGGAGAGTGGTGCTTTCCTCCAACCCCACCCACCCAACAGGGACCACTTCCATGTAATTAACCCAAGCAAATATATGGCATAGTACCACAGACTGACACTCATTAAAAAATACAGTATGTGGTGATGTTTTCAAAGAAAAATACAAATATGTGGTGATAATTTCAAAAATACAATATGTCAAACTATTTTCAGGGAAAACGCAAGCGTGCAGTGTTGTTTTCAGTGAAAACGCAAGTGTGCACTGTTTTTTTAGGGAAAACGCAAGCGTGCAGTGTTGTTTTCAGGGAAAATGCAAGCATGAAGTGTTGTTTTTCAGGGAAAATGCAAGCATGAAGTGTTGTTTTCAGGGAAAACGCAAGTATGCAGTGTTGTTTTCAGAGAATTGTGTTGAGAATGTGTTTACGAACTAATCAGCCCCATGTCCTGGTGTGCATTGTGTACAATGTCTTGTCTTCATTTCCTAGCTGCTCAGAGTGGAATCCTGAAGAAGAACTTGGATGCTTTTATGGAAGGGAAAGGCCCCCAAAAACGGGTAAATATTCTAATTGTCTTCAAGGTATTTATGACTTTGCTTTACATTTGTAATTTGTTTATTTTTTAATGGTTATTTTAATTATATTAGCAGTAGTTTTGTTTTTTTTTTGACATTCATCACTGCAGGCTTTCCTTCTGGTTGTTTTCCTATATGTTGTATAAATATGACATGAAAACCCTGGCCAATATCTCATGAAATTCGTTGGGTAAACATGATAAATTACACTTCGACTTATGGAAATTTGGTAACTTACACTTCTTCTCATGGAGATTTGGTAGCTTACACTTCTACTCATGGTGATTTGGTAACTTACACTTCTTCTCAGTGGAGATTTGGTAACTTACACTTCTACTCATGGAGATTGGTAACTTACACTTCTACTCACGGAGAGTTGGTAGCTTACACTTCTTCTCATTGGAGATTTGGTAACTTACACTTTTACTCATGGAGATTTGGTAAATTACACTTCTTCTCATGGAGATTTGGTAACTTACACTTCTACTCATGGAGATTGGTAACTTACACTTCTTCTCATGGAGATTTGGTAGCTTACACTTCTACTCATGGAGATTTGGTAACTTAGACTTCTTCTCATGGAGATTTGGTAACTTAGACTTCTACTCATGGAGATTGGTAACTTACACTTCTACTCATGGAGATTTGGTAACTTACACTTCTTCTCGTGGAGATTTGGTAACTTACACTTTTACTCATGGAGATTTGGTAAATTACACTTCTTCTCATGGAGATTTTGGTAACTTACACTTCTACTCATTGCATAGTTTTAATAACTAGGACAGTCTCACTGGTCGAATGTTAGGGCGTTCGCCTCGATGCCCAGAGACTTTCAGAGTCAAGTCATACCAACGACTTAAAAATCATACCTGTTTGCTGCTTCACTTGGCGCTGAAAGGTTATAGCAAGGAAACGGGACTGGTTGACCATGTGTAAGTGGGCGGCAGCTTGGAGTCGCAGGATATGTACAGACACCTAATGACTCCTCCTCGTCATATGAGGTGAAACATTTTTAAGTAAAAGATAATATCTTAAGCATACATACATATACTATTTTGGACGACTCAGCCACCGAGTTCTTTACACTACCTGTTCTGTTCCAGTATGATGGCTACACTTCCCTGCCCACTGATCACAGGCTATGGCAAGTGCATCCTGGCAGAGTTTTGACTTTAACGCCCAACCCCTGGAGACATTTCCGATCGATCAGGGGAAGGAAAGACGGACGATGTATCACATGAAGAAGGATGTCATGCCCGAGCTGTACTGGTATCTCTTCCTCAAGTAAGTTATCTCACCTTATATCATGTTGATGCCATGCCCAAGCTGTACTGGTATCTCTTCCTCAAGTAAGTTATCTCGCCTTATATCATGTTGATATCATGTTGATATCATGCCCAAGCTGTACTGGTATCTCTTCCTCAAGTAAGTTATCACACCTTATATCATGTTGATGTCATGGCCGAGCTGTACTGGTATCTCTTCCTTAAGTAAGTTATCTCACCTCATATCATGTTGATGTCATGCCCAAGCTGTACTGGTATCTCTTCCTCAAGTAAGTTATCACACCTTATATCATGTTGATGTCATGGCCGAGCTGTACTGGTATCTCTGCCTCAAGTAAGTTATCTCACCTTATATCATGTTGATGTCATGGCCGAGTTGTACTGGTATCTCTTCCTTAAGTAAGTTATCTCACCTCATATCATGTTGATGTCATGCCCAAGCTGTACTGGTATCTCTGCCTCAAGTAAGTTATCACACCTTATATCATGTTGATGTCATGGCCGAGTTGTACTGGTATCTCTTCCTTAAGTAAGTTATCTCACGTCATATCATGTTGATGTCATGACCGAGTTGTACTGGTATCTCTTCCTCAAGTAAGTTATCTCACCTTATATCATGTTGATGTCATGGCCGAGCTGTACTGGTATCTCTGCCTCAAGTAAGTTATCTCACCTTATATCATGTTGATGTCATGGCCGTTCTGTACTGGTATCTCTTCCTCAAGTAAGTTATCTCACCTCATATCATGTTGATGTCATGACTGAGTTGTACTGGTATCTCAGCCTCAAGTAAGTTATCTCACCTTATATCATGTTGATGTCATGGCCAAGCGGTACTGGTATCTCTGCCACAAGTAAGTCATCTCACCTTATATCATGTTGATGTCATGGCCGTTCTGTACTGGTATCTCAGCCGCAAGTAGGTTATCTCACCTTATATCATGTTGATGTCATGCCCAAGCTGTACTGGTATCTCTGCCACAAGTAAGTTATCACACCTTATATCATGTTGATGTCATGGCCGAGTTGTACTGGTATCTCTTCCTTAAGTAAGTTATCTCACCTCATATCATGTTGATGTCATGACCGAGTTGTACTGGTATCTCTTCATCAAGTAAGTTATCTCACCTTATATCATGTTGATATCATGGCCGAGCTGTACTGGTATCTCTGCCTCAAGTAAGTTATCTCACCTTATATCATGTTGATGTCATGCCCAAGCTGTACTGGTATCTCTGCCACAAGTAAGTTATCTCACCTTATATCATGTTGATGTCATGGCCGTTCTGTACTGGTATCTCAGCCGCAAGTAGGTTATCTCACCTTATATCATGTTGATGTCATGGCCAAGCGGTACTGGTATCTCTGCCACAAGTAAGTTATCTCACCTTAGATCATGTTGATGTCATGGCCGTTCTGTACTGGTATTTCAGCCTCAAGTAAGTTATCTCACTTTATATCATGTTGATGTCATGGCCTTTCTGTACTGGTATCTCTGCCTCAAGTAAGTTATCTCACCTTAGATCATGTTGATGTCATGGCCAAGCGGTACTGGTATCTCTGCCACAAGTAAGTTATCTCACCTTAGATCATGTTGATGTCATGGCCAAGCGGTACTGGTATCTCTGCCACAAGTAAGTTATCTCACTTTAGATCATGTTGATGTCATGGCCGTTCTGTACTGGTATTTCAGCCTCAAGTAAGTTATCTCACTTTATATCATGTTGATGTCATGGCCTTTCTGTACTGGTATCTCAGCCTCAAGTAAGTTATCTCACCTTAGATCATGTTGATGTCATGGCCAAGCAGTACTGGTATCTCTGCCACAAGTAAGTTATCTCACCTTAGATCATGTTGATGTCATGGCCGAGCTTTGTTGTCCAGAGGCTTGACGCTTTAACATGTAGGGTCAAGTTCACAAACATACCACATCCATTGCATCTGAGCTAGCTTTCTGATTGGCTGTTGGCAAATCTGTCTATAAATCATAACAGCCTCATTTTCACACAATTCCGCTGTGTGTGTGGGGGGGGGGGGGGGGGGGGGAATCTGGCATGGTCATACAGAGTATGCCCACAGCTATCAGACAAATCATTATCATGTTTGTCTACTCATGACGTAACATGTCAACTCAGGTTTCCAAAGTGCTGTGTTTTTTGTCTTCTTGAAAGTTATTCACATTACTTTTAAAACCTAAAAATGGAGCGGTCAAATAACTGTAAAATTATATACATTTGTTTTTTGTCTTTTTTCATTTTTACAGAGGCATATGGGAAGGACCTGCAATATACCGCAAGTTGTTGAGTCTAGGAACAAAAAAGTAGAAATCGATTGTTGTAATTTTCTGTCAGAAGTTTCAGATTGATCCTAACTGTTTGTACAGACAGTAACAAGATATTTCTATGACTCTCATTACATGTGAGTGATAACCAACAATTCATTTGGTGTTTCAAATCAACTTTGTTCATGTCCCATGAGCAAAGCGGTGTGTGGCTTTCTTTTATTTTATGTTATTGACAGCTGTGATGCAGTAATATATAAGAGTTATTTGCCCTTGAGTACTAGCCGTCTTGGGGGTATTTCGGTCGTACAGTAGATGTTCTAATCATCTTTTGTCTTGCTTACAACAGAACATTTGTTTTATGATTTCTTATACTTTGGCTTATCTTGAGACTGCTTTAAATCTATAGGCAGGACCGTAGTCAGCTAAAATTTTGGAAGCTGACTTCCGGTTTTGAATTTCCATTTCAAAGTATTTCATAAGAACTTTCGCAAGTGACTGCAATGTTCATCAGGAGTCTGGAAAAGTCAATGTGTGCCCTTGTACTTATGTGATAACAAAGTGCTGCAATGAAACCGGAGAGGACAAACGACAGTAGCATCACACAGGAAGGGTCTAGTATTATATGGAAATGTTTTGGGGTGTGTTTTAATCTAAAATCGTTGGAATTCCAGTAGTTGTGTCAGCTATTCTTGCTTTTTTAGTCCACAGATCGTTATATGATTTTGTTTGTATTTTTATTATGTGTGATGTGTTAATATGTTTATTGGATGTCTTTTATATTCTATCTGCTTTTGTTGAGTGCAGTCTGGGTGGTACATTAAGAATTGCTCTTATAAATAGGCTTTGAAAAGCAAGCTCATGTTAGATAATCCGTTTTCTTTTCGTACAAAAACTAAACTTTGCAGGGTTTGAGGATAGCGCCTAATGACAGATGAGAGCCTAATGCCTATTGGCTGAGTTACTTTCCAGTTGCAAGCAAAGCGACGTTACTATTTGCTGAATTCGTATCATTGTTCGAACGCTTGCTATCTGTTGTGCCATCAAGACCGGTACAAACGGTGAAACCGCTCGTGAAGTTTGTGCCTGAGTAATGTGAAGATGCAGATTCCACTTGCTTTTGAGAAACTCCTCCTGTTTATTTCTGGTAAAAATGCCTGACCAAAGTATTTGTGGCTCTGAAATTGGATGGTCTCTATTCACTTGTGTATTTCAACAGCGAATTACTTTGCCGGTTCCTTTCTGTTTGATGTCGTGTTCAATGTTGTATATTTAAGAAACTATCCAATTTTTTAACCAAGTGATATACGTGGCACATGTGGTAATGTTCAACAGTAACTTGCCACATGTGGTAATGTCCAACAGTAACTTGCCACATGTGGTAATGTCCAACAGTAACTTGCCACATGTGGCAATGTCCAACAGTAACTTGCCACATCAGTATGTTCAACAGTAACATGCCACATGTGGTAATGTCCAACAGTAACTTGCCAATTTCTGGTTTTCTCCATATTAGCCCAAGTCATGAAATATGTTAAAGTATGATTTGATCAACATATCATGTAGAAAACTTCTTTCCATGTACCAAAGATCTCCCTATAATAGAGTACTTTTAATGAGATAAACGGCTGTATTTTTTCATGAAAATATTATATTTTGCGATTTACATGTTCTAAAGCTCCTCATATAGTATATCCACCTTTCCATTACGAGAAAAGAAAAGTATTTTTGAATTTGAAAAGTTGTTCTTATCCGTGTGATAAATTAGACTTCTGAAATTTGAATTGTATCAAAGGTGATATTAACGTGACAAAATTTTGCATATTAATGAGACTGTAAGTTACTACTCAGTGTAGTAAGTGTTAACCAATGACAATTACGCATTTACACGCTTGTTATTCTTGCAGAAGTGTCGTATGACATGTTGCGCATTCACTTAACGATTAACTCAGATGCAAAACGAAGCTCACGAGGCGTTTTAGCGTGTGATAATTTAACCCTTAACCAATAATAACATTTCTGTTGTTTAAAAATGTTGTGTAGTTCGTTTTTGGTCCCTTAAATCAGGTATCACTACCCCTGCAATTCCCCAAAACCGTATCGGAAAAAGTGTATAGCACAACGTGTTTCCTCATGCGATCAGATAAGCGTTCAAACTGATTCCCATGGTACAAATGTGTCCGTGTCAGTTATGCCAGGTCAAGAAGAGGCCTTGTTTAACGTGTGATTTTATTAATCGTCACACTGTCGTTTCTGCCCTGGTTCTCTACCCGCTATGCTGGATATACGGTTCATGTAATGCAAAATCCCGCTTCTCGGTGTAAATTTTATTTCTTCAAAACAGTATGGTTGACATGTAGACTCGGTTCTTCCTTATAACTTGCAAACCCCGCTATGTAGCGTGATGTGGCATTATATGAACTCCTCGCTTGTTATATGCTGTAGGCCTTAATAATGTAGCAGCCCTCGATCGTTTTGTGTGGTAGCTTACCATGGGTGATCTTTTAAGCCACGTGACAACGCAAGTTCCATTCCGTGGCTTATTCGACAAGAGGGCCGCTCTCGCTGCAACCGGTAAGTGTCTGACCAATGAGATGGTAGACTCAAATCCAGATGTAGAATGTCGCTGGTGTACTCTGGGCTCTCCGGTTTACTGAGCTGTCCAGTTTACTCTGGGCTTCTCTGGTTTACTCTGGGCTCCCCGGTTTACTTTTGGATTCTCTGGTTTACTCTGGACTCGTTTACTCTATACTCTCTCGTTTACTCTCGGCTCATGTAGTGTAATCGTCAGGTACGGGGTCTGAATGGCCGTGGAATGCCCCAGTTATAAACCTCGCAGTCACATAAGGGAAGTAACCCTGAGGATATGGCGCTAAGCCCCAATAAAACAACTGAACTATTGACCGTTTCTTTTAGCCAGTTGACCATGTTTAGCTACCTGTCATATCAAAGTTGCCTTTAGTCAGTGACGGATAACACCAAAGGCCCTACACATTAATATGTTGGATGTCCACATTATTACGACGAAAATGCAGCTGGAACATTTGCAGCTGGAACATTTGCGGCTGGAACTAGAAACTCCCGTCAGTTTGGTTCCTGCACCAGGAACACAATGCCACGCGTGACGTCATAATTATTCAAAAGAAGGTTCAATGACAAATTTATGTTCTATAAGTGCTTCAGGTCCAGGATAGCCAATAAGAGCACAGGAAGTCACTAGCGGATACGACAAGTTTCGTGCTGGCGGTAATTTTTACTGCATCGCGCACAGGTTTCTACAAATGAAATTATGAATACTGACTACCACAAGATCTGCCCGCTTTCGTCTCACCATAATGCTGGCCGCCTTCGTATAAAACACCAGGGAAATATATACTGTGTTAATGATCAATTAAACATACCGATATGTGTATTTTTCGTCACACAGGCGACATGTCTGCCCCGAAGAGACCTCAGTTCAGGGTCCGGGATAGGCAAATATGTGTAAGCTTGTTATGTCCACTCTTCTGTCTGTTTCACTGAAGTTTGCTCTGTAGTGAATGTATTACAGATAAACATAACTGAAATTAACCCTGGGCTACGGGCTATGTATTTTTCGTGTTGATTTATTTATTTATTTGATTGGTGTTTTACGCCGTACTCAAGAATAATTCACTTATACGACGGCGGCCAGCATTATCGTGGCTTCCACACATGAGTGTGCATCAAATAGAAGCAAAAGTAACACCAATGTGTATGCGTGCAACCGTGAAGGTTTAAAATGCATGGTTGTATTTATTTATTTGATTGGTGGAAACCCACGACCGTATGGTTTATGTCTGACAAAACAAAGCAGGGTTTTCTGGCTTTCAGCTATAAACTTATCGTGCTTTGTTCTGTTTTAATTACCTGCATGCAATTTAACCAACACAGTTACATGTACATGTATACAAGCCTATGTATTTCCTGACGACTGAGGTGGTTAGCGTGCCAGTGCGGCTCAGTGACCCAGCTCTTGCTGACTTCCTCTCCGACCGTACGTGAAAACGTCTGCTAGCAACCTGCGGAAGGTCCCACTTTTCCCCGTGCTCTGCCACCATGAGGATAGCTGCCGTCGTATTAGTGAAAAATTCCTGATTACGGCGTAAAACAACGATCAAATAAATAAATAAAAAAATTAATAAATTTCCTGACGATGGCACAAAAATACTGAAATATAACTTATTATTATGACTTCAATTACCACATGTATATATTGACCGCTTCGGTGGCCCAGTGGTTAGGGCGTCCGCCTCGAAGTCTGGATACTCCAGATCAAACCAGGCTCAGGTCATACTAAACCGTTTTGCTAGGCTCGCTTACGCACATGTCGTTTTGGCAGAGCGCTTGCACACATATCGTTTTGGCAGACGTGCTTGCACACATATCGTTTTGGCAGAGCGCTTGCACACATATCGTTTTGGCAGACGTGCTTGCACACATATCGTTTTGGCAGAGCGCTTGCACACATATCGTTTTGGCTGATGCGCTTGCACACATATCGTTTTGGCAGACGCGCTTGCACACATACCGTTTTGGCATGCTTAATTCTGGCACACGTGCACAAACCGTTTTTTAACAACAAGGATGAAAAGCCCCAAACTCTGGTTACTGTGAGGTAACTAACTAAGGTCATTGACAGCCCACGCACGCCGAATGGAGTCGTACTACACGTATCCTGACGACAGACCTACCACGTAACCGCTACAAACCAGCCACAGAATACCCACAACCAACAAGTGAATGACGCATTAGTGGATGTTTTCGCTACGAGTCCCTTGAAATATTTGTACAAGAAGACGGTGTTTAGATAATTGCATCAAAAAAATTAGAGAATGCATGCTTCAGTTTATGCGCGACATCTCAATACACATCTCTTAAATACTACAGCATAGAGATTGAATTACACGTAGAATTGTCAAATGGTCACACGTAACCGGTGAAATCCCGTCTCTTGTCAATTTACCTGAGTTACTGGAACACAACATTTTCTGTCTGAATTACTGGCATAAGAGTAAGGCAACATAAAATACAGGACGAGGGACGGACTTTGGTTAACAGAATCCCTTTCGGCTCACTTCCCCAAACAGTTCGGCAGTTAAAGGAGCTTCATAACCGCGAAATATGGGTCTGTACTTCATGGCCAACACTAATTACCGAGCCATATATCCTAAAGGACACCATGAACACCACTCCACGAACCATGAGACATAAACGACGCCATGAACACCACTCCATGAACCATGAGACATAAACGACGCCATGAACACCACTCCACGAACCATGAGACATAAACGACGCCATGAACACCACTCCACGAACCATGAGACATAAACGACGCCATGAACACCACTCCATGAACCATGAGACATAAACGACGCCATGAACACCACTCCACGAACCATGAGACATAAACGACGCCATGAACACCACTCCATGAACAATGTCTCCTAAACGACGCCATGAACCCACTCCACGAACCATATGCCATTAACGACGCCATGAACACCAATCCATAAACACTGTATCCTAAACGACGCCCTGAACACCACTCCACAAACCATGTGCCCTAAACGACGCCATGAACACCGATCCACAAAGCATATGCCCTAAACGACGCCATGAACACCAGTCCACGTACCACGTGCCCTAAACGACGCCATGAAAACCAATCCACAAAGCATATGCCCTAAACGACGCCATGAACACCAGTCCACGTACCACGTGCCCTAAACGACGCCATGGAAACCAATCCACAAAGCATATGCCCTAAACGACACCATGAACACCAGTCCACGAACCACGTGCCCTAAACGACACCATGAACACCAATCCACGAACCATATGCCATAAGTGATGCCATGAACTCCAATCCACAAAGCATATGCCCTAAACGACGCCATGAACACCAATCCACAAACCATATGCCTAAACGACGCCATGAACACCAATCCACGAATCATGTGCCCTAAACGACACCATGAACACCAATCCACAAACCATATGTCCTAAACGATGCCATAAACACCAATCAACGAACCATGTGCCCTAAACGACGCCATGAACACCAATCCACCAATCATGTGCCCTAAGCGACGCCATGAACACCAATTCACGAAGCACGTGCCCTAAACGACGCCATGAACACCAATCCATAAAGCATATGCCATAAGTGATGCCATGAACGCCAATCCACAAACCATATGCCCTAAACGATGCCATGAACACCAATTCACGAACCATGTGCCCTAAACGACGCCGTGAACACCAAACCACGAGCCATGTGCCCTAAACGACACGATGAACACCAATCTACGAATTATGTGCCATAAACGACGCCATGAACACCAATCCACGAACCAAGTTCTCTGAACGACGCGATGAACACCAATCCACGAGTCGTATGCCATAACCGATGCCATGAACAGCAATCCAGGAGTCGTATGCCATAAACAATGTCATGAACACCAATCCAAGAACAATGTGCCCTGAACAACGCCATGAACACCAATCCACGAGTCGTATGCCATAAACGATGCCATGAACACTAATCCACGAGCCGTATGCCATTAACGACCCCATGAACACCCATCTACGAAGTCTATGCCCTAGACGAAGTCATGAATCACACTGATGAGGGGAATTTTTAGAAAACAGGATTCGTTTGTCATATATATATATAAGCAGTCGGAACTGTTCATCTCTTCAATACGCCGTTCCCCAGTACAAAAATTAGACAAAGAACTACCGGTAGCCTATCTCGTCTTGCTGCCGTTTTTTGGACGGGTGATGGGTGAACACTAAGAAGAAGGAATCAGGATTGTGTGGTGTTTGTGATTCACTTGGTTATTACCTCATTATTCCACTGATAACTTGTACATCTCTGTAAAAGTGTGAACCATATTGTCCTGATAAACCATTGCGAATACGTTTTTATGCAACGCCCGAAGACCATATTCATAAAATTCCCTGCATTATGGCTTCGATGTGTAGCGGACACGTTTCCTATAAGGGTAGATATAATGGCGCTACATTTGGTGGCTGTACATGACCTGGAAGTCTAATGCATTTCCGTGTAAGATCTGTACGATGTGCTAAAAGCTTTAAATGGATAGCTTTTAACCTATAACTTATGTATTTACGAGAGTAAATACGAGTTGTGAAAACGAAGACGATAGGAGAATTGAAGGCATGGTCATTTTAGATGTGCAGTATTCCACATTATTTTGGCTGCGTCATCTACCGTGTTATCTTAGGTGTGTAGTGTTCCACATTTTTAGGTGTGCAGTGTTCCATATTATTTTACATGTGCAATCTGAAAATTATTTTAGCTAAGCAGTCTCCCACATTATTTTAGGTGTGCAGTGTTCCACATTATTTTACCTGTGTAATGGTTCACATTACTTTAACTGTACATTATCTTACACATTATCCGTGGAGAATACGTTAAGCTCGAAGTTAAACCCAAGCGTACATATATACATACATTACAAGTTCTATTATACTTCGGATTTTCCTATCCCATACAACTCAACTAACGTCACAATACTTGACCTTGATCAACACCATTTCAAAGTAAGAGAGGTTAATATACGGATGTTCAAACTACCTCTGAATGCAATTCACTGACGCCGACAGCAGATTCCCAACAGCTTTGAATGTGAAGCGCAGTTGCCTTAGTAACGTGTGCATTTAGGGACCCCTACTTTGATTGACGGCTGGTATACCAATTTTTCCACGCATATATCTAGAATCATTTGTTGTCAGGCATGGAACAAAGTGAAAGTTAATATTGCTTAGTAAAACATGGTGACGTCTGCTAACGGATAGGGTGCAAAAAGCGAAAATTCAGTGAAAATGTCACTTTATTAATTCTGTAAAGCAAACAAACTAAAATAATTATAGTACTTACTACATGGATATCGTACCCGATGTTTTATCATATGACAACTTGGAACTGAAATGGCCTTGACCAGTGAGGTCACGAGTTCGAATCCAGTCCTCGAATCTTTGTATGTGGTCTTGAGTCAGGAGAACTGACAGGTACCTTGTGAAGGTACCTAGTTTATAATCCGGACACTCCGGTTTTCAAGTGAGTGCCGTCATCAAGTGGAAAGTTAATGATTACAACCTATAAACACCAGGCAAGTAAATAAATAAATAAATACATGAATCAAAAAATAAGTAAATGGAACATGTTTATCGTTCTCAGTATATAGATGTCAACTATGAATCGCTGTCTTCTCAGCTGTGACGTTGACCCCACACGCTCCGCCTGACCCAAAATATGACCCCTGACCCAACATGTGAACCCTGACCTAAGCCGTAGGTACCTTAACAAAACTGCAGTGTTCACTGTATAATTTACAGCACCCTGTAAGAGGTAAATGTAATAATCAAGTCTGAGAGGTATGGATACAAACCGTCAATGTTCAAGATGCACACATGCGTTAGTTACCGTGTTGCTCTCTCGCAATTTGAGGGGCAAACTGAGAGTAAGTGCCTGAGCTACTTTTGTTGAAGGGCATTTGTCCTTCGTTGTTGTGTTGTTGGAGTATGCTCGTCAGTTCGTCAGTACCTTGCCAAAGGTCGGTGATTTTATCCTCTAATGTCCTCCGTCCGTTAAACTGACCGCTATCGTGTTAGTTATAAACTACTGAGTAGGATGTTAAGTAGCAAATTAACATTTTTTATCTCCAGAAAATTGACCATAGGTCGAGCAAAACAAAGCAGAAAAGGAAATAACAAGTCAAACGAAGACGTCACATGAATTATACAATTAAGTAACTTGACTTCTCAGAGATAAGTTTATCCGAAAGTCAGTAATCAAGCAAAGTCGTCAAAACTAAAGCCTCTTCACGTTGAGAGAGAGACAGTAATGGTATTTCATGTCATCTGTCATTTTCATGGGTGTCCCATCCAGCACCATTGTTTCATATGGATGTTCTACCAATTTCTCAAATCCCAACTTCTGAAAAACTCGAGCTGAGAACCGGCTAGTCGCTTCCGCCGTCGCCAACCGGAAGTTCTGTTTTCGGCTAAAGTCTAGGGTCATTGCCACCATTTGCCCAGCGATCCCTCTTCGTTCACATTTCCGGGCCACACACAGACCTGTCAGTTTCACATATTTGTCAACGCTGTATTTTGCAAAAATGTCCAAACCTTCATAAAGATTATAGGCAGCTTCATAAGTCAAAGCCAAGCTTCTAGTGGTCGGATCGGACATGGAAAACTGAACAATTTTCGCAGCGTCCCGGCAGAGGCATATTGCAAACACCGAACCGACCACCTCTCCGGAGACAGAATCCACGGCAATCACCGATAGCCCTTCCTTCAGACAGACCGGAAATATCATGTCGAACCTGACGTTTCCGTCCCGAACCGGGTCCACCTCCAGGTTCCGCTCCAGCGGTTCCCGGACCATGTACTCCTTACACATCAGCTTTTTCACCGCCTCCTCGTCTTCAAGCCTCATTGGTCGAATCTCAATCTCCGCCATTACTCTGCTTTTGTGTCAGAAAAGAAGCCCTGTAAAACCAAGCAACGACACAAAAGTAGAAATATGTATTATTCTGTCGTTGTGATGCTGACCGAAGTCGTAAAGGTGAAATATTCTTGATTCGTCACGCACAAACTAAGTCGATAGTGATTTATGACATGTTTATGGGGAGCCGAAAAACGGACAGATCCTAACCATGTTAACTGTCAAGCCGCCTTACCTAGAGGCGACGGTCTCCTCCCTCCATATTGAAGTCGTAGAACAGAAATATTCTTGAGTACGGCGTAAAACACCAATTAAATGAATCAAATCAATAATTATGCGGGTACGTTTTTTATCTAATAAACAAGGAAAACAGAATGCCTTATTTTCACTCAGTACTTTCGAACCCTCGTGAAATAAATGCCGAAAAATGAACCAAGACGAAGCGTTCCCTTTTGTCGTTAACACGACTGATGTGCGGTATACGATTTCTGATTAGTGAATTAGTGGTCGTGTAGTGGAACTGTAAGGGACTTACCAGTATATACCGCCCTTCACAATCTGACCTCAGTGATCTAGCATATGCCAGGTTAAAGTGTATACCCACACAAAACCGGTGTGTTTGTATACCAGCTGTCCATAGAGCCTGAATGCAAGGTTATAACTGTCACCTTTTTTATGGCTCTCGCTATATCTGTCTGACCATTTGGTGAAGCCGGGCCAGGAGAATTCATACTGGCACACACATCTGTGCGCAGCTATAAAATGGCCCCTGGAGAGTTTCTTTCATCTGGTCAGTGAATCTCTACATGGAGAATAAAAGGTCACAATCAATCCGAGCAGTGACTCGTGGAAGTTAGGGGTGTTAGAGTTATATGAAGCTCAAGGGAAAGGAATGGGGGGGGGGGGGGGGGATCAATCACTTGTCAGTGGCCAGAATTACGTTTACGTCACGATCAACAGAGTAATTCGCGCAATATACAGCCCATTTTTTTATTAATACTCGTGGAAATTATTGAATGTGAACACAAACTAGAAATGTTTTCTTTCCGCATGAGTTTGCAAGTAATCATGCAGAGTCGCATTCACGAGTCGGTCCTGTAATTTTCGAAGAAATGCACGTTGATGAGCCGGTTGTGACGTGATACTTAGATAGCCCGAACAATAACTGAATTACTACCTATGATCTATTTTTTAGGGAGTGGCCTAATTTCATCTCTGAAAAATCAGTGACACTGGCTACAAAATTGCCTTTCGATAGTGACAAGTAACAACGCAATCTCTACACATGGATTTGTTGGAAGTATATTATTGCAAGGACCGGCCCTACGTAGGAAGGTCTGCCAGCAACCTGCACATGTTCATGAGTTTCTCCCGGGCTCTACTTGTTGGTTGAGCTGTCGTATAACAAATTACTCACCATGCCCATTGTCCAGCATGCAACTTGGCTTTGAACAGTTATAACGTCACTCGAAGCAATGAGTTTTTGGTGTCGAAACCAGGATTATGAAGTTTAACATTACGAATGAGAAAAAGGGTTTTAACAGTATTTTCAATGTAATGGACGTTCATTGGGTTGTCGAGCTTGGGTTGTCACGTGTCACTGGCTAAAGGCAATTTTGCTATCGAACATGACTGGTTTTAACACAGACCTGAAAGTAGGTGACTCTCTAAAGGAAATAGACTATAGTAGGCAACCACGTGGGCGAGCACGAAACTAGGCAACAGAATTCAGCACATACGTAACTAAGCAACAACATCTGCACACATGAAAATAGGCAACAACATCGGCACACACGAAACTAGGCAACAACATCGGCACACACGAAACTAGGCAACAGCATCGGCACACACAAAACTAAGCAACAACGTCGGAACGCACGAAACTAGGCAATAACATGGGCACTCAGAAAAGCATACAACAGTGTCGTCACGCACAAACTAAGCAAAAATATTTGCACACACGAAACTAAGTAACAACGTAGGAACGCACGAAGCTAGGCAACAACCTTGGCACAAACGAAATTAAGCAACAATGTCGGAACGCACGAAATTAGGCAACAACATCAGGACACGCGGAACTAAGCAGCAACGCTGGAGCGCACAAAACATCGGCACACACGAAACTAGGCGCCAACATCGTCACGTACTAAAGTAAGCGGCAACGTCGGCACGCACGAAACTAGGCAACAGATTTCAGCACACTGGAAACTAGGCAACAACATCGGGACGCACGAAGCTAGGAAACAGAATTCACCACATACGAAAATAGACAACATCGGCACACACGAAACTAGGCAATAACATCGTCACGTACTAAAGTAAGCTACAACGTCAGCGCGCGCGAAACTAGGCAACAGATTTCAGCTCTCGGGGCAAACTAAACTAGGCAACGACGCCCGCAAGCGCAAGAGAAAGCAAGAACGTCGGCACGCTCGAAACTAGGTGACAGATTTCAGCACACACCAAACCAGGCAACAACATTGGGACACACCAAATCAGACAACAACATTGGGACACACGAAACTAAACATTTTCTTCACGTACGAAACTAGGCAACAATTTCAGCACACTTAAACCATCACACTGTACCACTGCAGGCGCTACAATTGCGGAAATTTTACTCATAAAACCTCACATGTAAGATTAGCGTCTTTCATTCGATTCTCAAGTGTGCCTAAGCCGCGAAATGACTTATGTTGTTATGGTTTACAGTGCTATTTCCCATGATGCCAGTTTCCACTTCACTGCAGGACGATTTTGTCGACTTTGTCGGGATTAACTGGTATCAGATAAGAGTACATGGGGTGGTTGATATATTCGGAAACGTTTGCTAAGTTTCAACAAATTAAAGCAGTAACGTTTAGGAAAAACAAACAAAAAACACACAATAAGGGTAATGGGTCAAATGATATTTGAGTAAAGATTGACTTGTATACTTAAAGCTTGTTGGATGAATTTAAGGATGTTTAGATCTCCGAAATTCTCGGTAGGTGGCGCTCCCGAGCACCCGATGTTAAAATATTATGCCAGGGGCAAGTGGAAAAAGAACTGCGGATTGACGACTGATACGCTGACCGAATGAACTCTACTGTCGTTGGGTCACAGGGGCTGGAGCAATATCGTAGTGTATATGCAGTGTATGTACAAATACTAATAATGCCTCAGGTAGTCGTCAGCCTGGCGGAATGGTAGTAGGTATAGTGATCTTAAGCCCGTGATTGCCGCAACGTTTCATGTGGAAGAATCTTCAACTTGAACCAGCTGCTGTAGAAACCCACGGACAGACCTTGTTTGCTACACAGCTTTCGTCAGATTGTCCTGCCCTGAAGATAAGCTCGTAAGTGCTTTGTCAAGGGTCGTCCTGCTTAATTTGTGATCGGGTAATTCAACGCTTAACTTAAGAATGTGGCACATATCTGAAGGCTGTGATTTTCCCACGGGTGAGAGTTTTGTGTATAACGAGGAAGTCTCCGCATCTCTCCACTAAGCCGAAAATAGAATCATTACTACGCCACTAAATTCCAAAAAGTTCCGTTTTAATGTAGTCTTTGTTTCCTAATCCCAGTTAAGAACTCTTGTCGACCATTTTACGATCATCCAAAACGTCCATATGTTGACACCTTGTGCACTCAAAAAAAATTCTGTTAATTTTAACAGAAAGTCTGTTGTCCGAGGTATGCTAAGTCCATTGTGTTGATTCAACATAATGACTCTATTAGACTAACAGGGTACGATGTGGAATGTGACAGAATATTGTGTTACCCTAACAGAATACGTTCCAGCATCACTCATACAACAGATGTTCTGTTCAAATTAACACAATATTTTTTGAGAGTAAATATTCATTACCGCGATATATGTGTACACACCCGACGGTGGGGAGCACAGTTAGATTGGAATCAGCGTTCATCCATGTGACCTAGTTTACTTTTCGCACTTTGCCTCGCGGAGAAGACTAGCACTGTACGTCGTGAAGTCTAGGTCATACGTATTTTACCGTGAGCATGCAGGCCTATATACAGTCAGGCCTTGGGCTTTAACAGGTCAAATGGTGTTAAAGCCCAAGGCCATTAAGTAAATTACGCTTTAATATGGAAGCCGGTTAATACCATCGTTGTACCATCTAAAACAACAAAGAGAATACACGTTCTAAGGATACTTTTATAAGCACATCCTTGTAAAATAATGTAATGTAAAAACCAAGTAATGTGGTTACAGATGTCACATCGACGTCCACGCTTTCTGCACCACCCCATAGCATATCAACCAGCTAAAATTAGAATGTTACTAAAATTAATGTGCCTTGATGGCGGTCTTGACTTAGTCAATATGCAACGAATTTTGAATGACGGAGATGTTTGCAATGTTGTTCCGAATTATTTCAACATTCGAGAGCCCTCATATATTCGCCTAGGAATATATTAATCCAATGGCTTCGAAGATATTTAATTACTAGAAAGCAGATACAGATTTTGCAATGGCTGGTACACATTTTGTACATGTAGACACAGCTGTGACTTGATACACGTGTGACACATGTAAACACAGCTGTGACTTGGTACACGTCTGGTACATGTATACACAGATGTGACTTGATACACGTCTGGTACATGTAGACATGAGCTATAACTTTGTATCTTAAAACTTTACATACCATCTATGTAAACATGTCATGGCCGGTAACACTAATAGTGTAAAAATGAAAATCTTCGAAATGTGCATTGTGAGAGGTCCGAAGCATAGATAGCTGAGAAACGTGAATGTGACGTATGAATCTATTTGATTGGTGTTTTACGACGTACTCAAAAATATTTCATTTCCACAGCAGCCAGCAATACGGTGGGAAGAATCCAGGCAGGGCATAAATATTTATAAGTCATTGTATTTATAATAATACCTCCAGAAATCGAAGTAGGCATCGCTGTAGGCATTACGTCGTCGTGGTAGATGCGAGCTCGTAACATTCAGAGAGCTTCGTGAAACTGGTCACAGATCGTCATGTACAATATTATTGAATATTCATAAAATCTTAATCAATTTAATGCATGCATGTAAATAATAAATTTGATTTTTACCTTAGTTTTTACAGTACCACACCTCTGACACAAAAGCAGAGTAATGGCGGAGATTGAGATTCGACCAATGAGGCTGGACGACGAGGAAGCGGTGAGAAAGCTGGTGTGTGAGGAGTACATGGTACGAGAACCTCTGCAGCGGAACCTGGAGATGGAGCCGGTTCGGGACGGAAACGCATGGTTCGACATGGTATTTCCGGCCTGTCTGAAGGAAGGGCTCTCAGTGGTTGCTGTGGATTCTGTCTTCGGAGATGTGGTCGGTTTTAGATGTGTGATGTCTGTTTACAAGGACAACCCGCAACACTTCAATTTTTCCAAATCCGACCCGAACACCCGAAGCTTGGCTCTGACCTATGAGGCTGTCTTTGGCCTTTATAAAGATTTAGATATTTTCACAAGATACGGTGTGGACAAATACGTGAATATGACAGGTCTGTGTGTGGCTCAGAAATACGGACGACAAGGAATTGCGGTCAAAATGGTGGCAATGGCCCTAGACCTGAGCCGAAAACAGAACTTCCGTGTGGCCACGGTGGAAACGAGTAGCCGATATTCCGCTCGGGTTTTTGAGAAGTTGGGATTTGAGAAATTGGTAGAGCATCCATATGACACAATGGTGCTGGATGGAGAATCCATGAAAATGACAGACGACATGAAATATCATTACTGTTTCTCGCTTTATGTAAAAGAGCTTTAGTTCTTAAGAATTTTACTGAAAGCTGACATAAAGACGGATTCCGGGAAAAAGTTAACATCGAGCGCAAACTTGAACTGCCCCAAATGGACGACAGGTTTTGGACACCTGAAGTGATTCTTGTAATCATCATGTAATCCTTTTGACTTTACGTCGTCGGCACATTACCTCGTCATTTAATCATGTCACGTCACATTACCTCATGATGCAATCCCTGTTGTATCACATTTTTTCCTCGGGTATTCCTGTGACGTCACAATACCGCGTGATGTAATCCTGTGACGCCACATTACCTTATGATGCAATCCCTTTAATATCACATTACTTCCTCTTGTATTCTCTGCAACTTAACATTACTTGATCAAGGTCAAATATACTATCTCCCTGGACAGTATTTAATCATATTTCATCTGATACATACTTCATTTTAGAGTGGCCTTTGCCTTTAACAACCATAGTATAATGTAATAAAAATGAACACCCAGGAAGCTATCTTACGTTACAAGTACATATAAAATTTTAAGAGATGCTGATTTTATTAATGTACCTGGTATGTTTTAGTTTGACATTGGTTATTGTTTTACCTGTTGAAGGCTTTAACTGTGATTTGCATACGTCGCTTTACTATTTAAATTCCTGAATCACAGGACTTATGTTTGTTCCGAGCTTCGCAGGAAATCTACAGCGTTCTGTTTTCTGTTTTATTGGAAGATGAGACAGGAAAGTAGCACAAGTTCTTTAAAGACTAAAAAGTGTTCAAAGAAATCTATTTTATGACCAATTACCATTCAATATTCTAATTCAGAACAGATATATAACACTTGGTTTAGTGCGTGGACTTCAATGGACCCCCCCCCCCCCCCCCCCACACACACACACCCACCCTTAAACACCCTCTACTCGAGAGTACGTATCTTTTACAGAAGATTTACATTGTATTGGTTTTATTCCATACTCTAGAGTTTTTTTACTTTCAAATACAGTGGCCAGACAGATCAGTTTGTGGTGTATATTTGCTGGTTCCTCCAAGTTACCTGTATAAAAGAAAAATGGAACTCAAGTCTAGTTTATAAGTGCTCCATACAAAAAATGCTTCCCATTTAAAATATCTGAAATACAAATTATCCATAATTTAACAGGTCCTATCCCCTAACCCCTGAAGAATTCATTTCACTAATACCACTCTCACTCCCCTCAGTATATTGGAGCTTTTCAGGTTAAGATCCGATATAACCCTCCAGTATATTGAAGCTTTTCAGGTTAAGATATAACCCTCCAGTTCCTTCTACAGATATCTCCTCCCCCAGGATCCTCAAGCCATTGGTTGCCGTACCATCCCCTGACCCCACCTAATCACCCCTACCCCAAGGATTCCCAAGCCATTCGTTGCCAGCATCCTGAGCCCACCTACCCACTCCTAACCCCCTGGAAACTGAAGTGTTCAGTCCTTGCGAGATCCTTTTAAAAGTCAGAGCCACGGCATGTAATGTTTATGACATTTCATCCACGCCAGACCTGTAACAATCAGCTTCTGGAGCGTTTGAACAACGACTGGGACACGTAGAGTGAGACACCTCTACATTAGTGTATCAACCAAATTATATACGCGAGTCTGACAGAATCAGGTTCATTCAACA
Source organism: Liolophura sinensis (assembly GCF_032854445.1). Lineage (NCBI taxonomy): Eukaryota > Metazoa > Mollusca > Polyplacophora > Chitonida > Chitonidae > Liolophura > Liolophura sinensis. The sequence continues at coordinate 29,123,274 of NC_088307.1, read as the reverse complement.
AACTTATCTGTAATTGGAACATAGCGGTGATTCGCCGGAATCTGTTCAAAAAGAGCATGCTCACAGCACATCAGATGATTTCTAGTCGTCATCAACGACTGGGGTTTATGTTAAAGTATTGGGGACATGCAAAATGAGGTGATCTGACAGCCTCGTCACACCTGTACTAACGGTTCAGATGATGAGGGTCGTTATCTGATTACAGGTAATCAACGCCTGTCGCCGATGTCTTCACCTTACATCTTAAGATAACACTCAGATATAGAGTACCAAATAAGTTACTCATATTTATTTATTTATTTGTTGTCACACTTTACCAATAGATTTTCAGAAATCCCAGCAAATTAGTAGATTGATTAAGTTATGAATGGAGTTTTAGATACCTGGAATTTCAAATTTATTAAGTTTTTAAATTTCTCGTTGATACACGCCATCTTTCACCACTGCTGGATAGAATTAGACACAAAACTAATAATTAACGGTCCTAAATGAAGGACAATACGTTACTGCGCTTTAAAGGTACGTGTCAGCATGTAGATGCATGACAACTATAAATATTACACTGTTGTATACACACACAGCTACAATAAGCACTAACAGAAAAGTGTGCCCGTGTCATATTACAACGTTTAGACAACTTGCTTTCCTTTACTACACCAAGATTTGTCCATACCTGGTTCAGTTTCCCGCGAAGGTTTATTTATTTGATTGGTGTTTTAGGTCGCTCTCAAGAATGTCATTTAAATGTGACTCCTGCGAAGGTGAAGAATACGCTTAATGGTTTATAAAGTTGGAGTGGTTCAGTGATTCAGTGGTTCAGTGATTCACTTGTTCAGTGGTTCAGTGATTCAGTGGTTCAGTGATTCAGTTGTTCAGTGGTTCAGTGATTCAGTGGTTCGGAGAGTGTAATAGAAACCTTCTATGTCTCCGGACATTTTAACATAATACACGCGTAATGAAACTCCGAGAAAAAAAAGACTCATTTTGTCTCTAAATTTCGTCACTTTATTTTCCTATCGTTAGGAGAACAAATCTGGGGTTTATGAACATCAGAGATAACAAACACTTTTGACATGTTCTTTTCTACGTAAAGCGGATTCTTTAGAGTTCGTTTGGTAAGTAAAAACAGTGCGGACTTAAGACGTTTTATCCTTCTCGTTGCGCATGTGTGTACCAGGTATGTAGCCGGTAGATCGCGGATGATCACAGAAATCAGCAAATATACCGGACACAATCTTATCAAGACACTATCTCAAGTGATTGAAAGCACATATACTATACAGAGCGTAGAGAATCAGTCGCCTTTTGTGACGGTAACTGAAGAAAGTCTCGCTTCTGATTTTGATATCTTTAATATCAACCTCGGGATCAGCACAGAATAGTCAGAAGGTTCTTTGGATTAATTCATAACTTCTGTTGAAGGGCAAAAAGTTTGTGGTTTTAATTTCCGTTGGGCAGCTTGGGTAACAGAATTAGTGGCACGAGAGAGACCAATATCAGCCATTACAGGCTGTCGAAAAACAAGGGATACAGGAGAGAGGCCAATATCAGCCGTCACAGGCTGTTGAAAAACACGGGACACGGGAGAGACATTTTAGTTCAGAAGAATGGGCGTTCAGAATATTATTACGGTCGCCTCATGTCTTCTTCTTGTTGCCTTTACTTCAACAGGTAAGAATGGGATAAAAAAATGATCTAATACACCTACATTCAACATTTTTAATGAACAATGACGTTGAGTGTTTGGATCTGTTAATGAGTAATGGTAATGTATACTTGCCACTGAAGTGGGGTTTACATATTTCGCTATGAGTCACGGTAATCCAATGTGTCCTTAGCACTATGATGTGGTTAACTGTAACAAGAGGGCCTCTGTGGCCGAGAGGAGTAGTGTGCCAGCGCGACGCAATGACCCAGGAGCCTCCCACCAGAGCGGTCGCTGTGAGTTTAAGTCCAGCTCTATCTGCGGCCGATTCCAACCGAGCTCTCTCCGGTTTCCTCCCATCATAATGATGACCGCCGTTGTATTAGTGAAATATTCCTGAGTACGGCATAAAACACTAAATAAATAAATAAATACTGTTAATAAGTAATGGCATGGTACCCTTGGCATCAAGGCATGGTTTGCCCTAACGAATAACGGCAATGTATCGTTGGCAATAAAATGAGGTTTACATGTATCGTAATGAGTAATGGTGCTGTTTATTGGGTACTAGAATGTGAGTTATCGTACTGAGTCGTGGTAGCGTATCCTTGGCACTAAACTATGGTTTATCGCAATGAGTAATGGTGCTGTTTATTGGGCACTAAAATGTGAGTTATCGTACTGTCATGGTAGTGTATTCTTGTCACTAAACTATGATTTATCGCAATGAGTAATGGTGCTGTTTATTGGGTACTAACATGTGAGTTATCGTACTGAGTTGTGGTAGTGTATTCTTGGCACTAAACTATGCTTTATCGCAATGAGTAATGGTGCTGTTTATTGGGTACTAAAATGTGAGTTATCGCACTGTCATGGTAGTGTATTCTTGTCACTAAACTATGGTTTATCGCAATGAGTAATGGTTTATTGGGCACTAACATGTGAGTTATCGCACTGTCATGGTAGTGTATTCTTGTCACTAAACTATGCTTTATCGCAATGAGTAATGGTGCTGTTTATTGGGCACTACAATGTGAGTTATCGTACTGTCATGGTAGTGTATTCTTGTCACTAAACTATGGTTTATCGCAATGAGTAATGGTGCTGTTTATTGGTACTAACATGTGAGTTATCGTACTGAGTTGTGGTAGTGTATTCTTGGCACTAAACTATGCTTTATCGCAATGAGTAATGGTGCTGTTTATTGGGTACTAAAATGTGAGTTATCGTACTGTCATGGTAGTGTATTCTTGTCACTAAACTATGCTTTATCGCAATGAGTAATGGTTTATTGGGCACTAACATGTGAGTTATCGCACTGTCATGGTGGTGTATCCTTGACACTAAACTATCGTAACGAGTAATGCCGGAATTAAAAACGCCTTATAGAAAGGAAGAGTAATAAAGGTTGATAAAAACATTGACAAATAAACAGATTATGCCGCCTTTCAGTCTCGACCTTGAAAACAGATTTTTCTAGATCCCTCTGTTATAATAAGCCCTGTGCGAGTCCCACGGAAATATGTTTTGCGCAATAAGGGTCATGGAATGCGGGGAGACACATCACTTTACATTAGATCTGTGTGGGCATCAGTTCTACCTCTTGGTTATTGTTTCTTTGTGGCTTGTAAGAGAACCCATTCTGGTACAAAACTTCATCGAGTATTTTGTAGACACATAGGGAAGGGAAGGAAGGCTTGGGGTGGGGGCTGGGGGTTCTTCTGACATCAGTTTATAACAAGTTATGAGGACAATGTAGCGACAAGTCTTACTACAGTCTCGTAAAATCCCGCGGTTTTCGCTAGATTTCCGGCACGGGGCCTGAATACGACTTATTGGTCGTCAGCCTTGGTGCTCTTCTAACTGATTACTCAGTCTAACGCTCACTTAATGCCACTTGGCGGAAGCCAAAACTGCTTGCATATCTGTATGTAACACGCGGTAAAGTACAGCAGCATTTTGTCACCCTGGACTGTCCGGTTTCCCCTTTCACCGAGGCAAAATAGTTGGGTGTGACGGTACCAAACCAAATGAAAAAGACACAGGCAGTTAAATAAATATCTTTGCACCAATGTGTTGTAAAATAGCACTGTGTAGTACCTGGTTGCGCTTAATTGATTTATAAATTGATTTATTTAAATTAATTAATTTATTTATTTATTTATTTGACTGACCGCCTCTCTCACGAGTGACGTATAGTTACACACACCGCTGTAAGAAGGCACAACTATTGTCACCAAGTCCTCACGAACTGACACAGGGGGCACCTGATTGTATGTGTGATTGGGTGTTGTTTAAATATTGCTCCGTATGTCATAGCGCTCTGTATATCACATCCTTCCTATCCACAGCGATCGGTCAGGCCACATCCGTCTCTGTCAGGCTTGTCGGCGGGAGTCGGGACACGGAAGGGCGCGTGGAGGTGTTCTACAACGACACGTGGGGTACGATCTGTGACGATAGCTGGGGTCAGTCTGACGCGATAGTTATCTGCAGAATGCTGCTCCACACAGGGTAGGTGGATTTATGCGGGACGCATGCGCAATTCTAAAAGTTGCCTCCTAATTGTAGAGTTCTGAGACACTGATAGGATAATCTTGCCACACGCATGATATAGGTGAATAATAGAGCACAGGGTGAGGGTGAAAAATAGATCACAAAGTGCACCTAACTGCTCGCCATTTGGTACAACAGGAGCTCAATGTTCCTCATTGCCTACAATAGGCGCACTTCCATGTTCCCCATTGTACACACTAGGTTCACCTCAATGTTCCCCATTGTACACAACAGGTTCACCTCAATATTCCCCACTGTACACAATAGGTGCATCTCAACGTTCCCCATTTTACACCATAGGTACATTCTTATATTCGCCATTGTGCACAACAGGTTCACCTCAATATTCCCCATTGTACACAATAGGTGCACCTCAATGTTCTCCATTGTACACAACAGGTTCACCTCAATGTTCTCCATTGTACACAACAGGTTCACCTCAAAATTCCCCATTGTGCACAATAGGTGCATCTCAACGTTCTCATTGTACACAACAGGTTCACCTCAATATTCCCCATTGTACAGACTATGTGCACATCAGCGTTCCCCATTGTACACAATAAGTGCACCTCAACGTTCCACATTGTACCCAACAGGTGCACATCAACGTTACACGATTTATTCTCCATTCTGTATGGAAAAAACGTTGTAAGTAGTATTTCACTCACAAACGCATTGTTTCGAATTATTCTCCACGACACAGCAATGTGGCAGCTCACGGTCAAGGCTTCTACGGCGTCGGGGGCGGTCCAATCTGGCTTGACGACGTGGTGTGTACCGGGCGGGAGCCGACAATAGCCCACTGTGGACATCGAATGTGGGGCACGAGTAACTGCCATCACTCCGAGGACGCAGGGGTCGACTGTGACACAGGTGCGCAATTCACTGGCTGGATTAAGACGAGGAGGGGGATGGGGTCGTGGGAGCATAGAGGGTTGGGTGATATATATACATGAGTGCACCAGCCAATGGTTACGGGTTTCCCCGGGCTCTGTCCCGTTTCCTCCCAAAATAAATGACATAATTTTGAGTATGACATAAAACTGCAAATAAATATATCCTATACATTGATGGACAGGTGCGTGGCATGATGAATCGATTGATAATATCGTTTGATGGCTTAATATGTGGTGACCGAGATATTCGAGTTTACAGTTTGGTGACCGGAAAGTACATAAAGCTATGTGATGCTGTTTTACAGTTAGGTAGACGGAGTTTGGTCACGTGGGCGATTGCCAGCGCCTGTTCAGTCTTCATTCGGCTTGCTGGTCGTTCTCTGAAGGCCTTATGACTAGTTCAGACGTGGGTAATCCTCGTAAATATTGAATTGATATCGTAGGGATCTTGGTAAATATTTATAAATATGGCGATGTTATCAGCAGAGTGCAGGCACAAAACCATCTGCGAGTAAACATTGTCGTTGGTTATCGTGGGTGGCTACACCTCAGTCCTGGCTTATCATTTTCAGCAAAGCTTTGTCTTCCGAGCTTTTTGACCGCAAAATAATTTCTCGGTTTAGATCATGTTAGATCGTGGCCATTCGCAGAGGTCGTCGGTAGTCGTTAACTCTAGCGTGACCTTTATGTTCCAATTAACAGCGGCAAGTTTGACCATACAAATGTGATACTGTAACTTCACGTACTGAACCACCATGGACTTTGCATGTTGACAGAGAAATATCAATATAGAGTAATTAGAGTAGAGTAGCAGGTGCTGCACGAATTGACTGGGTGATGAATGCATGGATGGGTGAATGGAGCCTTATAAGAGTAAACAGTTATTATTTTGTCATCTTTATAGTCGGTACAATAATCTATTATTATTGTTAATAATAATAATAATAATACAATAATCCCCTATTATTATCTGATTAATGTTTATCGCAATATTATCTGATGAATGTTTATCTCATTATTTTCTGATGAATGTTTATCTCATTATTATCTGATGAATGTTTATCTCATTATTATCTGATGAATTTTTTGGCCAACACGTCTTTGGGCGATTTCCAACTACACTCTTCTAACACACGTGTTAAAATAACATAATAATAATTATACGTTGATCAGTTCTCTTAGAAGTTTTATGGAATATTTTAGCCCTAAAGTCTGTAAGTCCCCGTATCAGTTGACATGTGCTAACGTGAACTTTTATGTTTAGATGCGTTGGCGAAGCTTCCGGTTCGTCTCGTTGGGGGTAATCACACAAACGAGGGTCGCGTGGAGATTCAGTTTAACAACACCTGGGGGAGCGTCTGTGACGACAGCTTCGATCTGAGGGACGCTGCTGTTGTCTGTAACCAACTTAACTTCAACGAGTAGGCTTGGTTTTGCGTAATTCTGCTAAATATTCAATAACCCCATCGGGGAAATGACGTCACAAACCATTTCGGGAGTGCTATGTGAGATGTAAAGTACGGCTCTCACAGCAGTATTGCAGGCCTGTTATTATCATGCAAAGAACTACTGAAGTCCGCATTTTTGTCATTTACAGCACTATTACATATGTGTTTTATGGTCATTTACAGCACTATTACATATGTATTTTATTTTTATTTACAGGACTATTACATATGTGTTTTATTGTTATTTACAGCACTATTGCACATCTGTTCCCATGTATAAAAGTACTAATGCAATTTCCATTCCCTGTCATAGCTCTACATCGCAACTGTTTCATTCTCATTTGTAACTCTACATCTCCGTTGCGCATCTATTACGTCTTCCGTGCGTGGGAAGGCCTTCCAACAGCCTGCAGATGGTCGTGGGTTTCCCCGGTTTCGCCCGGTTTCCTCCCACCATAATACTGTCTGCCGTCGTATAAATGAAATATTCTTGAGCAAGGCGTAAAACACCTATCCATTAAATAAATAAATATGACATCTTCATTTATTGCATTATTGCACATCTATTTTATTGTCGTTTACAGCATTGTCTCATATATGTTTATTGCCATTTGTAGCTCTATTGCCATTCCCATTACGGACGGACGTTACGGGCCAAGCACCGGGCCAATATGGTTGGATGACGTCGCGTGTAAGGGTAACGAGGCCGGCCTCGGGATTTGCCGAGCCAGGAAGTGGGCCCACAGCAACTGTGATCACACCGAGGATGTCGGGGTGGCATGTCAGCAACGTAAGCAAGTGATGCTTTCTCCTTTCACTTTTGGAGTATTTGGTGCAGACATTTGATTTCTTGTTTGTGAGTCTTATAACTATGTCGGGCTTAGGGATGTGGGAAGAGTACTTTTTATTCTGGTACGGATGAAATTTTTGAGCGTTCATTTGGAGTTTCATTGGTGAGAGCGATGTGGTTCCAAGGGTTCTTTTGTTAAGTACGGTACATTCCGTCTTTTGAAGTGGTGATTGTGATGACAATTGATTTATTTATTTATTTATTTATTTGTGACCCAGAAGCCCCCCACTAATACTGTCTACCTCTCCGGCCGTACGGGGAAGGTCTTCCAGCAACCTGCGGATGATCGTGGGTTTGCCCGGTTTCCTTCCATCATAATGCTCACCCCCTGTCGTATAAGTGAAATATTCTTGAATACGGCGTAAAACACCAATCAGATAAATAAACAAATAAATCAAATATTTATTTATTTGTTTCATTCATATGTGTTTTAAGACGTACTCAAGCATATTTCACTTAAACAACAGCGGCCAGCATTATGAATGAAAGAAACCCACGACCATTTACTGGTTGCTGGCAGGCGTTCCCACCAGAGCCCGAGAGGAGGCCAAAATGAACTGGGCTTGAACTTACGCTATTACCCCAAAACTGATGTCTGTTTCTGTTTTGTTTATTTCAGCCAGCAGCGAAGCTGACGTTAAAATCCGATTGGCTGCTGGCATTACCCAGTACGAAGGCCGCGTGGAGATTTTTTACAGCGGTGTTTGGGGCACTGTTTGTGATGACGGCTTCGGCGTACCGGAAGCATCTGTAGCCTGTAGAATGGCAGGATTAACGTAGGTCGTAATCTCACTGGAGTCACATCTAGTGCCAGCTCCTTGTACTGTCTAGGGGCCTCCATGGCCGAGGAGATTAGCGTGTTAGCGCTGCGAAATGACCCGGAAGCCTATCAACAATGCGGTCTCTGCGAGTTCAAGTCCAGCTTGTGTTGGCTCATGCTGGTTTTCACTGTCCTGCGGATCGTCTTGAGTTACCCCCGCGCTCTGGGATAATGCTGCCATAATGCTGCGTGACCGCCGTCGTATAGGTGAAATATCCTTGAGTACGGCGTAAAACTCAAAATAAATAAATGGTGATGACCGTATACTATCTGTTGACGGCAGGCTGTAACAGATTATTGCTGTTGTAAAGATACCCTTGATAGCATCTGGAAGGATAATAGTCTAATTGCTGGAATTTTCGCCTTGGAAAAAAACATTTAAAGGAAAAAATATTATAAAAGTGAAATAAACAAATCCGCAGAAAGATCATTAAGATCTGTCTCTGAAGCTACTTTTATTTCTTTGTATTATGTTTTTTTTATATTATTATTATTATTATTATTATTTATTATTATATTTTACTGAATAACACCAGCCCAACGCGTGGGTTGTAGGGTAAGCTGTACACCCACCTTGGTCGTGGACATTGACAAAGGAGCGACAGAAGACACTAGCTCCAAGTCTTACGGACATTTTTGTTAAATGTCTCCTATGGTTTCACAAAACTATTAGCGAAACCATTTTTACTTCTTGACAGTGGCGGAGAGATACTGAGTCATCGATTAGCAGGTCCAAGCATACCGATCTGGTTAGACGATGTGGAATGCACCGGAAATGAAACATCATTGGTTGACTGTGTTCACAAACCATGGCTAACCGCGAACTGTGACCACAGAGAGGATGTATCCATACGTTGTGAGCCCGGTAAGCACAAGTCAGTCAGGTTCAACAGCGGCTGTCTCCAATACACCAGGCAGGAGTACAAAGATTTACTGACTACCGCTTAAAGTTTGCTGCGAGCAAAGCTCCGATTCTGAAGTCACAGTGCTAATTCCCGTGGTTTATTCATTTCTTGCGACCTATTTTACCGCATATATTGCATTATACATGCGATCACTCACAAATAACGAGTTTCATTTCTAGTGTTAACGCAGAACTGCGCCAAGGCTCTGCTCTGAGCCCTTTTTTGTTACATTAAGTTTATTACTTCACCCCATCGTTTTTTCTACATCTGAAGCGTATTGACCATTTGTATCAAGCTTCAGCGCTGTTCAAATACAGATTTAAACTTAGATAAGAATGTTTTTAAGGCAACTGGTGAAAGGCGGCTGTTTATTCGGGTTTTCTACATCCATACACGGACCCGCCATGGTATTAGTACAAAAAACTTCATAAATCGATAAACACTTTACCGAGCACCACAATAATCATTGTCGTACCTGCACGTTTTCCCTCATTTTAGCTAAAAGATATATTTCTCCTATTTTACCCCGGTTGCCACTAGAAACCAGTTAGTAGAAATCGAGGCCTTCTTTTCATTCATTCCTTCTTTTTTGTTTTTGTGTTATTCATGTTGTGAATGTCTTGACGGTGTCCGAAAACATGCCTGAAGGTGCACTATAATACATCACCTTCCGCATTTCCCTTGTGCTATTTACTAACAGCTATTTCACTTACATACGTCTTTTTATCTAACTGACAGCTTCTCTCTGTCTGTCTTAGCTCAGCCGACGTCCATCCAGGTGCGACTTGCCGGGGGTCAGAACAGTTTTGAGGGTCGTGTTGAGGTTTTACATAACGGCACGTGGGGTACTGTGTGTGACGACCTCTGGAGTGTGGAGGACGCCACCGTGGTCTGCAGGATGCTCCATCTATCGACGTATGTGCACGGGCCTGGGAACAACTAACTTCGTGAACACATTGTCCTGGTGATAAATTCTTCTACATTTATTTATTTGATTGGTGTCACGAATTTGTCACTTATACGACGGCCGCCAATATTATTTTGGGAGGAAGGCAGGCAGAAACCAAGGGGAAAACTCTACTATATACCAACATCCACCCAAAAGAACTATCATCTGTCTATGCCATCAGTTACGATATTCCGTTTTTTCGATACGTATCAAGGCAAGCCAGAACTTAGATAAGCATTTTCAGATTGATTAAGGATACACATTGCGTGGGGTCGTAACCGCTAGTTTACGCGAAAAATAACGAAGCAACTCAACATTGTTCAGTCTAAAAGACGTGTGTCCACCGACGACAGGAACCAACTCCGTACGACCACTTGAGTTTGGTTACTTCTTAAGCCCTTCCAGGCTGTATCGAGCTGTAGGTTTGGTTCGCTGCAGCACATCGTGCCCAAAGTGTTGAGATAGTAGGCCTGAATGCAGCTCATATTCGGACGACTGTCAGAGAGCTTGTTAGGTATCTGAGAAAATGGCCATCCACTTTCCTCATTAATACATATATGTCATTATCGTCATATAAGATAAATAGTTCTCATTGAGTTGTTTGTGTGATTGGTGATGTATTCCTAACACCAGTCTGGTAAATAAATAAATAAATAAATAAAGAAATAAATAAATAAATAAATAAAGAAATAAAGAAATAAATAAAGAAAGAAAGAAAGAAAGAAAGAAAGAAAGAAAGAAAGAAATAAAGAAATAAATACAACTACATCCCTGTTAAACCATCAATACTGATCTTTCCAATCTGCGACTGCAGACCCATGTCCCTTGTTTTCCAGGTCCGGAGCTATTGCCCTGAAGAACGGTTTCCCGGGGGGTAGTGGACAGATCTGGCTAGACGACATGAAGTGTTTAGGGACGGAAACATCCCTGGGGGAGTGCCCGTTCCCGGGTTGGGGAACCCACGACTGTGACCACTCGGAGGATGCTGGGGTACGCTGTCAAGGAGGTATGCCTGGGTTCCTGCAGACCACTATTCTGATAAAAGAATGTGTCTATGTTTGTGTAGATTTCCAACATTGTGGCTTTTCAAGTTTTCATATAACTGGTTAAAATAGCTGTATGAGGTAATAAGTAACGCACACCTTTATTAGGGAGTCATCGCCACTCTTCACAAGATAGTCATATAACTGGTTAAAATAGCTGTATGAGGTAATAAGTAATGCGTACCTTTATTAGGGAGTCATCGCCACTCTTCACAAGATAGTTTTTTCCTTTCTTCTCCTCAACAAACGTGGTCGGGAACTTTATAACATTTGTTCCACAAAACAAGACAAAAGAGCGCACAAAAGTTTGGTCTCGGTTGCGTGGTGGGAAACATGCATGTACACCTTGTGCAACCCCAATAGACTACACGGATATTAGCTCGTGTTTGAAGTCCATGAAGCATTCCAGGGGGAAAAAACCTTGGTAAAAATGGATGAAAATATGATTTGAAATGATGTTATCAGTGCATAAAACATACACAAAAAAGGCTGGCTTAAAAATGGCTGACTTTTGTAGTGTGTCCTGCAGAAAGACTTCAAGGCCTTGATAAGGACTGTCGCGGGTTGGAGCCCGGACCTCGCTGGTTAATCAGTACATGTATTCACGATCTGCAAAGCTGGGTGCCGACCCGTATTTAAAGGGTTATATACATCAGTTGTGAATAAATTACATCTCCACTTCGACTAGTGTAACCATGTCCTCGTTTGTCAAGGAATTTGTCTTGAGCGAGTGTTCATTTGCTAACACGGATAACGTCACTTTGCACATATATAAAAAAAATAGACAGAGCTTTTGTTGGTGTAGCTTTAAAACACCAATCCAATAAATATATATAATTTTAATCTGAATTTGCTTTTTTTCAGCTGGCATTGTCACCGCTAACGTCAGTGTGCGTCTAGTGGGCGGGGACTCTCATGTGGGACGTGTTGAGGTGTTACATAACAACGTTTGGGGCACTGTTTGTGATGATTACTTTGACGTGAAGGACGCGCAGGTCGTCTGCAGAATGCTCGGCTTTCCAACGTAAGTATAAGGGTGTTTCTATTCAAGACTACAGCATGGAAAGTAAACCTAGACTCAACAACGTCAACCACAGATAATTATTAATCAACCACCAAATTAATGACGCTATGTTTTTCAAATAGCGCGTAGGGGCCTCCGTGGCTCAGTCGGTTAGCGCGCTAGCACAGCGTAATGACCCTGCGGATGGTCGTGGGTTTCCCCCTGGTTCCCCCCGGGTTCTGCCCGGTTTCCTCCCACCATAATTGCCGCCGTCGTATAAGTGAAATATTCTTGAGTACGGCGTAAAACACCAATCATATAAATAAATCAATAAATCAAATAGCGCGCTAAATACCGGTGACAGGCTGTTCCAAGACTACGTAAATGGCGCTGTCGTCTCATTCAGCCATTATTTAAAGATGTTCAAGGCAGAGCATTAAGAATAACAACGTTTTCTTTAGCTGTAAACACGTCATGAGACTTGTCGGTAGGAAAACAGGATCGTTTTGTGTGATTACATTGTGGTCATTTCAAATACATGTACGACTTTAAAGCCTGCGAAAATGAACATTTTGACTAACTCATCAATATTGTCTTAAGACAAATGTATTAAAATCCCATTACCAAAAAATAAGCATTGTGACCAGCTTTACAGTTTAGCTTAAGCCAGAACTGACTTGGTGCAATCGGTGCAAGACGGGGTTCTGGGTCCAATTGTTGAAAATCATTTTCGATTCCTCGTATTAAGGCTAACTCCATGGTACTGGAAATTCACTGTACGAAGCTATACGAGCTATACGAAGAAAGCCTTACGAAGTGTTAGTTCACGTGGGATAGCTAACCGGTTACCAGAATTAATAAGCTAAACACTATACCAGTATAGCATGGTCTTCAAAGTGGGCTTGCAGATATCAAAAATCAGATAAAAATAAACAAAGTAACTCCCTTCCTGTTTGCCATGTCCTGGTTTGCATCCCCGTTTGTGGTTTCTTTACCGCCATTCCTGTTTCTCGTGTCTTTGTCGCCATCCTTTTTGTCGTGTCTTTGACTACACAATCATTTGTCGTATTTGTACTGCCATCCCCGTTTTTACCTGCGGTCCACTAGGTTCGGAGCTGAGGCGTTCTCCAAGTCACGGTACGGCCGAGGGACTGGACCCATTCTCCTGGATGATATGGCTTGTAATGGGGCGGAGCTCTCCCTAGACTTGTGTCGGCACGCCTCCTGGGGACATAATAACTGTGATCACTCGGAGGACGTCTCCGTCAGGTGCCCAGGTCAGTAGACACACTTGTCTACTTGAAGTCTCCGTAATGTAACTCATTTATTTATTTGATTGTTGTTTAATTTTATGATACTGATGTAATGGGTGGGAGAAACCACAGTGCCCGGCGTGAACCACGCACCTTTGACAATTCAATGACAACCTTTCCAGCATTCGATGTAGAGATATGTACAACCTACATTTTGGAGGAAAATTGGTCTTCAACGAACGTTGAACAGCGCAAAAGGTTTTACGAGAGTTGTTTGCCTACTATTGTCACCATTCCCCAATATGGTCTACAAAGCTCTTGTTCAAGTCTGGTTTTGAACCACCTCCTCGTGTTTCCCGAACATTGAAAGGCAAGCGCTACTAAACCCTAGAGAAGGTTTTGTAATTTAAAGACTTACAGATGAACGTTTGATTCATCCATCAGTTTTCGTTGCACTGCCATCGCCTGTCATTTCACTGCCATCGCCCGTCATTGCACTGCCATCGTCCGTCATTGCACTGTCCGCCTGTCATTGCACTGCCATCGCCCGCCCAGCCTCTTTTTATGACATGCATTTAATACTGAACTGTTTTACATTTCTTATCGTAAACTATTTCGTAAACTTTTTTGACCATCTATGCAAACTGTGGACGCTACTTCTGATACTCTTAGTTCATTAGAGACAAAAGTGCATCAAACATTTAAGACTGTACCGGAGACTTCATAACCAAGGAGTCAAGCGGTTTAAGTTATTCTGATTTTTCGGTTTTTCTTTTTAAACGTCTGACTCCTTTTTTTATTATTATTATTATTTTATAGAAATTTAGATGTATGTTTTTCTTCTAATTTTCTGCGCATACTGGTGGTACACACATATGACTGTCCGTCTGTCTTTACAGGTGGGACAGTGCAGCCCCCTATCGGTGTTCGCCTCGTGGGGGGATCGACTCGAGCCGAGGGGAGACTTGAGATCCAGCATGGCGGTTCATGGGGAACAATTTGTGACGACCTATGGACAACGAGGAACGCTCAGGTCGTCTGTAGGATGTTAGGTCTCCCCTGGTGAGCACTGATAACTAGTAGGGAACACATTAACTTACCACTTGTTACCGTCCACCATCTTCAGGTAGCGCTGACTTAGTTTTGAATTTGAAAAACTTAAAAAAAAAATTTAAGAGTTTCGTCTAAGTATTTCTCCGGCATCACACTTCACTTGCTGCCACGACCAGAATTAAAATCCCAGTAAATTTTGGACTCTGTGTGTATATGTTGGCGGTGTGTAGGTGGCCATGACGATGACGATGTCTATTTTTAAAATCAATCATATTGCCCCAATGCGGTGTGTTTTAAAGGGCGATTCGGGTCCAAGCTGGATTAAACATTGTTTTCTTAAATTGCACGAATCGTACGTTACTAATATGCTCTTAAAACGTCATCACCCGGGCAGGACTAAACTGTAGTCTGCACAGCTTAGCGCCGAATTACTCTAGACCGGAAGGCTATTTCCAATCTCCCACAGGGCAACATAAGTTGGTTGGCTCAAGTAAGTGGAAGAGACTCGTTTGGTGTTTCAAAAACGACATTTGAGTAGTACATTCTAAGCGCTCGGCCACGGCAGTGGTGTCCATCGATTCGATAGTAACTTGACCTTTTACACATTAGCTAGATGTGTTTCTGGTTGTGACGTTTTAGGGCTGGAGCTGAGCCGCGGTTTGAATCCTTCTTCGGGCAAGGTACGGGTCAGATTCTGTTGGATCAAGTGTCTTGTACCGGAAACGAGACCAGCTTGACGGACTGCAGCCATGCTAGCTGGGGACACAACGACTGTGACCACTCGGAGGATGTGGGCGTGGTTTGTCAAGCACGTATGTTGTAATCAGCGTTCGGATAATTATGTTATTTAAAAAAACGACAAAGATTTCATTTTTTTTCCCTAAAAAATGGTAATAAGTTAAACAGCTATGCAAAGATATACTGCTCCGTGAAGCTGAATTGTGTCTATATGTAAAGAAAATCAAATAGAAACATCGTCAACAAGAAGTTAAAGTCAGTAGTTAAAAGTTGTGAAGGATGTTTTTTGGCCTTTCTGTTTGCAGTGCAGCGTGTGCGCGTGCGTTTGTCGGCGGGCTCAACCACGTCTCAGGGTCGCGTGGAGATCTACTACAACGCCACCTGGGGGACGATCTGCGACACGGGCTTTGGTAACGAGGAGGCCGCCGTCATTTGTCGCATGCTCGGATTTTATCAGTGAGATCCCATCAGCTATTCTCGCCATAACGTGCATCCTAAATCTTTAACAAAATGCTCCAAGATGATGGAAACATCACCAGACAGCTGAGAACTATATCTAGGGAGTTCTCATAGTTTGATACGTTTTAAAAGGAATTAAATGCATTTAAATGTTTGAGTTCTAAAGAGGAATTATACTTCTAAATGGACAGCACTCGACCTCACATCACTTTTACCTTCAGGAGAATTTTTGAAAACATTATTGATCAAACTTTTTTAACTCATTTAATTTTCATACAAAAGTCTAAAACAGTTTCTGTTTGTCATCTTGTTGAACGTTGGCTAATCAGAATGGCAAAAACAAACAATGAGATTAAAACAAATCAATGTAGAGAAATTCGCCAAAAGTGTGGACGGCGGAACGACTCTCAGTGTGGTCCAAAATAGCTGTCACTGGAAGCTGGACAAAAAAAGTAATAAAAATAAACAAATAGGAAGGAAAACAACGGGTCATCATATATTACATCACATTTTATATGTGTTCAATCCAAGTTTGACAATCAGGTGTATACTTTTGTTACCTTTATTATTGTTATTGTTGTTGTGCAGACCGGGGGCCCTTCCTTTGGCCAAGTCGTACCACGGGCGAGGCTCAGGACCGGTATTCTTTGAGGACGTACAATGTACGGGCGATGAGAGGAACATTCTACAGTGTGCTCACAAGGGCCTTGGCACGGTCACCAACTCAGCGTGCCGCAGTCATGCGCGAGACGCTGGAGTTCAGTGTAACCCAGGTCAGTGAGGTCATATTGACTAATTAAAGTTGTGAATTACCTCCGGTCTGTCTGAACGCTCCGCTATGTTTTAATACACGAAATATGCTCTGTAATGAAGCCCAAACCGTGGGTCTGTCGTCTGAAACCTAACCGGATGCTCTTTGTAATGTCTATGTGGAAATTATTGCGATAATTATCAGTGCCGATAACAACATTGTAAACTAACCAGAAGTGCAGACTATATATATTGTGCAATTCAAGGACCTGCCGTAATATAGTTAGCTGACTATACTAAATGTACGCGTGCTACAAGCAGGCCTAAGCTGGGAATGAGGCTTTTTTTCAGTAATGTGTCCACAACTCCACAGAATACAATAAACATTCAATAAAACTCAATTGACCTCTGAATGAAAAGCAACTTACGTCTCAATAAAGCCCATTAGAAGAAAAAGCAATAGACCCTGCAAAACGTAATAGACGTCTCATCAAAACGAAGAAGACGTCTCACCAAAACGCAGTAGAAGTTTCACCAAAGCGCAGTGGACGTCTCCCCCAAAATGCAGTAGACGTCTCACCAAACCGGAGTATACGTCTCACCAAAACGCAGTAAACATCTTACAGCAACGTAATCGACGTATCAGAAAAACGCAATAGATTTCTTAATTATAAAACGGCGCACGAGATACATAAATAAATTTTGCTGGTAATTAAATGTACTGATGAAATTCAATATATGTTTGTGACGCAGAAATCATGACATAAGTGTTCGTCACTTTACCTTCCTTGATACTCATACATTTCGTGAAATAGGGCCTATATCACGACTTAATGAGATCTGACCTTTAATTTTTCAGCGGCTGTCCAGATTCGCCTTCAGAACGGTAACAACAGGAGTGGAAGAGTTGAATTGAACGTAGTGGGGAGCTGGGGCACTGTGTGTGACGATGGCTTTACATCTGGGGCGGCGTCTGTAGTCTGCCGGATGCTAAACCTAAACCCGTATGTCAGGCTAAACAGATACCCTTTTTATTCCACCAAAGAAAAAAAAACACATTTGACTTTACATTTAAATGTTAAACTTTAATCTCTTATAACCCCTAAGCCTTATCCGTAATTGAAAAGTCTGGATTTTCCACAAGTCCTTGGCCTCATCCCTAGCCAATAAGCCTTAGTTTACCATAATCCCTCCGTCTTAAATATTAAGCCTACAGTTGTAACGACACCTTTACCTTATCCTAAAGCACGAAGTCTTTGTATGCCATAATCCCTTGTATCATAAACCAATGGATTCGATATAATCCGTACCGTTAAACTTAACCAACAAACCTTCATCTACTACAGTCCCTTACCCTTAAAATTAACCAATAAGCCTTCATCTACCATAGTCCCTTACCGTTAACCTTAAATAATAGGTCTTCATCTACCATAATCTCTTACTGTTAACCTTAATCAATAAGTCTTCATCTACCATAATCGCTTACCGTTAACCTTAACCAACAAACCTTCATCTCCCAAAATCCCTTACCCTTAAAATTAACCAATAAGCCTTCATCTACCATAGTCCCTTACCGTTAACCTTAAATAATGAGTCTTCATCTACCGTAATATCTTGCTGTTAACCTTAACCAATAAGCCTTCATCTACCATAGTCCCTTACCGTTAACCTTAACTAATGAGTCTTCATCTACCATAATCGCTTACCGTTAACCTCAACCAATAAGCCTTCATCTACCATAATCCCTTGCCGTTAACCTTAACCAATGAGCCTTCATCTTCCATAATCGCTTACCGTTAACCTTAACTAATAAGTCTTCATCTACCATAATCTCTTACCGTTAACCTTAACCAATAAGCCTTTATCTACCATAATCCCTTACCCTTAAAATTAACCAATAAGCCTTCATCTACCATAGTCCCTTACCGTTAACCTTAACTAATAAGTCTTCATCTATCATAATCCCTTACCGTTAACCTTAACCAATGAGCCTTCATCTACCATAATCCCTTACTGTTAACCTTAACCAATGAGCCTTCATCAACCATAATCCCTTACTGTTAACCTTAACCAATAAGCCTTCATCTACCATAATCCCTTACCCTTACAATTAACCAATAGGCCTTCATCTATCATAGTCCCTTACCGTTAAACTTAACTAATAAGTCTTCATCTACCATAATCTCTTACTGTTAACCTTAACCAATAAGCCTTCATCTACCATAACCCCTTACCCTTAAAATTAACCAATAAGCCTTCATCTGCAATAGTCCTTACCGTTAATCTTAACTAATAAGTCTTCAACTACCTTAATCTCTTACTGTTAACCTTAACCAATAAGCCTTCATCTACCATAACCCCTTACGGTTAACCTTAACCAATGAGCCTTCATCTTCCATAATCGCTTACCGTTAAGCCTTCATCTATCATGATCCCTTACCGTTAATCTTAACTAAAAAGTCTTCATCTACCATAATGCCTTACCGTTAAGCCTTCATCTATCATGATCCCTTACCGTTAATCTTCACTAAAAAGTCTTCATCTACCATAATGCCTTACCGTTAAGCCTTCATCTATCATGATCCCTTACCGTTAATCTTAACTAATAAGTCTTCACCTACCATGATCTCTTTCTGTTAACCCTAACCAATAAGCCCTCATCTACCATGATCTATTACCGTTAAGCCGTCATCTATCATGATCCCTTACCGTTAATCTTAACCAATAAGTCTTCATCTACCATAATTTCTTACTGTTAACCTTAACCAATAAGCCTTCATCTACCATGATCTCTTACCGTTAACCTTAACCAATAAGCCTTTATCTTCCATAATCGCTTACCGTTAATCTTAACCAATAAGTCTTCACCTACCATAATCTCTTACTGTTAACCTTAACCAATAAGCCTTCATCTACCATAATCCCTCGGCCTGTAATTTTCATGATCACGTAGCCTTATCTTGAAATAAGAATGCACGAATTATCATAACTGCTTTCACTTTACCTAAACCGTTAAACCAAAAAGCCTATGACCTTGTCCTATCAAATAAGCATGGAATATGTCAGAAGCCCATGGCCATATCTATAACCAATAAGGATGAAAAAGACATTGTCTAGATTTTTAATAAACGCAAGCTTAAAAATGTGAAAAGTACTTTCAGAATAATTTTGGTCCCAATTATATCTGTTAGAATATACGTAACCTGAAAACCCCAGAGATATGAAATGATAAGCGTCAAAATCCTCTAACCTATATATACATGAGATAGCTACCATCAACTCTGAAGCTAAGATTAACCTATATAAATCTGAAATAGCTACCATCAATTCTGACGCTAAGGTTAAACTATATAAACCTGAAATAGCTACCATCAATTCTGACGCTAAGGTTAACCTATATAAACCTGAAATAGCTACCATCAATTCTGAAGCTAAGATTAACCTATATAAACCTGAAATAGCTACCATCAATACTTTTACCTAAGATTAATCTGTATATACCTGAAATAGCTACCATCAACTCTGAAGCTAAGATTTACCTATATAAACCTGAAATAGCTACCATCAACTCTGAAGCTAAGATTAACCTATATAAACCTGAAATAGCTACCATCAATTCTGACGCTAAGGTTAACCTATATAAACCTGAAATAGCTACCATCAACTCTGACGCTAAGGTTAACCTATATAAACCTGAAATAGCTACCATCAACTCTGAAGCTAAGATTAACCAATATAAACCTGAAATAGCTACCATCAATATTGAAGCTAAGATTAATCTATATAAACCTGAAATAGCTACCATCAACTCTGAAGGTAAGATTAACCTATATAAACCTGAAATAGCTACCATCAATATTGAAGCTAAGATTAACCTATATAAACCTGAAATAGCTACCATCAATTCTGACGCTAAGGTTAACCTATATAAACCTGAAATAGCTACCATCAATTCTGACGCTAAGGTTAACCTATATAAACCTGAAATAGCTACCATCAATTCTTAAGCTAAGATTAACCTATATAAACCTGAAATAGCTACCATCAATACTTTTACCTAAGATTAATCTGTATATACCTGAAATAGCTACCATCAACTCTGAAGCTAAGATTTACCTATATAAACCTGAAATAGCTACCATCAACTCTGAAGCTAAGATTAACCTATATAAACTTGAAATAGCTACCATCAATATTGAAGCTAAGGTTAACCTATATAAATCTGAAATAGCTACCATCAATTCTGAAGCTAAGATGAACCTATATATACCTGAAATAGCTACCATCAATACTTTTACCTAAGATTAATCTGTATATACCTGAAATAGCTACCATCAACTCTGAAGCTAAGATTTACCTATATAAACTTGAAATAGCTACCGTCAATATTGAAGCTAAGATTAACCTATATATACTTGAAATAGCTACCATCAATATTGAAGCTAAGATTAACCAATATAAACCTGAAATAGCTACCATCAATATTGAAGCTAAGATTAACCTATATAAACCTGAAATAGCTACCATCAATTCTGAAGCTAAGATTAACCAATATAAACCTGAAATAGCTACCATCAATATTGAAGCTAAGATTAACCTATATAAACCTGAAATAGCTACCATCAATACTGAAGCTAAGATTAACCTATATAAACTTGAAATAGCTACCATCAATATTGAAGCTAAGATTAACCTATATAAACCTGAAATAGCTAACATCAATACTGAAGCTAAGATTAACCTATATAAACCTGAAATAGCTACCATCAATTCTGTAGCTAAGATTAACCTATATATACCTGAAATAGCTACCATCAATTCTGACGCTAAGGTTAACCTATATAAACCTGAAATAGCTACAATCAACTCTGAAGCTAAGATTAACCTATATAAACCTGAAATAGCTACCATCAATATTGAAGCTAAGATTAACCTATATAAACCTGAAATAGCTACCATCAATACTGAAGCTAAGATTAACCTATATAAACCTGAAATAGCTACCATCAATATTGAAGCTAAGATTAATTTATATAAACCTGAAATAGCTACCATCAACTCTGAAGGTAAGATTAACCTATATAAACCTGAAATAGCTACCATCAATATTGAAGCTAAGATTAATCTATATAAACCTGAAATAGCTACCATCAATATTGAAGCTAAGATTAACCTATATAAACCTGAAATAGCTACCATCAACTCTGAAGGTAAGATTAACCTATAAATACCTGAATTAGCTACCATCAATACTGAAGCTAAGATTAACGTATATATATTTGAAATAGCTACCATCAATATTGAAGCCGTCCTTTGTGACGACTCTCTGTACACGCTTAGAAACCGACATCAGTCTTTAACAGTGCGGTGTGTTTGAGCGCATTTCATTCACCGATCGGAATATCCAAAGTTTTACCTTCAGCCGTGTATACTGTACTTTGAAGACTAGCTGCCCTCAAAACAGCGCTCGCAAACAGTTTAACTATGTTAGTAATAACAAGATTTTCTCACGTTAGAGTATGTTATTGTGTTTATTTGGGTTTCAACTCCATGGTGTTAATATATGCGTCAGTCTTTGTTTCCAGCAATTTCATATTTTCTTGGGTCTTGCTTGCATTGCTTATTTACTGCACGTTTCCATGAAGCTAAGTAAAAATAAGAGATAAAGATAAGATCAATTTTCTGAAATCACGTTCATGCTGTCGTTGTTGTACAGAGTGGGAGCCACTGCTAAGAGAGGGGGTTTCTTTGGGCGCGGTACAGGCAAGATAACGCTAGATGACGTGCATTGCCGTGGTAACGAGACGTCCTTGTTTGACTGCAGCCACGCCACGCTCTACGTACATAACTGTGGACACTCAGAAGATGTGGGCGTGGTCTGCGGCCCGGGTAAGCATCACATCCTTAACGCATAATGAAGACAATGACATCGCCTTTTGGTAACAATTATACCGAGGTTTCCAGGGACATACCTCATTCAATATGGCAGTCATAAAAGAGTAGGATCCGTGATCATGGAATGTTTGACAAAGAAATTGCGCAAAATTACATGTAGATTTCAAAATATTGCTAAATGAATCTGAATTTTAAAAAAAATCGACTGGGATAAAGTTGTACTTTGACACTGCCCACTTATGTCTGGGGTCTCACTATACGAGATTTTCCATATTTACATATGGACGTAAATATGTGTTCATGTGGCACGTTCTCGCCTAACACCTCATCAAGGGGGTGGTCATCGTAAACGCTTTCTTCGGGAACTTGTTCATAAGCACGTGTTTTTGCAATGGCGCTTTTTAAAGAACGTCCTAATTTATTTAAGTAGGTATTCATTAGGTATATTTTCATAAAGTAGGTTTTCATAAAGTAGGTTTTCATTCAGTAGGTGTTCATACAGCAGGTTTTCTTTAAGTATGTTTTCATCCAGGAGGTGTTCATACAGCAGGTTTTCATTCAGTAGGTGTTCATACAGCAGGTTTTCATTTAGTAGGTGTTCAGTCAGTAAGTGTTCATTCACTAGGTGTTCATACAGCAGGTTTTCATTGAGTGAGTTTTAATTCACTACGTTTTTATCAAGTTGGTTTTCATAGAGCTTTATTTTACATTTAATATATTTCACAAAAAAAATGTTCAAACAAAACCATATCAAACATGTTTTTTTCGATAAATATTTTTCTGAAAAATGTTTCCCTCAAACACGCCCAAAAGATCATCTCCCAAAAATTAAGTTGAAGTAAATCCCGTGCTGTAGATAACCCTGTGTAGTACGGTTTTGTGTGATTTCAGATAGGCCTAGGTTGTTCATGTCGTGCTGTAGATCCCTGTGTAGTACGGTTTTGTGTGATTTCAGATAGGCCTAGGTTGTTCATGTCGTGCTGTAGATCCCTGTGTAGTACGGTTTTGTGTGATTTCAGATAGGCCTAGGTTGTTCATGTCGTGCTGTAGATCCCTGTGTAGTACGGTTTTGTGTGATTTCAAATAGGCCTAGGTTGTTCATGTCGTGCTGTAGATCCCTGTGTAGTACGGTTTTGTGTGATTTCAGATAGGCCTAGGTTGTTCATGTCGTGCTGTAGATCCCTGTGTAGTACGGTTTTGTGTGATTTCAGATAGGCCTAGGTTGTTCATGCCGTGCTGTAGATCCCTGTGTAGTACGGTTTTGTGTGATTTCAGATAGGCCTAGGTTGTTCATGTCGTGCTGTAGATCCCTGTGTAGTACGGTTTTGTGTGATTTCAGATAGGCCTAGGTTGTTCATGCCGTGCTGTAGATCCCTGTGTAGTACGGTTTTGTGTGATTTCAGATAGGCCTAGGTTGTTCATGTCGTGCTGTAGATCCCTGTGTAGTACGGTTTTGTGTGATTTCAAATAGGCCTAGGCTGTTCATGTACCAATAATAATAGTATTCTAAAACGACTGTCCTAAGCCGATATAGTGATCTTATAGTTTTCCACCTCATTATTTCGGTAGGCCCACAAACCACCAACTCCAAAGTGCGTCTGGTGGGTGGAACAAATCCTAACGAAGGCCGTGTGGAAATCTTTTACAACAACACCTGGGGGACAGTGTGTGACGATTCCTTCACCGATCTCAATGCCAAGGTCGTCTGTAACTGGCTTAACATTAAAACGTAAGTATTCCAGTGTTAACTGGCTTAACATTAAAGGGTAAGTATTCTCGTGCTAAATGACCTAACATTAAAGGGTAAGTATTCCTGTCTTAACTCACCTAACACTAAAACGTAAGTATTCCACTGTTAACTGACTTGACATCAAAGCATACTTTATATATTTGTTTATTTGATTGCTGTTTTATGCCGTACTCAAGAAAATTTCACTTATACGACGGCGGCCAGCATTATGGTGGTAGGAAACCGAGCAGAACCCGGTGAAAATCCACGACCATCCGGAGGTTGCTGGGAGACCTTCCCAAGTAGGGCCGGAGAGGAAGCCAGCATGAGGTGGACTCACAGCGACCGCATTGGTGAAAAGCTTCTGGGTCAGTATGCTGCAATAGCGCGCTAACCAACTGAGCCACGGAGGCCCCTATTAAAGAGTAAGTATTCCAGTGTAAACTGACCTGATAGTAAAACGTAAGTGTTCCAATGTCAACTGACCTCACATTGAAACGTAAGTATTCCAGTGTTAATTGACCTGATATTAAAACGTAAGTATTCAAGTTTTAACTGACCTCGCATTGAAACGTAAGTATTCCAGTGCTAACTGACTTAACATTAAAGCGTATGTATTCCAGTGTTAACTGGCTTAAGTATGAAGTATATTTCAAAGGTTTTCGTCGAGTACATTGCTAAATGTTGTGGAAATCGGAAGAGAAAATCAGTTGAAAAGATGAAATGAACATAAATGTGTGAACTACCCATGAAGCCATTAATTTAAATTATTTATTTATTTACCTGACTAGTTTTTAACACTCTGCTTAACACTTTGCCATGTATACGCTCAGGTTAACAACTAAAATGTTTTAATGCAAAGATTTGTTGCAAATTGAAGTGGACCGCCACATCGGCAGTGTTTTACATTCAAGTCGTTAGTGGAGAAGAGGAGGTGAATCAAAGATTAATTCCCTTGTATTCTTCACCTGTCTGTTGCATCAGAGTGAAGTCGGTGGCTGAGGGGAAGGCTCTGTTCGGTCGAGGATCAGGAAGCATCATTCTAGACGATGTCAGGTGCTCTGGAAACGAGACGGATTTGTTTCATTGTCGTCACCCACCTCCCTATGTCAACAACTGTGGTCACTCGGAAGACGCGGGGGTTAGGTGCTTGACAGGTACGTAGGTGAGGGTGGGGTCCAGTGGGATCTAGGGGTGAGGGGCATCGAAATACTGTATACTTGTTTGTGGCTGTCTGGGGGTCTAACGTCATTTCAAGTATGGTGTCTTCGGCATGATACTTCAGTGGCGGCCTCAGATCAAAAGTGGGATTTCTGCTAGCAGCCGTCGGATGGTCGTTGACTTCCCCCGGATTCTGCCCGGTTTCCTCCATCCACAATGCTGGCCGCCATTGTATGAATGAAATATTCTTGAGTTCAGCGTAAAACACCAGTCAAATAAACAAATAAATTCAGTGGCGGCAGCACTTTGACGGTATGAGCTCGCCCTGCTATAAGAAGGCAGCCTATATGTAAACACATCTAATGACTACTCGTTGTCATATGACTGAAAAATTGCTAAGCACGGCGTTAAATCCCAAGCATGTAAATGTCTAAAACTCAACCACTTCTGCCAATCTCAACATTCTGACATCTGTACCATATGCACTGAATTGTTGCATTACTTAGCGGAAAGATACGAACTTAAATGGCTATAAAGTAGAAACTCAACATACAGAAACTTAACTTCGGAACGATGCCAGCGACTGGCTTATTGTCACGTGACCCGTGCACCCATGTCTTCCTGCTCCCTTGCAAGAGCAACATACATTATAAAACGAAAACAATGTGGTCATACATTTAAACAATGCCATTGTAATTTAACAATTCCGCCGCCAGGCTGTGTGACTTCTACACCACATGCAAACTATTCGTGACCATTAAATCTAGCTTCTGATCCCAGATCGGGGTAAGGATAGGGATGCTGTGGTCCATCTTCATTGTCCACACCTTCTGTTGCTTTAAACGTTCACCGCCTTTAACCTCAAAGTCGATTCAGAGTGCACAAATTCAATAATATGGCGTACAAAAACAAAAATCCACGAATCGATGAATCAACGGTAAAGCGCCAGTTTTATTAGAAATGCTGTCTTTATACTCCATCCGACCAATCGAATTAAAGGGCAAGGTAATCTGCTTGGAAAACGCTAAATGCCTGAGGCCTGCTTTCCAAAAGACGCGTTATATGAAGATTGAAGACGCGTTGGATGAAGAATGAAGACGCCCCATTTGAATAATGAAGGCGTCTTGTATGAAGATTGGAGACGTCATGCATGAATAATGAAGACGTCTTATATAAAAATTGCAGACGTCTTCTGTGAAGTAGCCTATGATTTATTTTTTTATTTGTTTGGTGTTTTACGCCGTACTCAAGACCATTTCACCTATACGACATTATTGTGGGAGGAAACCAGGCAGACCCCGGGGAAACCCACGACCATCCGCAGGTTGCTGAGAGACCTTCCCACGTACGGGCGGGGAGGAAATCAGCATGAACTGGACTTGAACTCACAACGACCGTATTGGTGAGAGGCTCCTGGGTCATTACGCTGCGCTAGCCACGGAGGCCCCGTATGAAGTATGAAGACGCCTTGTATGAAGAATGCAGACGCCTTGCATGAAGAATGAAGACGCCATGTATAAAGAATAAAGACGCCTTGCATGAAGAATGAAGGCGCCGTGTATGAAGAGTAAAGACGCCTTGTATGAAGAATAAACACGCTCTTATTGAAGAATGAAGATGTCTTCTATGAAGAATGAAACACCTTGTATGTAGAATGAAGATGACCATGTACAATGTCACGTGTCGACGTCTCAACAAATCCATCTCAGTTTAGCAGCATGCATACAGACTACAAACACCTTTCTCACGTCTCACGGTAAAGGGAATGGCCCTTAAGTAGTTTATGGATGAATGTAAGCGTCAACTCCGACATCCATGCGCCACTCGTAAACACGAAAGGGGCGTCCCAAGTGGGTAAACAAATCTATGCGTCAAAACAGATATTCGTATACCAACCGTCAACCAAATATACGTTCATGGACGTAAGGACGAAATCATGTAACGAACACAACCAGTTTTCTGACTTTTTTCACGTTCCATAATGTTCCATATCGAACATTAGTATATTTTCAAAACAAGGCAAAACACGAAAAACACCAGAAGGAATATGTGAGAAATTGTATAATGTAAAAGCTTTATCTGACATTTCAGCTGAGATGTTGAACATACCAGTCCGCCTAGTCAACGGTACTGACTCACATTCAGGCCGCGTTGAGGTGTTCTACAACAACAGCTGGGGGACAGTATGTGACGACAACTGGGGTACCAATGAGGCCAAAACGGTCTGCAGAAAACTTGGACTGGAAACGTAAATTTATCTTTATCTATCTGCCTATTATGTTCTGGTATATCGTTACTTCAAGGAAATTAATAATACAGGCTCCTTGTAATCCCAAATTGTGCTACAACGTGAAAATGATCATTACGAAACCCATTATTAAACTGCTGGCACTTACATTTTACATTACCTGTACAGTGTACGCCTTCTTTTGTTTAAGAGTAGGCTAGTAACCTGCCCTGGCCGTAAAGGATAAAATAAGTGATCTCCAACTGTAACCAGATGATGCCATTTCTGAACTTGGGGTTTTGTTTAACAGACGCTTTGCTGTTCCCATCCCGAATGCGTATTTCGGACAGGGTCGGGGTCAAATCGTGTTGGATGACGTGGAATGTAACGGTACGGAAGCCTCTGTTACTTACTGTGATCACAAGCGGATGGGAACGTCGGACTGCGAGCACTACGAAGATGCTGGCGTCCTCTGTCTAGCCGGTGAGTCAGACTTACATGTACCACGTGAAAACCTGATCCTCACTGAGAAGCGGCATAAAACCTTCTGAACAATAAACTTTTAACTAGGTCAAATACTAATACACAAATTTCATTTCATTTTCACTTTATAGCGAATATACTGGCATTCCCTTGAAGCTTCTTTTCCTGCAAGAAATGTTATGCAAGAAAAATAGTCTGTAGAACAGTCTGCAAGAAAGTCTCTCAAATATATAAATCAAGATTATGAGAGAAAACAAGTCTTTACCACAACATACAATTTACCGTCACTTTATGTCCCACCCGTGAATAAGAGGCATGCAAAATTTACTGCGTATACTTAGTCAAGATTAGGAAAGATTGAACGCAAATAACTTGGTCAAGATTAGGAGAGATCGAATCAGTATTCAAGTATACTCGTAATGTAGTGCCCCTGGGACCGGGGAGTCTAGAAAGAACACGGGATGAAAGGTTGCACCAATATTTATCAATCGTCTTCTGTCAAGAATTCAAAGACAGGATTCAGCATATTTTGCTCTAGGATGCGTAAAATTTGTACTACAGAACAATGTACTAGGCGCGATTTGAGTCCTTTCCTGCTCTGGGTCTGGTTTTTTGAGCACTTGGAATTTATGAATTAAATCTTAAGTTGCTTGATAACTACGTCCCCGGGATCACGATGCGATCTTAGACCTAAATCAAAATTTCAAATCATTTTAAATTTGTTATTTCTTAAGTAACAAAGTCAAAATATTGCTTAAAGGAGAAGAAAATTTTAAACATCGCACTATAAGCTGAAAAGAGCACATTTTTTCTATCTGGTCGGCCTGCTGCATAATTTTGCGACTTTTTCCTCGCCAGACAAGTAAAGCCTAAAAACGGCAAAGCTGGCATAAATCGCTGAATCCATTGCGTCCTCCATCTTTAGCACCCTGTAATTTATTCTGGGGGTGTGCTGCCTCTCAGCCAATGAGAGTCGTTAAAACTGCCGGCTTGTCCGTGTAAACTCGGAACCTGCACCCAAGATTCCGGCTTCCCGATCGTCAAGAGCAAAGAAAGAGTTCTACCGGAAATAAAGACTTCAGGGCTCGTTCTTACGCAAAATGGAATCGCTCACAGCAGATTTTGGGGCTGAATTTATTTATAATTTATCGCTTGAGGTACATATTGTAATTTTTTATGGAATGCACCTGCGAGGAAAAGCATACCCTTTTCAGTGGTATTTGTTTCATATTTAAACTTTCTTCTCCTTTAGCAACATAATTTCTGGGCAAGTTGCTGCAAAAACAAATTTCAGCTAAAATAACGGAAAGGAACATATCAGTTTTAATGAATGAAAGTTTCACTTAAGTCTAAGATCGCTTCGTAATCCCAGAGACTGGTGTATAGGTGAGGTGAGGTGAGGTGAGGTAATCAAAACAGAAACACCCCAAACCATTGTCAGACAAAGTGTTCTCAGACTGAAAAGAGAAAAGAACTTTAAACTATATTTCAGGCGAAGTAAAGAATGCATTTTCTCCCCCCCCCCTTACTACTTGTGTAACACTAGTACACAGCCCGCGTTAATAATGAGAAATTCCATTTGTAATTAACTCACCTTTTAAAATCATCCACTCCACTGAAATCATGTAATTAAAGAAAGGAAAAACAAAAAGAATTATGAACAAAACAGTGCGAATTGGAGAGTACAAAAAAGTGAATCCATTTTCATCATAGCCATGTTTAATTAGTAATTAACCGGTGTGTTCCCAGGGGCTGGAAGCTCCACGGTAAAGGTGCGGCTAGCCGGTGGGCTGTCTTACAACCAGGGGAGGGTCGAAGTGCTCTATAACGGCATCTGGGGGACTATCAGTGACGACAGCTTCGACAACCGAGAGGCCGAGGTCATCTGTAGAATGCTTGGATATCATAGGTAACGATATACTGTCTAGAAAATTGGTTTGGGTTTATTAGACTTCGACATCGAATGATAAAGTTGTTTAGCATGGGGAGAAACACCAATGGCTCATCCTTAGTCTGTCGGGAACCGCGCTACCACATCATACTTAGTCTGTCAGGAACCACGCTCCCACATCATCCTTAGTCTGTCAGGAACCACGCTTCCACATCATTCTTAGTCTGTCAAGAAGCGCGACTTGTCGGACATAAAGGTGTAGCCCGACAAACATACCCGTAACAAAGTTCTAGAGAATGAAGTATCGAAGGAAGGTGAATATTCTCTACTGTGGAACTGGTAACATCGACATTGGTTGGTTTGTTCTTTTACAGCAGGAATGTGGAAAATTGCATACAATCCGTCTAGAGTCACCAGTGCAACAAATGTTGATTTGTTTGTGCCGAAATACGAATACAATCATGTCTTTTGTAGATTCCAAGTTAAAATATGAACAAGATGTTGAAATCCCGTGAGTCGTTTGTCATTTCTTGTGTATGAGAGTGCCGTACCGACCGACATACCAACACATAGACAGACCTGACAACCGAACCACTGACACATAGATAGAGAGACAAACAGACAGACAGACAGAGCAACTGTCCGACAGACAGACAGACAGAACAACTGTCCGACTGGCAGGCAGACAGACAGACAGACAGAACAACCGTCCGACAGGCAGAGGACAGAACGACAGTCCGACAAACAGGCAAACAAACAGACAGACAGAACAACCGTCCGACAGAGAGACGGACGGCCAGACATAGTCACTTATAGAACTGCTTGTGGGAATCAGAAAACCGGAAAATAAATCCCTGATGAAATCAACTTGTAGAGGAGGGACTGTATTGCGCGGGTCTAGCGTGGGCAGTGGGCGTGGTCCTATCTGGCTGGATGACCTCTATGTATTGCGCGGGTCTAGCGTGGGCAGTGGGCGTGGTCCTATCTGGCTGGATGACCTCTACTGTGTCGGCAACGAAACAAACATCAGTGACTGTCGGCGGAAACAGGAGTGGGGCGAAACAGACGTGTCGCGAGGTCACAACGAGGACGTTGGGGTGCGGTGCAACAAAGGTAAGCGGTGAATATGTGGATACTCAGTGATACTTACAGTCAATGTATCTATATTTGTACTTATCAGTAAAGTCAAGTATAATATGAATACACTTCCTTTCCACAGATAATATGCTTTTGTACGGTACGGTATAAGCCATGGTTATTACGGGGCACGTAATTTGTTACTTTAAGCCATGGTTCTTGCAGGCCACGTTATTTGTTACTGTTTAAGCCATGGTTCTTGCAGGCCACGTTATTTGTTACTGTTTAAGCCATGGTTCTTGCAGGCCACGTTATTTGTTACTGTTTAAGCCATGGTTCTTGCAGGCCACGTTATTTGTTACTGTTTAAGCCATGGTTCTTGCAGGCCACGTTATTTGTTACTGTTTAAGCCATGGTTCTTGCAGGCCACGTTATTTGTTACTGTTTAAGCCATGGTTCTTGCAGGCCACGTTATTTGTTACTGTTTAAGCCATGGTTCTTGCAGGCCACGTTATTTGTTACTGTTTAAGCCATAGTTCTTGCAGGCCACGTTATTTGTTACTGTTTAAGCCATGGTTTTTGCGGGGATTTACATGAACAGTTAGAATAATCCTTAGCTGAGGTAACTTGACAACCGGCCAGATTTTACCGGTTAGGCATCACAATTTACTGGTCGTTGGTCTAAATTTATTTTCTATGTTGTAAATCATTTATTTTTCAGCGTAGCAGTATGCGATATGGAATACTTTCATTTAGGTGTTATGTACATGTATGTTCATTGGCACTATGGAGATAGCACCAATGACAGAAAATTTCACTCAGTATTAAACCAACAAGCAAATGTATCCCTCTATATTCACGTACACATTTTATAGCAAGAAATAGCTCACGTTTATACTCAGCAGAATGTAAAGGCGTAGTTTTTATACATTTTCATAGCGAAAGAAGACAAACGTTCATAAAGTTCACATTGAGAATGGGCATACCTTTAGATATCGCACATACACGTACCATTTATACTAATTACCGAACACGTTTGTTCACCAGAACTCTTTCGCGTCTGCCTGGTGGTAATCGGTGGATACGCAGTCCACTCTCAGTCCGCTGTTCATCTGCCGTCTTGGTACCACCTCGCTTGGGGCGCAACGTCAGAGCAATACAATATGACCATGTACTGGTCGAACCAGTGTCAGTGTGTCAGGATGGGGCATCGTGTCTGGCGTCTTCGACATGGCGGCTCATTGTCAGTGGTTCCCCCGTCCTTCGTCTACTTTGATATCTTATATAAGTATACAAAGAAATACATTTATTGACTTACACTTTCAGATTTACAGTTCAACTTCACAGTTCGTCTCGTGAACGGTCCGTCGCAGTACGAAGGTCGCGTGGAATTGTCCTACTCGAACCAATCAGGAACTGTGTGTGACGATGCGTGGGACAATGCGGACGCCGCCGTCGTGTGCAGCATGCTTGGATTTGGAACGTTTGTTTATCATTTGAATCACATTCCATTCATCTGTATAGTTTAGATAGCTTAAAACCTTCTACCATCAAACAAAAAGCTTTGGAATATCTTAACGTTAATGCTGGATCCGGCTGACAGCTTTGTTGTCTTGTAGGGACGGTGCCACGGCTATACAGGGAACCATATACGGTCAAGGTAACGGGTCAATCCTTCTGGACCAGGTGCAGTGTGTGGGGACGGAAGCTAACCTAGCGGCGTGCCGGTCTAATCCCTTGGGTGATCATGATTGTGACCACACGGAGGACGCCGGAGTCAGGTGTAACCCAGGTAATCCACTATATCGCTACCTTAGCCTAATGGAGACCCTACTGACTTTGTGGTCAACGGGTCAGTCTTGCTGCAGATGAAAGTGTCTCGACCAGTTTGGTCGCGAGTTCTAATCTCACACTTGCTGTTTTGTCAGAACGTTTGTCAAGTATCTGACGAAGTGCCTGAGTTTTCAAACGCAATCATCGTTAACATGCAATATTCTTGACTATCCTGGTCATCATATACAGTATGAAATAAAATTATTCAACACCTACCAAGTAATCTTGATTGTTTTTGTGTTTTTTTGTATTTTTTTTTGTATGTAAATAAAAGAATGAATATAAGAGTGACCCAGATGGGACACTTGGTGTTTAAAATATAACTAAAACATATATCTTGTAAGTAAACTCTCTCTTTTAATGCGTCATTTACCCCTGCTACGCACTGGCTCAACCCTGTAGCCATTATGTAAAATATGTATTTTCTAGTGAGCTATCCCAGCACAATACAGTTGTTCATAAACTGAGTCGTCTCCTAGCTCTTACTAATGGAAACTGTGATCGGCCGAAATTCATTGAAAACATTTTAACGGCACACCGTTACCGATTTGCCCGGAAAAGAACATTTGCCCGTATATCGTCATAGTGTGTAACACCCGAACATGCACGAACATGCACTCTAAAGATCCCACCGTCGTCATATGACTGAAAACTTACTAAGTACGACGTTACTCACTCTTCCCGAGATTGGACGCTTTACAGAAGCATTTTCTAATGCATAAACACTGATATTCTGATTTTCCCTAGCGAATCGTATAGAGACAAACATCAAGATTCGACTGTCGAACGGTCCTGACAGCAACTCTGGTCGTGTGGAGGTCTCCTATAACAATACTTGGGGAACGATCTGCGATGATTCTTGGTCAAGTCTCGATGCTCAGGTCGTCTGCCGAATGCTGAATAAACCCAGGTGAGATGTGGCGTGATAGCCTAACGGTTGGTTTTGGTGTTGCTCAGGCAAGCACGGTTGTTTTCCTCAGTGAATGCCCAGCCTCACGGATGTAAATGGCCGTTTGCCAGCCATCACAATGTCGTGGCTGCTTTGGTTATACTCTCAATGCCCTTAGCCTTTTACATCATAGCATAAATGCAAGATTCTTGGACATGAGGTAAAACCACAATTAAGTAATAAATAGCATTAAATTTAAGAAAAATGTAAAACCTAATGAACATGTATGAACATGGTTAACGTAAGACCAACGACGATGAACTGAAGAAGGTAGTCTCTAATCTGAACAGTGCTGGAGCTATAGCCCGGGTAAACGCAGCATTTGGTCGGGGCACTGGTCAGATCTGGTTGGACGATGTACACTGTGCGGGCACGGAGGCCAGTCTAACCCTGTGCCCTCATTCCCCCTGGGGGAGGAACAATTGCGGGCATCAGGAGGACGCGGGAGTGATCTGCGCAGGTAGGGTGACCTTACATAGCCTATTCAGTTACCTGTAATGTCAGTCATACATGGCCTATTCAAGTACCTGTAATGTCAGCCATACTTAGCCTATTCAGTTACCTGTAATGTCAGTCATACATAGCCTATTCAGTTACCTGTAATGTCAGTCATACATAGCCTATTCAGTTACCTGTAAAGTCAGCCATGCTTAAAAAAATCAGTTCCCTATAAAGTCAGTCATACATATCCTATTCAGTTACCTGTAATGTCAGTCATACATAGCCTATTCAGTTACCTGTAATGTCATCCATACTTAGTCTATTCAGTTACCTGTAATGTCAGTCATACATAACCTATTCAATTACCTGTAGTGTCAGCCATGCTTAAAAAATTCAATTACCTGTAATGTCAGTCATACATAGCCTATTCAGTTACCTGTAATGTCAGTCATACATAGCCTATTCGGTTACCTATAATGTCAACCATACTTAGCCTATTCAGTTACCTGTAATGTCAGCCATACTTAGCCTATTCAGTTACCTGTAATGTCAGCCATACTTAGCCTGTTCAGTTACCTGTAAAGTCAGACATGCTTAAAAAATTCAGTTACCTGTAATGTCAGTCATACATAGCCTATTCAGTTACCTGTAATGTCAGCCATACTTCGCCAGTTCAGTTACCTGCAATGTCAGTCATACATAGCCTATTCAGTTACTTGTAATGTCAGCCATTCTTAGCCTATTCAGTTACCTGTAATGTCAGTCATGCTTTACCTATTCAGTTACCTGTAAAATCAGTCATACTCACAACTGCATTTCCCTTGCACGAAAATGGATGTCCTACATGTCAATGTGTAGACTGAACTAAAGACAGTTTCGGTAGTGAGAAATGTTACTAGTATGAGTGATCATGCAGAGAGTTGAAATATAGGCGACAAGTTAATGCAGACAAGTTAATAGTAACACGTTATTTTCGACATTGTTTTGTGCTGAGCTCTTTGTGCTGATTTTGTAAACATCTCAAGATAATTTCTTAAAAAGAATGGGAATATGTCTGGCTGTAAATGCTTCAGTGCATAGAATGGAGTTAGCCTATGTAGGTAAATGTTAGGATCTCGCGCTGTACTTAGTGATGATATGACCTTACAGTATGAGTTAGAGGG
The DNA here is from genome assembly GCF_032854445.1 of Liolophura sinensis. NCBI lineage: Eukaryota > Metazoa > Mollusca > Polyplacophora > Chitonida > Chitonidae > Liolophura > Liolophura sinensis. The sequence goes on along the minus strand of NC_088307.1, from coordinate 29,088,057 downwards.
AAAACAGCATTACAGCTGTATCTCGCAACTTTTGCAATTTCTTCTTCGGTGGAATATTTTTCAGGGCAGAGTTTTTGCTTACACCTTGAGGACTTTTAATTTTTTTTGTGAGTTAAACGAACAAACTGACGACTGTTCCCCCCACCACCCCCCACACCGCCACCCACCGCATGTGAATGACACAGTTAGTAAAATGATTCCACCGTTACTTGGGTCAAAATTTAAACGTGAACATGTTGATGTTGTTGTGGTTGCAGGTGCAGTGGCCTCACAAACAGTGAGACTGGTTGGCAGAACACCGTGGGAAGGTCGATTGGAGATTTTCTACCAGAACAGATGGGGGACGGTATGTGATGACAGTTTCGGCACAGAAGAGGCTGCCGTCGTTTGTCGATCTCTGGGATACGCCGTGTAAGGCTCGGTGTTCTAACGTAGTATCTTTGCCGTGGTTGTTTTCTTATATTTATCTTATTTAATGTTTAAGCATGTTTTAAGCATATGAAATACCGGTTAGTGAAGAGAACAACGATGAAAAAAAAAAAGAACACAAAGGCTTTTAAATGCGCATTGTTTTCATGAAACATTATTTGGGCGTGAACCGTTTGTTTGTAAAAGAATGAGTGCAGAAAATAAAAAAAAGTTAAAAATGTTGAATACCGTAGTATTGGACATCTAACAAACAAAACACAAGTGATTACAGTAAACTCCTTGTTAGCTTCCTACATGTGCTGGCAAATCATTTGAAGAGTCAGAAAAGCACAGAAGAAAAAGACACAAACAATGTTATTTCAAGACTAATACTTGATACCAGAGGCACGTTCTGTAAAGTAGTCGCAAACTGCGCACGGCGTAACTTCTACCACAACATTCATTTTATCTCAATGATGTAATGATGACATATGTTGCCATAGTAACTGTGCTGGAGGCAGCGTGGCGACAGCTTTGTAGAACGGCCAACAGATATGAAATCTTAAAATCATCGCAAATATTAGTTGCAAAAAGTCTGACAAAAAATTAGACGCAAATTTTGTGTTGTTTCTAGAACTACATTACGTAAAAAGATGAGTACACCCACAGAATGTCAAGCCAGATATTTCGAGGGACTAATAACATTTTGTTAAAGAGATACGTAATAGCCTGAAATCTTTGAAAGACGGCGAACGTTCTGGAATCAACGAATTTTCTATAGAGTTATACAAACTGATCTGCCTAAATATATGGCAGCGTATATAGAAGCGTATATAAACCCTTTGGCAATAGGTAGATGTCACTGTCACAACAGTTAAAGTTAACAACAAAAAAACTTGCACAACACCAAAGTAAAGTAAATGAAGGCAGTATTACAATGTAAATGGGGATCAGAATGGTTTGACAACAAGTAGATGTGTGATTATGAATCTGTCTGATTGCTGAACAGGTCGGGAGCCTACGCTCGACCCAAGGCCTATTACGGCGCTGGCTCTGGCACTATCCTTCTCGATGACGTGGTATGTCGTGGCACGGAGACGCACATTGAGCTTTGTCGCCACAGCCATTTCGGCACTAACAACTGTAACCATAACGAGGACGTGGGCGTGGTTTGCCCAGCGGGTAAGTATCAGCTACACGTCACAGCGGATATTCGGGCACTTTATTTGTAAAAGGCAGTGACAAGCAGACGACGAGATGAAAGATAACATGGGAAGGCATGGGGAAATAATTGGACGATGTTTTCAGGAATGGGGCTGATAATAATCAGCAATTCTTCAACGGAACAATGTGCACAGCATATATAAATTGTGAACATCAACATAACCTGGACTTGGACTTTTGAGGCCGTGAAGCAGAGTTTTATGTTAACTCCCATGTTGTTTAAACAAGGTTTTCACCGCCGTGTGTAGGCGAGTAAGCGTGTTGGCGCGAGTAAAACGGCAAAAAAGCATGGAACTGCCTGTCGAAATACTAAGTCGACCAATGAGAATCTTTGCTATTCGTTGAAGCCATCAGTTCAGTTAAAACGTCAATCAAACAAGTTTAACTGGGACCACCTCTGGTTGGCGTGGGTTTTATTGTGTCGATCAATCTGATATATCAATGGACTTTACAAGAAAAGTTTAACTCTGAATTTGGTTGTTTTATACGACTGCTTAACGAAAGGTTGGAGGTTGGAATGATGTTTTCACTGCTATTAGTTGTCAGTTGTCAAAAATATGTATATATAGAAACGCTTACAGATGTTGCTTTTTCTTTCATATTTAACATCAGGTGCCTCAAACACAACCAGTTCTAACGAGACACTTGTGAGACTTGTAAATGGTCCCACCCCGAATCAAGGTCGTGTGGAAGTCAAGGTCAGTGGGAGGTGGGGCACCGTCTGCGATGACCTTTTCACCTCCGTGGACGCGGGCGTTGTATGCGTCATGTTGGGTTTCCAGAGGTAAGATAACGCTCTAAGTTTTTCTAATTGGACGATGTTATCCCAAGCAATGCATGTTACAGACAAATCTGAAATAGTAATTTCCGCCCAAAGATATCATCTTGGCCATCTGAAGGCTCAATACAACCATGCTGTTCAACTAGCTCTCTTGAATGCACATATATACTGTTTCCTTTAGAGCTACGTTAGTAGCTCATCGTCTGCCTTTTTAAGAATGGTTAACACGCGTCTTTAATTCATAGAATGTCATCACGAATTGTTTGGCTGTTTAAAAAAGCTGGTCACAGCTACATTTCCACCATAGGCAACAAAGTTCTCTTCACTTCCACTACATTCAAGTGTTACCATTAATAGGATGTTGCTTGAAGTTCTAAATTATAACGCGTATGTGACATTTGGGAAAGTCATATGTCAACAGTGTACAGTTATTATACTGGGTACGAATTGTGCCCACCATTTTAGCTGGCCTATAGTTTTTCTCGTATGAATACGACTATACCCAGAAATGGAGTAAAGGGTAACCCTCACCAGGTCCGATCTTTCTCTATCACTAAACGGTATATTGCTGATCTGCTAACATTAAACAATCCATATGTATCAGATTTGTCTGACCAGGTTTTTTTTAACGCCGTACCTATACTTGGCAAAGGCTCTAAATGTTATACATGTCTATGTCCATCTTTGATGGGTTTAAAGGAAACTACGCACAGATGGCACATCTTACCTGGGCCTGTATTTCCGCACAGACCAAACCGGTCTCTTCTCTCACAGGCTTTATGACAATGAGAATTATGATGGATATTTTCAGTTTTGACATTTTAAATTGTACCTGGACAGCAACGTACGTAAGGGTCCTGCATATGACGTGTACATATCTCGCCCACTAGTATTTGTTAGATCATGCGGGTTTTGTGTGACGATTTTAATCAACGTCACTAGTTTTTACTGCAAAAACTCGTGTTTCAAAGTTATTCTATGAAATGCCTTCACTCTAAGTCTTTTTTAAAGTTTTACAATGATCATAATTCTGATGTAAGTAAATATGGACAGAATCTCCTACACTGGTTCACAATTGTGTCAAATTCCGTTCAGTCCAGGACTAGGAATCATACATTTATTGCGTTGAATTACAAAGCCTTGTTGGATCTATGGACAGTTGCAGTCAAACCTCAGCTGAGATACATATTTTGTTATTGAAACCTATATTGTAACATCGTATACGAGTTGCACACTGGTTTCATTCTTTCTCCTAGAACATACCTTCCGTCTCTCCAACATCATTGAAAACTGTTGACCGCTTCTCTTTGCATGATTCCGTTCTAATTTTGTATTTTGAGTGGGAGGGGGGGGGGTTGCTTTTTTTTTTTTGCTTCTTTTTTTTTTGGTGGTTGTGTTAAACGTCGTTCTGCGAATTTGTGATTATTGACTCGGAACGTCCTTATTGCTTGACGGCTACTATATCGGAATGTCTGTTTCGATGCATTGATTTGATCTCCTACTGAGTTCAAAAAGAATTCTATACCAATATGTTAACTAGATCTGCTGTTGTACTACATGTAATCTGGACATCTGCACTGGCTGCTGGGTTTTGCTGAAACCTTTGGTATGACCTGATTCCAGCATTACACAATGTAGCCCTAACATTTATTTATTTACGGCTTTGTGATTTACGCCGTACTCAAGAATATTTCACTTACACGGCGGTGCCAGCATTATGATGGGGAAAGTCCGGAAGAGCCTGAGGAAAACCCACGACCATTCGCAGGCAAGATCTTCCCACGTACGGCCGAAGAGGCAGCCAACCTGAGCTGGACTTGAACCACAGCGACCGCGTTTGTGCGTGATTCTTGGGTCATGGCGCCGTGCTGGCGTGCGTAGCTATAACTAATGTAACAATTACATCTTGTGATCCACTACGCCTTTTATCACATATTTTGCCTTTTTGCATTGAGCAGAAAAGTATTAACTGGATTTAGCCATATTTCGATGGAAATGACTCACTGAAAACTGTTCAGCAGTGTAGTTGTTTGGAAATATTTGTCGTGTTATGTCGTCTCATTTATTTATTAGAGATGGAGCGGTGGCCAAACCTGTAGCCCGTCCGTTCGGTAGAGGGTCGGGTCCCATCTGGATAGACGACACAAGCTGTACCGGACGGGAGAGTAGCATATTCGAGTGTCAATTCAAACCCCTAGGGCAGTCCAACTGTGATCATGGCGAAGATGTTGGCGTCGTCTGTGTGTCAGGTGAGTATGGCGTTGCAGTGAGGAAATGGAGAAAACACATCAAGTACAAAAATATAGTTGATTGTGTGTTCTGTGTGGAAAGCATTATTCGTTTTTGATGTGGCGCACATGTAGTAGATCATAATACAACAGCGTTTTTATTTGGTTTTCTATGGCCCAGTAACGTGAATTGTCATAAATCTCGCTTATGGCATTCAGTGCTTTATGGAACAAATTTAAATTCAACAAAGGATAAGGTCTGAAACCTAAAGACAGGAAAATCTCTGCGGTACTTGCAGAAGTACAAGCTTCTCTGCTTCCGCAGAACAAATCCGCGATAGACTCATTTTGCGCTTTTCCACTAGGTGGCGTTAGTCTACGACTCGCTGGTGGACCCAATCAGAATGAAGGGCGGTTAGAACTGCAAGTGAACGGCACGTGGGGGACGATCTGTGATGACAGCTTCGGTACAACGGACGCCCAGGTGGCCTGTAGAATGATGGGTTTTCCCTAGTGAGTATTGGGTGCTCAAGTGGCCTGTAGAATGATGAGCCTCCCTTAGTGAGTATTGGGTATTAATGAATATTGGCGGCTCAGGTTGCCTGTAGAATGATGGACCTCCCATATTGAGCATTAGCAGTTCATTGTGGCCTGTAGAGTGATGGACCTCCCATAGTGAGTACTGGCAGTTCATTGTGGCCTGTAGAGTGATGGACCTCCCATAATGAGCACTAGCAGTTCATTGTGGCCTGTAGAGTGATGGACCTCCCATAATGAGTACTGGCAGTTCATTGTGGCCTGTAGAGTGATGGACCTCCCATAGTGAGTACTGGCAGTTCATTGTGGCCTGTAGAGTGATGGACCTCCCATAATGAGCACTAGCAGTTCATTGTGGCCTGTAGAGTGATGGACCTCCCATATTGAGCATTAGCAGTTCATTGTGGCCTGTAGAGTGATGGACCTCCCATAGTGAGTACTGGCAGTTCATTGTGGCCTGTAGAGTGATGGACCTCCCATAATGAGCACTAGCAGTTCATTGTGGCCTGTAGAGTGATGGACCTCCCATAATGAGTACTGGCAGTTCATTGTGGCCTGTAGAGTGATGGACCTCCCATAATGAGCACTGGCAGTTCATTGTGGCCTGTAGAGTGATGGACCTCCCATAATGAGTACTGCCAGTTCATTGTGGCCTGTAGAGTGATGGACCTCCCATAGTGAGTACTGGCGGCTTATGTGGCGTGTAGAATGATGGGCCTCCCTAGGTGAGTATTAGGCGCCCAAGTTGCATGTAGAATGCTGGGTTTCCCTTTGTGAGTATTGGGCGCCCAGGTGGCCTGTAGAATGATGGGCCGACCTTGGTGAGTATTGGGTGCTTAGGTGCTCTGTAGAATGATGGGTCTCCCTTTGTACTGAGTGCTCATGTGGTCTGTAGATGGATGGGCGTCCCGTAGTGAGCATTATTGTTATCAAATCTCTGTCAAATGTTCACTTGAACTGACGTACCTCCTTATTGCTTTGCCCACCCAACGAGGTCAAACTGGTGTGATCATTTGTGAGCGTTTGCGTAAGCCTACCAGTGTGGAGAGTTAAGACCCACAGTGATGTGGGACAAAACTTACAACCAGCCGCAGGTTACTGGAAGGACCATCCTACGTACGATTGGAAGGGAAGCCCAGTTCGGTATCAGTACAAATACTGTGAATGGTTAGACCATTACGAATCAGCCGTTCGTTTAAAACGGTATTCTACACAAATATTTCGGCATTGGAACTGGTTGCATAAGGTTGATTTATTATTGGACTGGTGTTTTACGCCGCATTGAAGAACATTGCAAATAAGGTTTTAAAGCTGTGATAAAAGACCACTAGAGAAACAAAGACACAAAACGTTGTAAGCGTTTGTTCTCTCTCTCTCCCCTCCCCTTTCTACCCAAAGTCTTGGAGCGAGGTTTTTCGGGAAGGCTCGTTACGGAATGGGAACTGGGCCGATCTGGTTGGATGACCTGAGGTGTGTAGGGAGGGAGACAACTCTATTGGATTGTGGCAGTCGAGGACTTGGGCACCACAACTGTCATCACACCGAGGACGTAGGGGTCTTGTGCACAGACAGTGAGTTCTTCCCGCAGGGTTTTAAACCATGATTTTAACCAACGACCGGTGACACCAGTTTAGAAAATATGCTTTTTAATGATATCAGTATGACATGAGCTCAGTCCTGCATGGGTTCAAACCGCAAAAGCTTTGAAACATTGTTACCTCTTCTTTGCCTGTCACATTAACGTTACAGAGTCTGTCCAGTTTGGATGGGTTTCCATATACTGTAGGCCTAACTGCATTTAAGTGCGGTGCCATGTTTCATTTCCTTTAGGGGCCTACGTGGCTCATTTGGTTAGCGCGCTAGCCACAAACCAGTAGCCTCTCACCAATGCGGTCGCTGTGAGTTCAAGTCCTAGTCATGCTGGCTTCCTCTCCAGTCGTACGTGGGAAGGTCTGGCAGCAACCTGCGGATGATGGTGGCTTTCCACCTGGCTCTACCCTGTTTCCTCCCACAATAATGCTGGCCGCCGTCGTATAAGTGAAATATTCTTGAATACGGCGTAAAACACCAATCAAATCAATAAATCATATCAAATCATTTTCCTTACACACATGCTAGAATACACGAGGTGTGGAATCACACCCAACCTGAGACATGGAGTTTGTGAAAGTCCCCGCTCTCATTGTTTAAACTGTTAACGGCGCTCGTTAACAGGTGCGGCATTGTGTCCTCTCCTTTGTTTTTGAAATTATGCGTCGAAACAGACATTCGTATACCAGCCATCAACAATTATGGGCGTTTGTATGTCAGTTGCGTTTCACTGAAGTGAAACATGTCTCATCAGCATGATTGCACTGACCCTGCCTGCCACGACGTCACACTTTCATGACCGACCTGCGTTATCTCCACAGACGGAGTCACCACCCTGGAACCCACACGTCGCACCTTTACCACGGCCATCCCTACCCCAGACCCTACCCGCGTCTTTGTGCGTCTAACAGGCGGGCCCACGGCCTATGAGGGACGTGTCGAGGTGTACTACGGAGGCGTGTTCGGTACAATCTGTGACCACTCCTGGAGCACTGGTGATGCCAACGTCGTCTGTGGGATGCTGGGATACGACCGGTGAGTATGTGGTAAAGTCAACCGATTTAGCGATCACAAGATCATCACTGATCAGCTTTCTAGCCTTTCTCACATAATGCCATAAGGAGCTGACGAATTCCAGTGTATGAAACATGCTGATGTATGTTTGACATGGACTTGTAAACGTTACAATACAGATAAAAGAGTTTTCCCTGCGACACTTGAACAAATAAGAAAATCTTCTTCAGATATCATGAAATGAGGGCAAAAATGGAAACAATAACATCAAAAAGTTCAGTATATTAGCTGAACACGTATCAGATAAATAAACAGACCTGCGGTCCTCGAAAAGTGAACACGTCCGTTCTGCGCAATAATAATTAAACATTTTTTTTTCTTAAGTAGCCATATCTCGTGGATGATGTGTGGCCAGGTATCGATTATCACATTGCCGTCACTACTTTGATTTATTTTTTTATTTACTTTATTGGTGTTTTACGCCGAAAAGAATATTTCACTTATACGACGGCGGCCAGCATGAAGGCACAATGACGGTAAGAGGAAACCGCACGGAGCCCGGGAGAAACCCACAACCGTCCGCAGGTTTGCTTGCAGGCCTCCTCATGTACGACTGGAGAGGAAGCCAGCAAGAGGTGAGCTTGAACTCACTGCGACCGCATTGGTGAGATGGTCCTGGGTCCTTGCGCCGCTCTGGCGTGTTATAAATCCCTTGACCACGGAGGCCCCCAACTCTGATTTAAGCGGCTTTTCCACAGGCTTTCCTCGCAGCGGTACTGAATAAAAACTGCAAAACTGCAAAAGTACTGCAAAAATTGAAATTTTCGAACATCGAGACTTTAGACTGCTCGACTTTACTGTATCGACGTTGTGTTTTTGGTCATTGCAGGACGAGCGCCGTGGCCATCACTGGTGCGGGGTACGGTCAGGGGACCGGTCGCATATGGCTGGACAACGTCCAGTGTAACGGTAACGAGAATCATGTGGCACGGTGTCGCTCTACTGGCTGGCATGTTCACAACTGTGGTCATCAAAACGACGCTGGAGTCAAATGCACCTCTGGTAAGATAGAGTGGCTTTCGTCAGAGGAGATCACTGCTGCTAATGATTTATGCCAATAAAGGTCAAAAGGTGGAACAGTTTATCCTCGCAAATTTGAAGGAAGAGAGTCTGTTTGCGATATTTGCGTTTAAACTTTTGTACATGCATAATTTTTGTGTGAACTCTCTTCTCGCAAAATAATTTTACTGAGTGATGTTCTCGAAATAAATTTCAAACCAACCTACTGTTTCTAATGTACTGTTGGAGTTAATACCATCTCGTACAGACGGATCAAAGATGCCACTCGGTGCACCGAATACATTTCAAGTCGAAAAAATACTTAACTTATTTAACCCACAAACAGAAATCTTAAATATTCGTGTACCTAAACAATTTTATTGACCCAGATCAACTTAACAGCTTCACTTCTTTTCGTCATGCTGGCAGATGTACGTCCAGACAACTTTATCGTGGTGATTACACGTACCAATCCGTCAATCATCCGCATGGATCTAACAACGTACAGCTACGTGACCATCCCACATGACGCCCATAGCAACCCGTTCGGCATCGCCTACGACCCAATTGAGGCGCGGGTGTTCTGGACGGACGTCGGCGTACGCCAGATCAGGAGCTCGAACCTGGACGGGACAGAGAAGAAGACGGTTACACAGCTGGGCACAGGTATAGTCAGGCCTTACCCAGGTGTTTGGGGATGGAGCTAAGGCTGGTACAGCTACAGCTATAGGTCCAATAGTGACACGGCGGGGTGCCTCCAGAAGACTCTTTGCCTTCTGGACGGTAGGGCAGAGCATTTTAGAGATCCTTAGCTCCACTATCTATGACAACGTAAGCAGTCAAGTTCCTGGATAAGATGGCCTGTTAGTGCCATTCATTAATATGACATTTTTGTACACTGTGAACGCCGTGTTAAACACTTCGTAGGTTAGATGTCAATGACTGGTTTCTTACTATGATCACTCCGGGTCCCTCCATGGCTGTTTTCTGACTATGGTGACTCCAGGTCCCTCCATGGCTGGTTTCTTGCTAAGGTCACTCCAGGTCCCTCCAAGACTGGCTTCTTGCCATGGTCACCCCAGGTCCCTGCACAACAGACACTGATCGCTGTTATGTAAGTGAGATATTCTTGAGTACAACGTGAATCCTGATCCAATAAATAAAGTCCTTCTATGAAACAATGAAAAGAGCTTAACAAAATCATGTCTCTGTGAAAGATGCATATATCTAACTGCCATGTGCTCCTGACCAGTGAACGCTAATAAATCTTTTTAAACGATCTACGAGAATAGGACGTAGACAAGTCTGTAATGGTACCATCGGTTTACATCACAGCCACATCTTTTCTGTCGCTTTCTTTCTAAACTTTTTAACAATTGAAAAAGCCGATGACTCGATCACACTGACTGCTTCTGCCTGATTGTCTTCCAACGGTTCACAGGCACAATAAAGCACTCTTAATTCAGTGGTAAACCGCTGATTCTTTCTAGCTGCTTGTCTTCCAAAGGTTCACAAACACAAAAGAAGCACTCTTAATTCAGTGGTAAACCGCCGATTCTTTCTGCCTGATTGTCTTCCAAAGGTTCACAACCACAAAAGAAGCACTCTTAATTCAGTGGTAAACTGCTGATTCTTTCTGCCTGATTGTCTTCCAAAGGTTCACAACCACAAAAGAAGCACTCTTAATTCAGTGGTAAACCGCTGATTCTTTCTGCTTGATTGTCTTCCAAAGGTTCACAGGCACAATAAAGCACTCTTAATTCAGTGGTAAACCGCTGATTCTTTCTGCCTGATTGTCTTCCAAAGGTTCACAGGCACAATAAAGCACTCTTAATTCAGTGGTAAACCGCTGATTCTGTCTAGCTGATTGTCTTCCAAAGGTTCACAAACACAATAAAGCACTCTTAATTCAGTGGTAAACCGCTGAATCCTTCTGCCTGATTGTCTTCCCAAGGTTCACAACCACAAAGATGCACTCTTAATTCAGCATTTCCCATGTCTTTCTCGCATCCAGAACGAACAGTCTCGTCAATGAACCATAGTGTTTCGTCTATGTTCAAAACCAGAACGGATAGCCGTGTTCTCATCAGTAAACCACTGATTCACTTCGCTTGTCGGTCTTTTCATCACCCAGGTTTTCAACCGAAAGGAACAGCGGTCGACTCACCAATAAACCACTGATTCATTTGGCTTGACGGTTTGGTTTCTCGTCACTCATGTCTTCGTCCGGAAGGGATAGGCGTGGACTAATCAATGAACCACGGATTCATTTTCCTTGTTTTCTCTTCCTTAGGTGCTCAACCGGAAGGGATAGCCGTGGACTCATTTTCTCGGACTCTGTACTACACGGACAGAAGCCGTAATCTGATTGGGTTAATGACACTCGATGGTCAAGTTCACAAATCTCTGATAACTAGCGGGCTTCGGGACCCACGGGGGATTGCCGTCCACCCTCAACAAGGGTAACAGCTGTGTAGGGTATCCACAATTAGTGCGTACAGAATACTTGTAATATAAAGCACTGTCGTCATGTCATGATAACATTCCACGCAGGCTTTTCTCATTGATTCTTTTCTCGTCAGTTTCTCATTGATTCATTGAACTGGTGCTTACGAAATGTTGAAGAATATTTCATGATGGCCAGCATTATCATGAGAGAAAACCGGACAGAACCCTGGGGAAATTCACGACCATCTACAGATTGCTGGTAGACCAGTTTCTCAGAGAGACTTTCTATACAACTCTCTTGTTCATAACTCCAAGCTGAGGCAGTGACCAATGTAACTGACCTGTTCAAGTCCTGTTTCCGGTGTTCAGACTGTGCCGTGACGTCAGGGAAACTGTCAGATAATTGGCCAATTTGCGCTGGTTAACTGTGGGTTTGTGATGCTTTTCAAATAAACCAAATTTTCTGCAGCGTAAAATTAATATCAATCGCAATAATCCTGACAAAGTTTACTGTATGTGGTTATGTCAAGAGGTTCTTTCACTTACCGTATTTCTTCTCTTATTTGGGACACCTGGTCTGCTCATTTTAGGTAATATATATGTAATTCTAGTAGAAATATTGAGTTTCGTTTTTCTCACTTGGCTAGACCATTTAATGAACAACATACTTATACCTTTACTTTTGCAAAACACTGGTAAAGTAGTATTTTACTTTCAACACTACTAATATCGGTCTCAAATTTTAGAACAATTATGGGTAGGAAGTTTGAAATTTAAAGGGTGTAGAGAGGTTGTTAGTAAACCTTCGTGTTTAATTTCGGGGTGTATTGTGATACAAGAACGTCTCTTCGTAGCAAAACATTCCTGTCAATATAACCTTTCATGTGAGAAAAGGTATTAGCAGAGCGATTCCTATCCCCCTCCCCCAACCACTGACATTCTGACACCTTAACACCGGCATGACTAGTACTTCGCCTATCATCTTTTACGGAAATCAGGACCCAACAAGTCGGGGAATACCCTTTTTAATGTTTTTCCTAGTAACCAAAAGTTTTTTTGTCCACAGATTTTCTTTGTTAGCAAACAATTTTGTTAGAAGAGCAGGTCTTGATAGCATAAAGTTTTTCTTGTCATTACAGCCATTTGTGATAGTACAATATGTTTTCTCACATGTTGTGCAGAATTATGTTTTGGACAGACTGGGGTTACCATCCCAAAATTGAGACAAGTAACATGGACGGAACAGATCGCCTGTCCATTGTGTCGTCTAGTCTGAGATGGCCAAATGATATTACCATTGGCTACCAAGGTCAGTTTGTTTTATTTACCCAGCAGTGCAAATTAGGTATTTTTAGTGAAGAAAGTGAAATTTGCCGTATACAGGTCTGTAAACTTGGACACAACGGTAATAGTTTAAATCAGATTTGTAAATTTTGCATTCCGTCCGTTTGAATATGACAGCACCACTACGGCTGAGTGGTTAGACCGCCCGACTCGGTTTAAGCTATTTGCCAGTCACGCAATAATTGCAAACCGACTGGGGCGCAAATGATTGTACCTAATGTCGTTGTGTTTGTTTTGTACGATTTACGTCTTGTATTTTAGAACGCAAGATCTACTGGTGCGATGCTGGAATGAGGCGTATAGAGTCCGCGGATTTTGATGGCAGGAACCGTCATATATTGCTAACCGAGAGCAGGACAGCCTCCTATCTGGGCCTGGCATTGGACAGACAGTACCTGTACTATACTGACAGTAACCTTAGGTGAGGGACGCCCATAGTAAACCATACATTTCGAATCTATGCGGCGCAACATATATTCGTACACCAGTCATCAACAGTAATGGATTTATTTTTTTATTTATTTGATTGGTGTTTTGCGCCGTACTCAAGAATATTTGACTTATACGACAGCAGCCAGCATTATAGTGGGTGAAAACCGGGCAGACCACTGGGGAAACCCACCATCATCCGCAGGTTGGTGCCAGACCTTCCCACGTACGGCCGGAGAGGAAGCCAGCATGAGCTGGACTTGAACTCACAGTGATCAACAATAATGGACATGATGTGTCAATAGTCACACGATCTCTTTCCGAATCAGCGTTCCACACAAACCACGAATGAACTACGAAAATATATAACGTTAAACCTAGGACTGTGACATATACACAGAAGCAGCGAATGCATGAAATATGTAGAAAATGTGTATCTAGGCGTTGAAGCAGACATATCTATACGTATACCAATCGTCGACCATAATGAACGATCCAGGTTAATAATCGCAAGACCAAATTTACAAACGTTCAACAGAATCCACCAATGAACTAAAAAGTATATGAAGTAATAAGTTAAGTCAGTAAAGAGAAGAAGTCGAGCTAAGATGACGGGCAGACACAAGGTATGTGAATAAAATCAGTATCCAAAATGTGTACCATGCTAGTATATAACTTGTCCAGAATTAAATTATGCCTTACGTCCCGCAACTATATTAGATTATAATAATTCTAAACTGACAAGTACCTCCGACGACGATTGATGAGTGACTAATAATAAGTTGGCTCCAGTCTCACGGGTTCGACCTCGGGTTTATAGCTAACATTAACACTGAAAAATCTGTGCGTCGAAACAGACATTCGTATACTAGCCGTCAACCAATAATGACGTCCCAGGTCAGTAACCGCAAGGCCATTTCCCAAAACAACATATAACACAAACCACCAAATATAAGCGTCATGTCTGACATTCATATATCATTCGTAGTCCGTAAAAGGCGTTCCAAGTCGATAATCGCATGATCCATTTCCAAAACAACGTTTAAAACTAGTTCCCAAAGACAAGGCATGTAAGAAATTATACAAATAAGAAATAAAGCCGGTAAAGAACTAAGAAGAAGTATATAAAGTACGAAAATATAACGGAATCATGCAAAGAGATATAATATTCCTACTAGTTTAACATCCACTGACGTTAGGGGTTTGTCGGATATCAGTATTATTCACAGTATTGGTGTACTATCTCGTCCAACAGAAAAATCTGTTTGAAACACAAGCGCCACCTCGTGTTCAAAGTGCATGCAGGTGTGAAGAAGGCCGTAAGCACAAAGTGCGATTGCGGTGTGAATGCGCACAGGAAAACGACTTTAGAACGATTCACGTGTTTAGAATTTCAGCAGATGCTGTAGGCCTTGAAGCCGTAGCCAAGAACTTTGTTCTGAAAAAACAAAACAGAATAAAGGCGGCTAGGTGAGAGAAGTATGCAATAAACGCACAACCAGAATAAAAGCGATTTGGTGTACCTGGACAAAGGTACATGTATGCAAAAAACGCAAAACCAGAACAAAAGAAGTTAGGTGCAGCTCGACAGAGACACATGTAGGAAAAAAAAAACGGTGAACCAGAACAAAAGCGGTTAGGTGGAGCTAGACAGAAGTATGCACGAAAACTTTGACAACTCCCTTAGGGACAACAGACTGGTCATAATATTGAAATAGAAGCGATTATCACCACTAAATGTTGTTTTGTTTATTGTCTCTGCCATCTGCTATGTTCACAGAAACATAATGAAGCTGTCTAAGTCAGGGGGACGTCCCACGCCTATCGGACCCGCCACTTTTGTTCGACTTGCCGGAATAGCGCTACACAAATCTGGTTTTGATCCTTCAGGTAAGTCCAGGGGTGCGGAGTGCACCAAAGTATACCCTCCCACCCAAAGTGGTTGTGCTGATTCAACCTGATGTGTGTGCGCCCCAGTTCTGATTGGTAACGTCTATGAAGCTGTGTTCGCTAACACACCCTAACGATGTGTTGTCTCTGCAGAGGCATGTGGTCTTTCACCAACTAGGTCGTTTGTTCGTATCCAGCTCTCGGTGACTTGACTGAGAGTTTTTGTCACGAGGGCTGTCGGTTTCGCTCTAACCCAGTTTCTCCCACAACCGAAGCTGCCATGTAAAATATTCTCGATTGCCGCAAAGTATACTAATGAAACGAAAGCAGCATCTTTCACTTGAGCTCCTGTGTATTGTGTATTGATATGAAAACCGTATAATGCTTGCGCTCACTATTCGGAGGTCAGATATCGTAGTGGATCCCTAAATTTACTTATCGCCTACTAGATCTAGGTCCGAAGTAACGACCACTTTTACCAATCTAGTGAACATTCGTATACCACAGGTCAACAAAAATAGACGTTACAGATTGTTCTGTTGTTCTATTACCTTCGTTCTATTACAACGAGTGAATGATCCGAATCAACTTTACAAATTACTAGAGCATGAGTTTAACTGAACCAGGAGCATGCGGGTTAAAAGTTAATGTATCCTTGGATCTTGCAAGTGACAAGTCAGACAGCGGTAAGTAGATCTAAACTTGACGAGATAGACAATATCGCATACATGCATCAACATAAAACCAATCTTTTTTGTTTCCAGGAACAAACGCGTGTTCACAGGGGAAAGGCGGCTGTGCGTTTCTCTGTGTCCCGACCCCCGGGAACGGCAAGATGTGCTTGTGTCCCGACGGACTGACTCTACAAGCGGATGGGGTTTCCTGCAGCAAAAGTAAAATCTTACAATCTTATGCTTGTGCCCTATGTTCTGACAACTAAAGCAGTGACTTGTCAAGAATACTTTTCATATAATGATGAAATGTTCAGAGATTAAAACAGCATCTTTACTATAACAGTTTCGTTATAAAGCCTTCTACAGCCTCCTCAGGGAATATCGTGGTGTCAATGCCAGAGTTCTAAACGTAAGGGGCTTTATATATTTATCATGTTCTTTCATTTCAGATGTCCCGTGCTCTCCGCTAGCCGCTCCTACCCACGGCCATTTGTCTCCAGCAAACTGTACCACACGGCGGGCCGCACTTGGCACCGTCTGCTCGGCTTCATGTGACACAGGTTTCACGCTAAATGGTCACAACAAAGTCACGTGTCTGGACAACGGTCAGTGGAGCACCTATGGCAGTTCTCTTACCTGTGCAGGTAACTTTGTACTATACGGTTTGTATTTTGGTTGTTTAATCCAAGGATCCAAAATGTTCTCACTGGTCGCTGCCGAATAAAGGAAAAATCCATACGCCAATGAAATGCATAAATAGATTGTAGTGCACAGACATTAAGCTCTGCACTGACACATTTGTTTGAAACAAAAGAATCTGAATAAATACACATGTACATTTCATTTTATTTTGACTTTCATAAAGAGCTTGGTAAGTGTTGAAAGTGAAGACGCTTTTTCTCAATATACACACTGCCATTCTGCATTATATACACTTTCAAAGAGAGGTCAAGAATTGCTGACATTGTTTTTCATTACAAATGGAGGTAGATTTTCTGAATAAATATATATCTCCATTTCATCTGGTTGTGACTCTCACAGAGAATTCGAAACATGCTGAACAGCACCGTAGCAATGCCTTAGCACCCTCCCTCTTTGTATCAGTAAACAATGTTGTTTTTCAGACACCCAGCCCCCAACGGTGACCTGTCCTGGGGACATGACTGTCACGGCTGACAGGGGTTCGCTCCTAGCCATTGCCCGCTGGAGTGACCCCACAGTTACGGACAACTCAGGGACAGCAGTGAAAGTTGTCCAGAGCCAGCAGTCTCCGGCGACGCTACCAGAGGGTCCGCACACGGTGTTTGTCACAGCCACGGACACCAGCGGCCATACTAGCTCCTGTAGCTTTACCATCAAAGCCCGAGGTACAGGTCTAGTGTGTTTAGGAATGGAAGCGACAGAATTTTTAAAATAGGCTTGTAGGGGTGCTGTTGTTGGAGGCCCACAAGACCAGGGCCCGGGGCCGTGCCGGAATATAATGGGCCGTAGACGCACTGTTAACCCCATTTTGACCATTTCACGTCAACACACACTGAATGTAAACTTTATATACTGATCTTGAATTTTTTTTTAATATAAGATTTAATAAGAATGGTTAATTTAGGTTGTCTTACCTTACTGCGCAAAAAGGAGTGGAAATTTACCGCTGAGTACACAAATTTTGCCCACCGAATTTAATGAAGATGGTTATATGTAGCGTGCACATAGAAGGTTGTTTTCTCCACAAAACGTTCCGCAAGTTTCTAAGCTTACAGCCTTCACATGTCTCTCCCTTTCCTACCACGCTGTGGTTTCTTTGGGCCTTTCACGTTGTGCTTTCGAGTTGAGATTTCTTCCTAATGATTAACGTTGGAGATCGGTCTGATGTCCCTTGATTGGATTGACAAGTGATGGAAGAATATATGGTGTGAAGTTTAGATTTATGAGCTTGGTTATGACCATTTTATTTTTAAAATTTACATCTTTTTCCGTTTTTTGTAAGAATTCCTTTCTCGGTATTGATTTCTTCCGGATGAAAGGAGTAAAACAAAAATGAAATGCGCGAATTCAATTAGTTCCATATTGAATTCATCTCTTACGTATTTTCTCTTTTTTCACACAGTAATAAGATGCCCTCAGTTAACGCTCCCCGCACATGCCTACTTGACCACGTCCTGTCCGAATAATTATGGCGCTACCTGCCCTCTGCAGTGCCAGGACGGTTACAGAGCAGCCAGCCAATCAGGACCGTTACAGGCGTCATGTGACCTCACCAATGACAACAATCCAAAATGGACTGTGTCTATCAACTGCCAAGGTCTGATGTCTTTTCACTGGATCTTAATCTTATACTCTAAACTCCTGCACCAAGCAGTTGTGGCCAAATTCATTATAAAGTGATTCGCTGCAGTCATTGTCACTTGTCAAAGACAATTCCAACACTGGCAGATATTTTGTGTGGTCTTGCATAAGATAAATCGCCTTGGTTCCTTACGTGTAATGGAAGAATAGGTATCTAACACGAACGATATTGCATTAGGACGCAATAGGCAGTATTTAAATAAATAAATAAACAATACGCCTGTACGCATGTAGACCTACGTGACTCCGTAAATAAAATGACGGCCAAAAGAAACTTTACGAAGAGTCGAAATCAACTTATTTTGCCAAAGCAAAAAACAGGATGTCTGAAGTTTAGTATATTGAAAAGACCAATGACTTTAGATATTGAAAGTCTTGAGTAAGAACGGATAAAGCAACCCTCAAAGTGAACGAACAGAGCAGGGGTAGAAATATAGCCATTCCACCTTGGTTAACAATGGGCAAAGCATACAAAAATTTGATTATTTTTAAAATCAGTCAGTATCAAAACCAATCAATATCGCGTGTGGCCACCCCTTTGCTTCAATGCATGCAAAAACTCTCCGACGCATAGAAACAGTCAGTCGTCTGAGAAGATGATGTGGGATTCGTTGCCATTCATCTTGGAGAGCGAACGCCAGTTCTTGTCTTTCTCGACGACCCATGATATCCCATGATAGGTGTTCTGTGGGGGACATATCTGGGGAACGTTCAGGCCACGGCAAGACGTTGACGTCGTTGGCGTGAAGGAAGAACTCGAACTGTATGGGGCCTGGCGTTGTCATGCTGGTACAGGACACCACGTGGCTGCCGTTGAATGAATGGCAGGACAACAGGACGTAGAATTTCATCCACGTAACGTTGAGCTCTTAGGTTCCCGTAGATGATGACCAGTGGTGTCTGTTCCTCTTCACAAATCCCACACCTTCACGCTGCCGCCACCCAATGGTACCACCTCCTAGACGCATGATGCAGCCGTTCGTTCGCCTCTTCCACGGTAAACTCGCTGTCTGTCATCGGCTCGGAACAGGCAGAAGCGGATTTTATCCGTGAAAACAATACGTTGCCAATCACATCACTGCCAACGGCGTACAATTCGAGCCCCATCACAACCTCTGGCGACGATGTTCGGCTGTCAACAACTGCCCTCTGAATGGTCGATAGGCCCTAATTTCGTGAGCCATGAGTCTCCTGCACACGGTCTGCCGACTGACCCGGCGACCTAAGGCATTAACTGACGATTACGTCAGTCAGGAAGCGGTTCCTCAGGTGTAAGGTGCGCAGGTATCCGTCTTCTCTGGGCGTAGTTACCCTAGGCCTGCCTGTTCTTGGCCTTTCCGATGTCTGCCCTGTCCGTCTGTAACAGTTACACGAGAGCAGCCGAATGTTTTTGCAATGTGGGCATGGATGGCTCCCATGGATACCATACCCAGGGCCCTCTCGCGTTTTTCTGGAGTCAATCGAGGGATTACTTTTGTGGGTTTTAGTCAGTGTGGAAGTCCAGGACACTATGTGTAACGTTTTTATACACTTATAACATGTGCAGTTGCGGCCATCTATGGGTCACGTGATTTTTTAACTTTCTTCGTTTTCTCACAACAAATTCGTGTGGGCGTACATGACGCTTGTCGCACATGGGAATATGGTTCGTATAATGTTTTCCTACAATAATTTGGTATTAACTGGCTGAAAAGGCTGGTTAAATTTAACTCAAGGAGTCGTAAAATTTCTTTAGGCCGTCAGTTTATTACATGCAGTCAACGTCTTGCGTGATTTGACACAAACTGATGAAATAATATCACATTTACATGCATTAACATGTCAAACAATAAAGGGAACAAGTAAACCAAGGTAAACGGCGTTAAAACAAACAGAGCTAAAAAATACATCATGTATATTATATCTGAAACCGTATAATAAGAATTTATTACATTGATATTCTTTAGATTAAGAACAAAAACGCCCGTCATTCAAAACGTCTGTGTACAGGTAGCATATCGAAGAAACGTTAACACCCTCTGGTTATCCAGTTAGTTTTTTTGTGCGTGAAGTCAGTCTGCATTTTTGTCATTTTCGCTTCGCGCAGACTCTTGGGACTGTCTTACGAAACAACTTACGCCTGTCGCAACTTTCCATTTCAACGTATTGTGAAGATCACGTCAGCACGTTAAATGCGCTTGACGTACACACATAGCTTTGAGAAGTTCCTGTTTTTCCTTGAAAACGCCTAACAACTCTCGTTTGTTTCTCTTATAGCCGTGACTTGTTCCGCCTTAACTGCCTCTGCACACGCCTCCATATCCGGATGTACCAGCCCATACAAGGTTGGGTCCGTGTGTTCACAGGTCTGTACCAACGGATACACACAGACGGCCGGATCATTGTCTCGACAGTGTCTACAGGATGGCAGCTGGAGCGGACAAGACATTGTCTGTACAGAAAGTATGTTATAGAGTGGCCAAGACATTGTCTGTACAGAAAGTAGGATATAGAGTGGCCAAGACATTGTTTGTGCACGCTGTAGGTTATAGAGGGGACAAGACATTGTACACATGGAAGGTTATCAAGGGGACAAGACATAATCTGTACACGGAGTAGGTTAAAGATTGGACAAGACATTGTACACGGAGTAGGTTATAAAGTGGGCAAGACATCGTCTGTACAAAGGGTAGGTTATAGAGGGGACAAGACATTGTCTGTACAAAGGGTAGGTTATAGAGGGGGCAAGAGATTGTCTGTACACAGAGTAGGTTATAGAAGGGACATGACATTGTACACACAGCAATGTTTATACCGGATAAAAGATTGTCTGAAACCAAAGAGCAGTATTTTGAGACATAACTCATTTTTTCCTTTTTCACAGAGTAGGATTTATTATGGACAAGGCTGTAATCTATACACAGAAAACAGGAAAAATTAGTATGTTGTTGTGTAACCAACATAGTTCCAAGTAAACCAAGCAAATGTGATAAATTTAAATTAAGAATAAGTTTTTCTATGTTTCTCACCAGCTGTGACCTGCAGTGGTCTGTCCGCCCCTCAAAACGGGGGACTTCTCTGTCAGCCTCCCTACAACGTGGGAAATATCTGCACACAGACCTGCAATGCCGGATTTGCCGCCAAAGGAGGGCATCCTGTTCGCCAGTGTCTGACTTCCGGTCAATGGAGCGGGAACGCCATCAGCTGTGTTAAAGGTTAGTCGGTTGTTAACCTGCCTTAGATTTGCAGACAATCGAAATGATGTAAGGTTAGATATTCATGCAGGCGAGAAAAAATGGAGCCATGGGCCTATTCAACATTCAGCCTTGCTGACTGTTGATTAGTTTTTGGGGTTCTGGAATTTTTTTAATCTGGGGCGGTAAAATAAATCAGTAAATTGCATTTTAAATTTTTCACTCAAATCAGAAAGGGTTTTGTGAAATCACATGAGACATGACACCAAACTTGAAAATAAATTCTTACGTTGAAGTTGTCAACCTTTATGACCTTTTGATCGGTATCTTCGTCGAGTGCAAAACGTGAAATCGATCATTCACTGCCTACTGTCTGCCAATATTTGTCATGCTGCACAACTTGATATGCTCCATTTCTTAAACCATTTCTGACGAGAAATCAATTTTCTTAGAGCAAGTTTTGTTGCGCCACTTCAGGAAAGGCGTGCCCTGCCCTGCCTGCCATCGCCAATGGTCACGTGAGTGGATGCAAAGCACCGTTTACCGTGGGTGCGACCTGTTCCCAAGAATGCTTGGGCGGATTTGTCATGAACGGTGGTACCCTCACCCGTCAGTGTCTAGCGGACGGCACATGGAGTGGAAAACCACTTAGCTGCAGTAAAGGTAACGAGGACGCAACGGTCATGAGATCAAATCCAGGTTGTTCCTAGCAACCTAATCCAGTTTTAGCAATGCATGATGTTACCAAATGCATATATGCTGTGGCATTGGCAGGTAGCTTTCCATGGAGACATAAGAAATGCCTTGCTTCTTCATCTAAAATTAACTGAAATTACATCAAGTTAAACTCTGTATGCGTACGGATTGGTGCTATAAACGGAAGAACGCTGTCGTGTGGTTTTTCTTCCTCCAGTCGGGAAATAATTAAACGCCTCTCCGCCCATAAAACTGAGGAATATCTCTTGAGGCTGATGTTAAAGAGCGATCAAATAAATAATAAATACAAATTAAATGTTAGTTATATTATTCACACCATTTCAAAAAGTGACAGATGCCATTCATGTTTCAGCCACCACTTGCCCACTGGCGGATTCACCAATCAATGGCAAGCTGTGGGGCTGTGGGGCGGGATCTGCTGTTAAGGCGACCTGCCTGCAAATGTGTAAGAAGGGATTTGAGGTTGTCTCTGGCACCCCTATCAGGCAGTGTACACCTGGTGGAACTTGGAATGGCCAGAGACTCAACTGTACCAAAAGTAAGTTTGCGGTCACAGAAGTTAGCAGTTATTGTATTTATTTATTGATTTGATTGGTGCTTTACGCCGCACTCAAAAATATTTCACATATACGAAATGGTGAGAAGAAACAGGGCAAAGACCAGAATAAACCCACGACCATCAGCAAGTCGCTTGCGGAGCTTTCCACTTACGGCCGGAGAGGCCGTTATTGTGGGATCACGTCACAAGATGTAATTTGGCGCACAGTATAGGCCAACAGAATGGCCAACACAAGGCGTATCTAGTCTGGTGTCATTCCTTTAGTTTGTGTTCTATGCATCTGCATGAATGGATTTTATCCTTCGGGCAAAATTTCCCCATTGGTATCGTAGTAGCGGTCGGCGGCCGTCTGTGCGGACGTGCATAAATGTATCCGTCTGTCCACTGCATTGTGAAAACTCTGCCCCTTGAGCGCTTATAGCCAGGCTAACCAAACGTTTGACATTGGAAAGAACATTGTGCGTTTTCGTTGATCTTGGTCAGTTTTTGTTTAACCTCAAATGGGTCATTTAATTTATATTTGATGACAGGTTATTGAAATTATTATATATTTTTGGTAACTTTTTAGTTAACTTTGGATTCTTCAAACTTGTGCCTTCCGTGCATATGTCCTCAATGAACTTGATATACTATGTTTATAAAGTGTTATATTTTCCTTTAAATGCTTTAGGAACACGCTATGTCTAGGATGTTTACTGTCAGGTTTATTAAACTCTTACAACATGCAAATTTAGACACTGGGAAGAACGCTTTTTTATTCTAGGCGACCTTGGCGAATATTTTCAAGGTCATCTACTACATTTCACCAATATTTTGTGAAGGGCACGCAAACAAGGTATCTCTTGAAATCTTTTCAAAATTTTCAAAAGCTTTTGAATAACCAATTTTTTAATTCGTCGTGACCAGCTATTTCAAGGTCTGTTCCGCTGTCGCCTTGAAATCACACGCTGTCTTACAACTGCACATATAACTTTGCATGTCAGACACTACTATCTTAGTAGCCTGCTGACAGCGTGTAAAAGCGTTGATTTAATGCACGCCATGGTCGGAATCTTTCTGCTTTTTATATCTCCAAACTAGACGATAAGTATATCTCATAAACATTTGTTTTCATAACAGTACTGGAATATCAACAACGGCACTTAAATCAGCGAATCTTATTTCCTATAAGCTGTTTCTTTTAAATGTCGCCTATATTCATCTCTATGTACCTGTAAGATCAGCCATTCTCGCTTCCCCAAATTGGCCTTTTTACAGACAGTTAAGTTGGCCCTTCATATAGTAGGCGTACTGTTCACATTTCTTCTTGTTTCATTCCTTTAAAGTCATGATGTTTCACGCTTTGCTTAAAAATTATATTCCTTCATTACAGTTTGTATCCAACAGAGGTGCCTCCACGAACCAGTCCCGGACGAGCGCTCAGACGGACGGTAAACCAACAGGCCCCGCGGGCGGTAAACCAACAGGCCCCGCGGGCGGTAGTGACAACACGCCAGCCGTCATCATCCTTGCCGTCCTCGTCTCTCTCCTCATTGTCGCCAGCGTCATCGCCGGATTGTACTACTTTAAACGGAAGTAAGCAAGAAAAGGAATGATTTCTAATTTTGAGTCTAAAGTTGAAAGGCGTTTAGTCTGTCATTTATAAAGATCTTGGAAGTGATACAAACCTATTTCCAGAATATCTGACACTCTATTTCATAGTCGTGTCTAATTCCCCTAAACCCGGGGCTTTATGATCATCGTGTTGAATTAGATCGTCACTGTGGCTATATGAACAGTTGCAATCAAAGCGCAAATGAGACATTTAATTTATTATCTACACGGTGCATGATTTTAGAACTGGTTTCATTCATTCGCCTAGAACATACTTTGCGTTTTTTCAACATCAGTGAAAAATGTGGACGGCTTCTCTTTGCATGAATCCTTTTTAACTGACAACACAGCATTTTGAGGCATTCTAGACCAGTGACGTCTACAATAATTACTTACAATAATTGTGATTCACCACGTTTTAAGCCTTGCCATGAATAGTTAGGGGAAAAAACTTGACAAGAGACCGTATTTCACGGGTGACGAGTGGCCATTTGTCAGCTATCACACTGTCGTCGCTGCTCTGGTTTTACTCTCTGTGCTGTACGTCTGTCACACTGTCGTTGCTGCTCTGATTTTACTATCTGTGCTGTACTTCTATCTCACTGCCGATGTGGCGTTAAGCCATAGTCATTTATTCATTCTATTACACTGCCGTCGCTGATCTAAATTTACTCTCTATGCTGTATGTCTATCACGCTGTCTTCGCTGCCCTGGTTTTACTCTTTATGCCGTACGTCCTCTCACACTGTCGTCGCTGCTCTGTTTTTACTTCTTATGCAGTACGTTTTTAATTATTTTATTTTCTTTCTTAATTCTTTGATGATTTGCGTTGAATGTTGTCTTAGGAAATGGCTTTGTGATTATTGCTTATTATGTAACGCAACTTTGACGTTGACGGCTATTATACTAGTATATCTGTTTAGGACGCATATGTTACTATATATTATTGATATTTACTAAATATTTAACACTACTTGGGGTCCTCCGTGGCTCAGTTGGTTAGCGCTCTAGCGAAGCGTAATGGCTCAGAAGCCTCTCACCAATGCGGTCGCTGAGAGTTCAAATCCAGCTCATTCTGGCTGCTGCTCCGGCTATACGTTGGGAGGGTCTTCAGCAACCTACGGATGGTCGTGAGTTTCCGCCGGGCTTTGGCTCGTTTCCTTTCACCATAATGCTTGCCGCCGTCGTGTGAATGAAATATTCTTGAGTACGGCGTAAAACACCAATCAAATAAATAAATAAATGTTTAACCATAGCAGAAGCTGGGTGTCATTAGTCTGCAACGACACCTGCGGAAAGGTCAAAGCTACCTTCCAAATGCAACTTACAACATTAGGATATGTTCTAAGCATCTGTTATAAGCTGAATTGATTGTAATTACCATAAAAACATATGCTACAGATACATGCGTATGCTACAGATATATACATATGCTACAGATACGTACATATGATATAGATACGTAAATATGCTACAGGTACATGCATATGCTACAGATACGTACATATGATATAGATACGTAAATATGCTACAGGTACATGCATATGCTACAGATACGTACATATAATATAGATACGTAAATATGCTACAGATACATGCATATGCTACAGATACGTACATATGCTACAGATACGTACATATGCTACAGATACGTAAATATGCTACCGATACATGCATATGCCACAGATACATACATATGCTACAGATACGTACATATGCCACAGATACGTACATATGCTACAGATACATACATATGCACAGATACATACATATGCACAGATACGTAAATATGCTACAGATACGTAAATATGCTACAGATACATGCATATGCTACAGATATATATACATGTGCTACAGATACTCACATATGCTACAGATACTCACATATGCTAAAGATACATACGTATATTTCCCCATTAACAACACATGCTACAGACACATACATATATTTCCCAATAACAGCATATGCTACGGATACGTACATAAATTCCCCGTGGTAGTTACAGTTACCTTAGCCAACGGATGCTTCGTAACACAGGACCCTGATCCATCACGTGACGTTTGATGTTGACAGATCAACCATGAAAGCGATCAGCAGTGCTAGCATCAGCCAGTCCAGCGGGTCTCGGGCCTTCGAGATGGAGCCAGGCGGTGGGCTGTACAATCCGACCTTCAGATGAACAACTCAAGTCTTACATGCAATAACACTGGATGAAATGTTACTATACTTCAAAGTCTTATTTAAAATATATTTGTACTGAAATCAACTTTTTTCCCACGAAAAGACCTAGTTTATACACAGTGACGAAATATAAGCTTGGATGCTCTTAACTATATTTCTTCCAAGCTCGAGCCCGCAAGCAACAACACCACAAGAACAGATCACAGTATCTACAAAATTGATCTCTTTTCCTTGTGTGTTAAGCATTATTTACTTATGGTTAATATATATTCAAATCTGTTAATATCAGGTTTATTCTGGTGATAAAGAACATAAATGCCAGCCAGGGTACAGGTACAAGAGTTTTGCCTTTATGTTGTACCATATCTAGGTTCCAGTTGATTTTGTTGGACATTTTTGTATTTTGTATTTGTTGCATCAAAGGGAAAATTAAATTATGGCTTTAACTTGTGTTTTGTTTTTCTGCTGCCTCCTTGAAACAGTTCTTTACCTGACGAGTTTGACCAATTCGTGAATTGGTTCGGGCTGTTTACTTGATTGATCGGCTATTTTCAATACATTCATTGTTTCTTTCACATTGCGTATGTAAAGGTGACATGCTTCGACCTATACAGCGTCCACGTCAAGACCTCCAATCCTTGAATACCGAGGTCGCACGTGAGGTTAACACCAATATGTCAGCTACCTGAGGGCGTATTACTGTCTCATTAGTATTGTATGTATATATTAGCTGCATGGCGCCGAATGAATGCTTGGGGTTTAACGTCTTGCAATTTTTAAATCATATGACGACGAGGAGTCGTTAGATGTCTATACATATATTGTATCTTCGTGTGCCTTGGCCAATCCATTTTGCCCCACTGAAGTATCATGCCGAAGACACCAGACATGACACCCACCCAGCCACATCATACTGACCCCGGGTCAACTAGTTCTATTAGCTTATTCTAACCTCTCGGTGCTGAGCGCGAAGCGAGGCAACAACAGATTCCCTTTTTAAAGTCTTTGGTATCACCTGGCCCGGTTTTGATCAGGTTCTCCCGGCTTCGAGGCGGACTCTCACATTGCCGTATATTGGTTGATTAACAAGTGGGCTTTAGAATTCGATACTGCAATCGGAACGTAAATAGGCATTGGTTGTTCTGATGTCAAACAATACGTACATGTATAGCGTGAAAGGGGTACTCTGTCGGCCTGAATTCGCTGAGAACATGCCTATAACACAAGTATGGTTCTCCACGCTGTGTGCCTGATCAGTACCATTTTCGTGATGTCGTGTATCATACCCCAGGATATTTGAATAACATACTGGCGGTCAGACGCCTGAAAAACAATCAAATATAACAATGAAATAAAGTGAAGAAACTTTTAGTATGGCGTTAAACACGAATTGAGTAAATCAAATAAAGTAAAGGACGTCGCCACAGGTTCAAGGTCACGTGATCGGTGCCACGCCCTAAACACATGTTTGAAGTCTCATATATTACAAACAGCTGTGGTTTCCAGAAATAGTGCTGAACAGCTGGATGCACTCTGTCCTTTTCTCAAAGTTTGCCAACAAAATCAAACCCAAATATACACAAACAAAAAAGTTAAGCACCCCCTGGAGAGTCTGCACTGACACATAAAATCATTGGTGTTCGGAGATATCACTAGTTGACAAACTGATATCGCAGCAACGGTTGTGATCAAAAAGTACAACATTTTGTCAATAAGAAAGCACCATAAATGACATTAGACTTTACAATTTATTCAGGATATCGTTAGCCAAATTAAAAATGTATTTTTTTACAAAATAATTGGCTTGTAAGTATTGAACTTCAGAGTTCATCTGGCTTCATAGGGCGTAAATGTTCAAGTGAAAATGTCACTTTGAGTGTACAGAACACATCCCTAGAGCCAAAGGTTAATAGCGCGTATAGCCCCCATTTGTCCGGATGACAGCTTCCAATCTACGTCTCATCCCTCCAGTGAGTTGTCGGGTCTGCCGAAGAGGTGTAACTGTCGCCACTCCTGTGAGGTTTCCTCGTATAGTGACCAAGTCCAGTTTGCAGTCGTACGAGATGCACCCCCAAACCATTACATAACCCCCTCCATAAGGAACATATGGGTGGATGTTCGTGGGTGTATACGCTGTGTTCCTGTGCCTCCAAACCCTCATTCGTCCATCTGTAACGTTGAGCACGAACCGACTTTCCTCCGACCAATAGATTCTACGCCAGGTCCTCAAAATGCAACCTCGTCGTGCTAACACCGGCTTTCAAGCGGTTTCTCACGGTTCTTGTGGACAGACGTCTGTTGGGTAGCCACTGTCGCTTCAAAGATAGACTTGATGCAAATGGCTGAAGTCGCACCAGTCGGATCAGTGCCCTGTCTTCACAATGTGATGTTACAGGTGGTCGGACGAAGCGTGGTTGGTCTTTCACAGCATTAGATTCACCGTGTTTTCTCACCAATCGGCTTATCGCTGTATAATTGTAGCCCAAATGACGCCCGATAGCTTTAAACGACAACCCTGCGGAGTGCATACCGATAATTTTCC
Organism: Liolophura sinensis; assembly: GCF_032854445.1. Taxonomy (NCBI): domain Eukaryota; kingdom Metazoa; phylum Mollusca; class Polyplacophora; order Chitonida; family Chitonidae; genus Liolophura; species Liolophura sinensis. Next base: position 29,059,322 of record NC_088307.1, on the reverse strand, counting down.
ATCTTTGTTCCTCTGATATACGGCTTCGTTCCATTTTCACAGAAGATTTATCCACATTGCACAACACCGACTTTAAGTACACAAATTTGAAGGGCAAGCATACTGAATTTTGCATAAATGCACTAAAAAAATTGTCGCAGAAGATTAAGTTCTTACGTGACTCTCAAACATAAATGACTACAATCGTTTTACGGATCGTCATTCTTGTCATCATCATAACTGGCATTACAGCTGAAATTAATGCGGATTTTTAATAATTGATCTTAGCAGGGGGTGCACTTTTTTCCTTGTGTATATAAATGAAAACAGCCTTAATTCACGCAAATTGTTGCCCGACCACCTAGAGTCTCCCTTTCCTCACAGATGAGGTTTCCAGTATATACCTTCGAGATATTGTGCTCCATTTCATCACACAACTTCACACAAGAGGAAATTCAAATTCGGACGCAAAATTAGAAGAGCGTGACTTGAATATGCACATCACGGAAAGAGTACAAGTTGTTGGTATTCAGTTAGCGATTACACTGTACCGTGTCCGGCATCAATCAGGTTCGCTATTCCCTCACATGCGTACTAAGTCATCATAAATCGAGGAAACGGGAGAGGAAACGGTCAGAGACCGGGGGAAACCCATGACCATCCACAGGTTGTTGCGGACCTCACTACGTACGGCCTGAGAGGAAGACAGCCATTTTTATTTAAAGAGTGACTAGGTATAAATAAGTCAACAAGTCTTGCAAAGCATGCAGTAAATATGAATGTACATTTTATTTTTTGAAACAATGACAACAACAGATGAATGTAGAGAGGCAAACATTTTAATAAGAAACAATAAGTGTTATTGGGCACCATTACACTGTGACAAAGGTGGTTTAGAATTTAAAAGATTATCAATAGTCTTGATCAACAAAACTGTATGTGCAATCCCCAAATAAATATTTACACCTGTGTTTTGACAAGATGTTACAACAAGGGACAAATGTATGTGCAATCCCTAAATAAATATTTACACCTGTGTTTTTTTCAAGATTTTACAACAAGGGACAAATGTATGTGCAATCCCTAAATAAATATTTACACCTGTGTTTTGTCAAGATGTTACAACAAGGGACAAATGTATGTGCAATCCCTAAATAAATATTTACACCTGTATTTTGCCAAGATGTTACAACAACGAACAAATGTATGTGCAAGCCCTAAATAAATATTTACACCTGTGTTTTGTCAAGATGTTACAACAAAGGACAAATGTATGTTCAAAAACATCTTCACGATAATTTGTATATTCCCAAAACACAGTAGGCCTACAAGTGTTAGCCGCCTCTAAATTCTCAAAGTTTTTGCACACACCACCGTAACTTTGTCTACAATATCTGCAGTTTATTACTTGCAGGTAAATTTAACAGTCCTTATCAACCTGGGTCTCTGAAAATGTATGCATGGCTTAACAAACATCACATAAAAAGTTTTAAAATATAACATTATCCGCACTAAAACAATTGCCACCTGTTCTATAGAAACATTATCCGCACTAAAGCAATGGTCACCTCAAACTTGGTCAGATTTGTTTTTTCATTCAATACAAACCGTCGTGTACTTTAGGTACAGCCACCTCCTCCACTCATTTATCAGTCTGAACCCTTAGCATCAACCCTACCCAGATCTCCTGTATCTATCCCACCCCACAATTACAGTAATACGCTGAGCCTTTGCCTAATTCCGGCAGCTTGTTTCAGTCCCACCCCTTAGTTATAGCCACACGTTGAACCCCTTAGTTACAGCCCCACCCCCTCCCCGTCTCCATCCCCATCCCCATACATTGGGTTGATCAACCCTGGACCCTGGTCAAGCACACTGTGGTCGTCGTAAGTTTCTGTTGGTCTCAGTTCGTACGTTTTCCTTCGTCTCCTGCTCGGAACATCGGTATTCAAAGCTCTGAAACGGATTCATTCATGCATTAAAGCTTTAACTGTTTTCTCTCATTTTTCCACATTTAAGTACATGACTGTATTCACATCATTTTCGCCCAGTCCACTGCTATTCGTTGCACTTAAGACAAAAGAGGAAATGAAAATAAAGCACATTTGGTTTTCTTCCCTACGTACATCTATGAACATGTCGATTTCGTGGAAAATAACAGACAGTAGCCTATAAGACAACCATGACAATATATAAGCTACATGTAGATATTCAAACCAGTTTCATGTTAATATGGTCTGCAGTTGTGGAAAGACAGCTCGGAATAGAGTACACGAGTAAGAGAGAGCAAAGGAGCAGACTGCCGAACATAGAGATCGATTAGCCAAACATGAGACATGAGAAAAACAAACCAAGATAGTGACAAAGACAAACCTTATGAACACGTTTCAGTTACCTGCTGAAAAAGTCAATAAAGCCATTTTGGAGATACAGCTTGTAAAACCACAACGGACATACGGAGAGACTGAGGGACAGACGGACAGACATATTGGCAGAGAGATTGAGGGACAGACGGACGGACGCACATACGGAGATCCTGAGGGAGGGACGGAAGGACATACGGAAGGAGAGAAGATGAAGGATAGATGGACGGGCATATGGAGAGACTGAGGGACGGATGTGAGGACGTAAGGAGGGAGAGATTGAAAGACGGACGGACAGAGAGATTGACGGACGCACGGAGAGATTGAGGGACAAACAGACGGACGGAGAGATTGAGGGACGGATGGACATACGGACGGAGAGACTGAGGGACGGATGGACATATATAGGGAGGGAGAGATTGAGGAACGGACAGACGGACAGACATACCGACGGCGACGTTGAGGAACAGACGGCGTGATTGAGGGACAGACGGACGGACATACGAACGGAGAGATAGAAGACTGAAAGACATACGGACGGACAGTATGAGGGATGGACTACCAGAGAGATTGACGGACGGACGGACGGAGAGATTGAGAGACGGACGGAGAGACTGAAGGACAAACATATGGACGGAGCGATTGAGTGACGGAGGGACATACGGACGGAGAGATTGGGGACGGACGGACAGAGAGATTGACGGATGGATGGAGATTGAGGGACAGACGTACGGAAGGAGAGATTGAGGGACGGACGGACGGAGAGGTTGATGGACGAACGGAGAGAATGAGGGAGGGAGAACGGTCGGAGAGTTTAACGGACGGACAGACGGACGAAAGGACTGATAGATGGAACCTGGTTTATTTAATCTTCAGATACCAGCCCTGTTTTACTATAACTATATGATAAAATACATCGTTATTTATCAGGAAATATGACAATCAAAACACAGTATGAAAGGTTAGTCAAAATCGGAAAAGTAAAGAGAAAAGTATTAACAAAAACATAAAAAAAGTACAAAGAAAAACAAAAACATGTTCTGCGTAGTGACTACCGTCCTCACCCTTTCTTGCGCGCCACTATCACCCCAACGACGACCGCCGCCAGTATAAGGAATCCCACAAAGACCCCTAGGACAATGATGGCTGGCCCTGTCCCTCCCCCGGTCCCGGCGTTCCGTGGGGTCGGGCGACTTCCGGTCTGACGCTGAGTCTTCCCAGCCGTGTTGGTTGTGTTATCTGGAGACGACAAATATGGGTCTGGAAATTTAGACTTTGGGGTTTCACAAAAAAACAATGCATGGCGTTAAGACTTGTTTATACTACAAATCATCCCCTCCTCTAATAAGTCCACGATCAACAATCACCAGGTAATTGTCAGTTAAAAACAAGAGTAACAATTGTCTCAAGGAGTTTTCAAAATCTGAGGAAATAATAGTTTCAGGAGCTTTGTGAACTTGACGTATGGTAGATCATAAGACGAATTCAGAATCTATGGTCATAAATATAAGGTCGACAACGCGTAAAGGCTAAAGTGCAATGGTCGAAAACTCAAAAACATGACAATTCGTATTGAAAATCACTTTTGGGTTGTCGCTTCTCACGTTTGAATTTTGGACCGTATTTCCAAGTCGAACATTCAAACTTAACTCCGAAATCAGAATTGTGATTTGTTTTTACAAAATTTTTGTCCAAAGTTACAAGACTTACACCAGGTGCAGAAGATCATCTGACCACTCCAGCTGCCATCTTTCTGACACTGTCTCACCGGAGACCCGCCACTCATCTTGTATCCATGTTTACAGGACTGGACACAGAACCCGCCCACTGGAGAGGTCAGAGGGCAACCCACGACACTGCCATTGGCAGGAGCTTGCAACTGTGGGCAAGTAGGAGCTGTAAAGTAGCACGAGAAATACTCTCAACTTCAGATAGGCTAAAAAATGACTGAAAAGCGAATTCTGCTGCATGTACATTTATTTGTGTGTAACTCTTTATTCGGAGTTAGTATCATTCTTATCAGCACGGGATATCCTTGTGGCAAGACAGTCTTAGAGCAGACTGATTAAGAGTGCTGCCTCAATGAAGTACCATGCCCTGTCATCGAAATGGTGAACTAAGAAATGAATGGTGTGCTATAACAATTTAACATGTATAAATCACCGGCTTAATAAAACTCCATTCGTCCCAGGATGCTACAGCCAAGTCAAGCCCAGCCAGTGAATTTAAATACGTCACTATGAAATGTAGCTAGCTATGTGGTCTTTCCCCGCGTTGACTGAGTAAATCAGAGAATAACTATCGGTAGGCCTAAGATGAATTTGTAGTCACAAAGCAGGTCTTAACCAGGTGACTACACTTCATATACGAGCATCTGAGACAAGACCATCCGCAGGTTGCTGGCAGACCTTTCCACGTACGTCCGGAGAGGAAGCCAGCATTAGATGTACTTGAGCTCACAGCGGCCGCATTGATGAGAGGCTCCTGGGTCATTACGCTGCACTAGCGCGTTAACCGACGGAGCCACGGAGGCCCCCTCATCTGACTAACCTTTCACACAAACCAAAGGGGACCCACTCCAGCCTGCAGTCTGACACTGACGGATGGTTGTGCCCCCTGATTTGACAAAGCCATCATTACATCTCTGTTCACACAGGGCACCAGAGCTAAATGGTGGGACACAACGCGAGATTTGTCCATTGTCTGGGGGCTTTAGGTCTGGACACTGGACACTGGACACTGAAAGAGGATAACAATTAATAAACGGATAGACACAAGGTGAAGATAGACAGCGAAGGAGGTAAACTAAACTATGTTCATTTGTTCACGACGAATACAGCCATATGTATAAGTCACATGTCTACGGGGCTACAAACAGTAGCATCTCAGTCAGGGAAAAATGCAAAGTCTTGCGAACCCATTGGTCATTTACTGAACACCCGCTGCCAGTATTTCAATAGAATGAGCCGGTCAGATCCCTATCCTTTCGCTCTCTCTCTCAAGGTTTATTTATTTATTTATGCCGTTGAAGTGATACGCCATACTCAAGAATAATTCACTCAGCGCTATGATGGGAGGTAACCAGGCAGGGTTCGGAGAAAACCCACCACAATCCGCAGGTTGCTGACAGACCTTCCTATGTAGGGCTGGCGAGGAAGCCATCACAAGATTGACTTTAACTCACAGCGACTTCATTGCTGAGAGGTCAATTATTGTCGTTATTGTTCTGATCTAAAGCGCTTGGCCACAGAAAGCCTCAAAGTTTAAGAGTTTGATTCTTCCTAGTCAGCAAAAATCCTTTGTTACACATTTGATACAATATATGCTAACCAGGAACCAAAGCAAAGAGCTATTTGGAACCGGCCGTTCCCCTTTTTGAAGAGCTTTACGTATTCAAAGCATCACACTTTTGAAAGACAGGTGACTGGACTCAAAGGCAACCAAATCATGTCTTCAAGTTCGTGTACCTAATGATTAATCTGGATTTTCAATTTCCCATGTCACTGATGAAAGACTTCAGTGGCAGAATATTCCCTGCTTGCCTAAAGTCAGACGTACCTTGCGCGCAGCTCAGAGGCGAACCGCTCCAGGTCCCACCATTCTGACACTGTCTCAGCAGAGTTCCCTTAGCGACCGTGAAGCCGGTATTACATCGCTGAGTGCAGAGTGTCCCGACAATGTACGGGGCCTGACAGGATACCAGTCCGTTTTCCGGTGAGGTCAAGCTGGGGCAGGATGGGGCTGGGAATACAGAAAACAAAGAAAACCGATTTCTTCGGTCAGTGGATTATTGACAACTTAAATACTGGCATAGCACACCACTTGAATATTGATTTCATTCCTTCCCGTAGGACATTACTTCCGTCAACAATGAAAACTGCTGACTGTTTCTCTTTGCATTATTCCGTCCCAATTCGTACTTTATTTACATTCTTACTTCTTTTGTGGTTTGTGTTAAACGTCGATTTCGGATCTGGGCTTGCGACTTTTCCATAAAAACTCTTAAATCCAATTCATACAAACCATCTAAATAGTTCTGAGAAACAATATAATAATGAGAAGTGAATTGTATAAAAGCCTTGGAACATCTATCCAAATGTTTCTTATAACCATTGTCTGTGAACCTCACCTATGGCACAAACAATGGGGATGCCTGTCCACGAGCCGTCCGCGGTGCACATGCGGGAGGCGGTCCCGCCTGTCTGACGGTAACCATGGTTACACTGCTGCATACACGCGGTTCCTGTCATGAGCAGTGAGCCACATCCTGTCACTGCTGCATTCTGAGAGGCTTTCAGCGCAGGGCAAACAACCGCTGTAAGTGGATACAATCACAATCAGAATCGAACTCTATTCTAATTAAAGTGTTTCAGTTTGATATTAGTCACACGAAACGTGAAGCATGTGTTTCAGTAACTTAACAATACTGATTACAATAAAGTAATGACATTTTCCTTGTGTCACTTGTTTTGAATGGATGTAACGATCATACTGAAGACTTTGTTTCACAAACGTACAGCTGTGAATTTACTAGTGGATCCAAGTTAATTAAGCTGTAACATATTATTTAGAATATATCATGCTTATGGCTCTATAGCGGAATCCAATCAGAGATATGTCTGTTGTGTGCTAGAGGTTTGCCAGTGGCATGCTCGTGGTTTTCCTGCGATGTGCTCGTGGTTTGCTTGTTGTTTGTCTGTGGTGAGCCTGTTATTTGCCTGTGTGGCACAAGTCAATGGTTTTCCTGTGGTTTGCCTGTGGCTTGCTTGTTTTTTGCCCGTTGCTTGCCTGTGATGTGTTTCTGGTTTGCCTGTAGTGTACCTGTTGTATGCCTGTGGAGTGTTTGCTGTTTGCCTGTTAGTTTGTCTGTGGCGTGCTTTTGGTTTGCCTGTGGTGTGTCTGTGCTGTGCCTGTTGTGTGCTTGTGTTTTCCCTGCTGTTTGCAAGGGATGTGCGATGCACCTGTAGTTTGCCAGAGGTGTGACTGGGGTAGGTTTGTAGTTTGCCTGTGGTTTGCCTTGCTAATAAGGTGCAAATGTGCCATATATGCGATCTGTCATCGGTCAGTCAATCTATGCATCCGTCACCAATAAACAAAAAAAAAGACTAATCCTCAGAAAAAGGTTGGTCTATACCTATACTGGTCTGACCAACAGCAAATTTTATACAAAAATCTTTAACAACGCCGAGATCATTGAAGTCACGGTGAAGAGGCAGGAAGTGATGTAGGAAAACACAACCAATCCGTCTTGACTTTTGACCCTAATAATACTTTAAACACATACATTCTCTTTATCTAGATTAGGTACATGATTTTAATCAAAACCACGTAGTGAGACTGAGCCTAAACAAGTCTACGTGTTTATTACGGGCTCCACAGATGAAGCTTGTCTACTGATGAAAGTCATGCGGTGTTCGCAGTCTGAGGCTGGCCTTCTGTTGTGGAAACTAGATGTTGCGGTGACAAGCTGCTGTGGTCACTAGATGTTGTGGTCACTAGCTGCTGTGGTCACTAGATGTTGTGGTCACTAGCTGCTGTGGTCACTAGATGTTGTGGTCACTAAATGTTGTGGTCACTAGCTCCGGTGGTCACAAAATGTTGTAGTCACCAGATGTTGTGGTCACTAGATGTTGTGGTCACTAGATGCTGTGGTCACTAGATGTTGTGGCCACTAGATGTAGTGGTAACCAGATTTGGTGGTCACCAGATGTGGTGGTCACTAGATGTAATAGTCACTAGATTTTGTAGTCACTAGCTGCTGTGGTCACTAGATGTTGTGGTCACTAGCTGCTGTGGTCACTAGATGTTGTGGTCACTAAATGTTGTGGTCACTAGCTCCGGTGGTCACAAAATGTTGTAGTCACCAGATGTTGTGGTCACTAGATGTTGTGGTCACTAGATGCTGTGGTCACTAGATGTTGTGGCCACTAGATGTAGTGGTAACCAGATTTGGTGGTCACCAGATGTGGTGGTCACTAGATGTAATAGTCACTAGATTTTGTAGTCACTAGCTGCTGTGGTCACTAGATGTTGTGGTCACTAGATATTGTGGTCATTAGATGTTGTGGTCAATGGATGTTGTGGTCACTAGCTGCTGTGGTCACTAGATGTTGTGGTCATTAGGTGTTGTGGTCACTAGATGTTGTAGTCACTAGATGCTGTGGCCACTAGATGTTGTGGTCACTAGATGTTGTAGTCACTAAATGCTGTGGTCACCAGATGTTGTGGTCAATGGATGTTGTGGTCACTAGCTGCTGTGGTCACTAGATGTTGTGGTCACTAGGTGTTGTGGTCACTAGATGTTGTAGTCACCAGCTGCTGTGGTTACTGGATGTTGTGATCACCAAATGTTGTGGTCACCAGATGTTGTAGTCACTAGATGCTGTGGTCACCAGATGTTGTGGTCATTAGCTGCTGTAGTCACTAGATGTTGTGGTGACTAGATGTTGTAGTGACTAGCTGCTGAGGTCAATAGATGTTGTGGTATCTAGATGTTGTGGTCATTAGCTGTTGCGGTTGCTAGATGTTGTAGTCACTAGATGTTGTGGTCATTAGCTGTTGCAGTTACCAGATGTTGTGGTCACTAGATGTTCTGGTCTCCAGCTGTTGTAGTCACTAGATGTTGTGGTGACTAGCTGCTGTGGTGACTTGCTGCTGTAGTCACTAGATGTTGTGGTGGCTAGCTGCGGTGGTCACTAGATGTTGTGATAACTAGATGTTGTGGTGACTAGCTGTTGCGATTATCAGATGTTGTGGTCACTAGATGTTGTGGTCACTAGCTGCTGTAGTCACTAGATGTTGTGGTGACTAGCTGCTGTGATGACTTGCTGCTGTAGTCACCAGATGTTGTGGTGACTAGCTGCTGTGGTCACAAGATGTTGTGATAACTAGATGTTGTGGTGACTAGCTGTTGCGGTTGCTAGATGTTGTAGTCACTAGATGTTGTGTTCATTAGCTGTTGCGGTTACCAGATTTTGTGTTCACTAGATGTTGTGGTCACCAGCTGCTGTAGTCACTAGATGTTGTGGTGACTAGCTGCTGTGGTCACTAGATGTTGTGATAACTAGATGTTGTGGTGACTAGCTGTTGCGGTTGCTAGATGTTGTAGTCACTAGATGTTGTGTTCATTAGCTGTTGCGGTTACCAGATTTTGTGTTCACTAGATGTTGTGGTCACCAGCTGCTGTGGTCACCAGATGTTGTGGTCATTAGATGGTGTAGTGACTATCTGTTGTGGTCACTAGGTGTTGTGGTAACCAGATGTTGTGATAACTAGATGTTGTGGTGACTAGCTGCTGTGGTCACTAGATGTTGTGATATATAGATGTAGTGGTGACTAGCTATTGCGGTTGCTAGATGTTGTAGTCACTAGATGTTGTGGTCATTAGCTGTTGCGGTCACCAGATGTTGTAGTCACTAAATGTTGTGGTGTCTATCTGCTGTGGTCACTAGATGTTGTGGTGACTAACTGCTGTGGTCACCAGATGTTGTGGTCATTAGATGGTGTAGTGACTATCTGTTGTGGTCACTAGATGTTGTGGTAACTAGATGTTGTGGTAACTGGATGTTGTGGTGACTAGGTGTTGTGGTAACTAGATGTTGTGGTAACTAGATGTTGTGGTAACTAGATGTTGTGGTAACTGGATGTTGTGGTGACTAGATGCTGTGGTGACTAGCTGTTGCGTTTACCAGATGTTGTGGTCACCAGATGTTCTGGTAACTAGGTGTTGTGGTGACTAGCTGTTGTGGTGATTAGCTGCTGTGGTGACTAATTGCTGTGGTCACTAGATGTTGTGGTGACTAGCTACTGTGGTCACTAGATGTTGTGGTCACTAGATGTTGTGGTCACTACATATTGTGGTCACTAGATTTTTTGCACCTAAAAGCCCACTTTTTAACGTTTTGGAAGCGCACAAAAAACTTTCACCCAAAATAGACGAAGCAACTGTTATGATCTGTCACTCACGTGTACACGAGATCTGATTGGTTGTCCATCCCATGACTCCTCCTTCTGATTCGTCACAAACGACCTGTTGTTGTTTCTGATCGCCGGGCTTGTAACCTTGGCGACACTGGACAGAGCATGTAGACCCGTAATACAGCGGGCAGATGGGTGTGGCCAGATTAGCACTGTCTGGTAGAGCGAGTGGAGGGCAACGTTTTACTGAAAGGAAATCCCGAAAGATTAAGCATAAGTGAGTGACTTGTCAGTCAGGTTTATTTCCATTATACTACAATAATTTATATACATGTGTTTTGAAGTAAATTAGGCACGCCACTTTCCGTAGCGAAATACCACCAGGCGGCGTTGCAGTAGTGAACATGTCACGTTATTTAGGGGTATATGAATGGGGGAAATCCCATTCTCGCTGAGTTGAACAAAAAAGGCTTGTAGACTCCACACCTGCAATCATCCGGGAGTTAGAGGCTGGTATCTAAGACCACTAGGGGGCTATCCGAAGAAAGTAGATTGGCCGAGCTTCTTGTAACAATCACTTGCTTGAGCTGTATTGTGATAACAGTGATGGTTGAAGGACAACAATGATGCTTGAAAGACAACAATGATAGTAAAAGAGCAACAGTGATGGTTGAAGGGAAACAGAGAGGGTTGAAGGACAACAGTGATGGTTAAAGGACAACAGTGATGGTGGAAGAGCAACAATGATGGTTGAAGGGCAACAGTGATGGTTGAAGGACAACAATGATGGTTGAAGGACAACAGTGATGGTTGAAGGGCAACAATGATGGTTGAAGGACAACAATGATGGTTGAAGAAAAACAATGATGATTGAAGGACAACAATGATGATTGAAGAACAACAGTGATGGTTGAAGGATAACAGTGATGGTTGAAGAACAACAATGATGGTTGAAGGACAACAATGATGGTTGACGAACAACAATGATGGTAGGAGGACAACAATGATGGTTGAAGGAAAACAATGATGGTTGAAGGACAACAGTGATGGTTGAAGGACAACAGTGATGGTTGAAGGACAACAGTGATGGTTGAAGGACAACAGTGATGGTTGAAGGACAACAATGATGGTTGAAGGGCAACAATGATGCTTGAAGGACAACAATGATGGTTGAAGGACAAAAATGATGGTTGACGAACAACAATGGTGGTAGAAGGACAACAATGATGGTTAAAGGACAACAGTGATGGTTGAAGGACAACAATGATGGTTGAAGGCAACAATGATGGTTGAAGGGCAACAATGATGGTTGAAGAACAACAATGATGGTTGAAGAACAACAATGATGGTTGAAGGACAACAATGATGGTTGAAGGGCAACACTGGTGGTAGAAGAGCAACAATGATGGTTGAAGGACAACAGTGATGGTTGAAGGCAACAATGATGGTTGAAGGACAACAGTGATGGTTGAAGGCAACAATGATGGTTGAAGGACAACAATGATGGTTTACGAACAACAATGATGGTTTACGAACAACAATGATGGTTGAAGGACAACAATGATGGTTGAAGAACAACAATGATGGTTGAAGGACAACAGTGATGGTTGAAGGACAACAGTGATGGTTGAAGGACAACAATGATGGTTGAGTGAGTGAGTGAGTGAGTGCTTGGGGTTTAACGTCGTACTCAACAATTTTTCAGTCATATGACGACGAAGGAATCATTAGGGTGCATGCACGTGTAATGTGCCTCCTTGTTGCAGGACGGATTTCCACCGCTCTTTTATTTAGTGCTGCATCACTGAGACGACTTACCGAAGGCAAGTAAGCCGCCCCGCCCGAGCCATTATACTGATACGGGTCAACCAGTCGTTGCATTATCCCCTTCATGCTGAACGCCAAGCGAGGAACAATGATGGTTGAAGGACAACAGTGATGGTTGAAGGACAACAATAATGGTTGAAGAACAACAATGATGGTTGAAGGACAACAGTGATGGTTGAAGGACAACAGTGATGGTTGAAGGACAACAATGATGGTTGAAGGACTACAATGATGATTGAAGGACAACAGTGATGGTTGAAGGACAACAATGATGGTAAAAGAGCAACAATGATGGTTGAAGGACAACAATGATGGTTGAAGGACAACAATGATGGTTGAAGGACAACAGTGATGGTTGAAGGACAACAATGATGGTTGAAGGACAACAGTGATGGTTGAAGGACAACAATGATGGTTGAAGAACAACAATGATGGCTGAAGGACAACGATGGTTGAAGGACAACGATGGTTGAAGGAAAACAACGATGATTGAAGGACAACAATGATCGATGAGGAACAAGAAAGTTCATTTTACCGGTGACAATGATGCGGAAGGTACAAGAGGCGGACAAACCCCGCCCATCCGTTGCTGTTACGAACACTGTGTAACGCCCCTCCGTCAGGCTGGTGGGAGAGTGCATGCTCTGTGTGATCTGTACCCCACCGTCCCCGTTCTCTTTTACCGTGGGGATCGTCCATTTCACTCTTGCGCTGGTCGATCCTTTATCCGCTGCAGCCGTGATGTCTGCTGGACACTTTAACACTGGAGGCTGAGTGTCTTAAACATGAGAATATATAAAGTAAATATATACTGTATTTCTAGTTTAACCTAAGCTAGGGCAGTCATGGCACTAAGGGATATGTGATTTGCTACTATTTAGACGTTTACATGAATAACTAGAACAAAACCGTGACTTAGGTAAACTGACAAGAGACCACATTTCACTGATTACGTATGACTATCTGTATGACAACAGATTGTCGTCTCTGCTTTGGTTTTACTCTCTGTTGTGTACGTCTTTGATTATTATGAGTAATAAAAACCATAGTGGCCAGAGTTAGTGAAAACCATAGTGGTCGGAGTAAACCACCGCCCTTGGACAGTCAGTTGGCAGACTTCATGCCCTTCGAGCCACAGCAGACCCAGCCATATCTGATTCTGAATCTGGAACCTCCTCTATGCATCGAAACAGAAGTTCGTATGTCAGCTGTCAGCCAAAATGGACGTTCGAGGTCAATAATCGCCAGATCAATTCCCAAAAAAAGGTTATATACAAACCATAAACGAGCTAAAAAAGAGTATATGAAATACGAAATTACGACGGAATCATGCAAAGAGAAGAAGTTAAGATTTCAATGATGCTGTAAATATGTTCTAGGCGACTGGGTGAAATCAGTATTCAAATCGTGTCCCATGCTGGTATGTAAGTTGTCGATAATCAAAAATATTTATCTCCGACCTCACCCTACCCAGGACCCTATAACTGTGATCTGTCTGGGAGGCCATGGCGCTTTACTGAATTGTCTGTCACTTGTTAATGATGTCATCGCTCAAAAACAGACAAACCACAAGAGCTAGTTCACCTGTGCAAACCACTGAGCTTCCAAAGTGACTCCACTGCCCGCTGCCCAGACACGTGACCTGCGAAGGTCCAGTCAGAGAAAAGCCTGCTCTACAGGTCACTTGACAAACCGTCCCGGAGGTGGAGTTTTCCGTTGTACAGTTTTCTGGGTTGTACTCCCCCATAACAGGGGGTTCCAATGGCGGACAGGGTACATCTACGAGGGAAAGAAAACAAACAATTTCATTATTCATTTGGCTAAAATGTCTTTCTAAAGTGTACTATCATGGTCAGCACTGTTTGTGCCATATGAAAATCGTGTTTCCAGTTGGTGTAGAATTCCAATGCGTAGGTATTTACAGTGCTGTGTGAGTAGCAAAGGCACCACCTGTGACACAACCAGGCACCACCTGTGACACAACCAGGCACCAGCTGTCACACAACCAGGCACCACCTGTGACACAACCAGGCACCACCTGTGACACAACCAGGCACCAGCTGTCACACAACCAGGCACCACCTGTGACACAACCAGGCACCACCTGTGACACAACCAGGCACCACCTGTGACACAACCAGGCACCAGCTGTCACACAACCAGGCACCAGCTGTCACACAACCAGGCACCAGCTGTCACACAACCAGGCACCAGCTGTCATACAACCAGGCACAGGCTGTGACACAACCAGGCAAAAGCTGTCACACAACCAGGCACCAGTTGTGACACAACCAGGCACCACCTGTGGCACAACCAGACACTAGCTGTCACACAACCAGGCACTAGCTGTGACACAACCAGGCACCACCTGTGACACAGCCAGGCACTAGCTGTCACACAATCAGGCATCAGCTGCAACACAACCAGGCACCGGCTGTGACACAACCAGGCAAAAGCTGTCACACAACCAGGCACCAGTTGTGACACAACCAGGCACCACCTGTGGCACAACCAGGCACCACCTGTTACACAACCAGGCACCACCTGTGGCACAACCAGGCACCAACTGTCACACAACCAGGTACCGGCTGTGACACAACCAGGCAAAAGCTGTCACACAACCAGGCACCACTTGTGACACAACCAGGCACAAGCTGGAACACAACCACTTCATTATCAAAATCTTCATCATTATCTTGAAAGCAAACATATTCATATCCTACATCACATTAAGCACAATTATTTAATCAAACATTGTTTGCGCCACCATATATGAAAATATACACCAACATCATCCAAACAAGCAAACATCATCATCAAAACTGATATTGTGATCAACGCCTTACCTGTACCACACGTGAGTCCATCAGGCTGGAGTGTTAGGTTATCTGGACACAGACACACCTTTGTTCTGCGAGGACCAGGGATACAAAGGTGACTACAGACACCTCGGCCGTTGGAACAGCCTGTTGTACCTGAAGGTAGACAATTAAACTTGTTTGGAAACGATCTATGGGTACTCGCGATTATTTAAAAGAAACATACAACTTACATGTACTGTCTTCTTGACTGGTTACTGAATGTTTTAGTGCAAATGATTAGTGCAAAAATGCCAGCAATTACACGACGATATAACACCTAACATATCAACTTGGATGTCATCATGGAGTACGTGTATTTACATTTAATTTTCAGAAGAATATCTGTCAAATATAACGTCTGGTTCAGAAGTCATTTGGATATTTTTACACAAATGTAACCTGTCAGTGACCAGAATGATTGCACATGAATTCGTAAAAAAAACTTTTTTGAATTTTTTACAATTTTTATTTTTTTACGCTTGTGATCAGAGATGAGAATTTCATCCACGAAAATTAAATATGAGCTCCTATAAAACAAGTTTCATGTGAACAGTTTATCATGTTTAAGGCCTATAAAAACCTACCGTCGTGTGGCCACTGGAGTGAGGACTTACCACTAATTCCTGCACCTTTTCTGTAGTAGGCCAGTCCGTTAAGTCTGCCAAACGTGGGTGACCCCACCGCAACCTTGGGTTGATCACCTCCACCGGTTGTCCTCACCTTCATTACAGAGCTGTATGTGTGATTAGGACAAAACATTAACTGGTTTTAGGGTGAATGTAGCTTTATTGACTGGTGGAACGACTGAATGAAAGATTATGCCTTTAGACATTGCATCTCGGAGCCGTTCCATGCAGCTGTACAGTAGTTTTGTTCGTTTCAGACGTGCTTCATACCGCTGAAATCATCTCAAAACAGGTATATGATTTACATATACAAACAGCTCGGCATTAAATTACTCCAAAAAAGTACTTTATACAGACACGATTTTTCGGTTTAATTAACGTTGTATTCCAGAATATTTCAATTCTAAGACACCACTTTAATGCGAAGTAAAGCATCAGCGTCTGGCAGGTATATGAACATCTCCATTTCCAGATGTAAATATTGCCTTCCCCCCGCACCAACACCTTCCATATCAGTGCAAACCAAGTGATCACTCCAGGTATTACGGCAATTTTGTATCATATTTTCAATACACATTAAACCATATAGGATACAAAAACCATATAAAAACCATACATATGTACGAATACAAAACACATAACTGGCGTGCCTCAGGTTTGAACTCACTTTGCCTGCCAGTCAGTGAAGTAGAGATAGGAATCGGCTACGACGATGTCAAATGGCTGAGAATGATGGTCCTGTAGAATCGTTCTCCGACTTTGGCCCGCAAAATCTGTGGACTCTATCTTCATCGTACCTCCGTCACACCAATACAAGTGGCTGCCTACAAGTTCCATTCATTCATTCATTTGATTGTCGTTTAACACCATGCTCAAGCGTTTGTTGCCTACACAATAGCGGTCAGGTTTATGGATACAGAAAACTCCAGTGTTGGGCGTAAACCACCGACCTCCAGCAAACTACTGACCAGCATTCCCACATGTGACGTAGCGATATGCAAATCACATTGGCGGAAGACAGGCAATCTTCAACAGACTTTAAACTTTGCACACAGGCGCTTCCACGATTCGGTCCCACTTAGAAGATATAAACCATCAGTTTAATATTTAATTTTCACTTGACAGATGTTTTGTTTTGTCTTTTTTGACACCTGGGGTTTACTTTACAACAGTCATTGAAACCAGGCTTTACAGAGCAACTGTTGTACTTTACGTATGTATTCTACTGGTGTTTTACGCCGTAATAAATACGTGGTTATGACGTCCTACCCAGTAACAGCATACAGACAACAGACATCAAATCACTGTGTACTGACACCAGACATGCCGCAGCCTCCAATCACAGTGTATTAACACTAGTCATGTGATGCCTAATTCAGTCAGAATATACTGATATGAGGTATGACACCACATCCAACCAGAATATACTGACACCTGACATGTGACGCCCATTCAATCACATTACACAGACACCAGATATGACACCACATCCAGTCACACTATACAGACACCATACATGACACCACATCCAGTCACACTATACAGACACCAGACATGACAACACATCCAGTCACACTATACAGATACCATACATGACACCACATCCAGTCACACTCATACCCAGCCAAGCAGTGTTTAGTGATGAGTAAATAAGACTATACAATACTAAATCTGCAGACTAAACAGAGTGGTACCTCTATAATCAATAGCCAGTCCATTGGGCCACTTCAAACCTGTTGTCACGATCGTCCGCCTGTCCATCCCGTCCATTTGACTTCTCTCAATTTTAGCCGTGTCTCCCCAGTCCGTCCAAAACATTATCCTGTAGATGAAATGGGTAGCCAAATATGGGTAGGTGAGCACAGATATATTCTAATTAAACTCAAATATGAACAAAATAAATAACACCTACTCAGATATGGGCTAATTCATTTCAAAATTAAAAATTACCATGGATACAAGAATGAACATAAATGAGAAGATAATTCAGTGAAACTTGTATTTTAGCCCCAGCACAATAACAACTTAACCAAGCATAAACCAATTTTTGAAAATTTGTTTTATGCAACAACAACAAGAACAACAGGCCAACGTGAATAACATAGAGCCTTGCCTCAGGAGTAGTTTGTTTAAGTTGTATCAGTTTATCGCCTCGTCCGACTTACCCACGAGCAGGGTGTAGTGCGATCGCCCGAGGGTTTTGAAGGTTATTGTCGATGATCGTTCTCTCGGCAAATCCATCAAGCGTAATAACACTGATCTCTTGGTTGCCCTTGTCCGTGAAATATAGAACCCTGGAGGTGGGATCAATGGCTACACCGTCTAATACCGCTTCTGAAACAGGAAGAATATATAAACGTTGTGAGATGTGATGTAAACTGATATGCCGGTGAAGCCCTCACTGCCATTGTCCCACAATGCATGTCCAACTGTGTGGCATCCTGCCACTAAATCTACTCTCTCCAGGACACGTCATTTGACTCTATCGATTTTGTTCTCTGTTGAAAAACAGATTTTGTGATACGTTTGAAAAGTGATGTAAACAGTCTTAGCCAAGATTTTCAACGAAAAAATATCAATTTTGTCTTTTGATGCTCTCTCAATGCCTTCATTTTATTCATTTATTCGATTTGTATTTTACGCCGAACTCAAGGATATTTCACTTATAAGACGGCGACCAATGTTATGGTGGAATGAATCAGGGCAGAGCCCGGTGGAAACCAACGATCATCCCACGTTGGAAAGCCTTCTCACGCAAGGTCAATACCATTAAATGACAAAACAATCTCGCAATGACTCCTCTACAATACTCACTTGAGTTTCGTTGAACGAATATTCTCGAATTTGAACCGTCCAGATTGGAAGTCAAAATCTGCTTCTTGCTGACATCTGTCCAGTAGATTCGGCTTTCTATGGGGTCGTAGTCAATAGCAACGGGATTGATGGTTCCTGTGGCGTGGTGAGCCTGTGGCAAGGGGACATAGCTGTAGCTCCGCGTGTCCATTCGGTTGATCCCGTTACTGCCAGCCAACAACAAGAACTTGTCTGGCCTTACATCTACAGCAGAAAAGGAGGAGGAGCAGGATCAGAGGAGTTCAACCAATGAAAACTCGGAGGAGGAGCAAGGTCAGAGGAGCAGCCATGGGCAGTTCAGAGGAGCAAGGTCAGAGGAGTTCAGCCAATGAAAACCCAGAAGAGAAGCAAGGTCAGAAGAGTTCAGCTAATGAAAACTCGGAGAAGAAGCTAAGTCAGAGGAATTCAGCCAATGAAAAATCGGAGGAAGATTAAGGTCAGAGGAGTTCAGCCAATCAAAACTCGAAGGAGAAGCAAGATCAGACGATATCAGCCAATCAAAATTCGTAACAACTGTGAAAACAGCAATTTCTTGTTCGTCCATGTGTTTGGGTATGGTTTAACGTAGCTTTCATCATTACTTTCGTTTAAATCACAAGCGCACGACCTTGTAGAAGGCCGAACCTAATGACAACATATCCAAATCCTTAGTGCTGTCTCACTATAAGGTCAGCGGACCGACCACTACTTGGCCTATTCCTCTTCCACGGAGGTCAAGCCAGGCAGGACTCTGGTGACTGACTTTAAAGTCTTACCCGCGCTTGAATCCCGGATCTACTGCACACGAGGCAGATGCTCTAGCCAATAAGCCACAAAAACTAGCACCAACGTCTTAATTCATTTACATTACGCCTGCTATTTCTGTGAGGCGCATGTTGTATCGCTGGAGTAGCCAGGATGTGCTGAAAGATTGCTGATGTGGCGTTAAGACATAATCATTCATACATTCATTGATAGTACACCTGAGGAACAGACGACACCCACATCCAGAGTAGGGGTACATGAACTGACGCCCCAAGGCGAACTGGGGCACTGGGCAATGTTGTTTTCTGATCCACGGCAGTTCACGTAATCTAACCAGATGAGAGTAGGCGCGCGGTCCAGGTACACACCCAGCTTTGTCACGGCATTGGACCTGTAAAGATACAGACAGCGTGACACTAGGGAGTTAGTGTGACATATGTTACACAACCTCATCAGCAGACTGTGTGTCACAATGCGGATGGTCGTGGGTCTCCTCCGGGCTCTGCCCGGCTTTCTCTCGCCAAAATGCCGGGCGCCGTCGTGTAAGTGAAATATTGTTGAGTACGGCCTAAAATACCAAGCAAATAAATAAATAAATAAATGAATAAATAAACAAGCATGGCTTTAACAGTAACATAAACCCGCACATCAAAATCCAATCCAAAAACCAAGTGTCCTCTGTGCTGCCAAAAACCGAGTGTCCTCTGTGCTGCCAAAAACCAAGTGTCCTCTGTGCTGCCAAAAACCAAGTGTCCTCTGTGCTGCCAAAAATCAAGTGTCCTCTGTGCTGCCAAAAACCAAGTGTCCTCTGTGCTGCCAAAAACCAAGTGTCCTCTGTGCTGCCAAAAACCAAGTGTCCTCTGTGCTGCCAAAAACCAAGTGTCCTCTGTGCTGCCAAGGACATCCGAAAATCTTAACATTCTAATAACTTGATCAAACACGCATTCTAAATTTCAGGAGCTGTATTTCAAGGCATATCTACAGGTATGACGTCTACATTTAGGTTGTTATGTTAACCATCAGCTTATTTCTTATCTGATTAAGGTTTAATGAAATTTAAACCCCAATTTTAGAATATTTAGCATTTATTACCCCGATCAGAACAGGAAACTGGACACATGAAGCCCAAAGACAACCAGTGCATCTTGACCTGAGCTAGTTCTGGCTTCACCCATCGACCTAAGTTCATCTTTATGTACCAGGTGGGTCAGAAAAACCAATAAGCTCTTAAATAAGCAGTCATTCAAAGGATACTTGGTGGTATTTAATACATAACAAATCTTTTTTACACCTGTCATGAAAATTTCAACAGTTTTTGTGAAAACAGGAACATGTTTAAAGGCCTGGACTGTACAGCATACCAGGCACTAAATGTACCTCTGTCACGCTGTTCATTTTAGCTATGGGGTTTTAAATCTGTTACTGGTTTAGGACCTGTGATGCTGTAATGTTTGACATAGATTTAGGTTTCAAATATTGGAAAAATTGTAAATTAAAGACAGTTTTCGTTCTAGTGGTGAAAGGAATGTTACCATAAACCATCGGAGTTAATTGGACTATTGACAATAATCACAGGCGAATTCAGGATATCTCACTTTTTCAACCTCCTAACATTGGAGACTTCCAAAATAACAATGCAAGGACAAACTGTTATGCGTTGAATAAACCCAAAGAAAAAAAAACATATGCATGAATGAATGAATATGACGACGAAATGAATATATGATATAAGACTACAGCGCAAATGTACAGAGTAAAGACTACATCACACATGAGAGTAAAGGCTACATCACACATGAGAGTAAAGGTTACAACACACAAGTACAGAGTAAAGCGTACACGTGGAGAGTAAAGATTACAGCATACATGTACAGAGTAAAGACTACAGCATACACATAGCAAGCAAAACTTACATCATACATGTAGAGAGTAAAGACTACAACATACATGTAGAGAACAAAGACTCCAGCATACATGTAGAGGGTAAAGAGTACAGCGTGCACCTAGAGAGTAAAGATTATAGCATACATGTAGAGAGTAAACAGTACAGCAAACATGTAGAGAGTAAAGAATACAGCACACATGTAGAGAGTAAAGACTACATCATACATGTACAGAGTAAAAATTACATCATACATATAGAGAGTAAAGACTACATCATGCATGTACAGAGTAAAGACTACATGATACATGTAGAGAGTAAAGACTACAGCATACATGTGGAGCGTAAAGACTAAAGCATACATGTACAGAGTAAAGACTACAGCATACATGTGGAGCGTAAAGACTAAAGCATACATGTACACAGTAAAGACTGCAGCATGTATGCAGAGAGCAAAGCCAGGCTGACAGTGTGATAGTTGGTAAATGGTTACACGTAACCATATCACCTGTTTTCAATTTGCCTCATAATGACATTCGATGACATTTTAAGAAGAAAAAAGTTAAGAAGTTCTTACTTGCAATTTTTCTCTTTTTTTTCTTTTTTTTTTCTTTTCTTTTGTTGTTTTGACTACAAAAAGGGATTATTAGCGAGATGAATGACTGACTCACCTGCTGTATCCCAGCATGCCACAGATCACCTGTGAGTTGTTCACAGTCCAATCATTTGCACAGATTGTCCCGTACTTGTTGGCGTGGTACACTTCCACACGGCCATCATAGGCAGTCGTCCCACCAGACAGACGGACAAACACGCCTGTAGGATCGTGAGTGGCCAGGTGTGGTATTGGACGTTGTGTGGTGAACATTGTTGTCGGGGTGAATGCTTAAAAAGGTTAAATGAATATTCATGACATATAATATAGCACTTATCGACCCGTGGTTAAGTCCTGATAAATTGATGCCAACACCATGCTTCAGGATTATGGGGTATTTTGTTCATTTTTTTATTTACATGAATATTCATCATATTGGTGGGCAAAAAGTGGCAATATTTTTCACTTTCATGCATATCCACCGTATTTGTAGAAAACACATGCTCATTGATGAAGATAAGACTGTACAAAATGCCATTCGATGACATATTATCACCAAGGCTTCACGAATAATAAGAATCCGGGAATCTACAACTTGCCCGCAGCGCTAGATCCCGGATAGAACCCACACCTCCTGTGTCTTGTCTAACCCTTACCCCTGAGCCAGCTGATTGAAAGTGTTTATGACAAGGTTTTAAAAAAACATTTGAGCATCTTTCAGTACACCGAATTGTGAGATTTGCTTACCGGAAATCTTTGTAAGTTCAAGTCCAGCTCATGTACGTGGGAAGGTCTGCCAGCAAGCTGGGGATGGAGATTGGTTTCCCACCGGGGCTCTGCCAGGTTTCCTTCAAAAATAATGATGGCCGCCGTCGTATAAGTGAAATATTCTTGAGTACGGTGTAAAACACCAATCAAATAAATAAATAAATAAACACACCAGTAAAATGCCATCAACCAGTGTCCTCAGAAAGATACAAAATGGAAAGGAACTTTGAAAAAAAGACAGAGATTTATTCCAGACCAGACGTTGTGACAGAGGTAGACCTACCGGCAGAGCATGTGATAGAAACGTCCTCTCCGTGCCCGCAGTTGTTGCTCCCTAGCGGAGACCTGTGCCGGCACTGAAGCAGAGTAGTCTCCCTTCCTGTACACCCGAGATCGTCCAGCCAGATCTGGCCCGTGCCAGTCCTCCTGACCCGGCTAACCCGAGCACCAGTTCTGTATGCACAAAGCTAGTCTTGTCAGAATTACCACCTTGTACGTAAATCATTTTTAAGGGCAGATTTACAAAATAAACACTCTTCCATATACCGTCGGGAGAAAAACATATACCATTGTCAGAAGTAGACAAAGATTATCTCCCCTACCTAGCATTACAAATACCGAGGTCTAATTGTCTCCCTTTGGCCGATCTACACAACTCGTGCTAAATATGAAGACGAAAGCATTAGCTGTGCAATAACACATGTCGGAGTAAGCGACGTGTTATATTTACCTCCAAACATTGAAAGACTGGTATTTTGACTGAATGTTTTGATGAATACAGTAGGATCCCAGGTTGTGTTTCCACTACACACTAATCCGGGATATTAACCATCCTGTAGGCCTATCTAGTTTCAAAATCATTCCTAAACGACCTGATTATAATCGATAACGTTTCAAGAATGTACTCAATGCTTTACGCCAAGTTTTCAGCCAAAATCTCTTCTTCATACATTCAGGACACTGCCAAATGACCTAAAAGAGAAATTCTCATTGCAAGAGTAAGCACACATGTAGGTAGATGTGCTGGACAGCTGCTCCCGTTAAACCTTCCGGTTGTCTTCAGCGTACATTTTCATTGGTTTTATTTAAACTACACGTATCGTCAGGAGTGAAGTCATCATGTAAAAAAAACAGCTTTTAACTGATAGACGGTATCAAGAGGGATGTAGGTCAACAACAGGAAGCTTGAACATCAGTCGATAAATCTTCATTAAAAACACTGAGACAAACCCTGATTTTCCACCAAACAACGTTATAGGCCTACATGCGTAACACCCGTAATTAGCAAACTCACGTTGGCATTCCCATCATACGACAAGCGACAATGGCGTCAGGAGTCCCAAACGAATCATCGCAGACTGTGCCCCAGGTGCCGTTGATACTGATCTCCAATCTCCCGTCGTATCTTGAGGCACCCCCCACTAACCGCACACTGACAGGGTCTGAAATCAGGATGAACTACTCGTAGGCAAACTTTCTATTCTGGCCGTATGTGAAATCCGCAGCTACCCGTGGCTAAAATTAGTGGCAGTGCCAGATCTCTGTTAGTCTACCTGTAACTACACTTAGTGACCGTACACTGTAAGCCCCGTGTTAGTCTGCCTGTACCTGTAACTACTCTTTGTGGCCGCACACTGTAAACCCCGTGTCAGGCTACCTGTAATTACATTTAGTGGCCGTACACTGTGAACCCCGTGTCAGGCTACCTGTTATTACACTTAGTGGCCGTACACTGTGAACCCCGTGTCAGGCTACCTGTAATTACATTTAGTGTCCGTGCATTGTCAAATGCCTGTTATACAGGCTACCTGTACCTGATATCACATTTAGAGGTATTACATCGTCGAATCTCTTCTATGCCACCTGTAGTTGCGTTTACCGGCCATGCATTGCGAACCTCACCTGTGGCTAAATTTAGGGGTCGTATATTGTGAAATCCCAATACCTGAAGTAGTGATCGTAAATTGTACAGCGAGAATCATTGACCAAGGTGGACCTCCATGATCCAGGAGCCTCTCACCTACGCTACCGGTATGAGTTTAATTCCAGCCCATGTGGCTTCCTCCTCGGTCGTACTTGGGAAGGTCTTCAGCGACCTGTGGACGGTCGTAGGATTCCCCAGGGGTCTTCCAGGTTTTCTCACACCAAAATGATCGACGACGTCGTATAAGTGAAATATACATGAGCACGGCGTAAACTTTAAATCAAACATATAAATAAATGTCTACCGCTGGGGAAATAATTTTGTGTGTATAGAAATTTGAAAATTGACAGCGTATACAGCGTTACGAAGAGAATTACCTTTGTGTGTAGAAAAAAAAATGGCAATGACAGCCAAAAACAAGGGAGACAAAAGGGTCAATAACCATTGGAATCGGTCACGCCTAAGCGACAGACTGAGCTAATTCTATCTAATTGTTTATTTTTTTATTTTTTTATTTGATTGGTGTTTTACGCCGTACCCAAGAATATGCCACTTATACGACGGCGGCCAGCATTATGGTGGGAGGAAACCGGGCAGAGCGCGGGGAAACCCAGGACCATCCGCAGGTTGCTGTCAGACCTTCCCAAGTACGGCCGGAGAGGCATTTGCTGGACTTAAACTCACAACGACCGCATTGGTGAGAGGCTCCTGGGTCATTACGCTGCGCTGGCGCGCTAACCATCTAAGCCTCGGAGGCCCCTCTATCTGATTGACCATGGCAATCATACGCAGTGTTCACAATGGTTTGAGGAAAATTATATTATCAAAAAGCTTGGTCTAACAACTCACCTGTGACACAAATGACCCCAACGTCCTCTCCGTGACCACAATTCTCTTGACCAATCGGCTTGGCTCTACACTCCATAATGCTGGCCTCATCGCCGTTACACACCACGTCATCAAGGTAAATGGAACCGGAGCCGCGACCAAAGTAGCCGCGGGATTTGACCGTGGCGCCCGCTCTGTGGTGAGAAACGGCAGTTTTTTTTTTCTTTACTTTGTTTGTTAACGCAGCGCTCAAGATTTTTTCACTTATATAACGGTGATTGGGTTTACCGGTGGAGGTAACCAGGCCATCCTTTTAGCGAAGGAAGTCAACAGAAAGACTCGTCTTTTAGAATTCTTTCTATTCGTCTCAAATTCTGTCATTTTACAGCGCGCTTTATGGACCATATGCTTTATAATCGTTCCTAGTGGTGTGAAACCAGTTTAGGATTAAACCCGAGCCTTTCAAATAACGACTCTTTTCTGTTCGTCTGATTGCCCTGCCAACTACACGCGCAAGACGCCGCTAGAATATTTTATTATACTTTCTATGTATTATATTTATATAATATGTATGAGATAGTTGCATGAGCGCAGTAATCTTCCTATTCAGACAGGAAATTGGTCGATTTCATCTCTCAAAAATATACAGTAACATTAGCTTCGTAGCATGTCATACCATCATGTGCAGCTTGCACTTTTCTCTACAACCTAGCATGACCGTCAGTTTGTTGGGTGGGAAGTTGTGGTATTATGTCACCGTGGTAACCTCTAGTTGGGTGGGAAGTCGTGGTATTATGTCACCGTGGTAACCTCTAGTTGGGTAGGTAGTCGTGGTATTATGTCATCGTGGTAACCTCTAGTTGGGTTGGTAGTCGTGGTATTATGTCACCGTGGTAACCTCTAGATGAATGGGAAGTCGTGGTATTATGTCACCGTGGTAACCTCTAGTTGGGTGGGAAGTCGTGGTATTGTCACCGTGGTAACCTTTGGTTGGGTGGGTAGTCGTGGTATTATGTCACCGTGGTAACTTCTAGTTGGGTGGGTAGTCGTGGTATTATGTCACCGTGGTAACTTATAGTTGGGTGGGTAGTCGTGGTATTATGTCACCGTGGTAACTTCTAGTTGGGGGGGTAGTCGTGGTATTATGTCACCGTGGTAACCTCTAGTTGGGTGGGAAGTCGTGGTATTATGTCACCGTGGTAACCTTTGGTTGGGTGGAAAGTCGTGGTATTATGTCACCGTGGTAACTTCTAGTTGGGTGGGAAGTCGTGGTATTATGTCACCGTGGTAACCTCTAGTTGGGTGGGTAGTCGTGGTATTATGTCACCGTGGTAAGCTCTAGTTGGTTGGGAAGTCGTGGTATTATGTCGCCGTGGTAACCTCTAGTTGGGTGGGTAGTCGTGGTATTATGTCACCGTGGTAACTTCTAGTTGGGTGGGTAGTCGTGGTATTATGTCACCGTGGTAACCTCTAGTTGGGTGGGAAGTCGTGGTATTATGTCACCGTGGTAACCTTTGGTTGGGTGGGAAGTCGTGGTATTATGTCACCGTGGTAACTTCTAGTTGGGTGGGTAGTCGTGGTATTATGTCACCGTGGTAACTTCTAGTTGGGTGGGTAGTCGTGGTATTATGTCACCGTGGTAACCTCTCGTTGGGTGGGAAGTCCTGGTATTATGTCACCGTGGTAACCTCTAGTTGGGTGGGTAGTCGTGGTATTATGTCACCGTGGTAACCTCTAGTTGGGTGGGTAGTCGTGGTATTATGTCACCGTGGTAACCTTTGGTTGGGTGGGTAGTCGTGGTATTATGTCACCGTGGTAACCTCTAGTTGGGTGGGTAGTCGTGGTATTATGTCACCGTGGTAACCTCTAGTTGGGTGGGTAGTCGTGGTATTATGTCACCGTGGTAACCTCTAGTTGGGTGGGTAGTCGTGGTATTATGTCACCGTGGTAACCTCTAGTTGGGTGGGTAGTCGTGGTATTATGTCACCGTGGTAACTTCTAGTTGGGTGGGAAGTCGTGGTATTATGTCACCGTGGTAACCCCTAGTTGGGTGGGAAGTCGTGGTATTATGTCACCGTGGTAACCCCTAGTTGGGTGGGTAGTCGTGGTATTATGTCACCGTGGTAAGCTCTAGTTGGTTGGGAAGTCGTGGTATTATGTCACCGTGGTAACCTCTAGTTGGGTGGGAAGTCGTGGTATTATGTCACCGTGGTAACCTCTAGTTGGGTGGGTAGTCGTGGTATTATGTCACCGTGGTAAGCTCTAGTTGGGTGAGTAGTCGTGGTATTATGTCACCGTGGTAACCTCTAGTTGGGTGGGTAGTCGTGGTATTATGTCACCGTGGTAACTTCTAGTTGGGTGGGAAGTCGTGGTATTATGTCACCGTGGTAACTTTTAGTTGGGTGGGAAGTCGTGGTATTATGTCACCGTGGTAACTTCTAGTTGGGTGGGAAGTCGTGGTATTATGTCACCGTGGTAACCTCTAGTTGGTTGGGAAGTCGTGGTATTATGTCACCGTGGTAACCCCTAGTTGGTTGGGAAGTCGTGGTATTATGTCACCGTGGTAACCTCTAGTTGGGTGGGAAGTCGTGGTATTATGTCACCGTGGTAACCTCTAGTTGGGTGGGTAGTCGTGGTATTATGTCACCGTGGTAAGCTCTAGTTGGGTGAGTAGTCGTGGTATTATGTCACCGTGGTAACCTCTAGTTGGGTGGGTAGTCGTGGTATTATGTCACCGTGGTAACTTCTAGTTGGGTGGGAAGTCGTGGTATTATGTCACCGTGGTAACTTTTAGTTGGGTGGGAAGTCGTGGTATTATGTCACCGTGGTAACTTCTAGTTGGGTGGGAAGTCGTGGTATTATGTCACCGTGGTAACCTCTAGTTGGTTGGGAAGTCGTGGTATTATGTCACCGTGGTAACCCCTAGTTGGTTGGGAAGTCGTGGTATTATGTCACCGTGGTAACTTCTAGTTGGGTGGGAAGTTGTGGTATTATGTCACCGTGGTAACCCCTAGTTGGGTGGGTAGTCGTGGTATTATGTCACCGTGGTAAGCTCTAGTTGGGTGGGAAGTCGTGGTATTATGTCACCGTGGTAAGCTCTAGTTGGGTGGGAAGTCGTGGTATTATGTCACCGTGGTAACTTCTAGTTGGGTGGGTAGTCGTGGTATTATGTCACCGTGATAACCTCTAGTTGGGTGGGAAGTCGTGGTATTATGTCACC
Source organism: Liolophura sinensis (assembly GCF_032854445.1). Classification (NCBI taxonomy): domain Eukaryota; kingdom Metazoa; phylum Mollusca; class Polyplacophora; order Chitonida; family Chitonidae; genus Liolophura; species Liolophura sinensis. The sequence continues at coordinate 29,030,935 of NC_088307.1, read as the reverse complement.
GTGGTAACCTCTCGTTGGGTGGGAAGTCGTGGTATTATGTCACCGTGGTAACCTCTAGTTGGGTGGATAACACGGGGCAACATATTTCAGTTCTATCCAAAACGGACAACATTCTCATATACATGTATTTTTCACAGGAACCGTTACAAAATAACAGAGCAGAAATTTATAGTGTCAGCCTAATATTTCTTTGTGGCAGTGTTATTCAATCAGTGCCCCGCCACTCTTCAATTCTGAGGCAAATCTTGCACCAAGCTGTACGAAATGGTCATGTGTAACCATTGGGCCTACCGTTGGAAGCCCAACATGCCGCACACAACACTGGCAGCTTTACTGGAGAAGAGGTCGTCGCAAACCGTCCCCCAAGTCCCGTTAATCTGTATCTCCACCCGACCCTGACTCGGTGTAGGGCCGTGAACCAGACGAATTGGGGTTGGTGGCAGGGATGCTGTGAACAGGCAAAAGAATAGCCATTACAGCCTTATGGACAATTGTACACATGGAGAACAGTTCGAAGTAGATTCGCTGAATGTCCGTGGTTCAAAATGAAACATATATAACTTCAGTGGAGACAGATTAAGGACCATTTAAAGGGAAAAACAGTATAAATAAAGTGACTATCAGAGAAAAGATCACCGAAGACTGTATTTGAAAATGTTATAATATTATTTTTCCAGATTTTGCTTTACTGAGGCAAATGCAATCATACGTTTAATTGTATTTAGGGCATTATGGGTAAAAGTTATGATGGTTTTTTCTTCCATAAAGTTATTGACGAAAAGACACACAAACAAACTAAAAACCTGCTCGGTAGAGATATTAAGATTGTAACTAAACTCATTTTCCAAATACCATCTACATGTACCGATCCAATATGCTACAATGTTTCACTTCAATAGCCCCAGAAAGTGATCCTTCGTGCACAGTACCTGCTGGGCAGAGTACGCCTGCGTCCTCGCGGTGAGAACAGTCGCTGGCGCCTGGTTGTCTGTGAGAGCAGAGGTCAAGGGTCATCTCAGTGCCACGACAGCGCAGGTCATCGTAAACAATGGTGCCGGAGCCTTGACCGAAATGGGCCTGCGGGAAGTACTGTGCCCCTTCTCTACAATAAGGACGTGTGTAACAAATTAATATCAACTCATTATCGATTATGCTCTTTGGTGTTACTGGCCGGTTTTATTTAGGTGAACATCGCAGTCAAACTTTACTTTACAAAATATAGCAACATTTAAGATTAACAAGATTTTCATCACAGGTTTTTGGTTGGGAAGGGGGTGTTGGGGGGCGGGGAATTACTCTGCGCATTCTAGTGCCTACTACCAGTACATTTCACCACTTTTACATGACATGAAACACCAACAAAATAAACAAAAAATTAATAAATTGAAGTTATTTTAAGGACATGATGTCAACTATCAAATTGGATTACATCGTATCCATAGCACACTTTATAAAAGGTCTACTGTGTAATGCGATAAATACACGTACCTCAAGCTGATAGAGGAAATATTTTAAAGGACACTGTGTTGTGTCATCAAACTTGAAAAGCTTGCATGTAGATGTAAATTGTTAAACCAAGCTACGTGTGCTCGAAAGAAAGAAGTGTTTACAAGGTAATGGAGGCATGGACCCGGCGACCTTAACAAATGGCCAATGTCAAGGAAAAAACAAGGTCACGGTCATGGAAAAAACATAAAGTTCTTTCCAATGTCGAATTGTATGTGTGCTAAAAGTTTGGTAAACCTCGGACCTCTTTCACAAAAAGAAATGTAAATCAATTTTTCGTTACTTTTCTCGAAAATGACCTTTCCTCATGGCACTATAACCTAGACAAGGTCTTTTACGAAAAAAGTTACGAGAAATGTGACTTACGAAGTTTTGTGAAAGTGGCCCCTTGGCTAATATCGCTCAGGATATAAGAGTGTGTACAACAGACGGATGAACAGGCCATTTCGACAATTCGACAAATCACCTATCGCAATTCTGGGCGAGGAACAGTAAAACTGCTCTATTAGCGTACAACTGAAAATCAAAACAATTTAACAGCAATCTTTTTTGTGGTTGAATGAGACACCGATACCATTGTTTTCCGGTAGCCACAGGGCTAATGAGAGCTGAATGTAAAATGTATTTATTTCTTTGTTGTCGCTTAGCGTAATGTTAAAGAATTGTTAACTTTACGAAAGTCTGACAGTCTTATGGGTGAAGAAACCCGGAGTACCCGGGGTAAACCGCCGACCTTTGGCAAGTGTGTGACAAACTTTTCAACATGCGGCGTACAGATATATACACCATAATGGTGGAAGACAAGTTGTTTTCAACGAGCGTTGGACTGTGCAAGCTGTGATACGAATGTCGACCTCTTATTTGTCACCAAGGCCCCACAAGCAGTGTGAGAGACTGAATCTACAAACACATACTCTGCCCATTGCCGGATTTGAACACGTAAAAGATTGTACTTTAAGGCTATTGACTTGAATCCTGCCGCCTACTCGGTTAGTACAAACTTTGAGAAAAACACTACACCCATCAAATTTAACTATTCAAGGCTTCTTAAATATATATCTTAACACCATATGCCCACTATCACTCTGTGGTCACCGCTTTGGTTTTGTCTACTGTTCTGTAGCTTTTCACATTAGAGCTCGATACTTACGCGGGATAGCCCAGGGAGCGGCAGATGACCTTGGCCTCTTCTACCCCGAACAAGTCATCACAGACTGTTCCCCAGGTTCCGTTAAACAGGACTTCCACGCGACCCTGGTTTGGGAGGAGACCTCCCACAAGGCGGACGGAGGTATGGTGAGGGTCACCTGCAGAAGATTGATTGATTGATGCACCGATTGAATGATTGATTGATTGGTGTTTAACACCGTATTGAAGAATTTCTCACTTACATGAGGGCGGTTCGGTATGGTTCAGTAGTATTTGAATCAGAAAAACCTTTAATTTGACAAGACAGACAATTAAACCCAAATTTACCACTGGTCAAATTTCACCGTTAAAGAGAATAAATTTGTTCTAGATGGAGGTAGCAAAATTATCAGTTTTGGAATTTTTTTACCTTGAAGAGAAAGGGGATTGAACCGCGATCTGCTGAAAACAAAAGACCACCTGTAAATAAAGCACACATAAGACATTTCATGAAGATTACACATGTTGATTTCATGACTATTTCACATTTTTCCAGAGAATAAAAACCATGCGGTTTCTAGGGTGAACCATTTGGGCCATACCGAATAGGTACTTAAAATTTAAACAATTAACGGGCACCCCACCGGGCTATAACTTGCTCTATATGGTCAAAAAAGTTCACCGTAGAACTGTAATCATCACTTGTATCTTGCACTGTAAAGAGATCAAAAACTAATCATGAAACCCTTATCTGGAATCAGCATGAAATGTCGTTTCAGTGATGCGTACTTCATTTATAGTGTGATCTGTCTTTAGTCTGTACCGGAGGTCTATACACTCTATAAACAGCAACAGACTGAGTTAGGGCTACTGTGGCCTGATTGACCTTGACAAATGACCCCAGCATCCTCGTGGTGCTGACAGTTGGAGACCCCCCAGGGCCTATGTCTGCAGCGCGTCAGACTAGTCTCGTTGCCCAGACAGGCCACATCATCCAGTTGTATTGTCCCCGTCCCCGGCCTGAAGAAGGCAGATTTACGTGCTAGAGCGCCCTCGCTGAAAAACATTATCAGAGGGTTTAGAGTTATCCTCTTATGAGTAAGTATAACAACGTTTCATTAAAGCTTTGGAATATAAATCAATACCAACTTTAACAAGCTTTCACGTGTGTTACTGTCTTCAAGTTTGAGTTTATTTATTAATTTATTGTAGCAGGATTTTTCACTACACTCAGGCATATTTCCCTGGCGTATTATTGTGAACACGTTTAGAGTGTAGATGAAGGAAATGCATTCATTTTTATCGAAGTTTTTCAATATGATAATGTAACATATTAAAACTGGGGAAACCAAACCTAATTCAGCTCACAGTACAAACACACCTGATATCTGATTGATAGATTCATTGATTGATTGCTGATTGATTGATTAAAGAAGCACCTAGGAAGATTCCACATACATAATAGTTGTTAATTTTGGGAGTGGGGAATACCGGCGTACCTGGAGAAAACCGCCCGCTTCTGGCAAAAAAATAGCAAACCTTCTTCCATGTGAAGCAAAAATGTTTATCCACAGAGTAAGCTTAATATTCTGGTGGTAGGCAAGATGTAATCGACAAACTTCATAAAGGACAACTTTAACGACATTAAGAGAGCGGTAGACTGGTTATTGTCATAAGGGTTCCGCAAATGGTCGACGCTGTCTGAGATTGAACATCATCTCGTGTGTCAGAGCAAGGAAAGACTTTAACGTGTAACCCATCGTGTAACGTGTAAGGAAAAATGCTTTCTTGAAAGAGAAGACAAGGCTAGACGAAATATATATATATATATATATATATATGCATTGATAAGGTCTTCCATCGGATGTTTAAAAAGCCTTTTGTGATGTTGCACAACCGAGATATCGCGGTTCAAAGTAAGCAAAATCGCGCACACTGAGACATTCAAATGGCGAAAGCCGAAATTTTACCAGTTTAATCCGATCAGGCGAGAGTTATTTCTGTAACTAAATGGACGTAGCTGTTTCCACTAAAATGACCCGAACTCTGCTTTGACAAAAGTCATTGATCGTTTACATCTGTTTTTATCCCTCTTCCAAAATATATCAGACTATATCACTCGTTGCGTTTTCTTTCAAACTGCAATGCGTCTTCATGGTATAGAGCTCTGCCCAAAGCCTCGGGTAACAAGGGCACGAGGTTTACGTATATCCAATGCTCAGCTGTAAATACTCACGCCGGAAAGTTAAGCATTCGGCAGATCACTGCTGCGTCATTGTTGTCCCAATAGTCATCACATATCGTCCCCCATACGTTGTTATAGAACACCTCCACTCTGCCCGACCTCGAGTTCGGTCCGTTCACCAAGCGGACTTTGACCCCAGATACCACCTGACCTGCTACAAAAACAGACAACCATTGATTCACACACGATGTAATTATACAAGTAACGGGTATTTAGCATCTTTTCATAAATTAAACCGCGTGTAACGTTTCTGTAGGTACCTTTATATAACTATCATAGCAAGGTAATAACTACAACGGCATTTTTTTCATGTACCTAACTGTATGCAGTGAGCTAGTAGTTTGCGTGTAGTGTGTTTCTGGAATGGTTGTGGAACACTGAAAATATGTTGTAGTTGAATGGTCACAATATGTACAGATCGCACCAAGTAGTAAAATCACATACTTTGCTTACTCTATTTTAAAGGAGAAGAAAACTTAAAACAGTGACACTATAGGCTGAAAAGAGCACATTTTTTTTCTATCTGGTGGTGCCTGCTGCATAATTTTGCGATTTTTCAGAATACGTCTGAATACGGCAAAGCTGGCATAAATCGCTGAGTTCATCGCGTCCTCCATCTTTAACACCCTGTCATTTATGCTGGGGGTTGCCTCGCTAGTGAGAGTCGTTAAAACTGACGGCTTGCACTTTGTTTCCGGCGACAATTCTTCTCCTAACACAGAAGACTTCAGGACTAGTTCTTAGGCAAAATGGAGTCGCCCACAGCGGATTTTGGCACTGACTTTATTTATAATTTATCACCTTGAGGTACATATTAGAATTTTTAGGGCATGCATCTGCGAGAATATGCATACTCTTTTCAATGGTATTTGTTTGATATTTAAATTTCTTTCTCCTTTAAGTACATAGAATGAAATTATAGCGTCAGCACAATAAGGAGACTATAACTAGTGGAATGCCAGAAGCCTTCTACGTGTGTGTTAGTGGTCAGATTGTTGTCAGCCAGTGGTAAACTTGTGGTGAGCTAGTGGTCAGCTAGAAGCGAACTTGTGGCGGGCTATTGGTAGGCTGGTCGTAAACTTGCGGTGAGCTAGCGGTGTTCTTGTGATGGGCAAGCAGTAATTTAATGGTGTTGGAGTGGTCAGCTGTTGATAAAGCTGTGGTGAACTAGTGGTGAATTAGTGGTGAACTAGTGGCGAATTAGTGGCCAACTAATGACCTGCCACTCAGAAAATATCTCCAGAATGGCGCAGTATTTCGTGTCTAGCTGTGATACCACACGAAACCTCACCTGTACTGCACTTTACGCCAGCATCCTCAGAGTGATCGCAGTTGTTTATACCGAGCTCAGCAGCCTGGCACTGTGCCAGATTAGACTCTGTCCCGCGGCACGACACGTCGTCCAGAAGAATGCTTCCCGTTCCTTGGCCGTAAGCTGCCCTTCCTACCGCCACTGCCCCGTCACTACAATCAAGAGCCACGGTCTCTATTTAAGACAAGCAAATCTATAAACCATAACTACAACTTGAAAAGTTACATTACAAAAGCTTTTGTTCTACAGCAAGTTTAATGTAGGCTACATTGTCGACAGGCCTGATTTATCGACTTACCTGCACATTCCAAAATAAAGTAAGCGACAAACGACACACCACAGGCCTGTCATACGGATTTACCTCCCCAAAATGAGCATGTGATAGACGGCAAATCACCGACCTGCTTTACCGACAAACTTTCCCAAACGACAGACAACACACCACATGCCTGATTTATGGATTTACCATCCCGAACTGAGAAGACGACCACAGGCCCGTTTTACGGGTTTCCCTTCCTACACTGAGCATACCACAGACGACACACCATGGGCCTGCTATACGGATTAACCTTCCGATTTACCTTAACAAAGGGCATGTGGCCTACAACACATCACAGGTCTGTTTTCTAGACTAACCTTCCCAAACTGAGAATGCGACAGACGACACACTTATGTCCTGTTTTACCGATTTACCTCCCCCAAATTGAGAATGCGACAAACGGCACACTTATGTCCTGTTTTACCGATTTACCTTCCCATATTGAGAATGTAAGAGACGACACACTTATGTCCTGTTTTACCTATTTACCTTCCCAAACTGAGAATGCGACAGACGACACACTTATGTCCTGTTTTACCGATTTACCTCCCCCAAATTGAGAATGCGACAAACGGCACACTTATGTCCTGTTTTACCGATTTACCTTCCCATATTGAGAATGTAAGAGACGACACACTTATGTCCTGTTTTACCTATTTACCTTCCCAAACTGAGAATGCGACAGACGACACACTTATGTCCTGTTTTACCGATTTACCTCCCCCAAATTGAGAATGCGACAAACGGCACACTTATGTCCTGTTTTACCGATTTACCTTCCCATATTGAGAATGTAAGAGACGACACACTTATGTCCTGTTTTACCCATTTACCTTCCCAAACTGAGAATGCGACAGACGACACACTTAAGTCCTGTTTTACCGATTTACCATCCCAAATTGAGAATGCGACAGACGACACACTTATGTCCTATTTTACCTTTTTAACTTCCCAAATTGAGAATGCGACAGGACAAACCACCATGGGCCTGTTTTACAGGCTTCTCTTTCCAAATTAAACATACGACAGAAGACACACCACAGACATGTTTTACGGATTTATCCTCCCATATTGAGCATATACAACCGACGACACACCACATGCATGTTTGACCGACACATTTCCAAATTGAGAATGCGACAGCCGCACAACACAGATCTATTTTACCGATTTACCTTAACAAAGAGCATACGACAGACAACAGGCCACAGCCTTGTCTTATAAATTTACTTCCCCAAAGTGGGAATGCGACAGACGACACAAAAAAGTCCTGTTTTACCGATTTACCTTTCCAAACTGAGAATTCGACAGACGGCAAACAAAAGTCGTGTTTTAGCAATTTACCTTTCCAAATTCAGAATGCGACAGATGGTCAAAAAAGTCCTGTTTTAGCGATTTACCTCCCCAAACTGAGAATGCGACAGACGACACACAAAAGTCCTGTTTTACCGATTTAAGTTGCGACAGACGACACACCACAGACCATTCGATTACCCAGATTAAACATAGGGGAACCGTCACACAACAGACTGGTTTTACCGACTTACCCTCTGAGAATGAGCGTATGACAGACGACAAACAACTGGGGCCGATTCAAGAAAGCAATCTTTGATTAGTCAAATTTGAAACACGACTTTTGAACTTCTTTTGGGGTCCAGAAATAAATATCACCCCATAATCGTTTATCTTTCACAAATGCCTCAAAATTTAAATTTCCAGTATGAAAAGCTATGCGTCATGAGATAGTTAGTGTCCCAGCGCTGCGAAATGACCCAGGAGGTCATGCTGGCTTCTTCTCCGGCCGTATGTGGGAAGAGTCTGTCAGCAAAATGGCTGTGGATCTCCCCCCCCCCCTCTCCCCCTCCGACTCTGTCTGAAGTCAAGAATGGCTGTGGATCTCCCCCCCCCCCCCCCTCTCCCCCTCCGACTCTGTCTGAAGTCAAGAATCCTTGTGGATCCTGTGCCAGGTCTTTCCTACCGACTTACCTTCCAAAATTAAGCATACGGCAGACGACAGCTGCATCGGCCGCTGACCAGTCATCGTCACAGACAGAGTGCCAGGCGTTGCTATAGTAAACCTCCACCCTTCCTTCCATGGGTGTAGGGCCGTTCACCAGGCGAGCCGTGTAGTTAAAACTCACATCTGAAAACGTATTACAGAAATGCAGTAGTAAAACGTTATCTGCCGCTATCATGTAACTGAAATATTCTTGAATACGGCGTAAAACACCAATCAAATAAATAAATAAATACATAAATAATTTAACTAAGGTCTTTAATGTACCAGGTATGAGGACTGTAGCTATGGTATTAATGAAGATATAGCCCATTAGATTTTTATTACAAATAAATGACTGGTATCCTTTGAACAGACAACTGCTAACTGTCAATCGCCGACTAAGTTGTTCCACGTCAGAAATTTCGTGTACCATACCCATCTCCAAGTGTAGTGCAAGATTTCCTGTACCTTCTGCAAACGCCACATTTGACATCTATATCGCAACAATGCATAGATATTTTGCTCGTACTCCGGAGATTTTTCGCCCATTTTTTTCCCGTGACACTAATAGACGTCCTTATTGTTCACCTGACTTGTTTACTTTATTAATACATACAAACCCATTATCTTTAGGATTTTCATGTACAATCTGCCAACATTCAATTTGTTATGAGTAAAAAGCTATTATGAAACTAAACTAGACAATGGCTGAGGTAAATGTTCGATCAGGATGTTCAGGTATAGGTCTAGAGTGATGTCAACTAGTGACAGACATAAAGTGGTGTCAGCTAGGCTCCGGCTTAAAGTGGTGTCAGCTAGTCACAAGCCTAAAGTAGTGTCAGCTAGTCACAGGCCTAAATTGGTGTCAGGTATACACAGGCCTAAACTGGTGTCAGCTAGTCGGGGCCTCCGTGGCTCAGTCGGTTAGCGCGCTAGCGCAGCGTAATGACCCAGGAGCCTCTCACCAATGCGGTTGCTGTGAGTTCAAGTCCAGCTCATGCTGGCTTCCTCTCCGGCCGTAAGTGGGAAGGTCTGTCAACAACCTGCGGATGGTCGTGGGTTTCGCCCGGGCTCTGCCCGGTTTCCACCCACCATAATGCTGGCCGCCGTCGTATAAGTGAAATATTCTTGAGTACGGCGTAAAACACCAATCAAATAAATAAAATAAATAAATATGTCAGCTAGTCACAGGCCTAAAATGGGGTCAGCTGGTCATAGGTCTAAAGTAATGCCAGCTACTCACAGGTCTAAAGTGATGGCAGCTAGTCACGGGTCTAAAGCTGTGTCAGCTAGGCTTAAGTCTAGGGTGGTGTCAGCTATACACAGGTCTATAGTGGTGTCAGACAGACACAGGTATAGATTGGTGTAAGCCAGACAGAGATTAAGAGTAGTGTCAGTAAGATACAGGTCTAGAGTGGCGTCAGCTAGACAAAGGTCTAGATTGGTGTCAGCGTGACACAGACCTAGAGTGTTGCCAGCTAGACTCAGGTCTAGAGTAGTGTCAGCCAGACATAGGTCTGAACTAGGAACAGGTCGAGTGGTGTCCGTTAGACACTGGTCTAGAGTGTTATCAGCCAGACACAGGTCTGAACTAGGGACAGGTCGAGTAGTGTCCGCTAGACACCGGTATACAGAGGTGTGAGCTAGACACAGGTCTCAACTAGGGACAGGTCGAGTGGTGTCCGCTAGACACTGGTCTAGAGTGGTGTCAGCTAGACATAGGTCTAGAGTGGTATCAGCTAGACACAGGTCTAGAGTGATGTCAGCTAGACATAGGTCTCAACTAGGGACAGGTCGAGTGGTGTCCGCTAGACACTGGTCTAGAGTGGTGTCAGCTAGACACTGGTCTATAGTGGTGTCAGCCAGACACAGGTCTCAACTAGGGACAGGTCGAGTGGTGTCCGCTAGACACTGGTCTAGAGTGGTGTCAGCTAGACACAGGTATACAGAGGTGTCAGCTAGACACAGGTCTAGAGTGGTGTCATCTAGACTTGGGCATAGGGTGGTGTCTCTGAAAACCTGAGCCGTCCGTCTTAAAGGCAAACACCGTGGCTCAATTGGTTAGCGCGCTAGCGCAGCGTAGTGACCCAGGAGCCTTTCACCAATACGGTGGCTGTGAGTTCAAGTCCACCTCGTGTTGGATTCCTTTTCGGCCGTACGTGGGAGCGTCTGCCAGCAACCTGCGGATGGTCGTGGGTTTCCCAGGGCTCTGCCCGGTTTTCTCCCACCGTAATGCTGGCCGCTGTCGTATAAGTGAAATATTCTTGAGAACGGCGTAAAACACCAATCAATAAAAATAAAGGCAAAGAAGTACGTGCACTATATCGCATGAGTCTCCTTACGCAGTAATATCTGATCAGAATATCAGAGTGAAGGGTTAGCTGTTCCCACCCACACGTTTATAGATTTATATACATGCATCATAGCTTACCAGAATAACAGAACACACCAGCATCCTCACTATGATCACAGTCACTCTCACCCCACCCCTCACTGGTACAGTTAGCCACGGATTCCTCACTTCCTGAACAAGCCAGCTCATCCAGCCAGATCGGCCCACTCCCACTTCCCACCACAGACTGCCGCAAAACGCGACCACCCCTACACGAAAAGTAGAATGTTCCAGTCACAGTTGGCATTTCTGCTTCCTTTTTTGACCCGATTCGTGTTTTTGTGCCAAAAATTTCAGACATTTATTTCAAGCTCAATGGTTTGCAAGAAACATTGCGGACATACATGTACATTTTTCTACACGTACTATTTTATTGATTTCATTAGGCTTTAACGCCACGATCTAAGTGGGGTTTTTTACTTTAATTCATGTATGTGTACGTGTACGAATACGTGTATAATGTCGGACAGGTTCATATTTAGTGGAGAAAACCGATGATTTTTTCCACGTACCTGACAAACCGCCTGATTAAAAACTAAGGGCGAGGCTAAGTATTACTGAACAATAATAATTCAAACAGGTCAGTAAAGGCCTTTTTTCCGAATAGTATTTTAATTTAAATATAAATCTCACCATGCAAACATGGTTTTAAGCAGTTTGTACAAAAGCGTTGACGGCAAACCTGGGGTATCCAGTCATCCTGCAGATGACTGCCGCGTCATGGTTGTCGAAGTCGTCATCACAGACCGTGCCCCACATGCCATTGTACATGACCTCTACACGACCTTGGCTCACAGAGAGCCCGCCCACCAAACGAACACGCACCGTAGGGTTAGGTATACCTGCAAATCATGCGCTATTCGTGTTTAATATACAATAAACTCACAAAAGACGCGGCCCAACCAATCAAGCATGTACCGAATGGTGATGTATATCTAAAAATCATGCACAATTCATGTTTATTGGACTCACCTGAGACGGTTGTCTGGAACATTAGCTTATTTGATGGCCTGCCCTTAAAATGTGCCCATGTGATGGCCAATGTTTTTCCTTTCATATCAGAAAATTTCAGGTTTAGAATCGCCTTTGTATACTTTATTTATACAATCTATGTACAGTATTTAACACTTTGTCTTCGTATTACCCAGAATTCCTCACTGACCAAGTCAGAAAATGAAGCTAACACGTGATGTCTCCGGATTCGGTCGGTCTCCGAGGTCTTCCAAGGTATTTCCCTACGTCAACGGTATACTGGTAGATCCAAGGTACAATAGTATCTCAACAGTATGATGGGAAGTCCAAAGTATAAAGGCATAAGGTATAATGGTAAATGTAAGGTATAATGGTATATAAAAAGCCTAAGGTATAATGGTAAGTGCAAAGTGTAATGTTAAGTCCAAAGTGCAATGGTAAATCCAACGTATAATGGTAAGTCCAACGTATAATGGTAATTCCAACGTATAATGGTAAGTCCAACGTAAATTGGTAAGTCCAATGTACAGTGGTAAGTTCAAGGTATAATTGTAAGTTTGAGGTGTAATGGCTAGGTCAACTGTATAATGCAAAATCCAAGACACAGTGGCAAGTCCATGGTTTGATGGTAAATCGAAGGTATAATTGTAAATCCACAGTATAATGGTAAGTCCACGGCATAATGGTAAGTCCACGGTATAATGATAAGTCCTCGGTATAATGTTAAGCGTAGGGTATAATGGTAAGCCCACGGTATAATGGTAAGTCCTCGATATAATGTTAAGTCCACGGTATAATGATAAGACCACGGCATAATGGTAAGCCCACGGTATAATGGTAAGCCCACGGTATAATGGTAAGTCCTCGGTATAATGTTAAGTCCACGGTATAATGTTAAGTTCACAGTATAATGATAAGTCCACGGTATAATGATAACCCCACGGTACAAAGTTAAGCGCGGGGTATAATGGTAAATCCTCGGTATAATGTTAAGTCCACGGTATAATGATAAGTCCACGGCATAATGGTAAGTCCACGGTATAACGATAAGTCCACGGTATAATGTTAAGCGCAGGGTATAATGGTAAATCCACGGTATAACGGTAAGTCCAGGGTATAATGATAAGTCCACGGTATAATGTTAAGTCCACGGTATAATGATAAGTCCACGGTATAATGTTAAGTGCAGGGTATAATGGTAAACCCACGGTATAATGGTAAGTCCAGGGTATAATGATAAGTCCACGGTATAATGATAAGACGTCTGTATAATGTTAAGTCCACAGTATAATGATAACTCCACGGTATAATGATAACTCCATGGTACAATGTTAAGTCCATGGTACAATGATAAGTCCACGGTATAATGATAACTCCACGGTACAATGTTAAGCGCGGGGTATAATGGTAAGTCCAGGGTATAAAGTTAAGTCCACGGTATAATGGCAAGTCCACGGTATAATGGTAATTCCGAACTGTAAGATGAAGTCCAACGTTTAATGGACAACAGGAGTTCAATTATACCTGTTTTCTCCTGTAAACATACATCAAGAGGAATGTCATGTCGTTGCCGGCAGGTGATTTGGTTTGCATTCAATCAGAAGTGGGAGGACACTTTACACCCCAGTATATTAATATTCATATCCTCATTAATATTCGCAACCTTAGAAGAGGTACAATTACTACTCATAAGTACCTGTGAGACAGATGACGCCGGCGTCCTCGCTGTGGTCACAGTCGTTACGTCCCCAGGGGTCGTGACCACAATAGCTGATTTGTCCCTCCGTCCCCCGACATGTCATCTCATCCAGCAGGATAGTCTCAGTGCCCTGGCCGAAGTACGCCTCGGGGACGGGAATACCTGTGGTGCTAAGGAGAGACAGACACACCTCGTTGGTGACGGGCTGGTTGATTGACTGAATGATAAGTTATCTCCAGACATAATACCCAAACTCGAATGGTTTGTGTGCTGGACCTACAGGAGCACAAAGATGCATATGACTTAGGCCACGCTTCGTCGTCACGTGATATATTATCACTGAACTTAGATTAGAATTTAAAACGCCAATTTTCAGTTTTGTCAGGGCAATGTAGGACAATTTAAGACATCTCTATTTAAAAAAAAAAAAAAATCTGTAAGTTTTAGCACATTGTATTGAAGTTAATAATCAGTTTGTTGTATTCAAGTGTAAGATATCACACTGGGGGCCTGGTTCGCTGTTATCAGCAGGCTCTCGCCTATTGAGGTCGCATGTTCTAATCCAGCTATGGCTGTTTTCGCCGCGACTTTAAGTCAGGAGTTTTGAAACCTATCTGGCATAGGTAAGTGATATACCCTTGTTACTATGGTTACTGTCGCCCATAAACCTGGCCGGCATCGAGTGAATGAGTGCTTGAGGTTTGACCTCGTGCTCAACAATTTTTCAGTCATATGACGATAAAGGAATCCTTTAGGGGGTGTGTAATGTGCCTCCTTGTTGTAGGACGGATTTCCACCGCTCTTTTTATCTCAGCTCCACTTACAGAAGGCAAGTAAGCTGCCTTGCCTGAGCCATTACAGGTCAACCAGTCGTTGCACTATTCCCTGCATGCTGAATGCCAAGCGAGGAAGTTAAAACTTTTAAAGTCTTAGTGTGACTCGATCCAGGGTTTATCCTGGATCTACCACTCCCGAGATGGACGCTCCAGCAACTGTGCTATCTGGGCCGGTCCGGCATCATCGAAGTTAAAATGAATTGAAACAAGCAAACAAAACAGGAAGGCCCAGTTTTGGCATGTAAACAGATGGCTTAGGGTGTTTGATTTTCTAAATTATTATTTCTATTTATTGACTGACAAACTGATTAATCGCCATTTCTAACACAGATTTGACATAAAGCCTGGAAAGTTTTCCAGAGTATTTCAGACTGAAATTCTAACATTGGAGCACCCTTCAGAGAATTAACTGTGGGTTCATTTGACAATGTCTGAGCTTGCATGTGGACTAACAAAATCAAGAGAATAATTCAAGCTTGTGCACAGAAGTGACCTACTGCTGGAAGCCGAGTTGTCTACAGACCACCGCCGCTTCGTGAAGTCCCCAGCTGTCATCACAGATCGTCCCCCAGCTTCCTTCGTGGTACACTTCTACTCGGCCAGAGTGAGGGCTAGAGCCGTTCACCAGACGAATCTTTGACTGGAGCTGAGCCGCTGACAAAACACACAGACAGAGTACAATTCAGTAGCCCACTATAAGTTTACTTCAAGCACACTTATAGCAGACTTTTAGCATTCTTCTTTTCTACAGGACAAGAATGAGTGCTGGTTCGTTCACAAAGTGAATCTTTGACTACAATTCTACTACTGGCTCGCTACAAGCTCACCTGAAGTAGACTATTACCATTCCACTTGACTACACGACCAGAGTGAGGGCTAGACTCGTTAACCAGACGAACCTTTGACTGGGTCGGGGCCGCTGACAAAACACTAAACAGTAGCCTATAATTCAATTGTCTACTACTGGCTCGCTACAAGCTCACCTGGAGCAGACTATTACAATTCTATTTGACTACACTACCAGAATGAGTGCCGGTCGCGTTCACCACACAAATCAGCTGAGGTTATTCTGTTCCTACAGTAAATGGTCAGAGTAGCCACTAGCTTTTGAATAATTCTGACGTCACGCGAGTGAGAACTCAACCACATCCCTCTTCCCACCCGCCCCCACCCGGAGTGAAAACCCGTACCTGTGAGGCACTTCACCCCAACGTCTTCCCTGTGATCACAGTCGCTCGTGCCCACCGAGCGGTGACGACAGTCAAATAACGAGCTCTCGTTCCCAACACAAATCACGTCGTCAAGCATGACCGTCCCCGTCCCAAGGGCGTAGGTTCTGCTGGGCTGAACAACGGCCTTAACACTACAACAACAACAAGCTTTATACAGGTTAAATAAAATGTGAATAGGTCAATATCTTCATGAAAGACAAAATGAAAAAATCCTTCAAGTATACCTGTACCTGTACGTGAAACGCTTCGTTTATATAGGTTAATATCGAGTTTAGAATGTGGCATAACAGATAAAAGTATACAACAGCTTTTCAGCGGGGGGGGGGGGGGTGAGGGCGTAAAAAGGGCCCCACACAACAGTTTTACTAAGGCCCCATCGGTCAGTCCGTAAATTAAGTAGCCTGCTGTAGTGACGTCAACGGTGAGAGCTGTCAAAACAACTTTGTTGGGGTGAGAGGTCGAATCGGGTGTGCTACGCTGGCCTCGTGTTACCAGAATGTTCATCGATGACGTCATTTCCGAATATTTCCGACATTGAGGGAAAATATGCATAGCATAGAGGGGCTAGTAAGAATTATAAAATAAGTTTCATTTTTTCTCTTTTTTTATGAAATATCTTTTAAAGTACAAGTGCTTTTTCATTTGTCGTTTAAATATTAAATCGCCCATAGTCGTTTTTTTTTAATTACGATTACATAATCTCACTTTATATCAGGTTCTGGAAATATAATTTAAGACTTAGGAGTTTGTTTTTTAAAATAAACATAACCTTAGAACAAATATATGTTAATGCTAATAATTTTGGTTAAATGACTGATTAATAGTTAGACAGGTTATGCATGACCTTAAACTCTATGGCCGTCATGTGTTGAGATCTCAAATTGGATTATAAATTAATTCAATATTAGTCACACTTAATTTCAATTATACGTGCAACTCACAGAATAATGGTGGCTGCTGTCGTCTAAGTGAAATAACCAAATAAACCAATGCTATACGAGTCAATGTACTCACAATTCCACACCCAGCCATTTGCAGACGACCTGTGCCGCCTGTATAGCAAAGCCGTCATCACACACGCTACCCCAGTGGCCATTGTATAACACCTCTACCCTACCCTCCGTCGCTGTTGTACCGTTCACCAGCCGCACGGTCGTGCTGTTCTCCTGTGGTACTGAAATGTATCCCAAGACCAAATGAAGTCAGCAGAAAATAAACCATTTCTCAGACAGAAAAATGTATAACAACACAATACTGATCAAACCTAAATTCAAATCCGAATCTTTATTATGTTGAAAATTTTCACGACAAAATTGAAAGAAAACCGCCTGGTCGTCAAAAAAAATTCAATCTCTCAGTGGCAATTGAAACTTCTGAACTGATCCCGGTGACCACACACAGGTTGACGACAGTTAGGTTTTGATCATCAGCTGTTGACAATGACTCACCCGTGCCTCATACGATGCCCACATACTGCTGAAGAGACCCCGATGACGACAGTTAGGTTTTGATCATCAGGTGTTGACAATGACTCACCCGTACCTCATACGATGCCCACATACTGCTGAAGACACCCCGATGACGACAGTTAGGTTTTGATCATCAGGTGTTGACAATGACTCACCTGTACCACATACGATGCTCACATCCTCTGAATGGTGACAATTACTGCTGACTTGACCACGATGACGACAGTTAGGTTTTGATCATCAGGTGTTGACAATGACTCACCTGTACCACATACGATGCCCACATCCTCTGAATGGTGACAATTACTGCTGACTTGACCACGGTGACGACAGTTAGGTTTTGATCATCAGGTGTTGACAATGACTCATCTGTACCACATACGATGCCCACTTCCTCTGAGTGGTGACAATTACTGCTGACTTGACCACGGTGACGACAGTTAGGTTTTGATTATCAGGTGTTGACAATGACTCATCTGTACCACATACGATGCCCACTTCCTCTGAGTGGTGACAATTACTGCTGACCTGACCCCGGTGACGACAGTTAGGTTTTGATCATCAGGTGTTGACAATGACTCATCTGTACCACATACGATGCCCACTTCCTCTGAGTGGTGACAATTACTGCTGACCTGACCCCGGTGACGACAGTTAGGTTTTGATCATCAGCTGTTGACAATGACTCACCCATACCACATACGATGCCCACATACTGCTGAAGACACCCCGATGACGACAGTTAGGTTTTGATCATCAGGTGTTCACAATGACTCATCCATACCACATACGATGCCCACATCCTCTGAGTGGTGACAGTTACTGCATACCTGACCCCGGTGACGACAGTTAGGTTTTGATCATCAGCTGTTGACAATGACTCACCCGTGCCTCATACGATGCCCACATACTGCTGACTTGACCACGATGACGACAGTTAGGTTTTGATCATCAGCTGTTGACAATGATTCACCCATACCACATACGATGCCCACATCCTCTGAATGGTGACAATTACTGCTGACCTGACCCCGGAGACGACAGTTAGGTTTTGATCATCAGCTGTTGACAATGACTCACCCGTGCCTCCTACGATGCCCACATACTGCTGAAGAGACCCCGATGACGACAGTTAGGTTTTGATCATCAGGTGCTGACAATGACTCACCTGTACCACATACGATGCTCACATCCTCTGAATGGTGACAATTACTGCTGACCTGACCCCGGTGACGACAGTTAGGTTTTGATCATCAGCTGTTGACAATGACTCACCCGTACCACATACGATGCCCACATCCTCTGAATGGTGACAGTTACTGCTGACCTGATCCCGGAGACGACAGTTAGGTTTTGATCATCAGGTGTTAACAATGACTCACCCGTACCTCATACGATGCCCACATCCTCTGAGTGGTGACAGTTACTGCTGACCTGACCCCGGAGACGACAGTTAGGTTTTGATCATCAGGTGTTGACAATGACTCACCCATACCACATACGATGCCCACATCCTCTGAATGGTGACAATTACTGCTGACCTGACCCCGGAGACGACAGTTAGGTTTTGATCATCAGCTGTTGACAATGACTCACCCGTGCCTCCTACGATGCCCACATACTGCTGAAGAGACCCCGATGACGACAGTTAGGTTTTGATCATCAGGTGCTGACAATGACTCACCTGTACCACATACGATGCTCACATCCTCTGAATGGTGACAATTACTGCTGACCTGACCCCGGTGACGACAGTTAGGTTTTGATCATCAGCTGTTGACAATGACTCACCCGTACCACATACGATGCCCACATCCTCTGAATGGTGACAGTTACTGCTGACCTGATCCCGGAGACGACAGTTAGGTTTTGATCATCAGGTGTTAACAATGACTCACCCGTACCTCATACGATGCCCACATCCTCTGAGTGGTGACAGTTACTGCTGACCTGACCCCGGAGACGACAGTTAGGTTTTGATCATCAGGTGTTGACAATGACTCACCCGTGCCTCATACGATGCCCACATCCTCTGAATGGTGACAATTACTGCTGACCTGACCCCGGAGACGACAGTTAGGTTTTGATCATCAGGTGTTAACAATGACTCACCCGTACCTCATACGATGCCCACATCCTCTGAATGGTGACAATTACTGCTGACTTGACCACGGTGACGACAGTTAGGTTTTGATTATCAGGTGTTGACAATGACTCATCTGTACCACATACGATGTCCACTTCCTCTGAGTGGTGACAATTACTGCTGACCTGACCCCGGTGACGACAGTTAGGTTTTGATCATCAGGTGTTGACAATGACTCACCTGTACCACATACGATGCCCACATCCTCTGAGTGGTGACAGTTACTGCTGAAGAGACCCCGGTGTCGACAGTCAAGCAAGTTTCTCTCATCACCCACACACCGTACGTCGTCCAACGCGATGGTGCCGGTCCCTGGTCCAAACTGACTGGTGGGCACCGTGTGGGCGTTGAGGCTGTAATCATCCATGCATATTAAATACAGAATAGCTTTTAACACAATCAGTTGTCAAACTAGCCAACGTAAGTGACATCATGTAAACGAACAGATTGCTATTTCCGCTGAACACGCACCAAGAATTTGGTAAATTCCAAAACTTCACTTCTATTTATTTGTTTATTTATTTTTTTATGTGATGAGTGCTTCAGGCTAATGGGCCACGTTTTGCCGTAGATATAGGCAAAATATTCCAGCATTTTAATATGACAGAATTTTACCCCAAAACAGAGTCGAACTTGGTTTTAAACTATCAATGTTCAGCGCTTGAATATAACATGAAATTACGTTAACATTAGCATTCTTTCGGCTATTATGTTAGAGACCGAATCACCGATGGGCCCAGATTTCCCATAAATCGCTGTAGGTTCAAGTCCAGCTCATTCTGGCTTCTTCTCTGATCGCATGTGGGAAAGCCTAACAGCAACATGTGGATGGTCGTGGGTTTCCCCCTGAGTTTCCCATTAATATACATATATAGTGACGTCTCATGTTTCTGTCCCCATCAGTTCATATTGTATATTTTTCAATTTATTCTCTTCTGGAATTCCCACAATTCTGTTCCTATTATTCGGTGATATCAGTTCCATCATATTGTTCGTATTGTCCTTTGAAAGAGTTCCCATTACTTTATAATATAGTTCCCATTATTTTGTTATGGAGGTCCCAATATTCTGTGACAGCGTTCCTAATATACTGACATGGAGTTCACATTACCGCTCAATAGAGTTCCCCTAATTATGTTATTCTGTTATGGGGTTAACTTTGCTTTACGACAGAGTTCTCAATATTCTGTAATAGAGTTCTTTATGATCGAGTTCTGATTATCCTGTTGTCATTATTCTGTGATGCAGTTTTCATTATTCTGTGATGCAGCCACAATTATTCTGCCCTCGTTATTCTGTGATGAGATCGCAATAACACCTTGATTGAGCCTCCATTATCCTGAGACGGAGTTCCCATTATTCTGAGACTGAGTTCCCATTATTCTGAGACTGAGTTCCCATTATTCTGAGACTGAGTTCCCATTAGTCCAGTGAGCAGTTCTCTATTCTGCACTATGCTGTAACAGCATAGAATTGAAGAATGCGGAAATCTTCTGAGTTTTTTGCTTACGTTGGCAGTCCGAGTGTTCTACAGGCTACGACGGCAGAACGGCTGTCGAACGAATCGTCACAAACTGTTCCCCACTGGTTTGTTATTAAGACCTCCAGCCTTCCACTTGTAGAATTACCATTTGCCAATCTCCAGCGAACTACCTCTGCAAAACATTGATATGATAAAGTTTTCACATGTGTTATTTTACAGAAAAATGATGAGGCTATGAATATTTTTAATAACAGGTGTATAAAATAACAGGTGCATAAAATAACAGGTGTATAAAAATAACAGGTGTATAAAATAACGTCTGTGTAGATGTTACCTTTTATTGTACATTTACATGTACTTGATACATTTCTCTAAATATAGATGGAAGTTTCTATGTCACAAAGTTAAATGTATGATTTTCGCTTGATCCACATATCTCTTTGACACCCTTCTTTGACACACTTGTGTAACACAGCTCTTTGACACATCTCCTCGATGCAACTGCTTCACACACGTTATTCACATGCATAACGGGCTATATGATGCATGTTTTGACAAGCTTGTTACACTTCCTCGATACACTTTGGAAGCAACAGGCCGTACTGCAAGTGGCTGAAAACCGAATCATTTTCATCAGCCACAATATGCTCTCACACAGCTTTTGGAAATTCAGCTCGTCATACGTTTGGTGCCAGAAAGTCACACTAAGGTACTCGTACCTTGACCACATATGACGCGGACTCCGTCCTTGATTACATATCACACTGACTCGTACCTTGATTACAGATCACACCGACGTCTTCTCCGTGATCACAGTTATTCTGACCAATGCCTTTGGCAGCACACTGGAGGATGTTGACCTCTGACCCCAGACAGGAGAGGTCATCAAGGTGGATAGGACCAGAGCCGCGACCAAACCTTGAGGCCGGCACAGGTGTCCCACCGGGCCTGTGGAGGGACACATAACACGTACGAAAACATTAAGTGACAATGTTCTACAAAAAAACTGATCAAACAATTTCCTGTGCGATTATTCAACATTTATATATTTATTTCATTGATTGTAGTATAACTCTGTAGAAAATGTCAAGAACACGTTTTCAAGTATATGTCGGTTTATGTGTGAGGAAACCGGAGAGCCCAGACGGAGTTACCGTTCTTGGTCAGGTACATTTGTACCTCTGAACTTGTGACAAAACCCTGTGGAAACAGCTAGAGCTGAACTGAAAGCTGTGATCTCACAGACGTTAAAAAAACTAAAGAAAGAGTATTGCCCACTTTGCAGTGCCTCATGGAGTGAAATAGCCTTTATGACTTAAGATAGAGAAAAGACCTTGAGAACAGATAAATGACGTTAAGGGCCGGGAGAAACTCAGAAATTATCTGCGCTGTTTACAAAGAATACAAAGCTGCCTCTCTTGAGAAAACTGAGTTGAACATGACAAATCAAATGGATTCATTTATGTTTTGTAAATGTATTTTTGTTTGTAAGTGTCGTCACTTCACTTTGTTTTATTGTCGGGTAATATTGTGACCTTAAAGGCAAACTGCTCGATTCTTAATTTTAATAACCAGCTCTCACCAGACTTACGTGACGAAGCCGAGCATCCTGCAGTTGACGGTGGCCTCACAGCTAACAGACTTACGTGACGAAGCCGAGCATCCTGCAGATGACGATGGCCTCACAGCTAACAGACTTACGTGACGAAGCCGAGCATCCTGCAGATGACGATGGCCTCACAGCTAACAGACTTACGTGACGAAGCCGAGCATCCTGCATTTGACGGTGGCCTCACAGCTAACAGACTTACGTGGCAAAGTCAAGCATACTTGAGATGATGATAGCCTGACAACTAACAGGCTTATGTGACAATGCCGGGCATCCTGCAGAGACAGTAGCCTCACAACTAATAGACTTACGTTACACATCCAGGCATCCTACAGACGACGAGAGCCTCACAACTAACAGACTTACATGACAAAGCCGAGCATCCTACACATGGCTGTAGGCTCACAACTAAAATACTTACGTGATGAAGCCGAGCGTCCTACACATGACGGTAGCCTCTGGCTGACCAAATCCGTCATCACAGACGGTTCCCCAGGTGTGGTTCAGGTAGATCTGTACACGCCCTAGGGATGTGTCAGCGCCCCCAACCAGACGGATGGGTACCCGCGGGACTGCAAAGGAAAACAGAAAACAAGGCTCAGTACAGTCAGGCAAAGGTACATTGAGACTAGATGAATGATATCTAATAAAATGCAATTTACATCACGGCATTTTTGTTTACTTAATTCTGTTTAAGATATGGTGCTAGGGGGCGTATAATTTGCTAATATTCATGCATTTCCATAAACGGTTATATTAAGGCCCTAACTGCCGTAAATTATGTTACAGTTATGTATGGCCATTTTCCAATTTTCACACTGTCGTCTCTGCTCTGGTACTCTCTATGCTTTCACATGTCTAGTGTATGGATCTGGAGAGGCGCAGTGGTTTCCTCCAGTTTGTGTCTGGTTTTCTCCACCCAGAAACCTGACGTCCTCTGTCTGTTTTTCTCCACCCATGAGTCTGACGTTCTCTCTCTGGTTTCCTCCACCCATGAGTCTAACGTTCTCTCTCTGGTTTCATCCACCCATGAACCTGATGTTCTCTCTCTGGTTTCCTCCACCCATGAACCTGATGGTCTCTCTCTCTCTATGTTTTCCTCCACCCATAAACCTGACATTCTCTCTCTAGTTTCATCCACCCATGAACCTGACCATCTGGTTTCCTGAGACTATAAACCTGACCCTTTATCTAGTTTCCTCCACCGCATAAACATGTTGCTCTATCTGGTTTCTTCCATCCCATAAACCTGATGTTCTATCTGGTTTCCTTCACCCATTATACAGACGCACTGCCTAATTTCATCCACCCTTTACAGCCAGATATTTGTCCAGGTGTGCATGGGTGGGGAGGGGATTCTACAGACTCTGTCCAGTTTCCCTCCTGTGAAATCCTCCACAGTGCAGAATAAAAAACCAATGTTCGACGATTCCTTCTTACAAATTGCCTTCTGTGTCATTTGAGACAAATTTTTTGCAATATATGTGACGTGACATATCCTCTGGAACACATCGACAGACGAGAAACACCTTGTACACTGACCTCCCCCACATATGACTCCTGCGTCATGACTGTGGTGACACCTGGAAGACCACCAGGGCGAATGATTACACTGCTCCAGTGACCCCTCCTGTCCTGTACACCGCACATCCCCAAGGCGACGCGACCCGAGCCCGGCCCAAAGAAACTACCAGTCCTGGGCTGAGCACCGTCACTGCGAAACAAAGTGAGGTCACATTAAATATTGGCATGTCCCATCCCGAGGAAACGCCAATTCCTGGGCTGAGCACCGTCACTGGATAACAAACTGAGCTAACATTAAATGTGGACATCATCCCAGCCCGAGGAAACTCCGATTCCTGGGATGAGCACCGTCACTGGATAACAAACTGAGCTAACATTAAATGTGGGCATCATCCCAGTCCGAGGAAACTCCGATTCCTGGGATGAGCACCGTCACTGGATAACAAACTGAGCTAACATTAAATGTGCGCATCATCCCAGCCCGAGGAAACTCCAGTCCCTGGGATGAGCACCGTCAAAAGAAACTGAGGTCACACTGGTTATGCACCTCACCTGGTTCAAAGAAACTCCAATTTCTGGGCTGGAAACCGTCGATCGTCACTGTAATATCGACTGGGGTCACAATGAATATACAACTCACCCCTGTTCAAAGAAACTCCAACCTCTGGGCTAGGAACCGTCCGTCGTCACTGTAAAGTTGACTGAGGTCACATTAACTGGAAACGTTCAAATGTTTTAATCACATGATGGCCTTTAAATCATATACTACCTGCGTTGGTTGTGACACAATACCTGTGTTGGTTGTGACACAATACCTATGTTCGTTGTGACACTTACCTAGGCAGACCGAGCATACGACACACAACCGCAGCTGTGTTAGCATCCCAGTGGGCGTCACACACGGTACCCCATTCTCCACTGTCACCAAGTGATACCTCCACTCGCCCCTCATGAGAGCTCTGTCCTCCCACAAGCCGTACTGAGACATTGACACTTGCAGGACCACCTATAATTAAATATGCAGATCACCCGATGAAGCATTATTTTACTTTTTAAGTGATGGAAAGATCATCTCAATAATTTTTACACCTTCGTATAAAAAATTTGTTTTTCAAAGAGATAACAGTGCTAATAATGATGGATACAAATTAAAAGACGACCATCCCCTTGCCTTATGAGCTCGGGTATTTGAAACCAGATCACCAGTTCTCGTTGATTTAGCCCCTTAATCAATGAGCTCGCGTGTTTGAAACCAGATCACCAGTTCTCGTTGATTTAGCCCCTTAATCAATGAGCTCGCGTGTTTGAAACAAAGTTTTCCCTGTATTGGCTGCTTTGAAAATGAACTCGTCTTCCAATTCAGCTCTCGCTGTTTTAGCCCTTTGACCTACGATTTCGCGTATATCAATCCAACGCTCACTTTTCATGCCTCTTACACAATGAGCTCGCGTTCCTAAAACCAGCTCCCGCTGCTTCATGCCCGTTACACAATGAGCTCGCGTTTCTAAAACGAGCTCCCGCTGCTTCATGCCCCTTACACATTGAGCTCGCGTTTCTAAACCCAGCTCCCGCTGCTTGACACTCCTTACACCATGAACTCGTGTTTCTAAAATCACCTCCCGCTGCTTTACACCCCTTACACAATGAACTCGCCTTTCTGAAATAAGTTCTCGCTGTTTTAGGCCCTTGAACAATGAGCTGGCATTTTTGAAGTCAGCTCATGTTGTTTCGGCAGCGACTCAAATCCTAAAGGTTGTACTGGCAAACGGCACTCCGGTTTCATCCAACCATAAAATTGAACACTTCCAAAGACGTGAAAAATCCTCGAGTGCAGCGATAAGTACAAGTAAAATAAATAAATGAAATACTTTATCTCGTTTTAGTGTGAGTGCTTAGGGTTTCATCGTCGTACTTAACAATTTTCAGTCATATGGCGACGATATGTCATGGAGAAAGTGGGTTTTTTGTAACAATGTTATCATTATTCAGAAAGTGTCTTTCTTAATAACGATTAAGACAAATATATTGAGAAAATGACTGAACAACCGATTTACGTCTAACATTCATGCTAGTTAATAGCACCGGTATGAAAATAAAATCTTAGACGTGCACTTTCAAGCTGATCTGTTCACACGGCTGATCAGGCCAATTTATTAGACGGATTTTTCGGCGCAATTCTCACAGGTCTTTTCCACTTGAGTATTAAATCGTCTGTACTTGACGCCTGTAAATGTCTTTATGCATCATTTCAGATTCATATTCCTATTATTAACGCCCCTCCCCTATCTACATGGACACATCCTCCGCGTGTCCACAGCTTGACCTCCCCCTACCACCCTCACCCCCCTCCCTCCTGCACAGGAGCACAGGACGTGGACACATCTTCCTCGTGTCAACAGTTTGACCACCGTCACCCCCCTACCGGCACACGACATGGGAACATCCTCCGCGTGTCCACAGTTTGACCTTCCCCAGCCCCCACCAGCACACGACATGGAAACATCCTCCGCGTGCCCGCAGTTTGACCACCCTCCCCCCCCCCCCACCCCCCGACCAGCCACGACATGGACACATTCTCTGCGTGTCCACAGTTTGACCACCCTCATTTCCCACCTGCGCACGCCCCCACCTTTACCTGCGCACGACGTGGACACAGTTTGACCGCCCCCATCATTACCTGCGCACGACATGGACACATCCTCCGCGTGACCACAGTTTGACCACCCCATCCTCACCTGCGCACGACATGGACACATCCTCCGCGTGACCACAGTTTGACCGCCCCCATCCTTACCTGCGCACGACATGGACACATCCTCCGCGTGACCACAGTTTGACCGCCCCCAACCTTACCTGCGCACGACATGGACACATCCTCCGCGTGACCACAGTTTGACCGCCCCCAACCCCGGCTGCCGCACAAGGCTAGGCTGGATTCTGAGCCTTGACACACCACATCGTCCAGGAGAATTGGCCCAGTTCCTGCCCCAAAATGAGCCTGTCGTAACACAGTCATGTTAAACCTGGACAAAAATAAAACAGACTGGGTAATCCGCATTGTATATTTGGATGATAACGGAACCGTTGTTAGTGCATTGTAGTCTTATCGTTATTATTTTGATGTTAAGGCCTCCGTGGTTAGCGCGCTAGCGCCGCGTAATGACTCAGGACCGTCTCACCAATGCGGTCGCTGTGAGTTCAAGTACAGCTCACGCTGGCTTTCTCTCCGGCCGTACGCGAGAAGGTCTACCAGCCACCTGCGGATCGTCGTGGGTTATGTTTGGATATTGCAATTCAAATGACACCCAGCAACCTGCGGATCGTCGTGGGTTTCCCCGGGCTGTGCCCGGTTTCCACCCACCATAATGCTGGCCACCGTCGTATACGTGAAAAATATTCTTGAGCACGGCGTAAAACACCAATCAAATAAATAAATAAATTATTTTGATCTTAGGTTTGGAAATAATGTATGAGTATTAAAATGTAGATGAACACGAGGAGTTTAAATGTGGATGAATATGAGGATGTAAATGTGGATGAATGATGTATGTGGATTAATATGATGAGGTCAATGTGGATGAATGAGGAAATATATGTGGATTGAATATGAAGAGTTAAATGTGGATGAATATGATGAGGTAAATATGGATGTATATGAGGAGGTAAATGTGGATGAATGAGGAAGTATATGTGGATGAATATGATGAGGTAAATGTGGATGAATGAGGAAGTATATGTGGATGAATATGAGGAGTTAAATGTGGATGAATATGAGGAGTTAAATATGGATGGATATGAGGAGGTCAATGTGGATGAATGAGGAAGTATATGTGGATTGAATATGAGGAGTTAAATATGGATGAATACGAGGAGGTAAATGTGGATGAATATGAGCTTACGTTAGGTATCCAAGCATCCGGCAGACAACTTTGGCAGCATTTAGATCGAAGCCGTCGTCACAGACTGTACCCCACTGGTTGTTGTGAAACACCTCAAGTCTCCCTGTGTGTGGGTCCGGACCTCCCACCAGTCGGACTGAGACATTCGTTAACACGGTGCCCGCTACAACGACACACAAAACAAGTTTATGGTCTTCTACTCCTAAATATTTGCATTTTTATAATTAGGGGCTAGTCCTGTACGTTTTGCTGTGTATCAACAAGTATACCGTGAAAAGTGAACTGATTTATTTGATTGGTGTTTTACGCCGTGCTCAAGAATATTTCACATATACGACGACGGCCAGCATTGTGGTGAGTGGAAACCGGCCAGTGACCGGGGGAAACCACGACCAACTGTAGGCTGCTGACAGACCTCCCCACGTACGGCTGGAGTGGAAGCCAGCATGAGCTGGACTTGAACTCACAGTGACCGCATTGGTGACAGGTTTACAAGGAGTTTAACAACATAAGAACCTTACATCCGAGCTTTTTACTTCAAATCAAGAAGAAATCAAATTCAAATCAAGGGGTGACCTCGATGGCTCACGTCATTGAATGGCTGGTTCACTGGGATCATCAGGCCCTTGAACAATGAAGTCGTCTACTCGAATCTAGCTGTCGCTGTATTGACACTCGCTATAAGTCAAGAGGCTTGTCAACGGTTTCCTCCCGGCACTCCGGTTTCCTTCCCCAATAAACCTGACCCCGTCATTCAAGTGAAACATTCTTGAGCACGGCTTCAAGCTCCAATCAATCAAACAACTTTAAAAGAGAATTAATCATTCCTGTGTATGAAAATAATCCTTGATAACGGTCGTGTTATTCTACCACTGTATCAACAAGCTACCCAGAGGGTTCTGGGAGTTTTACACAGTCAGTGTCTTTCTTTATTCAACATAATATCAGATGCCAAACAGCCAAGCAACCTAGGAGTAAAGTTGCACAGGGAGAATAAATCCCAGTGAATATTTTCTATTCATTTAAAATATTGGTTTACCCATGCGTCGATGCTGTGTTTCCAGAAAGTGCTATTTTAGGCGGGTATCGATTTATTTATTTATTTTTATTTATTTATTTATTTGGTTGGTGTTTTACGCTGTACTCAAGAATATTTCACTTATACGACGGTGGCCAGCAGTATGGGATAGGATACCGGCCAGAACCCAGATGACAGTGACAATGGAACTAAACAGCCCCATGTAATTCCCATATTTGTTTTGTCAACATGGAAGTGACCTGTAATCCGTTACCTGGATGACAAATGACACCTGCGTCCTCAGAGTGGTCACAATTGGTTATATTCCACCGTCCGTCGATGTTACACAGGGTCAGGCTGCTCTCGCTGCCTTCACATTCCACGTCATCCAAGAGGATCGGCCCCTGTCCCATCCCAAACCCGTGCTTAGATACAGCCACCGCTCCGTCACTGAGAACAAAGTACGCTGCTGCAATCACTGCTTACACTATGCCAATCACTGCTTATACTACGACAATCAGTAATTACACCACGGCAAACACTGCTTAGGTTACGGCAAACACTGCTTACACTACGCCAATCACTGCTTATACTACGGCAAACACTGCTTACACTGTGCCAATCAATCAATACTTACACAACGACATTCATTGTTTACACTACGGCAATGAATGCTTACAATAGGGCAATGAATCATCACAATATGGCAATCACTGCTTAAACTACTTCAATCAATGGTTACATGACGGCAATCACTGCTTACACTGCGGCAATCAATGACTACTCTACGAAAATAAGTGCTTACACTACGACAGTTGCCCTATATGGTAGCGCAATCACAGCTTACAGTACGACAGGCAATGCTTACAGTACGGCAATCGAAGGACCTTGGTCCCCGAGGTGGTTAGTGTCCTAGCATAATGACACTTGAGTCTCTCACCAATGCGAATGGGAGGCCCAGCTCATGATGGCTTCCCCTCCGGGGGTACGTGGGAAGGTCGTTCACCAACCTGCGGATAGTCTTGAATTTCCCCGGGTTTCCTCCCACCATATTGCTGGTCGCCTTCGTATAAGTGAAAAATTTTTGAGTACGGAGTAAAACACCAATGAAATGAACGAATAAAACACTGCGGAAATCATTGCTTACACTACGACAATTAATGCTTATACTACGGCACTCATTGTTTATACACTGCTTAGGCTAGGGCAATCATTGTAACATGTACCAAAGCTTATAAATGAGTTTGCACTAAATCACAGATGATTATAGCACAAAGTAATTCATAATTTATATATCTGTTTAAATTGTGACGGGAAATCTGATCGGGTGACCACAAATCTGACAAAGTGACTATAAATCTAACTTAGTGACTACAAATCTGACCTACTGACTACAAATCTGACCTACTGACTACAAATCTGACATAGTGACTACAAATCTGATCTACTGACTACAATTCTGACCTAGTAACTACAAATCTAAAATAGTGACTACAAATCTGACCTCATGATTGCAATTTTGACTTGGTGACTATAAATCCAACCATGTGACAACAAAATTGCCCTGATGACTACAAATATGACCCAGTGGCGACAAATCTGATTAAGTGACAATAAATCAGATTTAGTGACTACAAATCTGATTTACTGATTACAACTATACATTGATGACTACAAATCTGACCAGGCGACTACAAACCCGACTTACTTACTATAATTGGAGACCAGAAAATCTGACTAGAAATCTGATTTAGTGCCTGAGAAAATGACCACAATCTGACCCGATGGCTACAAATCTGACCTGGAATAGTTTAGCATCTGGCAGACAACGGCTGCGTCCCTGGCGTCCCACGAGTCGTCACAGACTGTCCCCC
This sequence comes from Liolophura sinensis, assembly GCF_032854445.1. Lineage (NCBI taxonomy): Eukaryota > Metazoa > Mollusca > Polyplacophora > Chitonida > Chitonidae > Liolophura > Liolophura sinensis. Next base: position 29,000,273 of record NC_088307.1, on the reverse strand, counting down.
AGGTTCCCTGGTGAGACACCTCCACACGACCCTCGTACGCGGTCGAACCTCCAACCAGGCGAATAGGTAGATCTTGGGAAGTAGCTGTAATAAACATCATTGATTGACTGATTTATTGATTTATCATGAGGTCAGGTTTATGGGCGTATGAAGCTGAAATGTCCGGAGTAAACCGTCGACCTTCAGCAGATGCCGTATAACCGAACGCTGGATTCGATCACATGGTCTCACTGGTCAGAGATGATAGTTGATTAGAATAGTCCAATCTGAACTAGCGTGAGAACCTGTAACGAAGGCCTGCATGAGAACACGATGGTGTGACAGATTCTGCGTAGGCCTACATGAGAACACGATGGTGTGACATATTCTCCGTAGGCCTACATGAGAACACGATGGTGTGACAGATTCTGCTTAGGCCTACATGAGAACACGATGGTGTGAACCGTTCTCTGTAGGCCTACATGAGAACACGATGGTGTCACAGATTCTGCGTAGGCCTACATGAGAACACGATGGTGTGACAGATTCTGCGTAGGCCTACATGAGAACACGATGGTGTGACAGATTCTGGTTAGGCCTACATGAGAACACGATGGTGTGACATATTCTCCGTAGGCCTACATGAGAACACGCTGGTGTGACATATTCTCCGTAGGCCTACATGAGAACGCGATGGTGTGACATATTCTCCGTAGGCCTACATGAGAACACGATGGTGTGACATATTCTCCGTAGGCCTACATGAGAACACGATGGTGTGACAGATTCTGCTTAGGCCTACATGAGAACACGATGGTGTGAACCATTCTCTGTAGGCCTACATGAGAACACGATGGTGTGACATATTCTCCGTAGGCCTACATGAGAACACGATGGTGTGACAGATTCTGCGTTGACCTACATGAGAACACGATGGTGCGAACCATTCTCTGTAGGCCTACATGAGAACACGATGGTGTGACATATTCTCCGTAGGCCTACATGAGAACACGATGGTGTGACAGATTCTGCTTAGGCCTACATGAGAACACGATGGTGTGAACCATTCTCTGTAGGCCTACATGAGAACACGATGGTGTGACATATTCTCCGTAGGCCTACATGAGAACACGATGGTGTGACAGATTCTGCTTAGGCCTACATGAGAACACGATGGTGTGAACCATTCTCTGTAGGCCTACATGAGAACACGATGGTGTGACAGATTCTGCGTTGACCTACATGAGAACACGATGGTGCGAACCATTCTCTGTAGGCCTACATGAGAACACGATGGTGTGACATATTCTCCGTAGGCCTACATGAGAACACGATGGTGTGACAGATTCTGCTTAGGCCTACATGAGAACACGATGGTGTGAACCATTCTCTGTAGGCCTACATGAGAACAGGCTGGTGTGACAGAAACTCCGCAATCTACATGAAAACACAATGGTGTGAACGATTCTGCGTTGACCTACATGAGAACACGCTGGTGTGACAGGTTCACCGTAGGCCTACATTTGATTGGTGTTCTACACTGGATTTGAACATATACTGGAATATTTCACTTATTCGACGGCGGTCAGCATTACGGGAGGAGACCGGACTGCCAGACCTTCCCACATACGGCTGAAGAGGAAACTGACAAGAGCTGGACTTGAACCCACAACGACCGAATTCATGAGAGGCTCCTGGGTCATTGCGCTTCGCTAACCACCTCAACCAAGGAAACACTCATAATTAGTACACATGCAAATGTACTGGGCAGTGCCTGTTTTACAGTCATTTCAAGGACTTGATTGGTTCATGGGATGGTTTTTAGTTTTTTTATATATAACAAGAAACCTGTGCAAATTCACAATAGCTGTGCCAGTTTTCTAAATTTCCATGTTGTCTTAATCTCAGCCAATTCAAAGGCCATTTCTCAAAATTTACCCTAACACCGACCAGCCATTAAAGACATGTCGAGTTGGGTATCGCAGCCGAAAGGTCTAAGCTAAACTTTCTTAATCCCACATTTCAGGCTGCGAGGTTAATATCTGAATCTTTAAATCGATGCTGTAGGTGGCAACATTCCCATTCATTTTAAAACCTGAAGACTTAGCTTTTACAAATTTCATTTCACAGTTTCACAACTATATTTCATCAATCCATTTATCCATGGAATGCATAGAAGTCGCACATTTCACACGACATGAACAATGTCGCTTCGGATTGACGGAAGATAAGCCCGACAGGGTCGATCCCATGGCTATTTGTCTTTATTCCTGCCAGGAATTTCAGATGGTTTGGGCGATTTAATGGGAGTATGCCGTTGTTATTGAGGGGTAGGTAGTTTTTACCCAGGAATAGGTTACATGCTGAAGGTATGGCACTGTGGGTATAGGTAGACTATAAAACACAGTCATATGACTAGCTGAGAATCTTGATGGCCCACGTCTTCGTGCCCACGAGCCGTTACAGCATAGATATAACTCATCTGGGGTACAAGAATTAAGGACGTCTTGTGAGTCAGAACAGGTGACTGTCCCAAGGTCCTTGTGTCCACAGTCCATGACTGGCTAACTCACCTTGGTTACAGGAAATAAGGACGTCTTGTGAGTGAGAACAGGAGGATGTCCCCAGGTCCCTGTGTCTACAGTCCGAGAGAGACTAACTCACCTGGGGTGCAGGAAATAAGGACATCTTGTGAGTGAGAACAGGTGACTGTCCCAAGGTCCTTGTGTCCACAGTCCATGACAGGCTAACTCACCTGGGGTACAGGAAATAAGGACGTCTTGTGAGTGAGAACAAGAGGATGTCCCCAGGTCCCGGTTTCTACTGTCCGTGAGAGACTAACTCACCTGGGGTACAGCAAATAAGGACATCTTGTGAGTGAGAACAGGAGGATGTCCTCAGGTCCTTGTGTCCACAGTCCATGACAGACTAACTCACCTGGGGTACAGGAAATAAGGACGTCTTGTGAGTGAGAACAGTAGGATGTCCCCAGGCCCTTGTGTCCACAGTCCATGACAGACTAACTCACCTGGGGTACAGGAAATAAGGACATCTTGTGAGTCAGAACAGGAGGATGTTCCCAGGTCCTTGTGTCCACAGTCCATGACAGACTAACTCACCTGGGGTACAGGAAATAAGGACGTCTTGTGAGTGAGAACAGGAGGATGTCCCCAGGTCCTTGTATCCACAGACCATGACAGACTAACTCACCTGGGGTACAGGAAATAAGGACGTCTTGTGAGTCAGAACAGGTGACTGTCCCAAGGTCCTTGTGTCCACAGTCCATGACTGGCTAACTCACCTTGGTTACAGGAAATAAGGACGTCTTGTGAGTGAGAACAGGAGGATGTCCCCAGGTCCCTGTGTCTACAGTCCGAGAGAGACTAACTCACCTGGGGTGCAGGAAATAAGGACATCTTGTGAGTGAGAACAGGTGACTGTCCCCAGGTCCTTGTGTCCACAGTCCATGACAGGCTAACTCACCTGGGGTACAGGAAATAAGGACGTCTTGTGAGTGAGAACAAGAGGATGTCCCCAGGTCCCGGTTTCTACTGTCCGTGAGAGACTAACTCACCTGGGGTACAGCAAATAAGGACATCTTGTGAGTGAGAACAGGAGGATGTCCTCAGGTCCTTGTGTCCACAGTCCATGACAGACTAACTCACCTGGGGTACAGGAAATAAGGACGTCTTGTGAGTGAGAACAGGAGGATGTCCCCAGGCCCTTGTGTCCACAGTCCATGACAGACTAACTCACCTGGGGTACAGGAAATAAGGACATCTTGTGAGTGAGAACAGGAGGATGTTCCCAGGTCCTTGTGTCCACAGTCCATGACAGACTAACTCACCTGGGGTACAGGAAATAAGGACGTCTTGTGAGTGAGAACAGGAGGATGTCCTCAGGTCCTTGTATCCACAGACCATGACAGACTAACTCACCTGGGGTACAGGAAATAAGGACATCTTGTGAGTGAGAACAGGAGGATGTCCCCAGGTCCCTGTGTCCACAGTCCATGACAGACTAACTCACCTGGGGTATAGTAAGTAAGGACGTCTTGTGAGTGAGAACAGGAGGATGTCCCCAGGTCCATGTGTCCACAGTCCATGACAGACTAACTCACCTGGGGTACAGGAAATAAGGACGTCTTGTGAGTGAGAACAGGAGGATGTCCTCAGGTCCTTGTATCCACAGACCATGACAGACTAACTCACCTGGGGTACAGGAAATAAGGACATCTTGTGAGTGAGAACAGGAGGATGTCCCCAGGTCCCTGTGTCCACAGTCCATGACAGACTAACTCACCTGGGGTACAGTAAGTAAGGACGTCTTGTGAGTGAGAACAGGAGGATGTCCCCAGGTCCATGTGTCCACAGTCCATGACAGACTAACTCACCTGGGGTACAGTAAATAAGGACGTCTTTTGAGTGAGAACAGGAGGATGTCCCCAGGTCCTTGTGTCCACAGTCCATGACAGACTAACTCACCTGCGGTACAGGAAATAAGGACGTCTTGTGAGTGAGAACAGGAGGATGTCCCCAGGTCCTTGTATCCACAGACCATGGCAGACTAACTCACCTGGGGTACAGGAAATAAGGACGTCTTGTGAGTGAGAACAGGTGACTGTCCCCAGGCCCTTGTATCCACAGTCCATGACAGACTAACTCACCTTTGGTACAGGGAATAAGGACATTTTGTGAGTGAGAACAGGAGGATGTCCCCAGGTCCATGTGTCCACAGTCCATGACAGACTAACTCACCTGAGGTACAGGAAATAAGGACGTCTTGTGAGTGAGAACAGGAGGATGTCCCCAGGTCCCGGTGTGCACAGTCCATGAGAGACTTCTCAGAGCCTGAACACCTCACATCTGATAGCCATATTGGTCCGTTTGTTTTCCCCATATTTCTCCGCAGGAATTGTCCTCCGCTGTAAAATCAAACAGATTTGAAGGTATAGAATTTCTTCAGGTATATGCATATTCAGACAGCATGTAAGTTACTACTTTTGTGAGCCTTTACGAGAAAAGCTGGAATAAAACACTAAGTGGAGCAAATTGACACGTGAGTGAATGTCATCAGTTACGTGCCACCATTTGTAAATTATCACATTCCTTGTGTGGCGGCCAGGAAATCGAGGATGGCCGACAACTGAAATGCAGGTTTGACGAAATTAAATCTTCACCGAAATACCCAAACCAGGAATCATTCTAAATGGGCTACCTAGTGAAAATTTGGGCCATATGCTCACGCTTTACAGGGTGTTCAACATTAACTGACATATAATAATTACACCTCCACAAAAGTTGTTAGTTTTAAGTGTTTTTGTACCGGGATGCGATACTCATGAAGTTTGTGGGTGGCACTAATCTTTTGTGTATGTGTACCGGGATGCGATACTCATGAAGTTTGCGGCTGGCATTAATCTTTGTGTATGTGTACCGGGATGCGATACTCATGAAGTTTGCGGGTGGCACTAATCTTTGTGTATTTGTACCGGGATGCGATACTCATGAAGTTTGCGGCTGGCACTAATCTTTGTGTATGTGTACCGGGATGCGATACTCATGAAGTTTGTGGGTGGCACTAATCTTTGTGTATGTGTACCGGGATGCGATACTCATGAAGTTTGTGGGTGGCACTAATCTTTGTGTATGTGTAACGGGATGTGATACTCATGAAGTTTGCGGGTGGCACTAATCTTTGTGTATGTGTACCGGGATGCGATACTCATGAAGTTTGCGGTGGCACTAATCTTTGTAGACATACCTCCAACCCATCATCCTGCAGGCTACGTGAGCTGCGTTTGTCGTGAACCCTCTGTCGCACACCGTACCCCAGTAGTCGGCAACTTTGACCTCCAAACGACCTTCATACTCACTAACCCCACCCTCCAGCCTAATATCCTCCAAAGACAAGGTTGCGTTTTCTAAAAAAATCAAAACGGCGAAAACTGATCAAAGGGCATAATTTTATCCTCAAAGTTTTACGGTTATTTAAAGTTACAGAGTCCACTGCCTTAGGCTTCGATCCTGACTCTAATCAACAACTGTACCTACTCCACCATAACACCTGTTTTTTCTGTTAGCACAGGTTGATGTTCTCCTCACTGAGTGACGGCTAACACCTGTATCTTGACTCACCTTAACTCTCTACCCTGTTACACAGATTACACCGGCATCTTTTCTGTAACCACAGTCGGATTTTCCGCTCACTGAGTGACAAGTGACACCTGTAACTTGACCCACCTTAACTCCCTTTCACCTTTTAAGCAGATGACACTAGCATATTGTGTTACCACAGTCGGATGTTCTCCTCATTGAGTGACGGCTAACACCTGTATTTTGACCCACCTTTACTCTCTACCCTGTTACACAGATTACACCGGCATCTTCTCTGTAACCACAGTCGGATTTCCCGCTCACTGAGTTACAGGTGACACCTGTAACTTGACCCATTTTAACTCCCTCTCACCTTTTAAGCAGATGACACCAGCATCTTCTATGTGACCATAGTCGGATGTTCCCCTCACTGAGAGACAGGCGACACCTGTAACTTGACCCACCTTAACTCCCTCTCACATGTTAAGCAGGTGACACCAGTATCTTCTCTGTAACCAGACTCGAATGTTCTTAACACCTCTTTTTTCTGTAAGCACAGGTTGATGTTCCCGTCACTGAGTGACGGCTAACCCCTGTATCTTGACTCACCTTAACTCCCTCTCACCTGTTAAGCAGATGACACCAGCATCTTCTCTGGAACCAAAGTCGAATGTTTCCCTCACTTAGTGGCAGTTGACACCTGTATCTTGACCCACCTTTACTCTCTACCCTGTTACACAGATAACACCGGCATCTTCTATGTGCCCAAGTTGGATGTTCCCCTCACTGAATGGCATGTGACACCGGCGTCTTGACCCACCTTAACTCCCTCTCATCTGTTAAGCAGATGACACCAGCATCTTCTCTGTAAACACAGTCAGATGTCCCTCTCCGCCCCCCCCCCCCCCCCCTCCATCAATTGAATGACATCTAACACCTGTATCTTGACCCACGTTAACTCTCTCTCACCTGTTAAGCAGATGACACCAGCATCTTCCATATGATCACAGTCGGATGTTAACCTCACTGAGTGACAGAGATTCAGACTTGACTCAGTTCCGACACACATTGTGTCGTCATACACTATAGGTCCGGTACCCTGGCCAAAAAACGCCCCAGGGACAGCGACAGCTGGGGTTCTGACATCAAATAAAAAACCACATAAAATAAACAATTCGATTCTTCAAGAGGCGTGGAATTTGCCACTATTTAAGCACTAAAGTGAAAGCCTGAGATAAACTGAAATGAAGCCGTATTTGCCATTTATCATACTTTCGTCGCCGCTCTGGTTTTACTGTCTATGCTTTACGCCTTTTATTAATTCCTTAATCTTCTGATATTAAGCTAACTACTTTTATCGGAATGAAAGTTTTCCACAATGTGTTGTTCATCTGATAATACAATCATGGAATGACAGTCGATATAATTTGTTAGATTTGCTTAGTATTTGACTAGCTTCTCAACAGTTACTTATTAGAGCAGTTAGGCTTAATGGTGGAAAGAATAGGGGTACCTGCAGTAAACCAGCGCTCCTTGCCCAACAGAAACTCGTAGAATGGCCAGCGACAGCTGGATTCGAACCACTGACCATACTTGTCAACACGAATATTAAGATGACTGTAAACTCCTTAAGCCGAGCTGAGCATAGCCGATGCTCGCATGTTTCATGTACCAGGAATCACGTCACAAGTATAAGCTACTGAGGACTGGATTCGAACCAGCGACCTTACTTAACAGGGGCCAGATGAACATTAAGACGGCTCTTACCGCCGTCAGCCGCGGTGAGTGAAGACGACGCCCACTTCTTCCACGTCACGGCTAAGTCAGAGTGAACTGGTTTCGAACCAGTGACCTTAATGGTCAAGGAACAGACGGACATGAAGACCTCCTCTTACCTCCTAAAACCGAGCTGACTACAAACTACGCCCGCCTCTCTCACGTCCCAGGCGTCATCACAGACGGTCCCCCAGGTGGCGGTCCGGTTCACATATACCTCCACCCTGCCCGAGGCTGTCGTGTTTCCGCCCACCAGTCGGACTGAAGAGGCCACTGCGTGTTCAAAAGTACAGCAACAAGCCATTTTTAATTCATGTTTTTTATCATATTTCATGTGATTGATTGTTCGTTTTTGTTCTTTAATTTGCACGGTATTTTAACACCTTACTCGAGAATTTTTCCCCTGCATGAATAATAGTATAAACCTTCGGTAACTTGCAAATCTTTCTGGCTTAATACGCTTAAGCAGCGAGGGCTGGATTTGAACACGCGGCCTCATAGGTCATGGTCGGACAGACCTATCAAGCCGGCGCATAAAGCGTCGTATTCTATTAGTCGTCTTATTACAGACATGTGTGTACTCAACAATTTTGTTTAGAAAATTTCAAGTGCCATGTGCGGCAGGAACTTGACTGAATTCAGTAAAAGTGAAATTCAAAAGCAATTCTCGGAGAACCATCATAATTTTATTTTGAGAATAAGGTCAAACTGAATTCTGATTATTTCATCGTGTTTTCGTGTGAAGAAAAAAACAAGATCAAGTAAGGTCGCTCACTTGACTGACAGCTGACACCAGCATCTTCACTGTGATGACAGTTATTTTCACCGAGTGGTCTGTGACTACAATCTTCTATGGCGACTTCTTGCCCGGTGCAATAAACATCATCCAACCAGATGTTTCCCGTGCCCGATCTGAATGTCCCCCCTCTGAAGTACTGGACATTATTACTGAAACACAAGACATTCCAACAAAAAGGCATAAGCCTTACTCTACTATGGTCAACGTTTATCTGTAAAACACACGAATTCTTCAGGATGCCCAGCGACTAGGCTCGTACCGTGCACGATCGGTGGTTTGGCCTAGACACTGCGCCACTGTAAGTAAAAAGGGCGAGAGTAGTGTATTGAATAAATAAATACATAGATAAATATATAAATACATCGTACCTAACAATTTTCAAAAATAACTAAATGCAATAGATTCTAATTTAGGGATTGAGTGATTTGCCTAATAAACCTGATGAAATTTGCAATCAAGTTTATATGCTGGCTTTGAATCACTGAGGTCGCAACATGTAATTAAACGTCGGGGTTAACCTCCGCATAAACAAGTTAGACCACACCTTGGAGTTAGGCCTCACCTTGGACTTAATTCAAAGCATTCATGAAAAGCAACTTTATAAACCGCCTTGTACACACCTCGCCATTGTGGACATGACATTTTCATGATAGACGAACTAACTTTAAGGAGTCGCTGAGGATATGAAATGTTGCGCAATCGGACTCAGTCAAATTTTCGGAAATTGCATATGATTTAATATTCCGTAACATCCCAGTGTCAAAAAACAGTGGTAAGCTGGTAAGAGACCATTTTAAACAAAACAATCGATGTATCCCACGAAAAGTGTTAAGGGCTTGTGAAATAACTTATTTTCAGTTTTCACTTAAACGCTATTCCTTAAAACATGGTTTCACATTAAGAAACATTACTCAAAACAAGAGAATAAGAAAAACATTTACCCAGACAAAGACCATTTCAGAATATACATGAAGGCCTGTTTACCCACAGGGAGACTCTTTTCCCACTGCAACAATCTCTCGCTTACACACAAGATCAATTTCTCGGAACCCGTTTTGCTCATTATGAGACCAAAAAATTACTTCGAGTGAGTGCTCGGGGTTAAACGTCGTAGTTACATGACTACGAAGGAGTCCTCAGAGTGCATGTAATGTGCCTTCTCGTTGCAGGACGGATTTCCATGGCTCTTTTGTCTTGTGTTTCTTCACTCATACAACTTTACCGAGGGCGTGTAAGCCGCCCACGCGAGGCATTATAATGATACGTTTCAACCTGTCGTTGCACTACCCCCTTAATGCTAAGCGCCCAGCGAGGAAAATACAACTTTCATTTTTAAGGTCTTAAGGGTGACGCGATCCATGATTGACCCTCGGACTGCCGCCCCCGAAGCGGACGCTCTACCAACTGAGCTATCGGACCTGGCCTAATTACCTCGAAAATGTCATGTTATAACCGTGTAATCCTCAATGTCTACAGCCATAGTAAACACCTTAGACACTTATGTGTGCATGCAGAACTGCTATATAAGGTATATACGAACCGCTACATTATCTACAGATTTCTGTGCATGTGTGCATGACAACTCGCCAGATCTGTGAAGGTCTATGCGCCTAAACAGGTCTGGCGTTTTTCTAGCATTATCTGCCTCTTTTACACAAAAGTATAATTTTAGGTGTTTACAATTTGTTTTCGGTCTTTCTTTCTTTCATTATTTATTTATTTATGAAAGTAAATGAATGATTTACCCTACCCGGAATATCCCAGGCTTCGACAGATAACTTTAGCGTCGTTCAGTATCCACCCGTCGTCGCAGATCGTGCCCCAGGTATTCCTGTAGAAAATCTCCACTCGACCTTCGTGCGGCCCGTGTCCGTCACGCAGGCGCACTGGCAACGCGCAGTCTGCAACCAAACGAAAATCGTATGGAATGCAATCCTCAAGTTGGACATTCCTATACCACTCGTCAAGGAAGGACGGCTGATCCAAGACGATAATGTTGAGACCCATTCATTCATTCCAAGTTAACCTAAAGTACTAGCTTCAAAGTGAATAAGCCGTCTGCATTTAAGGAGCTTCGGAAGTTCACGCAGGTTTATGAGTGTTATGCCGAACTACCGTAAAATCACAATATTACTTACATTAATTTGCCAATACCCCGGGAGTCCTGAAATGCCGATTCCGTTTTGAATTAAGAAATAATGTATATATAGTAAATAAAGCCTGTAACATGTAAGATAGAAACATTCATGGTTTTCAGTATCACAAGGAATAATAACATTCTAGTCGTGACATCCAGTTCAAAATGGGGCTGTTGCCTTATGATTTATTTATTTATTTATTTATTTATTTATTTATTTATTTATTTATTTATTTATTTATTTATTTATTTATGATTGGTGTTTTACGCAGTACTCAAGAGTATTTCACTTATGCGACCGCGGTCAGCATTATGGTGGAACAAAACCGGGCAGAGCCCTGGGGGAACCCGCGACAATGCACAGGCTGCTGGAAGACCTTCCTACTTGGAAGATCTTGGAAGATCTATACAAAGTCTGAGAAATGAACCACTTTAAAGAAACTTTCGGTGTCTATGCCAGAAATTTCGAGCTAATGAAATGTGTATCGATAGTTAAATGTCTGTGTATAAGGTGGAAGATTAGATTTTATCTGTACATGGCGGCGATAAAAGGGCTTTTGGCGAATGCACCGAAAATTCACCTGCCACAAATCCCTTCAAAATTCATTTTAATGCGATGCCCAACATTATTATCAAAGTTAGATATACAAACAAATGTGAGACCAATCCAAAAAGCTGTACAGCTGTAACAATGTCATGAGTAAGCGTGAAGCCAAACAGAGGAACGGTTGGCATACACCATACACGGGCAGTTAACTATCCCATCCAAGGTCACCTTCTACGGTATGACACCCACGGCATAAATCTGAGACCAAACCAGAAAGTTTTAACAACGATATTATGGAAAACAAAAGAGAAGCAGTGATCGTTTTTCCCCAAAAAAAAGAAGCTAAATATACGGGGAAGGAGGGTGGGTTGGCCGGTGCTGGGACATTACAAAAAACATAACTAAATGGATCTTACCTGTATATATTCCATATATGCTCAACAGAGCAAACGCAGTAAGAAAACTGTTCATGTTAACAGAAATCAGTTCTCCAAGACGCATTAAAAGTTCTTGATTTAGAAGTACGCTTTTTTTACCAAAACCATAACAGAAGGAAATGTTGCACAAACTTTTGTGCAATAACCTGTGCTCCTCTCCGCATTAAATTTTGATTCAAATCTATAACCAATCTATGCCTGACAGAGATCAACTCGGATCTCTATAGAGTGGAGCTTTCACCTCACTGCTTAGATGAGATTGTGTCGTTCAATTAACGGACTATTTTATTTTGTCAGAAATTCATTTAAATTTTTTTCCAAGAGGCTTCAAATACCTGCATGCATCGAGGTATATAATCTGTAAGCGAAAATGATCTTTGGAGGATTTACTATTTCAAGGATTGCATGGATGCAGGTGTGAAATTACTCCTTTCGAGGGAAAACTGGGCACTGCTTTCCCTCTTCTTTGAAGATATCCATACGCCATGAGTGCAGAGATTATTTTGCGTTGGACGGAGCGCCCTCTACCAACACGCAAAGCGATAACGATGAGAGTGACAGGCGGATCTTGACGCTGTGTTTCTTACAGTGGTCATGTCACCGACATACACGGACCTACAGACGGTACGGCTGTATCAACTTAAGGTGGGCATTATCAGATAAAATTCATACCTGTCAACAAGTTCCCTGATTAGATTAAAGAAAGAAGTTCAGACGAGAGAACCCACATGCAAAAAAATATTACAATATACATTTTGTGAGTGGCTGCATGTATGGTGCATATGTGCGCAGGTATAGGCCTACTGTATGGTGGCTGATAGCGTCCATTTTTGACCGCGCGGAGGTCGCGGAATGCCCCAAACGTGCCTTCCGCGTCGTCCGCGGGGTCGCGCAGGGCGCGATTTTATTAAAACCGCGACTACCGCGACCTTGTCGCCCCCGCGGAACTGGCGGAATGTTAAAACTCGTTTTTGTTAAAACCATGCCCTCCGCGTTTTCCGCGGAGGCGCCAAGTTCGCCGAGGTCGCGGAACACGCGGAGGGCGCGGAGGTCGCGGTTTTCATAAAACGGGGGGAGGAAGGCGCGGTAAAAATGGCCGCCATCAGCCACCATACTACTAGAGTACATGTACGTATAGAGTTAGATGACACGTATGTACATGAAACAAAGGCAATTCCAGTGGGCTCGTGTCATTGTTTACGTGGTCTTACGTGAAGTTTGTTAGGAATCACTTCAGTTTCAGCAGTATATGATCAGCTATTTACTCAACTCGCACTGCGTCGGTGAAAATCTTGGCGTGCATTACCCGTGGGAAGGTTCGTCATGGACACTGTACATCGTACATGTCAGATCGCTGCGGGTTACCATGTTGGCAGTTTGAGTTTCCTCCCGCCATCAATGACAATTTTTATGTAAAAACTTAAAAAAAGTAAATGATGACTGATGACTGGTCCCCGCCCACTTACCGCTTCATCTGATCTTTGTAATTCCAAAAATCCAAGCATCATTAATTAGTTATTTACATTAATAACTAAACGTTAAAGCATCATTAATTAGTTATTTACTTAACCACCAACCTCGGAGCACGAGCATATAACATCGATCTTTTCTTTTTGATTGGTGGGAGCGGGGAGCTTTTTTGCGACGTTTACGCCTGTTCTGTTTAAGTTATTTCTGAATTGTACCAGTACCCGGTTTGCAAACAGTCGTTCAGTCTGTCACACTGGTTTTGAGGGAACTTTTTATTTTTTTATTTTTTTAACAGTTGATCACAGACTTGAAATTTGTTGTATGGCCTCACTGAAATTGTACATATCTTGATCATAAGCAGAAACACAAATTGGAATTTGGTATATATACATCTAACTGGGACTAAATTCTAACACTCCAGCTTTCCTGGATTTTTTTTCAAAATCTTTCATCGTATTCAATTCGCACTTGGCATATTCATCACAAAAAAAAAAAAACAGTTACAAATCAAGTGTGAGTTTTGGACTCTCATTTTGTACAAAATTATGGCGTCAAAACCTTCTTTCCTGCATGGCATGTATGTTGTATTGAAACATGGTGCATGTATAATATGAAATTACGGCGTCTTAAACTGTACACGCTTTTCCTCAAGAATGTTTCACTTATACGACGGCGGCCAGCATTATGGTGGCAGGACACCAGGCAGAGCCCGGGGAAAACCCGCTAGCATCATGTCCAACAAGATCCTGGCGATCTACGAAGGGACAGGTCTCATATCCACGAAAGGATAAGAAAACATAAAAACGATGCCAAAATCAGATAAAACGGCGTTCAAACTTATTTGCTTATACGTCCTTTAATATTTTTTTCAATTTTTTTCTTTCAGGAAATGGTGGGTATGGTGGGTATTTGGGACCACCTCTTGGTATATACTGTCTTTGCACAATGATCTTCCAAATAAGAATGTAACATGTCAAATAAATTTATTTTAATGTAAATTTATTGTTTGTATCCAAAAATAATACATTTAATCCGAATTGAGATAATATTAAGATATGAACTTGTAAGCTGAAAGGATCAAATTCTTGGGCAAATAAATTTATTATAACATGTGAGGCAATACACCGAGGTGGTCCAAAATATACATCCACAACACAAAGATTATTTTCAAGTGCCTTTTTTCTCTTTAAAGAAAAATGAAACATATTCAAGATCACATTTTCAACTAACTCTTCCCACTTTTTTACCCAAAATACAACTTTTATGTTTTCTCCACATTTAATAGCAGGCTGTATACAAATTAGCCTACCTCGAATAATCAGGGCGGCTTTACACAATAGTCAGGACGGCTTTTCACAATAGTCAGGACGGCTTTACACAAAAGACAGGAGCTGGACAGGTCAGTTAACACGCTGACCGGCGCTTAATCGATACTTTTGACTTAGACTTACATATTATCAGACGTATAACCTGAACAGTTGATTTTATTGGACTGACATCACGTAAACCAGCATTCAAGGGGATTAACTCTTCTAAAACTGAAACGTTGCAACTTTTGTTTTTGACAGTGCAGCTGGACTAGGGAAATATAGATATGTAAGAATTTTAAATTAACACTTTATTCAATGATAAGGAAATAATGTATTATAACTCATATTTTACAGTATTTAGCAAGTTGTGTCGTTCAAATACTTTTGGCGGGGGGGGGGGGGGGGCTGGGTTTTTTTGACGCGTGACTCCCAAATTTATATCCCAAAGGTAGTTCCAAAGTGAAGTCACTAGATATAGGACTATTATTCAGATGGTGTCATTTAACTTTATTTCTTTATTTGACTGGTGTTTTACGTCGTACTCAAGAATATTTTACTTATACGATGCATATGGGAGGAAACGAGGCAGAGCGCGGGGGAAATCCACGACCATGCGCAGGCTGCTCCTCTGTTTGTTGTGCTTCTGTTGCTGCAGTAAACCTTTTAACTTTAACCAAGTTTTAGAGTGAATACGTTACAGCAGACTATGCGAGGAAAATTTGACAACTACTCAGACGTTATTCCTCCGTAAAATCTTTGACTTAATCCCGGCAACTTTTGGGAATGATGATGTTCAATTCTGACCGCATGTGAAGACTCGGTTCATTACACTGAAAGACTTCAACGGTGCTTTGTAGCAAATAAGATAGAGGTGGGTGAGGGTAAGCAGAGAGCCGTACTGCTCAGTGTTTGTGGTGCGAAGACCTGTGGGCGCATTTGAAGCTTGGTTTCTCCAGCTAATACTTGTGAACAAAGTTTTGCGGAACTCCGTGAAATTGGGCAACGCCATCATTCTAAGCCATCTGCCATTATGCAGAGAGAGTGAAATTTGCCTCACTTTTCCGTAGACCAGAGCAGTCTGTCTCAACATTAATGGCTGAATGTCGTCGTGTAGCTGAAGACTGTGAATTTGGTGCCAATTTTTGCTTCTTGACAGGCTGATCACTTGTGTCAGGGATGATCGCATTCAGCGCGTGGTGTTGAATGCATGGAAAAGGTGCATGGAAATTGCCAAGGGTATGGAAGTTTTTCTGGGTATGGAAGTTGCCCAGGGTATGTGTTGTGTAAATGACTTCTCCCTCCTGACAATGACCGCTCCCTGACACCTGGATGTGAAGGTTACTGCCGTAATATTATGTCCATTCTGTGCAGCCACAAAGTAAATGTTGCAAACTGAAAGGAACACAAGAAATCTGCCGACGACGAATGTGGAAGGACAGTCCACTGCGGTAATTGACCATATTTCAGCGCATGGTACAACATGAGAAGAAAAATATTGAACTGTTTGTTTCTGAAAGTTGCTTTCGGGCACTGTGCAACAACAACGACGAAAGCGATGGCTGCTGTTTACGGACATTTTTCCAAGAAAATGGAGACTGGAATGATTTGATTTAGAGGTTGGACCAGTATTTCCTAGGAAATGATATCCGGGATACTGAACAGGTGCAATGAAAAAGAGCTGTATGTCTTAGTGTAGTGTAGTGGGAAGAAAAATGTATCCAAATGTGATCAAGACTTTACCATCTCCGACAAAGCCAACTGACATGACCTACATTGAACTCTGTGACCTTGTAAAACAAAACGTAACTCCTAAGTGCTTGCTAAGTTTTACAACAGGAAACAGAAAGTGGGTGGGCATGTCACTCAGTAGCTAACAGAGTTAACAGAATTGTCAGCGACTTGTAGTTTTGGTGACTTTTTAGATCCAGCTCTGAGAGACATGTTTGCTATCCGTCTCAGTGATAGAAATGCACAAAAGTAACCGTTTAGTGAGACTGAGCTAACTGTAAGGAAAGCATACGACATCACACTGAGTTACGAAAGATCAAATCAACATATGACTCAGATAAATGGGCAACAAAGCGTAAACAAAGTAACATTTGACAGAGTGGAATGTTTCCGCTGTAATCACATGTCGGACAAATGTTTCTATAATGATACCGTATGTCATTTGTGCAGAAAAACAGGGCACATACAGAAAAAAATGTCCTAATAAATGTATGGAAGCACAGAAAGGTAAACGTGACAGAAAACACAACCTAAAGGAAAACATCGGTATAGTAAAAAAAGAAGTAATACAGTGAAACATTTATCGGAAAGTAGCGACAGTGAGATTAACAGTGAGTCAAATTCAAATGAGGAACACACTCCACTGACATTAATGTACATTAGTGTGTTAACGACAAGGCTAACCCAGAGATTAAAGTGAATGTGAAATTAAATGGAATTCAAGCCAAACGAATCCTGAAATCCAATGCTGAGCCGAGATATTTCAAGCCTCGACCAGTACCATTCGCTCTACGGGACGGAGTTGCTAAAGAACCGGTTAGACTTGAAAGCTTAGGTGTAATAGAGAAGGTTGAATGCAGCGATTGAGCAGTAACGTTAAGGAAACCAAGTGGTGACATCTGTGGTGATTATCAAGTCAAAGTTGACCAGGACTTACAAATTCCAGAACATCCGATGCCAAAACCGGAAGAGCTTTTTCAGTCGTTGAATGGCGGGGGGAAAAGTTACCAAACTTGATCTGTCTCAAGCATATCAGCAGATTGAATTGCATCCGGAATCAAGAAAATATGTGACGATAAACTCTCGTCTTGGTCTTTTCACCTACACAAAGCTCCCATACGGATTTTGAGCGTCACCATCTATTCACTATGGACAATATACTGAAACAGATTACCCGTTGAATATTACTAATGGTTATGAACATGTGTAGAATCTTGACACTGTACTTCACCAACTCGACAAAGCCAACATTAGACTTCAGACATCCAAATGTATCGAGATAACACCATCTCTTACGCGTGATTCACTATCGATACAGAAGAGGTAAGAATTGACGATGGGGGGACTCAAGATATTCAGTGTGCTCCAAAAGCAACGTGTCGAAGTGAACTTCTACAGAAAGCATGTTGCTAATATGTCAACTTTTTGTGAACCATTGAATAAATTGCTACAGAAAGATACAGACTGGAATTGAGACAGAGAAATCGATCCGGCATATACATCCCAGAAGCGACTTTTAACATCTACAAACAATATATTGGAACAATACGACCCTGCCAAACCACTTGCTGTAGATGCCTCTCCTGTGGGAATTGGTGCAATCATATCTCACATAACCAATGATGGAGAACGGCCAATTGCTCATGGCTCAAGGTCATAGACGCCTAATGAACCTAACTACTCGCAGATAGAGAGAGGGGGACTAGCGGTAATATTTGTACTCAAACGATACCACAAACAATTCACCAACACCTCTACGGTAGGAAGTTTGCACTGATCACGGACAATAAACCGTTGAGTTTAATAATAGGGTTAGAGAAAGGAATACCAGTAATTGCTGCGGCGAGAATTCAGCCTTGGGCAATTGAACTTGCGTCTTACAGCTTTGAGATCAAAGGTCGAACATCTAACAGAATGGTAACGCAGACGCACTATCAAGGTAAGCATTACACGACAGTGACCAGCCAGAAAGACGAATCAACTGGACTTCAGAGGCGAATGCTATCAATTCAGCCCAAGTTAACCAATTACCAATCACAGCCAAGGTAATTGGGCGAGAACCAAAATATGATCCAGTACTGTCAAGAGGGCTACATTTGAGGACTTCAGGATGGCCTTCACCGGCTCGGATAGCACAGATGGTAGAGCGTCCGCATTGGGAGCGGTAGATCCCGGGTCAATCTTGGGTCGAGTGACCCTAAGACTTTAAAAGAGGAAGTTGTAACTTCCTCGCATGGAGTTCAACATGAAGGGGATAGTGCAACGACTGGTTGACCCGTATCAGTATAATGGCTTGGTTGGGGCGCCTTACTTGCCTTCTGTGAGTCGTCTCAGTGAAGCAGCACTAGGATAAAAGAGGGGGTGGAAATCCATCCTGCAACAAGGAGGTACATTACATACACCCTAAGTATTCCTTCGTCGTCATATAACTGAAAAATTGTTGAGCACGACGTTCAACCCCAAGCACTCACTCACTCGGGATAGCCTTCAAATCTGATGAAGTTAGCCCAGAGTTACAGCCATACTTCAGCAGAAGACCAGAATTCTCTTCAGAAGACAGATGTCTCTTATTGGGAATTACGACTATAAGTACGTTTCACATAAAATACTGAACGAGTTACTGACTCAAGTTATCCAGCAATAATACGCACGAAATCACTTGCACGTTTAATACATTTGTGGTGACTAACACTTGACAGAGACATTGCACATTTTGTGCGACAGTGTAACATTTGTCAAGACATTCAACCGAAGGCACCACAAGCTGAAGCAAATCCATGGAGATAGCCCCCAAAGCCATGGGCTGGAATCCTCATAGATTTCGAGGACCATTCATGAGCGGAAAACTCTTGATTACAGTTCATGCTCATTCAAAATGGCGTATAATGGTTCAGATGTTTTCGATAACTGCCGAACAAACTGTGGAGAATGACGAACTGTCTGCTCGGAGCATGGCGTGCCTATTGAACTGGCATCGTACAATGGCTCTCAGGATGTTTTCGATAACTGCCGAACAAACTGTGGAGAATGATGAACTGTATGCTTAGAGCTTGGTGTGCCTATTGAACTGGTATTGTACAATGGCCCTCAGGATGTTTTCGATAACTGCCGAACAAACTGTGGAGAATAACGAACTGTCTGCTCGGAGCATGGCGTGCCTATTGAACTGGTATCGTACAATGGCCCCCAGGATATTTTCGATAACTGCCGAACAAACTGTGGAGAATGACGAACTGTCTGCTCGGAGCATGGCGTGCCTATTGAACTGGCATCGTACAATGGCCCTCAGGATGTTTTCGATAACTGCCGAACAAACTGTGGAGAATGACGAACTGTATTCTCGGAGCATGGCGTGCTTATTGATCTGGTATCATACAATGGCCCTCAATTTGTTTGTGAGTTGTTTCAGAACTTCTTGAAGATCAACAGTGTTCATCATATCCTGTCTCCACCATTCCATCCCAACACAAATGGTGAAGCAGAACGTTTTGTTCGTACATTCAAACAAACAATGACGTCTGGGAAAGATAAAAGGCCTTCATGGGATCAGAGGATATCAGAATCCTTACAGAACTGCGCCACATAGCTAAACGTACACGAGCTTAGACCAGCTAAACTACCTATTCATTGAAATTTGAAGCGGCCTAATGCTATTAAAGACAACAGGTCATGGAGATAATTTTGCTAAGAACGTTTGTCACGTGTTGCACGCCTGGTCTTATCAGTCTTCCATTACCAGCATGAGAGTGCACCTCTCCAGTCACTCTAGTGGTCATAACATACATTATGCAACTTTACTAATGTATCGATGTATTATGCAGCTACTAGCATTATGGTGGGAGGAAACTGGGCAGAGCCCGGGGGAATGCCACCGCTATCCGCAGGTTGCTGACAGACCTTCCCACATACGGCGAGGAAGCCACTATGAGCTGGAACTCACATCAACCGCAATGGTGAGACACTCTCGACTGTAAGTGCTACTGTACTAATCTAAATATTACGCTAGGTTTCAGTCAACCTTTCAAGGCATGAAACAAAGAAATAAACAGAACAGATCGAGCAGCGAACTACTGGCGTCGTTTTTTGATCAACAGAAACCTTAGAACCAGACTTGACGCCATTAACTCAAATAATGGACAGCAAATTCAGAGACAAGCTTCGCCAGAAAAAAAGATTCTAGAAGCGTAGAAATAGGAGAACCTTTTCTGTCAAAGGAATACAGATAACGTAAGGAAACGTCGATCATGGGTACCGTTCTCAAAAAGCTAAGTTCTTGCATTTACCTTGTACAGATAGGAAATCTGGCATGGAGACGTCATACTGACCAGCTAAGACCAGCAGAGGGATCTCTGTTCAAATCAGAATCACCGGATGTTACAGAAATGTCAACTCAACAACCACCAAGTGTATCAATGGCAATACTTCCATTCATGCAGGATTTTTCCAACAGTGAAAAGGAAACTGACCAACCAGCCTGTAACCTCGTATCAACAAAAAGCACTGCAAACTTCGCCTGATGTTTGTAACCACCTAGGCTGGACTTGACAGTGACACAAGTGAGACGATCTCCTCGTTTTCGATCACCACCAACTTACCTGAAGGATTTTTGCACCGTAAGGTTAATCTAAAGCTTTTAATTTGGAACAGCGCAGAGACTTTATATTCAGTGACATTTGAGTTTAATTTGTAATGGTTCTTATACAGTGCAATTGTATTTGAGAAATGCTTGTGGATTCAATAGGCATTTCTTCATGAACATTTGGAGAAGATCACAAGAATATGACTTTATATTCGCGTTAACGGAATATTTCTTCCTTAACAATGCATGTATGTTTAGTTTTGATAATTTGCATTGAAAGTTTAGCGTTCAAGCTAGTTGTAAATTTGTTTTTCCACAGATACAGTGTTGTGTAAATGACTTCTCCCTACTGATAATGACCACTCCCTGAATCCAGGATATCAAGTGAGCGAGTGCTTGGTGTTTAACAATTGAACCCGGATCTATAAGGAACTCGTTTGTTGA
This sequence comes from Liolophura sinensis, assembly GCF_032854445.1. Lineage (NCBI taxonomy): Eukaryota > Metazoa > Mollusca > Polyplacophora > Chitonida > Chitonidae > Liolophura > Liolophura sinensis. The sequence continues at coordinate 28,978,972 of NC_088307.1, read as the reverse complement.
ATTATTGCCGGACACAACAGTACGGAAGCTGCAGCACAAAACACCACACCAATGAATTTTTTGAGCTGCCAATGCAACTAAAATACAACAAAGCGTAAGGAAGAGACAGCAAAGAAAGTCCCCAGGTAACAGAGAAAGAAACAACTACAACAGAGAAAAAAGGGGACCAGTCATTTTGTTGGGCGTAGTAACCAAGGTAACTAGGGGTCATCTGTGATTAACAGTTCTTTACGAAATGTATGACTCTCATTTAGAACATACTTAAAGCACTACATTTGGCACTCTGTTTCATGATTGTGTCTAATTCGGCAATAGGGACTGTATATGCATCGATCTTGCTGCATTGGATCGATGGACAGTTGCCATCAAAGCGTAACTGAGATACATATTTTATTATCGACAACTTATAGTCTAGCATGGTACAGAATTTGAATACCTGTGCTGATTTAACTCAGTCGCCTAAAACATACCTTGCGTCGGTCCAACATCATTGAAAACTGCTGACTTCCTCTCTTTGTGTGATTCGCATCCTATTTTCGTACTTTATATATTTTGTTAAATCTTTTGTAGTTTGTGTTAAGCGTCGTTTTGGGGGAATTGTGATTACTGACCGGGAGCATTAATACTGGCTGACGGCTGGCATACAGATGTCTGTTTCGACGCTGTTTCCCTATTCCTAAGTTTGCAAATTCATAATGTAAAGAATGCTTCATAATGCTGTTCTCATCAAACAAAGCATTTACTTTCAAACTTTAAGATAGCTTTAGAAAATTAGTTTAATACACTTTGGATAAGGAAAGGAACCATCATTAAAACACTTCAGTGTGTTGTGTCTAGATTAAATTCAGGCCCATTACATTGTCCAAGAACACGTACCAAAGGTCTGGAAGGTCAGTTCAGCAGCGAAGCAGATAATGGCTGTGAGCGACAGCTGCTGACACAGTCGTAAGATTATTTCTTTTTTCAGTGTTGTTATACTCTACTTTCCCTGTTATATGGCAAGCATACGATTTGTAAAGCCACAAACTTGCACTGAAGCCATGTATAGATTTTAAAATCTACAAATTGTAGCCCTCTCCAGTCACATTGAAATATCTCCTTTTTTTGCATTTTACACCGTAGAGTCGTGAAAACCATTCCTCCATAAGTGCAGCTGTCTGAAAAAAAATTAAGCACGCAGTTATGCATCAATCAGTTAATATAATATATATCAAATGTAACTTCCAGCCTTATACTTTTTCTACGCACAATTTATTAATGTTAATGACACCTATAGAACCACATGTGCTCTGAACAAACGATTCACTTATGATTCCGTTATAGTTGTCAAATGTTTCGTAATACCATAGTTTATCCATTCTAATTCATGACAATACCTATTTGACACTAGACGGCCTATACCTCAACTCACAAAGAAAATGTTTCCAAATAAAAGAAGAAGCTCAAAGATTCGAACTCTTTCCCGAGGTGTAATATTTTCTCAACATCAACTTCGTTGGTCCATTGTATTATGGAGGATGCCTGAGTTACGACGATAGAAATACAGTCTTTAAACCTGCCAAAACGTGAAAAAAAAACTTATAACATTACAAAGTGTATGTTTTACATAAGACAAACGTTAACCAAATCGAAACTTTGACAGCACGTACAAATACATACACGATAATTTCAGTAAAGATATTTTTGGTTCAGGTGGACCTTCATACTGTAAAATAAAACACAGTGTCTCATTTGAACGAAAATATAACGTTTTTGATCGAGAGCGCATTTTTGATGGGTTATTACTACAAAACCACCCCATTTATGGCCGTATAACCCATATGTGTGCTTCGACCAAGATTTATACTTGTGATTTGGCAGTTTACAGAATTATGCTGGGATTTTGAAATTTGCACTTTCTTATTGTACCTCACTGGGACCGATTACCCGCCTTACCAAACCAGGTACAGTCTGAAAGGTTCAAACGATCAGACCGTTTTCGTTGATCGGTAAACTAGCAAACTTTTCTGAGGTGTAGCATCCTTTTCAGCGTCCGGAAGACCCGGATGGGAGAGATTCACATCTACTGGTGGTGGCACAGAGGTACTGTAGATTGATCACATTGGCGATCACATCGCATTGGATTCCTCTGTTTCACTGCATGTAGCCCTTGACAATCTGATGTGATGTCAGCATGTCGACGAATGGTGTCACCTCCAAGTAATGAAACAATGAATGAAGATCCGAATTAATCAACAATTTCACCTGGGGTCCAATGCTCACAGATATCAAAGTTGTACGCTACACTGCTGAAACTGACTGTTGTGATTCTAACATCCATCTATCTATCCTTACTGTGGGCGTCGTGCCAGAATTTATGTTTACTTTGCACCTCACGAACTCCTTTCTTCTCATTACCTTGTAACAGATCCAGGGGAGGTTTCAATTTCCGTTCCATTAAAAGCTCTGCGGGTGAGTTGCCTTCCGTGGAATAGAGAGATATTTGAAAGAAATCGAGACAACTTGGACTCAAAGACTCCCTTAAAGTTTTCTGAAATCATCTCAGGTTTTAAGTGAGCGTTCAGCGAGTTCATTAGAGGCAGAGTGGTGTGGTGAAGAGGTAAAGCGAGTGATTCCTTTTGCACGCATAAACGACATAAATTCAACATTATTGAATGTTGAAGCATTATCTGACACCATTGTTCTTGGCAACCCGTGTATAGCGAATGCTAGTCAAAGTTTGCAAATTGTAGCTTCTGAAGTTGTCCTTGACATCTGGTAAACGTCATCTATTTGGAGTTAGCATCTGTGATTATCAAAAACATTAAATTCATGAATGGTTCTGCATAATCAATGCAAATGTATGCCTCGAAACAGACATTCGTATACCAGCCGTCAACCAAGATTGTAATCAAGTCAACCAAGATGGTAATCAAGTCAACCAAGGATACAAGTGGGTTGGTGCTGGCAATTTCACATTTTGCTGACACGAACTGCATTCGTTAACTGAACTCCGAGCTAGGTCCTTATCTACGTTAGACCACCAAACACAACATATTGCAAATGATTTCATGGCGCTTGCTTGAATTTTTGCTTATGTCTTAAATGACAAGTGAGCCTCCGTGACCGAGGTGGTTAGCAGGCCAACGTGGCGCAATGAACCAGGAGCCTTTCGCCAATACGGCCGCTTTGAGCTTAAGTCCAGTTCATCCTGGCTTCTACTCTGACCGTGCGTGGGGAGGTCTGTCAGCAACCTACGGCTTGTCATGGGTTTCCCCCGGGCTCTGTTCAGTTTCCTCCCACCATAATGCTCGTAGCCGTCGTATGAATGAAATATTTATGAGTACAGCTTAAAATACCAATCAAATAAATAAGTGTCAATGTTATCTGCATTGGCAACGTAAAGTCTAGTCAACCACACGATCCTAACACAACAATACTGTTCAAGGGCCATCAAGAAGTCAACGCAGCCATGGCAGAATGAAGTTTATTCACGTGCCGAGGGCCGCGCTTCCGTAGCCGAGGTAGTTGCGAAAGTAACTCTCTGCATCGACCAACACGAGATGTTGGGAGAGTTAGGGAGAATCATTGCTGCTGATGTGTCGGATCGACGGTAAGCCACATTTACTGCATCTTCACACGCGCGTTAAATCTCCCCAAGAGTAAGTCGATGTCAACTGAGTGGTCCCCATAATCAACTACCCTGTTCCGAGTCTCACCGAACCAAAACAACAAGGTATTGTCTCCAGCCACTAGACTGATGATTTCGGCGGTGATTGGCAAAACCAGATGTTGCCGTACATGCTGTCTGTTATTGTGTTTTGTGTTACCTTCTGTGGATGCGGAAGAATCCCCGGACAGACATGTATAAGTCACCCACTCGTTTGTATTCCCCTTTACAGCTTCGTGGACAAACGGGCTAATCATTTTTGGTCAGGATTTTACCTCCACAGTGCCCTTTAATTATCACTGGGAGCGTCGGATGCTTAGTACTTGTATAAACTTACAAGTATAATTTAATTTATCCCGGCTACATCTTTTTTTCAGTTCAGACGTGTCTCAAAGTTTCGTGAGATTATTGCTTATTTACCTGTGGTTGTCTTATTTTCTTACTTTCTTTTAGTGTTTGTAATTACCTCTGAAAATGATTTGCCTGCATGATTTACTCTCCCGTTGACTTCCAGCGGAACATCGATATTACGTTCAAAGGTTTTTCTTTGGCCGTTTCTCGTCTTCCGTACGTCTTCAGGTAGTGTTGCTGTATGTGTTGATATATTGCATATTACTTATTTATGATGTTCCATTTTTTAATTTGTGTTACTTTCGGTCCCAGTTATCTGTTGCCCTATAGAGCGACACTTCGACAGGAAGTTTTACTTTTGGGCCCATTTTAACCCACGATGAAAATCACATGGATTTTTGTTTGTTAATTCTCGATCTTTTATTAGAATAACATCTCCTTGCACGAGGTGGAACTCTCCCGTTTGTTCTGCTTTATTGTGGCTATCCTACTTCTATATGATAGCTTTTTCAGTTTCACGATTGCTCCATGACTCCTGCGCTTTGTACTCCACATTTTACGATATTTACATTTGTTTATCCTATTTCGTTATCTTTTTAAATTGTGCCATGCATGTCTCGCACCTTCTTCCCAGATATTCACACCCGTCTCGCTAATAAGATTTTGCTTTTTTTCTTCGTCTCTACTATTTTAACTCTAACTTGTCTTCTTCACAATTAACGTGCTTCGTCATTTTGTCTTTCGGATTTAGTGTTCTGCCATTCTCAGCGTCTGCACTGTGCTTTCTTACGTCACAGTTTTCTTGCGGGGATCACCTGACTAATCCTTTCCCGTTTGATGGTATTTTCGATTTCCCATTCCAATCTTATATGCATGGCCTCGGCTTTAACACGCACCCCCCCCCCCCCCCCCCCGGTACTGTATATGTGGTAGTTGAATTTGGATCTCCCATGGTTGACAAACTTGGGTTTCTTGTTCGCCCGGCCCACCTTCGTACTACAGTCGTTAATTCCTATTCTGTTTTTGGTGCGGTTGGTTTTTGGTGGGTAAGTTTCGGACTGAGCCCGTGTAGTACCCATGCATGCGTTTTTCGTATTTAGGATTATTTGTTGTAGTTACCATTGCACGTGATACACACATACTGGCAAGACACCTTGGCCTACTGGCCCACTGTAATGTTTTACACATTCACGGCTTATATTTTACATATTAGGTTAGCTTAATGTAGTTGTATACAACATCTTGTATCTTCTATGGGCTCAGCGTGTAGTGCCTATTTTCGGAGTACTTGTTGTAGTTACCATTGCATGCGATATACATGTACTAGCCAGGCATCTTGGCCTACTGGTTCACTGTAATATTTTACATATTTCCTTCGTGATTTTATATCTCATTAGGTTAGCTTAATGTAGTTGTATACATCTTGTATCTTCTACGGGCTCAGTCCGGATTCTGTATACATTTACCTCAAAAATAATTACAGACAGCCTTTTCTATCGTGTATTTGCTATTCCCCATTTTGCCTGTGTGTTTGATTTGGTGCTATGCATGCTGGGTTCATTATTGGAATGAATCCTGTACAGTTCCCTGGGTCGAAAAGGAGGTCACAGATTTGTATGCAGATTGGAAAGAATCATCACGCCTAAATTTTAGCCCTGTAACACTGAAATAAATAAATAAAAGTATGGCCAGCAGTAAGGGGAAATTGTACAAAAAAAAACAAAACAATTAAACTCAATAACTTGTAATCTCGTAAATCAAACTCGGAGACATTTTTACAGGATGACAAAGACACAATAAAGTTTATAACAAAAAGAGAAACACAACAAAGCCCAAACAGTGCACATAAGGATACAGCTAATTCTACATTAAGCTTATGTTGTTCAGACATGTCAGAGAGAGCTTGTGTTTGGCTATATGTACACATCTATTCTCCGTTAGAAATCGGTTTAACGGTAATCCGGAGTTCCGTGGGTAGCTTTTTAAGGCAAGTGCCCTATACTTATTCACCTCCTTATTCAATATGCTAATATTTTATACCTGCATGTACGTTTTTCTTTGAATGCAGAGTTGTTACCCCTTTTATTCTTCGCTCGTTAACCAAAGATGAGCACACATATTTTCTTTGTCCTGTAATCTTTAAAACGTGTAAACTGTTTTGCCCAATTCACACACTGCAGTTTGCCACTACACACGATGATGGGAGTTGTCTCCCCTAAACGTTTGTGAATAATTCCGTATTCTGATATCATGACTAACACAGCAGTTTAAATTATCGTTTACTCTTTTCAAGGATACTGTCAACAGCACGAACTCTTTTTCATCTGCTCTGGGCTGAAACAAATAATTTTAGCAATGAATGATAAATTAGGTGCATGCAGTTAGGCCTACATTACGTACATACATCTTTTAATTATTCATGTAAGTATTGTGACAGGCCCCTGCATGTACAAAGAGAATGGGAATATCTACAGACTGGTTTGATCAGACTTTTACACTCTGGCCAAAACTTTCTATATACGGCTATTCATAACGTTGGGGACAGGCCTACTGTTAGGGCCTATGTTTTAAATAAAGTACCGGTAGGACATAAAACAATGTCAGTAAATACTGCATCAGTTCTCCTTGTATCGTGATATAGCAACCTGCACGTATAAAAACCTCTTCTTTTCACAATATATATGCTCTATTTCTTTAGTTACTACTTTACCCCAGTATAAGCACATAGCGCTGAACCCTACCTAACGGAAATTGCATCCGCAGGTTGCTGAAAGACCTTCCCACGTGCGGCCGTAGAGGAAGCCAGCTTTAGCTGGACTTGAACTCACAGCGACTGCATTGGTGAGAGACTCCTGGGTCATTACGCTGCGCTGGCGCGCTAACCAACTGAGCAACGGAGGCCCCCTGATGTACAGCTGCACACGCCATATGAAAATGCCCATGCATGCACATGTTCCATACACACTGGGTTGTAATACAAAAGTAGTCTCCCTTTTAGCCTAGACTCGGGTGGCGCTCCGTTTTTCAGCGACAGTTTCAGTTTCTAATCACAAGTGTGGAAGACGTGTCACCATTGGACATCAAGTAAGGCAAACTGTCTGACATGTTGTTTTAAAAGTAGCAAATCGTATAAATTTCTAGGTTTGTATCTTAAAAGTATTTTCGTGTTTGGAGACATGTTGGCTCAGTTGGTTTGGAGACTCTTACAACAACAACAACAATTTACTGAACTTTGGTTAGTACAATCGTAGGGCGGGGGATACTGAACGTTTTTACATCGGCACTCATATTTAACAATATGGAGCTTTTGGGATTTATAAAGTTGGGGTTGGAGCACGTTGTAGGGTGACGTCGATTCATTCACAAATCTGTTTTTCACAGCCATGTCGACTGATCGGATAGCAACAGCTGAGAGAGTATAATACACCATTGGCGTTATGGGGAGTATCAAGAGTCGCTGTTCAAATCAAAACAGAAGTCGTGAACTCGCGATAAGATCTCTCAACAACCACATAACTATCTTAACTACAATCTGGAAGCATTCTCTCCACTCACATCTGTCAAGTGTAAACCTCCAAAAAGGCAGGTCAAAGCAAAGTCAAACCAGTTACTCTTCAGTTTACTTTTGAGCAACTGTGTTTGTAACCCGTTCAAGTAGACAGCAGAATGTGTAAATCCTTCTCTCAGCGCCTAAGTTTTTTCCTTTGTTTGGTCATGTAGTGTCGTTGATGCATGGTCTATCAACTGAACAGCTCATGCAGTAAACACTAATGAAACAGCAAACACACATTGACCTTCGTGTCCTTTAAACTAGGAAACACTTCTCTTAGAAAGTAAACTGTCGAGACATAGCGTTTCATGTTTTTTGCAGAAAACAAATGGGCTTAATCAAAATCAGTGGAATAATTGAAATGGCTGAGAGATCGTACATTTTTCAGCAGAAATACAGAAATTCATTACATAGCAATGAAAATAAAGACTCATAGTGATAAGAAAATATGACTCCCTGGATTAGTTTGCCATCAGTGCTTCTGACATACTCACATCAAAAGGGCTAAGAAGACAAGATAAGGTAAAGCAGCTCTTCTTAATTTCCAGTTTCCCTCCATTTTCACTTAAACTTATGCAGGTCACTACAGTTAGGTCCTTTTGAGTGGCTGTTAAAATAAACAAGTAACTAAGGTAATCTAAGAAGGTGAGAACATTAGGCTAGTAGGCCTACATGTAATTCACTTCTGTTTTTTAACACAAAACTTGTTTTTTTTTTTTTGGTTTCAGATTTGACTCATGAATTAAATCTGATTCCCCCTATCACAATGCCATCCAAAACACGCCTTAAACAGGACTCTGATCAGTCTCCTGATCAGGCACACAGATCACCTCAACAGACTCAGCGATCTCCCAATCTCCAGCGTCTCTACCCAAGTTTACCACTGGAGGACTCAGATGATGAAAATGATAAGTCATGGGCTATGTCATCCCCTGGGGATTTGACACAGTCCTCCTTTACAAGTTCTGACCAGTATCAGTCTAGCTATTTGGAAGACTCGCCATCGGGTCTTGGCCGCCAGCCCCTGCACAGTTCAGACAGAATGCCGCGTTTGCGATCAGGGAGGTCATATGGGGCAGAGTCATTCAGCGAAAACTCAGATAGCCATGAATCTCCCAGAAGATATAGGCCTGCTCAGGCAAAAGACAGAGCAGCCAAATTAGAGAACAGTAATAATTCTACGTGGTCGCTAATAGTGCTAGGTGTCACTGTTGTTGTAGTTATTGTGGGAATTTACTGGTGTTTGCCAATCAACAAAACTCCCCATGTCTCGCAGCTGAAGCTTTACGAACAGTTTAAGACTCGCATGTCTGATTTGAGGGGAAAGTTTCCGGCTCAGTCTGCAAGGTCGTGGAAAGTGCTTCATGTTGCTACTAAACATATCGTGGAGAACCCTCAACCAGTGTATCCTGCCGTTGTTTTGATGGTCGGCGTGGAAAACACACTCCCGACCATGTCTTGTATCGGGTCTCAGATGGTATCCATGCTGAACCAGCTGTACAATGTCAGTCGAGATGTGAATGGCGAAACCAAAATCCTGGCCATGGAATTGAACCAGAACACCCCTGCACAGGAGAAGAAGGACCTGGACAAGAAACTACGGAAAGCCTTCAGTTCTGGGAACAAAGGTGCAATGCTGGTAAATGTGGAACGCTTGTCTCCAGAAGCTGCCTTGATGCTACACTCATACTGTGACAACGACAATGCACCTTTCACTAATGTTCTCCTAATGCTGCAACTGGTGACGGACAAACTGCAAACAGAGGACTTGGGGAAGCAGCAGGCTGTGGAAGGCTTTATGATGGCTCTGTGGGAAAAACAACTGGGCGTGGACCGCATCATGGCTTTATTCAGCAGAATAGCCAACAACATTATCCCCATTTCCCCGGAGGAAACCGAGACCTTGAGAGCAGCCTGTGCATCAAGTGGGTGGTTCTAGCTCCATGGGAGAAAGAACAGTGGGTCAAATGGGGGATCCATGTTCCATAGGGGAAAGAACCATGGGTCAAATGGGTGATCCTTGCTCCATGGGAGAAAGAACAGTGGGTCAAAGGGGTGATGCTAGCTCCATGGGAGAAAGAACCATGGGTCAAATGGGTGATCCTTGCTCCATGGGGGAAAGAACAGTGGGTCAAATGGGGTGATGCTAGCTGCATGGGAGAAAGAACAGTGGGTCAAATGGGGGATCCATGTTCCATAGGGGAAAGAACCATGGGTCAAATGGGTGATCCTTGCTCCATAGGAGAAAGAACAGTGGGTCAAAAGGGTGATGATGGCTCCATGGGAGAAAGAACCATGGGTCAAATGGGTGATCCTTGCTCCATGGAAGAAACAACAGGGAGTGGACTCCATGATGGCTTTCTTCAACAGAATAGCAAACAATATTGTCACCATTAGCCCCGAGGAAGCAGTCTGTGGGAATGGACCCGTCCTTGGTTCTCCGACAGGAAAGAGCGTGTAAACGGAGTAATGCAATTTAGCCTTGCTCTAAGAATGCAGCATTTAGTGTAATTTGTGGTTTAGATGAAGAGTTCTGGTTGTTAAGAAGAATTGCAAATGACATCAGCTAGAATACACCTTCATTTTGTTTGGGTGTAATGTAAGGCTTATAGAGGCTTCTGCAAGTAGACACTTTCTAATATTGACGATATAGTGCCACACCTAAGCTGTTCACCAGAATGTTGCTAAAGTGGTCTGTTTTGTTAAAACTTACCTTTTCCCTGAAAGCTTCTGTTCTCATTTGGCTCCAGATGAGAATTTATTATGTTTGTAATGCCACATTAGAGCTGTTCAGTAAAGTTGCAAAAGATTTCTAACAGAACATTCCCTAGGTGCTATGCAGTGTTTATTATGAAGCCTCATGTAAGGGATGGGGGCTCAAGATATGAATTTAATGTGATCGTAGAACTGCAAATAATGTCGTGGCAGTTGACATCTTCATTAAACCCAGGTGTACATATCGCATACCTGATAATGTCTATATGAGGTTTGAGATAAGAAATACAATGTTCCTGCAGATGTGAACTATGTAATGACCAAATGTTATTTGAGATAAGAACTACATGTAGATGTGTACTGTGTAATGTCCAAATGTTGTTTGAGATAAGAACTGCAGGTAGATGTGTACTGTGTAATGTCCAAATGTTGTTTGAGATAAGAACTTCGTGTAGATGTGAACTTTGTAATGTCCAAATGTTGTTTGAGATAAGAACTACATGTAGATGTGAATTATGTAATGTCCAAATGTTGTTTGAGATAAGAACTACATGTAGATGTGAACTTTGTAATGTCCAAATGTTGTTTGAGATAAGAACTACATGTAGATGTGAACTGTGTAATGTCCACATGTTGTTTGAGATAAGAGCTAAATGTAAATGCAGTCTATGTCATGTATGCATGTATGTACCCAAGTTGTTAAGTGGAATGACAAGTTATATTTTCCCAGTTAAATCTCCGCTACATTCACACTTTATTTCTATGTACAATGTGTATAATGGTAACAGGGGTTAAAATGTTCTGTCATGACCTTGACAAAAATTGATTTCATTCGATATATGTTGTGAAATGTGTTGATTCCTTTTATACTGTTAGTAAAACAACATGACAGTGGGTAAAGTCTCTGTCATTTGTGTGTCAAATTTAAGTATATCCATTATACAAAGTCATCTTTGTGATTAGTCCTATCTTATTTTGAAGTCTGAAAGCTGAGGGACTGACCAAACATTCTGACCCATGACCATGTTTGAAAGTTATTCCATTTCAAATTATTAAGATTATAAAACAAAGCATGAATATTTATGGAAAATGTGGCAAGTTGGATGTATAGTATGGTGATGTCAGGTACATGTTGAATTTAGATGGTCTTCATGTGTTCACTGTGATTGCTTTGAAAGGAGAAGTTTTTGAGTGTAAGTAAGAAAAGTCTGATAAGTGTTTAATTGTGTTGGTGAACTTTTGATTAAAAATGAATTATTAACAGATGTGACATACATGTATTATATTGGCATAACTGTTTGGGACAACAACAGTTTACCTACATATTAATAGGTTGGTGGGAAAAAATTTTTCTTTTGTTATTTGTCTGTATTTATAGACAGTAGAGGACAGTAGTAGAATGTTACAGTAATTTCAGATTTGTGCATCTAAACTTACTGTAGTATATAGTGCAATATAAAGTTAATTAGCAGCACAATGGCAAAAATCAAATGAAGAATTATAATAATATATGCTACGTACAACTGTTTTCATATCATGTTAAATTTAAATCCAGGAAAGCAAAAAGCCTGACCAGGTACACCTAGAATAAACTTTTACCCCCATGCCAACATAAAGTAAAGACGACAGATTTTCTTCATATCTTTGATAAGCATGAGCTATTCTAAATTGGCACTCAAGCTATAAAATTGTGCTGTAAACATTTCGAAAATGCTACATGTATCTTTAGTACTGTAAATATTTTCATAAGTAATTCTTGTAAATACACTTTTGAAGTTGTATTAATTATTTGTGCTTTTCTCTTTTTCCTGTTAGCTTATGTGAACATTTTGTTGAAATATTTATTTCAGAATCTATGATTTCTAAAATTCTGGTTAAATTTCTAAACTTTCAGTTTACAAAAAGTGTTTTCACGTGAAGTTATTTTTGAAATGTGTTTGTCTTTTGTAATTAAAGTGTTAAAAAAAACAGTATTGGACAATGTTTGTGCTTTTTTAGATTTCTTGTGGTCAAATAAATAATTCCAGTCTTTATTTTTTGACACTTGAAAATAATTTTGGCATGGGGGCTATTTGGGACCACCTCTTGGTATATATTGTCATACGTACGGTTAATAAATAGATTTGCCCTAAAATAGCTAGATTTGCCCAGTGTTAGCTCTGCCTTGGCTAGGACTCACAAGGTGTGGGTTCAAACCCGGCCTGGGATAGGGAGTCAGTGAAATCATCCGCTTTCCCTGCTTGGCCATCTTCAGTGACAATAAGTCGTCGGTGACACCCTCATGGGCCATTTGCACAGTCTAACGTTCACCGAACTTGAAGGCCAGCAGCCTTCCGCCAAAATGGTGTGCATATTGTATGGTGTAACTGAAAAAAAGTCCCAAGTATGACATTTAACTTCAATCAGTCAAAATAGGACCAGCGGATGTTCATGGAGATTGGGAAGGAAACAAATTTACAGTGCCTTAGCCATGCCGGGGTGGATCGTCAGTTGCGAAGATGCCGGAAGCCTTTTGAAGAGAGGAAATATTTTGAAGATAGAGAGAGACAGGAATTAAAGGGAAGTGGCGGGGGGTGGGGGGGGAGGAATAGGCGTGTAAAACATTTGTTCAATTCTGCATACACGTTGTTTTTTTTACCAAATGCAATTGTAGTATTGCAAAAAAAATCATGCAGTTAACCAAAACTACATCTACATAGTGGCGCTATTGTTCCCCACGAATTTCGTGTATATTCATGTGACGTCATAGCTGCCCTGGGCCAGTCATCAGCACACTCTTTAGTCACGTAACTTAGAGTACTGGAGGTGAAAACAAATCAAATTTAACCCTGGCGAGATAGCCATGAATAAGATTTTAGCATGAATGATGAAAATTATAGCTGTTAGGTGAGAAATTATTTGTGGGAAGTGATCTGAATGTGCCTAACCTTCATACATGATAGTTCCATTGTCCTGTAGTTCTTTGAATTTTAGAAATGGGCGAAAATCAACATTTCGCCCATTTATCTCCATGTTATTTATCACCCCCTGGTCCTTGCGAGGAACCCGGATGCTCAGAGCTATTAACTGTGGAATTTGTACGAACAGTCGGTATATATCAGTTATATAAGAGAGCATAAGAGAATTATGCACCGCGTTTATTATTCTTGGCGGTTGAGAAGTTCACCTCTTACCGTTGACACTAAAATTCTGCATGCAATAATGTAATACATGCAGTAATGATCGCGTGCAGCAATTTTTTCAAGATTTCACTTCAGAAATCCTTTCTCAAAACTAGAAAAAGAACTGTTTTCAGAGTAATCAACAAAATAAGAGTTAGAAGATAAAAATAATATTAAGTGTATACGTGTAGGTCAAGACATCTGGATACTATATATATATATATATATATATATATATATATATATATATATATATATAGACCTGCATGTGTGTAAATCCACATTTATCTGTTTATCAGTTATTTTTATTAGTTTTTAATTGAATAAATTGTGATTTAATATAAAGTCTGTTATGCATGGACTTCCTGAATCATATACATGTATAATTATAGATGACATGGCACCGATTTTTTCACCTTTCATTATCTTCTCGCAAAGATAATGTACACGGGATATCATCATGTTAAATTATTAAGATAATATTAGGCTGGCTGCCACAGAAATCCACCGTCCATTTTAACCTGGAGCCTTACATATTGTAAAACGAGCAGATAAGCAAACAATTTATAATCCCGCTCGATCGACGAGGAATTTGTGTCCGATTCTGGTTAACTTTTATGTTAATCATGTCCACTTAAGTTCAATTTACTGGCCTAATCATTACAATTGTTACAATTTGTGCGCCTCGATCAGGGAGGCGACCATTGTGTAAACTGTGCTGACTTCACGCATGGCAAGTAGGCCTATACATGTATGTACCTGAACGAGGAATATAATTAAAATCGTGCATCCTACGGTCATATTATATGTATTCCAATTAACTCGATGATGAAATTATTCTCAGACTTTGAACCAAAAACACCAAACATCGATCTATAAGGAGTAATATATCACAAATTAATCAGATGCATTATTATGCATATCTGTAGTATGCCTATATTAATTGGCATAGAGAGCCAATGAATCCAGTTCAGTCATACACCAGTCCTGTAAGATCCAGTTTTACACCATTACTTTTACACCATCAGTTTACACAAAATATTGTCATACTTTGTGTACCAGCAACATACTATACATCCATGGAGGGGAATTACACTAGGTATACATCCATGGAGGGGAATTACATATGGTATACGTACGTATTTATTCTCATTTTAGACAACTTCTCATACATGGTGTGCACATGTAAGTATATGTGTCTCAACGTGTAGGATTTATTTATTTATTTGATTGGTGTTCTGCGCCGCATTTTTATTTGATCGGCATTTTAAGCCGTTATTTTGCACTTCAGCATTCTTACACTTCAGATTTCGAGTTAGTCCTCTATCTATAGCAGCCAAACCAACTCATGTCTTTCAGTCGCCGGGACACCCACTTCTGACCCTCTCCCCGCGAAGCACGTGCTCTGGCCAGAACGAGGCCTTTCTCGGTTGGCGACCGCCATCGTAAAATTGGTAGGTTGGTAAAGTCCGCTAAATGTATCTCGTTAAACGGTTGATGCAAAGCGTGATTTTCATTTTTATCGCATACTATGGGAAAATGATGTTATTTTGTTGTTGGGTATAATGGTCTTTAGAAGATAGGTTGTTGGTAAGCATTCTAAAATAGTGTGTAAACTGCCCCTCCATTTTCGCCCGTGCCTCTTTTCTTCCGGCATGATACAACAACAACAACATACATACATATTTTAACATGCTTTAATTCGTACATAGAAAAGGTTTGTTTACTCTTAAAAATGTTTGTTAATCATCACGTCATCTGATGATGGGGTATGTGATAAGATACCCTGAAAAAGACGATGGATATTATAGGAAGTTTTCAAAGCATGGCCCAAGAGTAGCACGCACTTGGCAGTTTTCATTTGAATACCCTTTGTTGTTGTGTTTCGTTAGGCTCCATAGTTGCGATGATTCAACGCTGCGGCGAACAAAAAAAATTATAGGTTGGAAAGAAATCTACAAATAGGCTAGTCCTGCATGTTGGCACCTTCTTTCCTATATGATTTTGAAGTCATTACGGTACAGTCGTGCATCCTTATATCGACTTTTCTTGAAGTAGTGCCAGAGTTTTGCCAACTCATTACAATTTCGGCGGCCTCATCTTTTCAGGAAGTTGTATATTTCAAAATGAACAATGTTGGATGGGGAAAATACAGCTTTCATGCTACCTCTCCACACATGAGAGATGACTGTTTACATTTACACTCACCTTGGCCTCAAGACAGACATGTTTCGGTTTTAATGTGGGGCGATGATCTTTGAGACCTGCAGAGTGCTAATGAATAAAGGTGAGGCTGCCAAAATTGTAGCTCACATATTTGTGAAGGCCTGTACTATCATAGGAGATGCTTAAGGTGTGAGGTGCCAGAACTCTGGCACTACTCCAAGAAAAGTAAATATAAGGATGCATGATTGTACTGTAGTGACTTAAAATTATCGAAAACAAGGTGCTTACATGCAGGACTACAAACGGGCTATCTCTGAACCCTCACTTTCAGAAGGGATGATAGATACAGAACTGCAGCTGCTGTTTTTTTTTTTTCATATGCTGATAGATGGAGAGGTACAGTGAGAATGCTGATAAAATTAGCTTAACAGTTAGACTAGGATCCTTGGTTAAACATTACAGAAAGGAAGAGAGGGCCTATTGTTCAGTGAAAACGCCTGTTTTTAAATTCTGTGAGTGTCTTGTCGCCTTTCAAGGTATACTCTTTCTCCAAAGCTTCCAAGTTGTAGATCAGGTTAGTACACCTTTCACACTCTAGCTCACCATCTGTCAGTGGATAAAAAAAAAAGTATCAGCATATAGTGTAGCTGCAGTTATGTATTTAAGGGCACCAAAGTATTTTGCCATAAGTTCACTAACCCTTGACAAGTTATGAGGTTTGAATCCAGTTCTCTCTGGTTCCGCCTTAACTTATATCGAAAGGTTTTTCTGGTAACCAACACTTCATGGTGGTTTCTCGGGTTTCCGCTGTCGTAAATCTGACAGCTGTCGCGCAGATGAAAAATTCTGAAGTGCAGTGGTAAATTCTGAAGTGCAGTGGTAAATTCTGAAGTGCAGTGGTAAGCAGACCGACTTATGACAGGGGTATGGTGCTCACGAAGGACCAGCATCTATCACAGCCACAGTCCAGTATAGCAAGTCCCTTCTGTTTGGATTTAGGATGAGTTACATCAGTATTTCTCATGTAATAGTCTCTGAACTTAGTAGGAATGAAAATGTTAAAGGTAATATTACAGGTAACCTTCAGCCTGATCATTTAGCTCACCAGATTCATTGAACAAACTGAATGTTATTAACCATTTTTTGTGATATTTTTTTTTTCTGTTTTTTTTTTTATTCCTCTCTAGAAACTCTAGTACTTATCCGTGAGATTAAGCAGATTTTGTGAACAATTTTCCAACTGGAATAATAAAAGGTAACACCGAAGTAGTTTATTTGAATGAGTGATTATGGGATTTATCATATTTGCTCAGCTAGATCCAGTACATCACAATAAACATTTGATGCGTATGTGAGAAGGCCTTCAGCAACTTGCAGATGTTCGTGGGGTTCCATCCACCATAATGTTGGCCACTGCCATATAGGTGAAATATTTTGGAGTACGGCGTAAAACACCAGATAATGGACCTAAAGTTTCACACATGAGATACTGTCGTTTACTTTCACACTATTGAGTTGGCGGCAAGATGGCAGAAGACAGTTGTTAGTCCTCCGCCCTTGTCATTACCCTGCATGGTACTTAAAGCTGGTTGTTAATCCTCACCACATGGGGTTAAGTCACTGACAGTGTGCAGGTCTCCTGACTAGGAGGCCTACATGTGCATCTCTAAATATAAATGAAGTGGAAGAAAGTATCAAGACAGGCAAGGTCTATTCCAAACCTTTAAATTCCAAACTGTCTCAAAGCATGACAAGGCCAAACCAGGAATGTACATGAACAATGTACGCTGCAGACGAACCCAGTATTCGGGTTGGGCCTACATGGAAGTCACCTCACACCATTATCTGGTGATCGGTTGTCTGCTGAGAGCCCTCATTATACAACGAATGTGTGTTCAAATTTTGGCTAAAAATGAATTTCACCAAGATATATCGTCAGCTTCCTGTGGCCATTCCTATTAATATGTCAGTCTACACGCACATTTTGTTTCCTTAAAAGTCGGATATATCCAATTGCAGAAGAGTTTCTTTTTCCGCGTTTTCTATATCACGAACCTCTGTTATACACAGAAAACATACTTCGTGCAAGGTTTCCGAAAACTACCACGATTTACTTGTACTGCTTTTCGGTAGCACTGTGTGGGAATCCGGCATATCGGGAGACAGGATTTGTTTGAGTTATCACATTAGGAGTTCGCACACTACTGTCACTGGCTTTCTAAACAACATGCTTTATGATTTCCTGTATACAGTTTTTCCCAGATGTGATTTACCAGCGACAGATAAGATTATTGTTTTGCTTTTTACCAGCGAAAATCACATGATCGATGGGTAGACATGAAAATTTCAAGCCCTGTGATTGTAAGTGGCTTGTATACATGTAGATAAAATCAATCTGTATGACTAAATTTTAATTTGAGGCGACTCAATTACGTATTAAGTAAATTAAGCATTCATATTTACATAATATGGGCATAAGTTGACAGACATTCAAATTATGCCAGAATGAACAAGAAATGTTTAGCTGGAGTGGCGCAAACGCACGTCTAGGCGTTGCTTTAATCACAGTTTCACGTATTACATTCTTGAGCTGTCAGTAGAATCCCCTGACCACCCCTGTTGCTCTCCCGCGATGCCCAGTTAGTAACAACCACAGCCAACGCAGTGAATCTTGGGATACGCTTTCCAAGTCCCAGGGCGACACTTTAAGTCATTTACCATAAATATATAAATAAAAATGCGATTATTTACAGTGGTGCGTTGTGATAACATTAGTGCAGTTATCTGGTCTGCAAATGCAAATTCTGTTAAGACTTGTTTTCATTATCTGATATCTGATTGTTTTCATTATCTGATTGCTATCTGATATCTGATTGTTTTCATCTTCTTGGTTTTTCCCAGGACCTTTTTTTGTTCATAATTTTTTTACCTTTACCTTTTTTTTTTACCACCATGAGGCGTGGGTCATTTCCTCCAGTTCTTCCGCAAATCCAAGATGGCCGACGGGGACAACAGTGGGACCAACCTCATCGTGAATTATCTTCCCCAGACCCTAACGGATGATGAATTCCGAAACATGTTCCAGAGCATTGGTCCTATCAAGAGTTCCAAGATTGTGCGGGACAAACACACAAATTACAGTTATGGATTTGGTTTCGTCGACTACGAACAGGAAGAGCATGCTAGACGGGCTATTCAAACACTGAACCGACTACAGATTCAGAACAAGACGATCAAGGTGGCATTAGCAAGACCAGGGGGCGAAACAACCAAGGGAGCTAACTTGTACGTGCGAAACTTACCTCGTACCTTCACTGAGGATGACATGAACACATACTTCAGTCCGTATGGAAAGATCGTCCAGTCGCGCGTTCTAGTCGACACAGCTTCTGGGACAGGAAAAGGGGTGGGGTTTGTTCTGTTTGAGACAAAGAACCAGGCCATGGAGGCAATGATACAACTGAACGGCACAACGCTACCCGGGGCGTCTGACGCCTTGAACATCAAGTTTGCTGAAGAGAACGCCAAGAAGGTACGCCCCCCACCAGTCATGCCATTCCCTGGAGGGCCAGGGGGACCCCGCTATGGACCGGGCCCCATTCGCAACCAAGGAGGAAGTCGTTACTCTCGTTACAGCCCCATGGCAGGGTATGGGGGTCAGAATCAGGGACCCCTGGGACCCCCAGTCGCAGACACAGGGTACACGCTCTTCGTCTACAACATCGGCACGGACGCAGACGAAAAAACATTGTGGCAGCTCTTCTCTCCATTCGGAGCAATACAGAAAGTGAATGTGATATACGACCAGAAGGCTGGGCAGTGCAAGGGTTACGGATTTGTCACGATGACAAACTACTCGGAAGCTGAATACGCTATTCAGCATTTAAATGGATACAACTACACAGGGAGACCACTGCAAGTCTCCTTCAAGTCAGCCAAAAATTAAACTTTTTTTGTTTTTTTTTTTTCTCCCGAAGAAGTGAACTGAAAAATGAAACTTTCTGTTGACACCAGCTGTCTGATTTCTGATTGAAAGATGCGCGAAATTTTAAAAAAATCAGTGTCTGGTCTGGTACATGTAAAAGTATGCTCAAAGTATTTCAACCCCACTCCAGCACTTCTTGTACACTACTGCATTTTCCTTTAAATTTTAATTTTTATGAAAAAGAGGTCCAAAGGAGAAGCAAAGTATGGTATCGCTTCAAGCAAAACGCCATGTGTTTTTATAGATTTGTGTGCATCTAGAATAATAAACCTTAAGTTACATGTTGCACTCTTTATTTTACTCACAGACCAGGTGTTAAGTTTGTTCTATGTGTAAGAGGGAAAAGTCTTATTTCTGCAAGTACTGCCGTTTTGTCAGAATTATAGAATAACTTAATACATGTATTTCAAACTTAAAAAAATGCTTCCAAATTTCCTCCATTCGTGTGTGTAAATTGGAAAAGAATAGTGGAGATACAGAATTTTTTTCACTTGATAAATTTTTAGGCTTGGTATTGCTCATTACTGTAAAAACTGTCCTTTCCCCGAGGTGTACGGGGGGTGGGGGGTGGGAGAGAGAGAGAAAGGGGTGGGTGATGGGAGGAGATGAAAAAGACCATGATTACTGGCTCTCTAGGTTATATATTGCTGGAGGCCGTTGTGGAGCCCAGGAGCCCCTCGCCTATGTGGGTGCTTCGTGTTCGCCTAGCTCATGCTGGCTTCCTCTCCGGCCGTACTTGGAAAGGTCTGCCAGTAAGCTGGGGATGGTTATGGGTTTACACCAGGCTCTGCCCGGTTTCCACCCACCATAACGATGGCCGCCGTCGTATAAGTGAAATATTCTTGAGTACGGCGTAAAACACCAATCAAATAAAATTATAATAGTGAAGTATTCTTAAGTATGTCATTTAACACCAATCAAATGATATTCTGTTCAGAAACATTTAGGGTTCCTTTGAATATATTTCGGTGACTTGGTAACAATTTGACAAGACGTTAGTTCACTTCAAAACTGGAGTGGCATCTGAAACGAAATCCTGCCTCTCAACATGAATCGTATCCAAATTGAAGAATCAAATAAACTACGGTTTACCTTCAAATAATTTGGCATCAAATTCACGCAGCTGCGTTTCAGGTCTTGTACAGCATGGTGTCTGTACAATGTGATGGTGCAGGGTTTCCTGTCTGGTGAGGCGTTTCAGTGAGGCACAACCGCATGTAGACATTGG
The DNA here is from genome assembly GCF_032854445.1 of Liolophura sinensis. NCBI lineage: Eukaryota > Metazoa > Mollusca > Polyplacophora > Chitonida > Chitonidae > Liolophura > Liolophura sinensis. Next base: position 28,958,167 of record NC_088307.1, on the reverse strand, counting down.
GTCAAGCCTTCTACAAGGAGGTCTATAACTAGCCCAGAACGAAGTGTAGGCTTCAATCTCGGAGGTCGTTGGTTCAAAGCCTGACATAGTCTCCATGATCTATAATGCTAGTCTACAGCGTCTCCCAGCCTCGGGAACAAGGGATATTAAACTCTCAATAAACCCTGAGGACGTGGGTGTGAGCTGTAGATGTATGTGCCATATATTTGCTACCAAAAAGAAAGCTTAACTGTTAATGAATAAGATAACTAAAGTTTTAGTGCAATTGGTTAATTTTTATTGAAGCAGGAGACCATTGAAGGCGAGGGATGTCTGGGGACTGGCAATCCTCGCCTTGGTTGCACATTTTGTAATTCACATGTACATATAGCCCGATCTATGCTCATGTAATCGATGCATCCGACATCTGCCGTTCTTTTAAAATCCTGGTTCGAGGCTCTGTAGGTCACACAAGCACAGTTAGGGCAATTTGGTGCCAGCTTTGCCTCCAAGCTGAAGAGTGAAGATGTTGAAGGAGCACTGCTTGGGTAATACTGCCACAAAGACATTTTAACTTGATGATGTGTTGCAACTCATATTTGTCGATTTCCGCAGTTTTCATGGGTACCAGATCACCAGTTTTCTATATATACTATATAAATAGAAAAGATTTCGTGTCCAGGCTATAGTTCCAAGAGTTTCCACGCAGTTTCACACAGATGATAATGTGTCACGACTCATATTTTTCTCTTTTTGCGGTTGTCATGGTAACCAGATAGCCATTTTCCTTACGTGTACTATATAAATAGAAATGATTTTTTGTCCCGGTTGCAACTCCATCTGTTTTCTGCATAAAGTTTTCATTTGTGGTGGACACATTTGTCCACTTGCGCAGTTGTCATGGTAACCACTTACCTATCATCAACACTCATGACTATTCTCTTCCGGGGTTATACTTGCCACAATGCTGCTGATATTCTTTGCGGTTGTCATGGTAACCAGATAGCCATTTTCCTTACGTGTACTATATAAATAGAAATGATTTTTTGTCCGGGCTACAACTTCATCTGTTTTCCGCATAAAGTTTTCATTTGTGGTGGACACATTTGTCCACTTGTGCAGTTGTCATGGTAACCACTTACCTATCATCAACACTCATGACCATTCTCTTCAAGGGTTATACTCGCCACAATGCTGCTGATATTCTTTGATACATTTCAAAGAAATGCATTTATTGGTGCGTATGTTGTGTTTATTCACCTGAGCTCTTGTTTGATGATGGAGAGAAAAGTGCAATCTGCACAGGGTAATATGGCATTGTACCACACGCAAGTTAGGGGATATATATTTGAGGTTGAAGTTGACAGATTTTACTACAAAAGTAGTAACGAAAATCAATGCGCTCGTGTAACATGTAAACATGAAGGTCATTATCCCGCATCAGACGCAATGCTCTCCTTTTTACCAGTTTGACAACGACGGACACGGTGGGGGGGGAGGGGGGGGGGGGGTGCTGTATTCTCAGACAAATAGGCCGAGTAGGCTATCTCCCATTTGCATTATTTTAATGTGATTGTATGTTAAATGCGATGACAACACATACTTTTAAGTAATTCTAGACCAGTGACGTCTGATAAATTGCAATTAACATCACTACATTTTGTTTTTAACTAATTCTGCTTAAGCCATGGTGCTAGGGGGTGTGCAAATTGCTACCATTTATGCACTTACATGAACAGTTCCAATAAAAACCCTGACCCTGACCGAGATAAACTGACGAGATCGTATTTCAGCGGTTACGTGTGACCATTTGTCAGCTATCACACTGTCGTCACTGTTCTGGTCTTACCTTCTGTGCTGCACGTTTCAATTCTATTCCACCAAATTATTACGTGACATATGCTAATTACGTCGTCAGTAACTTTTCAAACGTCCTGACTTTAGCTTAGGCACTCAAGGTTCTCCACCCGTAACATTTACCACCATCTTTGGCCTAGAAGAACAAAAAAATGTTGATCATGGCGTTAAACGATTACCTAATCAATAACATTTATTAGTTCTGTGGGGCGTGGAGGTTCGTACTACCATCTGGGGAGTGTAATCGCTGCCTCACGGACCTAACCTGTGATATCTATCTTTGATAGATACCCATTGGTGATGAAGATATGTAACGCATGAGGTCTCTCTCTCCGCGATACGGCAGTTGCCTGACAGACACGCACGTACGTGAACATGAGAATGATTAGAATAACTGGCCAGAAACTGGGACAAGCATTTCCCGTGCCAGGAGAGTTTTCTTGACATGTCGGGGTCGAAGTCCGCCAGTGCTGTGGCGAAAGTATGTGATATTTCACCAGACACTAGCCACTGTAAAAAAAAACATTACAGATATTCAAGGTAGGTGATATCGTTTGAGGACTTTTCTGGATTGTAGCGAAATAGCTAACAATCTTTTTCCATCATGTCTCCAAGGTGAGATCGAAGCATTTGATTGCACATGTTATGTTAACACACTATGTACAGCGAATCCAAAGATATATAATTGTCGAAGGTTACCGGTTGTAGTACCGGGTATTTTATTTTACTATAATGATGAGACTCAATTAAGTTCAGAGTGCTGCAAACTTTCTGCAGAGCTGTTGATTGAATTTCCTTCCATTGAATAGTCGTACATATCTATTCTGCAAGACGGAACGGAAACTAGAGATCTCGTGATTCCTTTAGTAACGAACGGAGTGGTTGAAGAAAACGGTCCTCCCAACGTTATTGCATTGGAAATGCCTATTTTTTTGAATCGCTGTCAGTGATCTTGTGTGAGTGGGATTTGTATAATTGTTAGCTATACTGGATGGGATTTTTAGTCTGCTATAGTTCCCACCAGCACCACCACCCCACACACCCCCTATCCACCACCCACCCCACCGCTCCTCCCATCCCCAGGCTCCTCCTACCATAATGCTGCTTGGCGACCTTCCAGTAAGGGACATATTTCTGATTAGGGTGTAAAACACAGATAAAATAAATATATAAATCTCTATGGTGGTAGAAGCTTACATAATCCAGTGAGCTTAATGATCCCTCTTCTTATGGCTGTAATTTTTACCTTGTTGAATTAGAACCATACTTGAAACCCAGAGATCGCTGGCTCAAATCCCTTGCTGGTAAGCTTGCCACGTGACACTACCCTGGTAAAGGACATGACGTATGTATGGGCTCAGTAACTCAGTGAGTAAGGGGCATAACTCCTAACCATGTCGCAGTGATGTGTGTTCAATACTGACCTTAGACAAGAAATTTGTAGGTTTCAGTACTCTTACAGTTCGTAGTCACTTTGGTGAGAATACACAGGGGGTGTCTTTCATCAAGTCGCCTAGCAGATCAAACTGGGGGAAGTTTGTACATGTAATTTGCCAAATGTTGGTGGTTTACCATGGGCACTCTGGTTTCCTGCCAGACAGCCATATAAGTGGAAAGTTCTTTCAGTGAGTCATTTTAAGCAACAATGATTAAATCAGTTAGCTGGCTGCCTTAATAGTATTAACCCTACTATCACAGTTCTGAACCATTATTGCATGTAAAAAATTTCTCTTTTTTAAAAAAAAATATGCATTTTCATTTTTTACCTATCATATCCATATACATGTATATTATGGATTTAGCCAGAATTTGTAATCAGGCTGTATCATTTCCAAATTTTCTCCTGTTTTCCCCCATCACTTCCATGGTAATTTTGTGAGAGTAATTCGTCTCAACAGCACTGAGACATCACTCAAGCTAAACACTACGGTCATGTGATCTGTCAGCACTGATCAGCAACTACATGTGGTTTTGATAACATGTAGCATGGGCTACTCTAAAATGCTATTTAGAGAAGATGAATTATGGAAACAGTTGAGGAGCTGAATGACTGAACTTGAGTTGTTTCTGAGGAAAAGGGAAGGCTGCAACTTGCAACATGGCGAGATGTGGTGACTGTAAATTTTTGTCATCAGAAGTTGCCTATAACATTTTTGATTTTTGACAATTAGGCCACATAATACAGTAGAATTTTTTAGTTTGTTTATTACCTTCGGGGACATAAATATTAAGAGTTTGATCTCAGAATTCCTGTATTGCAGAAAATACCATGTAAAGCTGATATTGAAGTACATGTAATATGGTAGTCCATTCACCTACAGCAGTGTGGATCATACATTTACCCGTTTTGGCATCAGTGACATTTATAGAGAAACATTACTTGCGTTTCAGACTACTTCAGCTGATTGAAGCATAATGGCGAAAAGAGTAGCTGTGATTGGAGCAGGTGCCAGCGGCTTGACTGCCATAAAATGTTGTTTGGATGAAAAGTTGGAAGTCGTGTGTTTCGAAAGAACTGACGATATTGGCGGACTGTGGAATTACACGGAGGAGGCGCGAAAAGGTCAGGCATGTGTGATGAAATCCACAGTGATTAACACGAGCAAGGAAATGATGGCCTACAGTGACTTTCCTATTCCCAAAGAGTACTCTATTTTTATGCACAACACCTATGTCAAAAAATACTTCCAGCTGTATGCTGAAAACTTTGATCTTTTGAAACACATCCGTTTCAATTCTGAGGTCATGTATGTGAAACAGGCATCTGATTTCGCTCAAACCGGCAGATGGGAGATGGAAGTTCAGGATGTGGTCAACCAAACAAAAACGACAGAGTATTTTGACGGGTTGCTGATTTGCACAGGTCATCATGCTGACATGCATTTACCAACATTCCAAGGTCAGGAAAAGTTCAAAGGTCAAATCCTGCATTCTCACGACTACAAGGACATGAAAGGTTACGAGAACAAACGCATCGTCATTATCGGCATCGGGAACTCCGGAGGAGACATGGCCGTGGAACTTAGTCGAGTGTCAAAGGTGAGTCATCAGTGATAAAGGTGAGTCACCAGTGATAAAGGTGAGTCACCAGTGATAGTGAGTCATCAGTGTAGCATACAAGGTGATACAGGACTCAGTATTTCTGTTTCGTTTAAAGCATTCTTAAAGGTGGTTTAAATAAAACTGAAATTTTGAATCATGCATCGCCTTGTATCTTTTGTTGATGTTAAAATAATACCCTACTTTGTGAAGCTTATCAGTGGAAATGGAAATATACGTGGGAGAGTTTATAATGCTTTAAACAGCGGCAATTAGTGAAGTAAACTGAATCAAAGGTTTACATGCTGGAGGAAATGTACTTGTATTCGAAACCTTGGGCATCCGGGCATTTGCCATGTTACTCACAATAACACGCACTCCCACAAAACATTGAAAACACTGTTTAAATAACATGGGAGTTAACACACAACTCACAGCCTCATAAGTGGCCTCGGACCCCCATTAATTTTCCATAAGCGACAATGTTAACGTCTAGTGCTGTAGCTCAGTCCCAAACATTCCGTGGCCAATAAGCCTTGGTGCATACCTGGCCCAGCCTGTGAGAAAGAAGCCATAAAAATCTTGACATAGGTTGACCGTCAAAATCTGGACCTTTCCATGCCGGCAGCTGGGAGGCGTGCCTAGCAATGCCAAGGGGACGTCACTCGCAGCCTCATCACTACCTCACACCTTGTGTCCTCTCACCCAGAATTTCAAACTTTCATCAATAAAGCTCATACCTCCTCAAAGTTTAGACAGTTTCCAGCATTTTAATACCAAGCATGCACCTGTGCACCAAAAATGAATGCCTGGGAGCAAAAAAAGACTTTATACCCTAAAATTCACAGAACTACAATCGTCCCTACCGAAAAACGGAAGTTGTAATGGGGGTCTGTGTCCAAGTACAAAACCAGGTTTTGTCAATGTTCACATTTTATCTATACTGGGCACATTGTTCTGTTTTACACTCTATAATGTCTGGTTACTGCTCTCAGTATAGTCCAGTGTTGTTCATTGCCCATGTTATCTCTCACCTAGTCGTGTACTTGCCACTGACTCGTACAAGCAAACTGCCCGGATGTCCACAATCTTGTATATAAAGACAATGTGGCAATAATGTGTTGGGGTTGTTACCAGTTGGATAGTTATTCCTGAAGTGCTTTTGAGCACTTGAAATGTTTATTAATTTGGAGGTCTGTAAAAGTAGTTTGACAGTACTCGAGGGTATTTCACTTATAAGACAACAGCTAGTGTTATGGTTTTAGGAAACCGGGCATAGCCGTGCATGAGGAAACCCACGCCCAAGCGCAGGTTTGCTCAGAGACCTTCCTTCATACACCTGGAAACGAAGTCACCATGTGTGGGAATTTGTGTCATGAATAGGATGACAAAGTATTAAAACATTCCTGCATAAATAAAAAATAAACAAATAATTACATAAATAGATTTTCTTCCCTTTTGTAGGTTTTCCTGAGCACTCGAAGAGGGGCCTGGGTTTTGAACCGTGTCGGTGACAAGGGAATTCCCGCGGACATGAATGTAGCTTTCTCTCGCCTCGGTTCTGCCATCTTTGATTTGTTACCGATGTCTGTGAAAGAGATGCTGGTGCAAAATATACTTAACAATCGCTTCGATCATGAAAGATTTGCTCTGAAGCCACAGCATTCCTTCTTTGGCCAGCATCCCACCGTCAATGACGACCTGCCAAATCGCATTGTTTGCGGTGCTGTTACCATTAAGCCCAACGTAAGGTGCATCACAGAGACTGGCATTGAGTTCGACGACGGAACGTTTGAGGAAAACATTGACGTCATTGTTTTGGCGACAGGATACATTTTCGGCTTCCCGTTCATGGACAAATCTGTGATCGATGTAAAGAACAACAGAGTCGAGTTGTTCAAGTACATGTTCCCACCTGAACTGGAGAAGCCTACCTGCGCTGTGATTGGCTGCTTTCAGCCACTGGGGGCTATCATGCCCATTTCAGAAATGCAGTGTCGATTAGCCACTCAAGTCTTTAAGGTAACCGTACAGACAGATGTACTGTGAGACAGCCAGCCAGTTAGGCAGACAACATCAGCTCAGTACACCCTACTGATATGAAATACTTATATTTCTTCATAGTTCTGTAAACCCTCACAAAACTTTTCTCTTCCACACACACCCATCATTTTTCTTTGTATATGTATATGATGCATGTCAAAATACTGTCCGATGCAGGCATTAAGAGAATTCTATACTGTATTTGAGTTTTAAAGAAATTCTTGTGTTCTAGTGCTATTTGGACCCTCAAAGGTGTTATTTCTTTCTTTTATTTAATTGTAAATTGCTATAGATGTGTTAGTCTTCAATCATATCTCTGGAAAAAGAAGCCGGAGATTCTTGAACAAGATTGATCAGATCTGCTGATGTTTCTCTTTCAGTTACTGAGAGTGTAATGATCTTAATGGTTTGTAACTTCCTTTATGTATTGATAACGAGGTGCTCAGGTAGAAACCTTATACAAAGGAACCAGGTAACTAGAATATTAGGCCAAGGAATTCTTCAGTCTCCCCTCGTATATATGCAAATACAACCAGATTTCCAAGCATGGTTTCATAGTGACCAGGAAGTTTTTCTTTGTTTAGTGTATTAGTGAATCAAGGAAATCGTAAGAATAATGTATTGTTGGATTTACTGGATTTACAGGGCATTACCAAACTGCCAACGCGCGGAGAGATGTGGTTTGACATCAAAAAGAAGGAGGTGGCCATGGCGAAGCGATATGTGGCTTCTCAACGCCACACCATACAGGTGGACTTTGTACCAATCATGGATGAACTGGCAGAGCTTGTGGGGTGTAAACCTGACTTCAGTAAGTGTCAACATGACTTCAGTTAGTGTCAGACTAATTTCAGTAAGTGTAAAACTGACTTCAGTTAGGCCACACCATACAGGTGGACTTTGTACCAATCATGGATGAACTGGCAGAGCTTGTGGGGTGTAAACCTGACTTCAGTAAGTGTCAACATGACTTCAGTTAGTGTCAGACTAATTTCAGTAAGTGTAAAACTGACTTCAGTTAGGCCACACCATACAGGTGGACTTTGTACCAATCATGGATGAACTGGCAGAGCTTGTGGGGTGTAAACCTGACTTCAGTAAGTGTCAACATGACTTCAGTTAGTGTCAGACTAATTTCAGTAAGTGTAAAACTGACTTCAGTTAGGCCACACCATACAGGTGGACTTTGTACCAATCATGGATGAACTGGCAGAGCTTGTGGGGTGTAAACCTGACTTCAGTAAGTGTCAACATGACTTCAGTTAGTGTCAGACTAATTTCAGTAAGTGTAAAACTGACTTCAGTTAGGCCACACCATACAGGTGGACTTTGTACCAATCATGGATGAACTGGCAGAGCTTGTGGGGTGTAAACCTGACTTCAGTAAGTGTCAACATGACTTCAGTTAGTGTCAGACTAATTTCAGTAAGTGTAAAACTGACTTCAGTTAGGCCACACCATACAGGTGGACTTTGTACCAATCATGGATGAACTGGCAGAGCTTGTGGGGTGTAAACCTGACTTCAGTAAGTGTCAACATGACTTCAGTTAGTGTCAGACTAATTTCAGTAAGTGTAAAACTGACTTCAGTTAGGCCACACCATACAGGTGGACTTTGTACCAATCATGGATGAACTGGCAGAGCTTGTGGGGTGTAAACCTGACTTCAGTAAGTGTCAACATGACTTCAGTTAGTGTCAGACTAATTTCAGTAAGCGTAAAGATGACTTCAGTAAATGTAAACCTGACTTCTGTGAATATAAACCTGACTTCAGTAAATGTAAAGTGTAAACTAGACTTCAGCAAGTGTAGACCTGATTTGAGTAAGTATGGACCTGATTTTAGAAAGTGTAAAGCTGACTGCAGTAAGTGTAAACCTGACTGCAGTAAGTGTAAATTGTAAATTAAACTTCAGTCAGTGTAATATGGACTTCAGTGAATGTAAAGCAGGCTTCAGTAAGTGTAAAGTATAAACTAGACTTCAGCAAGTATAGACCTGACTTCAGTAAGTGTCAACCTGAATTCAGTAGGTGTAAAGTGATTTCAGTAATTGTTAGCCTGACTTCGGTAAGTGTAAAGTGTAAACTGGACTTCAGTAAGTAAAAAACTGACTTCAGTAAGTGTATACCCGACTTCACTAGATGTGAACCTGACTTCTGCAAGAGTGAACCCGACTGCATTGAGTGTAAAACTGACTTCAGTAAGTGTAAACCTAACTTTACTGCGTGTTAACCTGACTTTAGTAAGTGTAAACCTGACTTTAGTAAGTGTTAACCTGACTTCGGTAAGGGTAAACTAGCCATTGACTTATGTACTCGTCAGCATTTACAGGTACGGAAGTTAAAAAGTTTGAGTTCAATCAGAGAAGAGTACCTACTGAAAATTTAAATTATGTCTGCACCACAGGACATGAACTTCAAAAGTAACTATATATACAGCATATGTGCGTGTATATTCAGTAAGAACGCGGAAAGACATAAATGAGGTGAATGTGCAAGCGGTACGATATGGGACTTCAATTTCCATTAGATTTGTCAGATCACTGGCTGATAGTCAGTAGAATACATGTACGGGAAAGACATCAAGGGTTAAATAAACCTTGTACATTCTTGTTTTCAGAAGAACTATTTAAAACAGACCCCAAGCTGGCGTGGAAGTGTCTAACAGGGCCCTGTACCCCGTACCAGTTCCGTCTGATGGGCCGTCACAAATGGCCTGGAGCACGAGATGCGATCTTCACGCAGTGGGACCGAACGTTCCATCCACTGAAAACACGTCCAGTCATGGTTACCACAAAACAGAAGTCTTTGTTTCGTTACTTCTTCATCCTGTTGTTTGTTGTGATCATTTGGTCTTTGTTGTTTTAAAAGCCGATCATAGACTTAGGTTTTTCTTTACTCCACTGACACGCTTAATCAGTTTTTACAGGTTTTCCTATTTCTGGTACCTGCCCTAAATGACCATAAATTTTGTCCATGGCTTAAGAGCTGATTTTTCCTGATTCTGAGAGTTCTGTTGATTTTAGAAAGGTGTCTTTAGGTTTGCTTGGAACATTGGATGATATCCTGCTGGGAAAATGCCAGTTTCAGGAGCAAAAATAATATTTTCTGACAATTATTTGCCTGTAAAATGTACTTTTGAGGATGAAATTCGAGGTGCATTATTGTAATTTTTTTCATTTTTTAGGACAGATATTAGTAGTGCAGAAAGCGAAATATTACATTTTTCTCCCAGTTAATGTGGAAAAGTAAAGATTTTTAAGTTGTTCATGAGATGGACTGAGTCACAATAAGTGGTTGGCAGGGTTTGTGGGGCCTGAGTCACAATAAGTGGTTGGCGGGGTTTGTGGGGCCTGAGCCACAATAAGTGGTTGAAAACGTTTTGGGGCCTGAGTCATTATAAGTGGTTGGCAGGGTTTGTGGGGCCTGAGTCACAATAAGTGGTTGAAAATGTTTTGGGGCCTTTGTCACAATAAGTGGTTGGCTGGGTTTGTGGGGCCTGAGTCACAAGAAGTGGTTTGCTGAGTTTGTGGGGCCTGAGTCACAAAAAGTTGGGGGGGGGGGGGGGCATGAGTCACAATAAGTTGTTGATAAGGTTTGTGGGGCCTGAGTCACAATAAGTGGTTTGTGGGGCCTGAGTCACAATAAGTGGGGGGGGGGGGCATGAGTCACAATAAGTTGTTGACAAGGTTTGTGGGGCCTGAGTTATAACAAATGGTTGACAAGGTTTGTGGGGCCTGAGTCACAAGAAGTGGTTTTCGGAATTTGTGGGGCCTGAGTCACAATAAGTGGTTGACAAGGTTTGTGGGGCCTGAGTCACAATAAGTGGTTGGCAGGGTTTGTGGGGCCTGAGTCACAATAAGTAGTTGGCGGAGTTTGTGGGGCCTGAGTCACAATAAGTGGTTGACAAGGTTTGTGGGGCCTGAATCACAATAAGTGGTTGACAAAGTTTATGGGGCCTGAGTCACAATAAGTGGTTTGTGGCGCCCGAGTCACAATAACTGGTTGGTGTGGTTTGTGGGGCCTGAGTCACAATAAGTGGTTGGCAGAGTTTGTGGGGACTGAGTCACAATAAGTAGTTGGCGGAGTTTGTGAGACCCGAGTCACAATAAATGGTTGACATGGTTTGTAGGGCCCAACTCACAATAAGTGGCTGGCGGGGTTTGTGGGGTTTACCTCACAGTAAGTGATTGACGAGATTTGTGGGGCCTTAATCACAGTAAGTGATCGATGGGGTTTGTCGTAACTTGCCAAAGGTTGGTGGTTTACTCCAGGCAATTTCATTTCACTTAACGTCGAATAAGCGAAAAATTCTTAAGTATGTCGTTAAGAAAAGACAGCTGATAACGTAACCTTTGTTACAGTATATCTTAAGATGGATGAAAACTGGCCTACATGTAAATATAGCCAAAGCCGTTTTATCCTGATGTCCTTGATAAACTCCATAAATCATCTTTTAATCGGGACTTCATATGAAGGCATGGGATACTCTGTGTAAAGAAACTGCATACATGGTGTCATGAAACATGTACCCTACGTATATTCTGTAAGACGGATCGAAAGCTGGAGACCACATGATCTCCGTAGTAACAACGTGGGCGAAGAAAACGGTCCTCCCAACAGGAAAATGCCTATTTTTGAGTCGCTATCAGCGATTATTCGTTGAATTTGTATGCTTTTCAGCTTTCCAGATAGTCTGAGTATTTCTGCAGAGCTTCTCACCAATGTGGTCGCAGTTAGTTCAAGTCCAGCTCATGCTGGTTTCCTCTCCGGCCGTACATGGGAAGGTCTGCCAACAACCTGCGGATGGTCGTGGGTTTCCCCCAGGCTCTGCCCTGTTTCCTCCCACCATAATGCTGCCCGCCGTCATATAAGTGAAATATTCTTTAGTACGGGGTAAAACACCAATCAAATAAGTAAATATTTCTACAGAGCTTTCATGACTTTATTTTGTACAACTAGGCCTTACTGTTCGCTGGCGAAGTGGCAAGAAGTGACCTTTTCCCAAGTGCTTTAATAGAGCCACAGGAGACATAAATCTGTTTGCTCATACTCTTGTAGCTTATACACAAAGCAGGATATAAATATATAATAGGATATAAATATAGAGTAAAATTTTACAGAATCGTCTGGTTTTAGAAGAATCTTTATTTTGAACTATTTCTGTTTAATGCACTGATTTACAGTGAAACAAAATTTACATTTTTAATATCAAAACCTTAATTAGTGTGTATTTTTGATAGAAGAACTGCATACACTTCATATATCCTTGTGCTTGAACATCTATACGTGGTTATGCTGAATTTGTAGAAATTCATTTTATTATTTTATTGAAATCTGCTGGATTTAATTTGTATGCACTTGTACGATATCTGTGTATAAATATTTGCGACGCAGTTTGATTTATTTTGCATTCGCTAATTTGTTTTTATTTAAATGCAAGGCAGGTGATGTTTGGCAGCATAATTTTTAATGTTACTCTATCACAATTCCGCACATTTGCTGAAATCTGATTAATGAATATAATATATATATCATATTTTAGATATGAACTGAGAGAAGCATTTGTGATTATTGCTGTCATGCGTTATATGAATGATATTGGGCCGAGGTCTCCATGCCTACAATAGTTAGCGTGCTAATACAGAAAACTGACCTAGGAGCCTGTCACTAATGAGGTCACTATAACAGCGGTGGTAACGTCTACTTTTGTGAGATGTCGGTTAATCGCGGCATATGTAAATCAGTCAGAAGAGAATGCCAAAGTTTGGTGATACTGAAGCTTTATTTGTTGGAAATGGAGAACGGCAGCCTGAAAATCTCGATACATTGAGTCACATATGTTGTACATGTAGTTAAGGGCATTTACCCGTGGCATTGTAAACTGCTGGTTTTCTTACATGTGCACAGGTTTACTTGTTCGACAAGTTTACTTGTTTATTTTGTTACATGCATATACGCGTTTTTGTGTTGCTATGGGCGACAACATACCGGGAAACCTCGGCTGGAAATACCGTCGCCCAGCCTCCTCTTTTATGGTTGTCCAGTAGCTATCCCAGCATCCTCTTTTATGGTCCTTGGTCCAGTAGCTATCCCAGCATCCTCTTTTATGGTTTTTTTGTCCAGTACCTATCACAGCATCCTTTTTTATGGTCCTTTCTCTAGTAGCTATCCCAGAATCCTCTGTTATGGTCCTTTGTCCAGTAGCTATCCTAGAATCCTCTTTTATGGTCCTGTGTCCAGTAGCTATACCAGAATCCTCTTTTATGGTCCTTTGGCCCGTAACTATCCCAGCATCCTCTTTTATGGTCCTTTGTCCAGTACCTATCCCAGCATCCTCTTTTATGGTCCTGTGTCCAGTAGCTATCCCAGCATTTTTTTCCCACATGTTAGGAACTGAGGTCTTAACGGTCTGAGGTCTTCAAAGTGCCACAAACTCTGCAGAGCTCTTTAACTGAATTCTCCTCTTTCTCCAAACTATATACATGTATATTTATGCCTCAGGACTAGATGGAATTTTCCTCTATAGTCTACTAGTTTTCGCCCATGACTCAGTGGTGTGTGTTCAATACCGACCATGGACAAGAAATTTGTAGGTTTCAGTAATCTTACAGTTCGTAGTGGCCTTGGTGAGAATACACGTGGTGTCTTTCACCAAAACGCCTGGCACATCATACTGGGGGAAGTTTGTACATGTGACTTGCCAATTATTGGTCGTTTACCATGGGCACTCTGGTTTCCGCCAGGTATCCACATAAGTAGAAAAATTTTGTCGTTTTGAACAACAATGAATAAATCAATTAAAAAATTAGTTTTCCGCTTTAATTGTATTATTCCTACTAGTACGGTTCGGAATCATTGTTTCGTTTTAAAAAATTTTATCTCTAAAGGGAAAGACCTCTAAAAATCGAAGTAGGAATCATTTAACAGACCTCTTAAAACTATGCATAAATACACATTCATTTATGTTTTTTTAGATTTTTAAAGTCGATCAAACGTTTAAATTTTATGGTGAGGTTTATGGACCACACTCTTAGAGTTTAGGAGCTCTGACGTCACTGGAAGTTTTTCCAACTCTAACCACGACACTGAATATTGGAATAACTCTTTTACATATGAGTAAAAGATTACTGAAATTATGTTCTCCAAAATTCTCTCCTTAACAGAGACACTACTCAAGCTAGACCTGTGACCTTGTTATCCCTCAGCACTGATCAGCTATTACATGCATATATCTGGAACGGATGTTGGTCGGAAAATCCGCGTAGGACGGGCGTAATATCACAGGAAAATGTTCACATCATACGCCGATCACACACCCAAGATGGGCGTACCATCCGCGTATGATAGGCGTAGGATCCGACCATCATGCGCGTAGGGTTTTATGACATACACTAAAATCCACACATAAACCTATCTAACTTATAACCAAATCGCGCTGTTCGACATCAGCCTCGTTTGTTCTCTTGGAATAAAACAAAATATTCACAAACGGTGTAGTTCACGGCGCGGTTACTAATTTGCACATAATCCTGATAATACGCAGGTCGAGTTTTGACTTTTCGCAATTATTCGCAAATAAGTGTTAATTATAGTGTATAGTTATAACAGTGATTATGCATGATAATTTAGGCACCACATATTGCTAATTTATAATATTAGTACAACATTTGAGATAACATCATCTCCAGTTGTCCGGGAATGCGGTTGTGATCGAACACTGAGACTAATAAACTTCGTTGACAAACGGGAAAGCGAAACTCGGAAGTCCTGCATTAGGCTAGCTCACGTTTTCACAGGCTTGAATGAGTGAGAGTCAGGTGAATGACCATTCACTAGTACTTTTTACATCACCCCGTCCGACTTACCAGGTAAGCAAACTGAAGACACCTAGTGTCATGTTTACAGCTAGCGTGTACGCAAGGGCTAAAGCCCCGTAAAACGGTCTAAATGAGATTGTATGTACCGCCTGACCAAGATTCGCGCCAGATGTGACCAGGATGACTGCAGAATGACTGAACTTAAGTTGTTGCTGGAGAAAAGGTAAGATGGCCGCTGGCAACACGACGAGTGGCTTATAACACTATCAACTTTTGACAATTTAAATTAATTTACATGATACAGTAGTTTTAATTTTTATTAACTTCAAGGACAAAAGAGTCCGATCTCAAAATTCCTGTCTTACAGAAAATACCACATACCGGTATAGCTGAGAGTCAAGTGATATTGTAGTGCATACACTTACAGCAGTGTGGGTCATATATTTACCTGTTATGGCATCAGTGACATTTATAGAGAAACATTACTTGCGTTTCAGACTACTTCAGCTGATTGAAGCATAATGGCGAAAAGAGTAGCTGTGATTGGAGCAGGTGCCAGCGGTTTGACTGCCATAAAATGCTGCCTGGACGAAAAGTTGGAAGTCGTGTGTTTCGAAAGAACTGATGATATTGGCGGACTGTGGAATTACACGGAGGAGGCGCGAGAAGGGCAGGCATGCGTGATGAAGTCCACAGTCATTAACTCCAGCAAGGAAATGATGGCCTACAGCGACTTTCCTATTCCCAAAAGGTACTCTGTTTTCATGCACAACACCTATGTCAAAAAATACTTCCAGCTGTATGCTGAAAACTTTGATCTTTTGAAACACATCCGTTTCAATAGCGAGGTCTTGTGTGTGAAACAGGCATCTGATTTCGCAGACACCGGGAGATGGCAGATTGAAGTTCAGGATTTGGTAAACAAAATGAAAACGACAGAGTATTTTGACGGGTTGCTGATTTGCACAGGTCATCATGCCGAAATGCAAATACCAACATTCCAGGGTCAGGAAAAGTTCAAAGGTCAAATCCTGCATTCTCACGACTACAAGGACATGAAAGGTTACGAGAACAAACGTATTGTCATCATCGGCATCGGGAACTCCGGAGGAGATATGGCCGTGGAACTTAGTCGAGTGTCAAAGGTG
Source organism: Liolophura sinensis (assembly GCF_032854445.1). Taxonomy (NCBI): domain Eukaryota; kingdom Metazoa; phylum Mollusca; class Polyplacophora; order Chitonida; family Chitonidae; genus Liolophura; species Liolophura sinensis. The sequence goes on along the minus strand of NC_088307.1, from coordinate 28,942,282 downwards.
AGTCATCAGTGATAAAGGTGAGTCACCAGTGATAAAGGGTGTTCAATTTCAGATCTTGGTGATACCATTTACAAAGTTATAGCATTCACTCCACTTGTCTTCTGCCATTTTGGTGTGCACACATGTATCTGTAGGAGAGTATCTTGGTAATTCCAACAATAGATAATCTACTTTGTGAAGCTTATGAATGGAAATGGAAATATACGTGGGAGAGTTGGTGAGTAAATCACCAAAGGTTGGTTGTTTTACTCCAGTAATTCTGGTTTTTTCTGACTATTAATTTTATGTCTCTGTGTCAGTATTACATTGAACAACGGCTATTAGTGAAGTATACTGAATCCTTGTGGATCATCAAAGGTTTACATGCTGAAGGAAAGTCACATGTAGACCTACTTGCATCTGAAGAGAATGTGGCAAGAATGTGTTGGGGTTGGTACCAATTGGGTATAGTTATTGCTAAAGTGTTTTGGAGCACTTCAGATGCTTATATTTGTTTATTTGGAGAAACGCAAGAGTAGTTTGGCAGTACTCTAGAGTATTGCCAAATTTATAGTTGCAGGAAACCGGGCATAGCCGTGCATGAGGAAACCCTCGACCAAGCGCAGGTTTGCTCAGAGACCTTCCTTCATACACCTGGAAACGAAGTCACCATGTGTGGGAATTTCTGTCATGAATAGGATGACAAAGTATTAAAACATTCATGCATAAATAAAAAATAAACAAATAAAAACATAAATAGATTTTCTTCACTTTTGTAGGTTTTCCTGAGCACTCGAAGAGGGGCCTGGGTTTTGAACCGTGTCGCTAACAAGGGAATTCCCCTGGACATGCATTTAGCTTTCTCTCGATTTGGTTCTGCCATCGCAGACGTGATACCCATATCTTTGAAAGAGATGCTGGTGGAAAATGCCCTTAACAATCGCTTCGATCATGAAAGATTTGCTCTGAAGCCACAGCATTCCTTCTTTGGCCAGCATCCCACCTTGAATGACGACTTGCCGAATCGCATTGTTTGCGGTGCTGTTACCATTAAGCCCAACGTAAGGTGCATCACAGAGACTGGCATCGAGTTTGACGACGGAACGTTTGAGGAAAACATTGAGGTCATTGTTTTGGCGACCGGATACATTTTCGGCTTCCCGTTCATGGACAAATCTGTGATCGATGTAAAGAACAACAGAGTCGAGCTGTTCAAGTACATGTTCCCACCTGAACTGGAGAAGCCTACCTGCGCTGTGATTGGCTGTATTCAGCCACTGGGGTCCATCATGCCCATTTCAGAAATGCAGTGTCGATTGGCCACTCAAGTCTTTAAGGTATAACGTACAGATAGACGTACTGTGAGACAGCCAGCCAGCCAGACATCCAGACAGCCAGACAGTCATGCTGACCATATTAGCTGTAAGACAGCCAGCCAGCCAGACAGACAGACAGACAGTCAGCCAGCTAGACAGCCAGACAGACTTACAGACAGACAGACAGACAGTCAGTCAGTCAGTCATGCTGACAACATCAGGTTTGGAGGCAAACAAAGGCCATAATGTCTTACTTGTACTGTTCTATGTACTATTTTGGAAGAGAGTAACCAAACGTATTTCTGTTTTCCTGCTTTTGTTTGACACGACACCTTGTTTACTAACAGGACCAAATTATTTTTAACCTTCAAAATGCAAACACCGTCATGTAATTAAAATGGGAACTCGTAAAACTCCATCCCACCTATAACAATACTGTTCAACAGCTAGACAGTACACAAACACTGCAACATCACAAATGAAAATGTTTTGTTTCTATTGCCATTTGGACCCTATTGTGTAGCCCCTATATGAGTTTGACAAAAGCTACGGAGTTATTTCCCCTTCTAGTAATGAAAAACACGACGGAAATATTATACATATGGCTTTAAAAGGTTGAGAGATAATGCCACGGACCCCGTAGACCTCCTGAAGTCGAGCCATACTGAACACAATCTGCAAACAAAATTTAACGTGCTCGTGGGGGCTATTTTTCACATCGGAGACCACATGTAATTGTGAATTGCTACATGTGGCTTGGACTTCAATCATATGTCTTCCTTCCTTTACAACTTTTCACAACCTTTATAACTTTCTTTACATATTGATAACGAGGTGCTCAGGTAGAAGCCTTATACAAAGTAACCAGGTAACTAGAACATTAGGCCAAGGAATTCTTCAGTCTCCCCTCGTATATATGCAAATACAACCAGATTTCCAAGCATGGTTTCATAGTGACCAGGAAGTTTTTCCATGTTTAGTGTATTAGTGAATCAAGGAAATCGTAAGAATAATGTATTGTTGGATTTACTGGATTTACAGGGCATTACCAAACTGCCAACGCGCGGAGAGATGTGGTTTGACATCAAAAAGAAGGAGGTGGCCATGGCGAAGCGATATGTGGCTTCTCAACGCCACACCATACAGGTGGACTTTGTACCAATCATGGATGAACTGGCAGAGCTTGTGGGGTGTAAACCTGACTTCAGTAAGTGTCAACATGACTTCAGTTAGTGTCAGACTAATTTCAGTAAGCGTAAACCTGACTTCAGCAAATGTAAACCAGACTTCAGCACGTGTATGCCTGACTGTAGTAAGTATAAAGTGTAAATTAGACTTCAGTAAGTGTAAAGTCGACTTGAAGTGTAAACTAGGCTTCAGTAAATGTAAACAGAATGTAAACCCGACAAGTAAAGTAGACAGCCAGTGTACGTGTAAAGTAGACAGCCAGTGTAGACCTGACTTTAATAAATATAGACTTGAATTCAGTAAGTGTAGACCTGACTTCAATCAATGTAACGTGTAAGCTAGACTTCAGTAAGTGTAAAGTGTAAACTAGACTTCAGCAAATGTAAACATGACTTCAGGTCAGCAAGGGCAGACCTGACTTCAGTAAATGTAGACCTGAGTTCAATCAGTGTAACGTGTAGACTCACTTCAGTAAGTGTAAAGTGTAAATTAGACTTCAGGAAGTGTAGACCTGATTTCAGTAGGTGTTTACCCGACTTCAGTATGTATATACCCGACTTCAGCAAGTGTGAGCCCGACTTCGGTGAGAGTGAACTCGACTTTGGCGAGTGTAAACCCGAGTTCAGTAAGTGCAAAGTGCAAAGCAGACTTCATTAAGTGTAAACCTGACTCCAGTAAGTGTAAACCTGACTCCAGTAAGTGTAAACCTGACTCCAGTAAGTGTTAACCTGACTCCAGTAAGTGTAAACCTGACTCCAGTAAGGGTACACTAGTTACTGGTTAGCATTTACACGTGCGCAAGTTAAAAACATTCAGTTCCATCAGGGAAGAGTACCTACTGAAAATTTAAGTTTAAAAAGTTTAAAAAGTAAACTTGACTTCAGTAAGTGTTTACTCGACAACAGTACGTATATACCCGACTTCAGTAAATGTGAACCCGACTTCTGCAAGTGTCAAGCCGACTTCAGTGAGTGTAAACCTGACTTCAATAAGTGTTATCCTGACTTCGGTAAGTGTAAAACTGACTTCAGTAAGTGTAAACCTAACTTTACTGCGTGTTAACCTGACTTTAGTAAGTGTAAACCTGACTTTAGTAAGTGTTAACCTGACTTCGGTAAGGGTAAACTAGTCATTGACTTATGTACTGGTCAGCATTTACACCTACGGAAGTTAAAAGGTTTGAGTTCCTTCAGAGAAGAGTACCTACTGAAAATTTAAATTATGTCTGCACCACAGGACATGAACTTCAAAAGTAACTATATATACAGCAAATGTACGTGTATATTCAGTAAGAACGCGGAAAGACATAAATGGTGTGAATGTGCAAGCGGTACGATATGGGACTTCAATTTCCATTAGATTTGTCAGATCACTGGCTGATAGTCAGTAGAATACATGTACGGGAAAGACATCAAGGGTTAAATAAACCTTGTACATTCTTGTTTTCAGAAGAACTATTTAAAACAGACCCCAAGCTGGCGTGGAAGTGTCTAACAGGGCCCTGTACCCCGTACCAGTTCCGTCTGATGGGCCGTCACAAATGGCCTGGAGCACGAGATGCGATCTTCACGCAGTGGGACCGAACGTTCTACCCACTGAAAACACGTCCAGTCATGGTTACCACAAAACAGAAGTCTTTGTTTCGTTACTTCTTCATCCTGTTGTTTGTTGTGATCATTTGGTCGTTGTTGTTTTAAAAGCCGATCATAGACTTAGCTTTTTCTTTACTCCACTGACATGCTTAATCAGTTTTTACAGGTTTTCCTGAAGTTTTTCTATTTCTGGTACCTGCCCTAAATGACCATAAATTTTGTCCATGGCTTAAGAGCTGATTTTTCCTGATTCTGAGAGTTCTATTGATATCGGATGATATCCTACTGGAAAAGTAGTTTCAGGAGCAAAAATAATATTTAATAACATTTATTTGCCTATGAAATGTTCTTTTGAGGGCGAAATTTGAGGCCCATAAGGGTAATTATTTTCACTGCTTAGGATAGATATTAGTAGTGCTGAAAGCCAAATGTTATATTTCTCTCCCAGTTAATGTGGAAAAGTAAAGATTCTTAAGTTGTTCATGAGATAGACTAACTGTGTGATGAAAGAGAAAGGTGCAAAGCAGGTGTCACACTAAGCTAGGAGACCTGGGATTAAATTCAGGTCGGGTCAGGTCCTGTTGGGTCACACCAAAGAATTTAAAAAAACGGTACTTATTGCCACACGGCTTAGCGCTTAGTTAATGATTGGCCTCATGCTGTGCATGGATGCATTGAGTCACATATGTTGTACATGTAGTTAAGGGCATTTACACGTGGCATTGTAAACTGCTGGTTTTCTTATATGTGCACAGGTTTACTTGTTCGACACTGTATTTTGTTATATGTATATACGCGTTTTTGTTTTGCTATGGGCGACAACATACAAGGAGTCCTCGGCCGGAAATCTACCCATCGCCCAGCATCCTCTTTTATGGTCCTTTGTCTAGTAGCTATCCCAGCATCCTCTTTTATGGTCCTTGGTCCAGTAGCTATCCCAGCATCCTCTTTTATGGTCCTTTGTCCAGTACCTATCCCAGCATCCTCTTTTATGGTCCGTTGTCCAGTAGCTATCCCAGCATCCTCTTTTATGGTCCTTTGTCCAGTAGCTATCCCAACATCCTCTTTTATGGTCCTTTGTCCAGTGCTATCCCTTTCCCGCGGGTTATGAACCGAGATCTTAACGGTCATTTCCCTAAAGTTGTGTCCACGATAGCATGCGCGTTTGAAGTCTTAAAGGTTTTGCTTGATTTGTTTGCCGACTCACCCACCTTGTCTTTCTTGCATTTAGTTTTCTTTTCTTGTTTAACTGGACCTTGTCCGCTTTGCTCTGTGAAGTATATATATATTTAATATCACGGTAAATTTCGGGCTGAGCCCGCATAGTAGCTATATGTGTTTTTCATATTTCGGATTACTTGTTATATATACCATTGCATGCGATATACATATACTAGCCAGGCACCTTGGCCTACTGTCATATTTTACACATTTCCTGCAGGATTTTATATCTCATTAGGTTAGCTTAATGTAGTTGTATACAACATCTTGTATCTTGTACGGGCTCAGTCCGGGTTCTCTATACATTTACCCCCAAAACAATTAAAGACAACTTTTTATATCCTGTATTTGCTTCTCACTATTTTATCTGTGTATTTGAGTTGAGTCTATGCATGCAAGGTTGATTGTAGGCCCCTATCTGTATTCAGCCATCCCATCGAAAAGTCTCGCTGCATACGCAAGGCTTAATATCTAAATCCACTTAATAAGTGGTCCGTCCGCAAGTTGGACCTTTTCCAACCATTGGCACTGGCGTTTTTGAGATATTTCCTCAGAAAACCACAGTCGAGTTCGAAAACAAGGTCTGCTTTGAGCTACTCACCTCGAAATGTCGTCTATACTCGACTGACTTAAATTGGCACACAATCACGTAGACGTCTAGTGAGAATCTGACGTGATGTAAAAATATGTCACAACGTTATTTAAGTATTCCGCCTGTAGAACAGCTCAGCTCGCAAAAATGGACGACGATGTTGTTTTGAAAGCTATATAATTGTTAAGTAAAGAAGAAGTATGAAGTGCCAGATGCTTATAAAATCACCAGAAATTGACGCTGTGACTGGGAGTTTTGTTTTTTTTGTTTTTTTGTTTTTTTTTTTTTTGTACCATTAAACGTCAGTCACATGTGCACATGCGCCGCAATAACTGCACGTGTTTAATGAAGACGGTCTGACATTTGTCAGCAGGACAAACAAGCGAGATGTCATGGAATTAACTCTTGTAAGCGCTACGAAATTGGATGAAAATTGTCCAGAAGATTACAACGTCGTCGGCAAATATAATTCACTTGACATCTGTCGATGACACGTAATATTAAAGCTCAGCCGATTTCTTGGCTAGGAGAACGGACACGTTGTTCTGTCTGTATCATGTACCCTTTATATCCGATAGGCTCCATGAAACGATGAAACAGATGAACAAACGTAACACACAATACGCTTCAGTTTAAGTTAACAGCTAAAGGTTACAATCACGAAAACTGAGTACCTTATGATCGACAAAATTTAATGTTGTCTTGTGTATTGTAAAATCAGCCAGTATTGCATAACAAAGAGAAAAAATACAGCGTTTCGTTTCAGTTGCGCTAGTGAAAAATTATACATGATAAAAGAAAATGCCAACGGGTGAGGGCTGCATGAATCTCTCTATAATGCGAAATCCCGCTTTTCAGTGTGAATTTTTTTTCACACTGACATGAATTCTCAGTATATCTGAGAACATGCAAACCTCGTTTCAGGGCATGACATAGCCTCCGGGATGAACTTCATCCCCATGAGCAAGTAAGTACAGCATATGACCTAAAATTTTGTCCAGAAAAGAGCTGGCAATTCAAGAGCCAGGCAAATGTTATAAATTTTCTTTGTTGGTGGTAACATTTGCATTCTCCCAGGTAGATATCATCTTACAAAAGGTAGATATCATCAATAAAAGTTAGATATCATCTTACAAGTGCCTTCCTAAAAAAAAACACTCCGAAAAAACACCCCTTTAAGATGAATGGAACACCCGCAAAAAGTGCAACAAAATTTTGTCATGTGTGAAATTCCACTGGCTTAGATGTGATCTTTGCACCAAGGGTTTACAGGTACTGTAATTCTTCAACCTTTTCGCATGTTTTTCAAGCGTTTAATTAAGCATATGCCGAAGGCATTATTCTGTGTAGACTGATAAAATTATACTTATTGCGAAGCCCTGAAGCTGGCCAATTCAACCAATGTAGTTTTGTCTTCACAATCAGATTAACAATGTGAAAAAATTGCAATGGAAGTTGCTTTCACACGCAAAAAGGTTGAGGAATTAGGGTGCCTCTTAAAGAGATACAGAATCGATTCTGATTGGCTGATGTGAGAGATAGACAAGTTCAGGCTACGCCTAGTCTAAGCTCAATTTTAAGTATGGCAGATTTATTCCAGCCTGACCAAGATTGCAGGGCTTTAACCCAAGAAACCCCATCTTCACGATCAGCCATGCAACTTGATTCGTTATCACTTTAAGATGTTGTACTTTGTGCCAGGTTTTGTCAGCCCATCAACTAGGTCTCCGTCCAAGTGAAATGCTGTGGTTCACCTAAAGTTTGGTATTTCAAAATGAACTTTCAGAATTTTTTCACACAAAAACAACTTTAAAAAGTGGCCCCATAAGTTGAAACACCATGATCAATCAGAATTGAACAAAACGTGTTGCTTTTAAAACATCGAACTTTCAGTGAGATACGGTAATTTTGATAATATTGTCATGATCTAACAGGCACTGGCAGAGTGTTAGCTCATTTCCAACCTCAGATACAGAATCCTTGGCTTTCCTTCACCCTCACTGTTTTAGGACCTCAGTGGCAGTAGATACAGCGGGTCGTTTTGCTGGCTTTGCACAAGTTTGGTGGAGATTCATTGCCTTCTACACATCCTCATAGCTTTTAGCTGTGTCACCAAGTGGGCAAGTTGGCTGATTACTTTTCCAAGACTTGTAATTTACTAGGGGCCTCCGTGGCTCAGTTGGTTAGCGCGCTAGCGCAGCGTAATGACCCAGGAATCTCTCACCAATGCGGTCGCTGTAAGTTCAAGTCCAGCTCACGCTGGCTTCCTCTCCGGCCGTACGTGGGAAGGTCTTTCAGCAGCTTGCGGATGGTCATGGGTTTCCCCCGGGCTGGGCCGGGTTTCCACCCACCATAATGCTGGCCACCTTCGTATAAGTGAAATATTCTTGAGTACGGCGTAAAACACCAATCAAATAAATGAATAAATAAATAAATAATGTAATTTACTACCGACCCTCTGTCCAGTTTGATCCATTTATAAAAATGACCACCTAATAAAATAAGTGAAACTTTTTTGACTAAATGTAGCACTAACAACAATCAAATAAATAACAAATCTTTGTACAATAATGATTGTAAGGGGCATATCATTCTCCCAGTTTCATGGGCATATTTACAATGTACTTTATAATTAACTGCTATACATGTGTCTTGCAAACAAAACAAAACTACCATCATACATTTATTTAAATGTTATTTATTTAAATTACACAATGGTGATCAGTTTCAAAGTAGAGGGCCACATGTTCAGTTTCAACGCAGTGAGTCACATGGTTAGTGTCAACCCTATGAATCACATAATCAGTTTCCAGTCAAGAGTCAGATGCTCAGTGTCAACGCGTGTGAGTCACAAATCAGTTTCCATCCAGTGAGTCACATGGTTAGTGTCCACCCTCTGAATGACAAAATCAGTTTCCATCCAGTGAGTCACGTGGTTAGTGTCAACCCTCTGAATGACAAAATCAGTTTCCAGCCAGTGAGTCACATGGTTAGTGTCAATCCTCTGAATGACAAAATCAGTTTCCAGCCAGTGAGTCACATGGTTAGTGTCAATCCTCTGAATGACATAATCAGTTTCCATCCAGTGAGTCACATGGTTAGTGTCAAGCCTCTGAATGACAAATCAGTTTCCATCCAGTGAGTCACGTGGTTAGTGTCAACCCTCTGAATGACAAAATCAGTTTCCATCCAGTGAGTCACGTGGTTAGTGTCAACCCTCTGAATGACAAAATCAGTTTCCATCCAGTGAGTCACATGGTTAGTGTCAATCCTCTGAATGACAAAATCAGTTTCCAGCCAGTGAGTCACATGGTTAGTGTCAATCCTCTGAATGACATAATCAGTTTCCATCCAGTGAGTCACATGGTTAGTGTCAAGCCTCTGAATCACATAATCAGTTTCCAGTCAAGAGTCAGATGCTCAGTGTCAACGCGTGTGAGTCACAAATCAGTTTCCATCCAGTGAGTCACGTGGTTAGTGTCCACCCTCTGAATGACAAAATCAGTTTCCATCCAGTGAGTCACGTGGTTAGTGTCAACCCTCTGAATGACAAAATCAGTTTCCAGCCAGTGAGTCACATGGTTAGTGTCAACCCTCTGAATGACAAATCAGTTTCCATCCAGTGAGTCACGTGGTTAGTGTCAATCCTCTGAATGATAAAATCAGTTTCCATCCAGTGAGTCACATGGTTAGTGTCAAGCCTCTGAATGACAAATCAGTTTCCATCCAGTGAGTCACGTGGTTAGTGTCAACCCTCTGAATGACATAATCAGTTTCCATCCAGTGAGTCACATGGTCAGTGTCAAGCCTCTGAATGACAAATCAGTTTCCATCCAGTGAGTCACATGTTTTGACTTCCATCCCAGTGAGTCAAATTTTCAGTTTCAACCCATGCAAATCCATTGTTCCTGCAGACCTATAATGTGGAAAATCTGCCAACTAAATTAGTGAGATCCCTCTTCAATGTCCAGCAGTCATGTTGGATGAAAACACTAACAGCTGTCCTGGATAACAGACAGCTGCAGGAGACGTGGACTAAGCTGGTACCACTCTGTACATATGGACATCAGAAGATATCGTCATTGTCATAGGACACCCATCTCTCTCTTGTCTCTGTGGGTACCTTTCTGTGAATTACTGGCAGCTACAAACATAAAATAAACACAGTTCATATTATTGTAATTACTCCACTGTGACCTTAGACTTGAGCCACCAATTTTCTGAATTTACTAAAAAAAATAGCTAAAATTATTGCCTTTCTAACAGATTTACACTATTTGTAGTGTTAAAAGGATTCTGACATTTGAAAAAAGTTATAATGCAACCAGCTTTATACATGGCAGGAAACCAGGCAGATTCTGGCGGGAACCACGACCAACCACCGTTGCTGCCAGAACTTCCCACATGCGGCTGAAAAGGAAGAACTCTATTATCAATTTTAAACGGTAACACATACGCAGAGGAGAGTGATGTTTTGAAAAATTATTATAATTAAACTCTACAAGCAAAAAATCAATTCAATTTGTGCTTGTTGATATATCCTCCTTAAACCTCATAATGTTAGCGTATAACATAAGTACTTTCTTTCTAAATTGATGGTTGATCAATGGACAAAAGCTTCCAATAAGCAATAGGTCCAGCTAGATTGCAACCTGCAGACCTACATGTACCATGTTTCAGTCTTTATTTGTTAATTTATTTTTTTTTTGTTCATCATTGCCAAGTTTCATGGGGAAAACCACCAACCTTTGGGAGGTTATTAACAGACAGACATGAATGTCAAGACTGTGCAAACTGATACATGAGTGTCGTTGACCACTTACTGAGATGGGAGGACTAGTGCTTCTGACCGCAAGACAACAGTCTACTCCTGTCTCTAAGACTAACAGATATGGAGCCTTGCTACTCCAGCCCATAAAACACCCCTGCCCACAAGCAATATGTTACATCCATAGAATGAACAGGGCAAAGAACAGGCCATTGAGAGGCCGATTATCTCGACCACCCCACAGCCACGCACCCACCTATAGACGCCCATGAGGATGTTGAGGGGTCCTGTGTGTTACCCTCAAACACAGGCTGTCTGAACGCCATTGACACCTTCATCTGGACACCTGACACCATCGACCCGTTCATCTGCAACAACAACAACAGCCCGTCTATCATACTTATCCATTCCTATATTGCCATTGGGTGATATTATTTCACTCATTATCCACTTGACATATTTTTGTGTTGTTTTTTTTTTTTTGTTAGCTTGTTGTGAATTTCTAGGCAGGACAACTACGCATGTATCACCCTAAATGATTTTAACCAGTACCAATGTTCATGTGTAGATGTTCTGATAACCGAGCAACAGAAAGAGTATCTTAAAATTCAGACGGACTGTTTTCTCCTCTGTCCCGATATGAAAAACATCATATATCTGTTTTCTCCTCTGTCCCCGATATGAAGAACATCATATTATCTGTTTTCTCCTCTGTCCCGATATGAAGAACATCATATTATCTGTTTTCTCCTCTGTCCCGATATGAAGAACATCATATTATCTGTTTCTCTCCGCTGTCCCGATATGAAGAACATCATATTATCTGTAAAAATCTGTATTAAATATTATAATACTTCAAAGTGATTTTGGTATATTCCAAATCAATGCCACATTCGCAACGTAATATCCACGTTCACGAGGTAACAGCCAACGAACATACACTTGTGTCCAATAAACAAGTGGGTTTATTCTACAGCAGTTATCTCCTTTTGTGTGTTCTCCGATGTCTGCTTGTTAGTGAAGTGAACAGCCGAATAATGGCTAGCTCTGCCATCGACACAGAAATTCAGCAATTTCCACTATCAGCTGAGCAAGCATGCTGTTTTTTTTTGTGATAATCATCACATACCGTACTAGTCTGGTTTCCCTGATGTATTCTGCATACCTTGCATTTGACGACAGGTATATTACAAAGCTATCTGCCCTGCACTATATAGTAAGACGTTTGCAGCGGTGGAAGGCCATCAACAAGGTATGGTGTATGAAGGGTTGTTGTGACATGTTAAGGCTAATTTGACCTGACAATGTACACATCTCTGCGGCGTCACAAACATATGCACAAATATAACATTAATGGTTACATATGACTCGAGGTTAGTGATGAATTTCTACTGTGCCCGCCCCTCAGGCTGAAGCGATTAGCGCCATCTGACGTCTGCAGGAGGGAACCAGCCAAATACTTATAATATTATTTTATTTATTTGATCCGTGTTTTATGCTGTACTCAAGAATATTTCAGCATACGACGGCGGCCAGCATTATGGTGGGTGGAAACCGGGCAGAGCCCGGGGAAACCCACGACCATCCGTAGGTTGCTGCCAGAACTTCCAATACTTATAATGCATATACATAATTTTTATGTAAAACATTATATACCAACTTGTCAAAACACAGTCGCATAATCCATTTGTTCATACCATAAAGGTCAAGGTTCACACCATAGAGATCAAGGTTCACAGATAAAGGTCAAGGTTCACACCATAAAGGTCAAGGTTCACACCATAGAGATCAAGGTTCAAATTTGTTATCAACAGGAAAGATCAAGGGTCAAAAACTTAATCCCACTAAAGAGGTCAAAGGTGAAATACCTCAGCAATAGCCTGGTCGGCTGACTCCATTTTCTCAAAGGTGACAAAACCGCAGCTGAAACGAGAAAGAGTTTAGTTAGACAGGCTGATACACTTTACATGTGCATTGTGGATGGACCTAAAATTTCACTTTAAATACGGTAATTCAAAAAAGTATTTACTTTACATGTATCTGATTGGTGTTTGATGCCGCACACAAAAATATTTAATGTACGTGTTCATGGGCTAAGCATGTGAGAAAAGAGAAACTGTGTCATTGTGCTGTGCTAGCACACTAACCACTAGGCCATATCAGCCCCTCTTTGCTGTAAAGCTGTCAGTCAAGGTTGAACCACTTCTGTTCAAAGGCCACAGCTAATGTCATTGGTCACTGGAAGCTATCTATTCTCATGATTACACACCCTCTGTTGACTCGGATAATGAACATATATACAATTTATACTTGGTTCATTTTTTCAAGTACCAACTACCTCTCTCGGGAGGAAATTGAGTTTTTCTTTCCATTGAAATTGAGTATTTTTTTGCTTCAACTGTCCAGTTCAGGTGCTAAAAATGAATATTTTTACCATCTGTCGGTTAAAGTAATTATTGCTGCCTATGTGAACTCAATTAAAACTGACCTCCTATATAAAATTGCAGTTATTATTAAATGTATTTTATGCTGCCTGGCACAAATTGTCCAGTGAAGTGTGAAGACATTCGCAAAAAGCTTACAACCAAGAGTGTCAGTTTAGAGTAACTGAAACTCAAAATGTGCATGCGCAGTTGGTGTTGACACCACTTTCAAACTATACTTCAGTCATGAATCAAGATATAATGGCCATGCGTTAATGGCTTAGGGTATATGTGGCAGTCAGTTTCAGTCTGTGAAAGGACATGTCAAAAATGATGTTAAGAAAAAACTGGAATATCTTAATAATCTAAAATCATCAACACCTAACATGTAAGCTTTACTATACACTAAAAGTGCATCTGTGCATGAACTTGATTCTCTTGAAATATTATCCTTACTTGTCAAAAAAAAAAACCCCAAAAGATTTCATAGCATGAAAGTAGTTCAAGGAGATGACAAAAAACAAGTTGGATTAGCCTAGACAAATGGTCATGGTCACAAAATTTACGGCAAAAATCAGCTAATGAGAAAATGAAAAGCGCCTCAAATAGTGAATTACCCCACGGAATATTAACTATAATGATTGTAAAATAGAGAGGCAACCTGTTAATAGAGATAAAATACACTGCTTAGCGCTACATTATATGTATCAATGTTGATGGCTTGTCACTTGTGCCAAGTCAATTACGGCTGCATCTCAACAGCGTAAAGCACTGTGTGCCACACATCTCCATGTTCTGTCTTTGAACAAAAATAACATGCCTTCATAGTGAATCGATGTTGATATAAAATGTTCCGATTCAGAAATTTATCAAACTTCAGTGGCACGAAAACGAAAGAGCTGAAGATGTCAGCGCCACCTAATGTCAAAGGGAGGGAGCCAGTCAAGTCACATGCTCTCACAGTCACTTGCTCTAACCTAGTGTCATAAACAGAACAATCTGAAGCCACACAAGTAGGTCAAATTTATTCGTGATTGACCTAAAGAGACCAAAGAAGCTTAATGTGTGTCCTGTCAGATTTCATGTGTCAATCTGCTTCCAAAAATTGCATTCTTAGGCCGGCCTCACACGATCAAGTTTACTTGAGCAAGAATATTGATGAAACTATTGCAGCAATATTCTGGTACGTGTGATGTCCCCCGCAAGAGACTTGCTCATTATGTCCAGCAATGTGTAGCAATATTGCACACTACCCGTTCTTGCGCCGTGTGAGGGCTCTTTTCGAGATCTTGCGACGACTTGAGGCAATGTTGCTGGGAATAGAGCATGGTCCTATTATCCAGCAAGTTTATAGTACATGAAAAAACACATGTTCGCATATGTCAAGTTCAGTCGATCCCAATTTCATTCCAGATAAAAGAGGTGAATTATGCCTGGTCAGTGGTCAACCGAGGAGATAAAGCAGTTGATTTGTGAGGTGGAGGAACGACCGACACTGTGGAATGTATTGGTAGACGAATATAGAGACCGGGTGAAAAAATCTGACTCGTGGAAACAAGTGGCGGAAGCTTTAAACAAGGAACAATGCGAGGTGAGACATTTGAATTTTTTTTATTAACATACATTTGTGTAGTCAAAGATGAGATGCTACATCAACATAACTGTACAGCGTTTTTGTAAAAAATACTCCCTGGCAATTCATCCCTGGTCACTGACACTATCACTGACACTGAAGACTAAGCGCCAACAAATAATCTGACTTTAAAATCACTCTTGACTGTACACATGCATGTCTTTCTTTCCAGGTGGAAAAGAAGTTCCACACGTTGAGGACTCAGTATGCCGCTGAGGTTAAGGCCGAAGAAAAAAGGAAGTCCGGGTCCGAGGGTGTTGTAAAGAAGAGTAAGTGGCAGTACATGGAGGCATTGTCGTTTGTCGGCGCGGGGATGAAAAAACGGCAAGGATCTTCCTCAGAGGTAGGTCCACTTTACGCATGTTGATACTGCCAGGACACTTCACCAATAGGAGTCATGAAATACTCTCCAAACTCGCGTTGAATCTCTCTCGCGGATGTCGCATGGTGGTTACTGCCTTGATGGTGAAGTCCCAGAAGCGTCCCTTGGGGGTTGAAATCTGCGCGCCAGGAACCAGGCATCATATTTCCGTCTCGGTCTTCAAGGTCAATTGTACCAGGGGGTGTATACGCTTCGTTCGGTTCCTTCATTAGGAAGTTGTGAAGGGCGACGACTGCTTGCACAACTAATTGAGCCTTGTCTGGGTTCAAATTGATGGGCTTCAGCAAAACGCAGAATCGAGTTGCCAGTATACCGAATGTACTTTCGACCATCCGTCGTGCCCGACTAAGCCTGTAGTTAAATACCCGACTGACAATGTCCCTTGTTCGGAATGGATAAGGCTTCATTATATTTTCTTGAAGTGCAAATGCATCGTCAGCTACAACCACATAAGGCACAGGTTTTGTTCGACCTGGAAGTGGTGAAGGATCAGGAAGTGACAGCGCCTTCTCTTTTAGACCCGTGAAAAGTTGAGTTGCCGAAAAAACACCACCATCTGATACTCGCCCATTACAGCCTATATCCACGAACATGAATCTGTATTTGGCATCAACAAGTGCGAGCAGAACTATACTATGTGTGTCCTTATAGTTGAAAAATAACTGCCGCTTTTGGCCGGAGCTTTCAGGACCACGTGTTTACCATCAAGTGCGCCGATGCAATGGGGGAAATGCCGTAATTTTTTGTACGCTTCAGCAACGACTTCCCACTCCACTGCAGAACGCGGAAACTGAAAGTACAAAATAGATTGTTACTTCACTAGACTAGCTCACATGGGTTTATCAGAAATAATTTATTATACTCTTTGAATGGGGGTACATTGAGCCCACCGTTGTTTTGATACAGTCATTTAATATTAATATGTACGTCCAGCTTAAATGAACAGTTTGATGTTGTTTGTATAATCACATATATATTATGCTGTTTTTAAAGAGACTATACCTCAGATTTGTGGTAAAAAATCGATCAGCGCTAATCAAATCGGGCTTTCGCTCTATTTCTAAGATAGCTCAAATCATTTAACTTTCAGAAAATACCACGTTTGTTGTTGTACGATTTCCCGTTCAAAAACGCTAATAGAGTTTGCCAAATTAGATAATTCGACCCGAATTATCTAAATTTTGTTTTTTTGAATATTGCTCTTAGAGTAAAACGGTGCCACAACTAGTGCCGTAGAGGGTTAGTAGATAGCCCCATGTAACAGGGCGTCTTGTAGCTAGGGGAGCCCCAATGTGATTAGCGCTGATCGATTTTTTACCAAAAATCTGAGGTATAGTCTCTTTAAAGCTGCATGGTGAAAAAAACTGCAATGTTTATTTTTTTTTTTCAAGATTGGATTTTCCGAAACTCTCCCTGACAGAAGTGACGAAACCATCGAAATGGCCAGCACCGCTCCGACAACAAAGAAAGCCCGGCGTGAACCCAACAAGGACCTGTTGGCTCAGGCTGTAAAAGTGCTTGAAGAGCCGCCAGCGGACGCTCTTGATATTTTCGGTCAGTACGTTTCGACGGAGCTTCGAGCTATTCGTGGAGAACATATTCGAAACAGAGCCAAACGAGATATTACTATGACAATTTTGAGAGCTCAGGAACTGGATGAACAGCAGTACAGTGGTAATTCGTCACCTCTTTCCTGGAGGGCTGACACGCTGTCGCCTTCATTTAGCCAATCACATGCCTCAAGCACGACCATGCAGAATATTGTTACTGACCAAAACCAATATGCCACCTATTCTGGCATTGCTCCGAACTCTTGTGCTGGTGCGGGATACAACGCCTATCCCTCTTTGTAAATTGTGTTACTGCAACAAGTGCATACATTACCTTGATGCCATCCTTCAGGGCCTTGTAGATGGCTTTGCAAACGACAGGAACAATCCCAGAGATCGTGTTTGCAGGAATACGAAACAAATACGCCAAACTCTCGTATGAATCACCTGAAGAAAAAATGTCTTTGAACAGTCTTACTCGATACTAAAATCGAATATTATTAAGTAGTGACTATAGAAGTTGTTATTTTTGGTTTCGCTATAAATCCTTGTCAACATCTCTTTAGCAACTGTCTCCAGTATGTTTACAACTACAGTGAATGTTGAATAAATAAATACATAAATACATCGTTTTGTTCAATGGTCATTACTCACCTGTAGCTAAAAATCGGAGTGTGAGGGCAAGACGTTCCTTAGCTGGGATAGCTTTCCTCATGACCGTGTCTTTGCGGGTAATTTCTGCCTCAATCATATCAAGGATAACTTGAAAGTCCCCATGCCTCATCCTCAGAAATTCCCGCAGCTGTTGTGGGTCCTCAATCATCAATTCTGCCATGAGAGCATTATATGCACCTAGTGATGTCCGTCTGGCGATCCACGGTCGTACCCACCATCGGCGTTTTCTTTTTTTCATCAGCTCCAACAAAACAATAACCGCGGCAGCCCTTCTTTTCCGATTTATTCCTGTAACGGTTTGGAACCGAGCCATTTCCTTTCACTGTGACAACACAATTCAATGACAGCCCAACTCAGTTGCTGATATCTTGCAGCAAATATTGCAACAAGTGTCGTGTGAGGGGGGTTTCAATTTTCTTCCGCAAGAGGTCTGCAAGAAAGTCGTCTACGTCTTTCTGCAATAATCTTGGCAAGAAAATTGCCTCACGTGTGACGGTCCGCTAAATTTCTTGCGCAACATTCTGGCTCTAGTAAACTTGACGGTGTGAGGCCGGCCTTAAGTCAAATCAACGCACATGATTTCCATACAAGGGAGATAACTCCTAACGCAAACAGGTTGCTTCACAGAACTTTGGAGATGTTCAAATTGAGTTTATGTAAAAATTTAGAATTTTTCTTTCAAAAAAGAAAAACAACCTAAACTACATAAACATAACAAGATATTAAGTTCTTCATTCAATCGACAGATGGAATACCGGCTCATCCAGGCGACTTTTATAAACCCCTGCCCTCACAAAAAAAAATTATGAATGTATTTTTTAACGGTCAAGCATGATCCAGCTATAAATAGTATAAAAAAAATAAACTTTGATAATGATAATCAATTAACCACCAATCACAAGAGTAATATGATATACTTGGCCAGCACACTTTTTCCACGACAATTGTGCCTACATTTTCTCTGTGTTTTTTTCCCTGTTTCCGTATAAACCCTCGCATGCATCAAATTCATGCTGACAAATAATAAGACTTACTAATCTTTTAGCCGCCAGTTAACTGAATCACAATATATAAAATTAAAGAAGACTTATTTCTCAGACAATGAGCTTACTTTTTCTCCTTCTCCACTGAGATGTTGAGGATAGTGCCCAGATTACAGAAGGCTTTCCTCAGCAGGTCCTCATTCACACCATGACCATGGACGTAGATTGTGTTGCCCTTTTTGGGCGCTTCTCTCTCACGTCTGTCATCACGCTCATACCCTATGAACAACAAAAAGACAGTTTTCTTTGTCTTAATGGAAATGGTCGGTAGGTAATACAGATTACAGAAAAAAACAACAACTTTTAATTCATCTCACAACAATGCACATGTACATGTAAGAAAATTCCAAACCAGCAAACCTGACAACACCTTTCTCTAAGTCTAGCTTGGAAGAAATTAAAATGTCATTAAATCTACACTAAATCTACGCTACGGTGTCGTGTAGCATTTCTCTGCTCTTGAAAACATCCTATCAAAGCTAACACACGAAACACATAAATTATCACAATCAAACACATAAATTACCACAATCAAATCAAGATGGCAGAAATATTGCATTTAAAAGGTTGAAGGTCTCTGTCCTTACTCGAGTCTCTCCTGTCTCTGCCTTCTCTGGAATCACGCCCTTCACGGCCATCCCTGGATTCCCTCCCTTCTCGTGAGCCTACAAAGCTGTCGTACAGTTTCTTGACACGAGGTCGAGACTGCAAGCAAACACCAAACATGTATATGTATCTGGAATTTACCTTTGTTTTTACAGAAATAAAAATGCATTTTTAGAGGCAAATAATATGTCATAAAATATTACTGTTGCTGCTGAAATATACGTTTCCAGTGTAATATCATCTTACCTTCCACACAAACTTTTATATAATAACAATTCCAAGAAAAATATACCTTAATCTAGAATCAAGAATAAAAGAATAAGCAAAATTTAGGACAAATACAGCAAATGTATATGCCTGTTATAAATGACCTCTTGTTTCACTTTCAATTTGCCCAACAAAGCAGCGGGTCTCTATCAGACAATATACTTTCATTTTCACTTTGCCATACAGCAGCGAGTCTTCATCAAACAAAATACTTTTATTTTCGCTTTGCCCAACACAGCAGCTGGTCTACATCAGACAACATACTTTCATGTTCACTTTTCCCAACAGCAGCTGGTCTACATCAGACAACATACTTTCATGTTCACTTTTCCCAACAGCAGCTGGTCTACATCAGACAACATACTTTCATGTTCACTTTTCCCAACAGCAGCTGGTCTACATCAGACAACATACTTTCATGTTCACTTTTCCCAACAGCAGCTGGTCTACATCAGACAATATACTTTCATGTTCACTTTTCCCAACAGCAGCTGGTCTACATCAGACAACATACTTTCATGTTCACTTTTCCCAACAGCAGCTGGTCTACATCAGACAACATACTTTCATGTTCACTTTTCCCAACAGCAGCTGGTCTACATCAGACAACATACTTTCATGTTCACTTTTCCCAACAGCAGCTGGTCTACATCAGACAACATACTTTCATGTTCACTTTTCCCAACAGCAGCTGGTCTACATCAGACAATATACTTTAATTTTTCCTTTGCCCAACACAATACCTGGTCTATACTGACAACTTAGTTTGATTTTCACTTTGCCCAGCACAGCAGCCGGTTTATATCAGACAATGTACTTTCATTTTCATTTTGCACATACAGTACAAACTATGTCTGACAATGTACTGAATAGGAACAAGTTTTTCCTGTGGCTTCATCTCTGAGGAAAATCGTCTCGCTTGCCTGGCCATTACCAGTGTTGATGACTCCTGCTGTGTATTTAGTTTGTTCTCCCAAAACACAACCTGCTTACAGCAAATGGTTTTACACATTGGTCACCCTTATCTAGTCACTAATCTCTGTACACCTCAATGGCCTGCTGTTCTTACAAGCCATTCAAAATATAGACAAAAGAACTCATGTACACCAGTTACTGACTTTCTAAAAGTCGTTATTGTTCATTTCTACCAGAAACTGACCCAAGGCTATCTAGGGCTTGTAAATCACTAGGTGAAGTGTGCCAGTTACGCTGATACATGGAAATCACTACAATCCTGGTGAAATATAGCCCAGGTGGCATAAAATGGTCTCTGTTCATTCCTACCAGAAACTGACCCAAGGCTTCCTAGGGCTTGGAAATGACTAGGTGAAGTGTGCCAGCTACGCTGATACATGGAAATCACCACATTATTGGTGAAATATAGGCAAGGTGGCATAAAATGGTCTCTGTTTATTCCTACCAGAAACTGACCCAAGGCTATCTAGGGCTTGGAAATCACTGGGTGAAGTGTGCCAGTTACGCTGATACATGGAAATCACCACAATCCTGGTGAAATATAGCCTAGGTGGCATAAAATGGTCTCTGTTCATTCCTACCAGAAACTGACCCAAGGCTTCCTAGGGCTTGGAAATGACTAGGTGAAGTGTGCCAGTTACGCTGATACATGGAAATCACCACATTATTGGTGAAATATAGGCAAGGTGGCATAAAATGGTCTCTGTTCATTCCTACCTGAAACTGACTCAAGGCTTCCTAGGCTTGGAAATGACTAGGTGAAGTGTGCCAGCTACGCTGATACATGGAAATCGCCACAATACTGGTGAAATATAGGCAAGGTGGCATAAAATGGTCTCTGTTCATTCCTACCTGAAACTGACCCAAGGCTTCCTAGACTTGGAAATGACTAGGTGAAGTGTGCCAGCTACGCTGATACATGGAAATCACCACAATACTGGTGAAATATAGCCTAGGTGGCATAAAATGGTCTCTGTTTATTCCTACCAGAAACTGACCCAAGGCTTCCTAGGGCTTGGAAATGACTAGGTGAAGTGTGCCAGCTACGCTAATACATGGAAATCACCACATTATTGGTGAAATATAGGCAAGGTGGCATAAAATGGTCTCTGTTTATTCCTACCAGAAACTGACCCAAGGCTATCTAGGGCTTGGAAATCACTAGGTGAAGTGTGCCAGCTACGCTGATACATGGAAATCACCACATTATTGGTGAAATATAGGCAAGGTGGCATAAAATGGTCTCTGTTTATTCCTACCAGAAACTGACTCAAGGCTTCCTAGGCTTGGAAATGACTAGGTGAAGTGTGCCAGCTACGCTGATACATGGAAATCGCCACGATACTGGTGAAATACAGACCAGGTGGCATGAAGTGGTCACTGTTCATTCCTACCAATAACTGACCTCATCACGTCTTTCGTCCTCTTCTTGGTGAAAAGCGGCAAATGGCTGAAAGCCCACAGCTGTGGGTGTCTTCTCTGTATCCTGAATAATAAGACAACGGGTTATCCTAGATTGAGTATTCCATGCACTGCCATTCACTTGATTTATCTATTTGATTAAAGTTTAACATTGCACTGAAGAATATTCATTTATACAACGACGGCCAGCATTATGGTGGGAGGAAAGTGAGTGAGTGAGGAGAACCTTGGGGAAGCCCACAACAATCCCAGATTGCTGGCAAACCTTCCCATGTACGACTAGGGAGCAAGCCAGCATAAGCTGGACTTGAACTCAGTTTCCACATGCTGAGAGGCTGTTGAGTCAGTATAGCCAATACCCAAAGAGTATTCTGATCAAATCAACAAGGGAAGCATGGGGAGTGAGTAAGTGCTTGGGGTTTAACGTTGTACTCAACAATTTTTCAGTCATATGACGACGAAAGAGTGCTTGGAGTGCATGTAAAGTACCTCCGTGTTGCAGGACGGATTTCCACCACTCTTTTATCTAGTGCTGCTTCACGGAGATGACTTAACACAGGCAAGTCAGCCGCCCACCCGAGCCATTATACTGATACAGGTCAACCAGTTGTTGCACTATCCCCTTTATGCTAAAAGCCAAGCGAGGAAGTTACAACTTCCTCTTTTAAAGTATTAGGTATGACCCGACCCAGGATTGACCCTGGATCTACCGTCCCTGAAGCTGATGCTTCACCAACTGACCTATCGTGGCTGATCTTGGGAGAAGATAAGAAAAAAGGGAGTAATGGTTTAAAGGCAGTTCAAAGATTCACCAAAGTTTAGGAAAAAATAATGTGATTCTAATATACCTTCATCTTCTTCTCAAAATTTTTGGATCTTTTGAAACTGTGCTTGTCTTTGGAATCATCTTTCAATTTTATTATCTGGCAAAGAAACAAACATTGTATCAATTTAAGCATTCATTTGTTATATGTATGATAGACCAATGAGATCTGGAATTCAGGTTGAAATAGTTGTCAAATTAATAAAATTAAACTGATCTGTAATCAAACTTTCAACTTTCAAAACTAATTCATACTCCAATGATTGTTTTAGCGTATTGGTGATGATCTTAATAATCTCACCATTTGACATCTTTTGAGAAAACTCACCATCGGAGAAAATTTCAGGCAAAAAAAAAATGAAATACTCGGTTCTAATAAAATGATATGCTAGTAGTGACAGGAAACAAGAAATCAAGTGTGATTCGTCTAAGATCAACTTTCGGCATCATATTAGTTGATTTGAAAGTTGATTGCTTCGAGAAATCAATGTCTTAAGGGAAACTTTTGACGGTTTGTAAAACCTTTTAACAAGTTATAGATGAACTATCCATCTTTGATCTCATCACTCATAACTCACCCCTGACTTGAGAAGTTTTTTAGCTGCTTCCTTGGCCTCTTCTGTTGAGGCCTCAGAGGCCACTGAAATAGACAAAAACCTCATCAAATCTTTACTGGTAAACTTAGACATGTTGTATAAGCCTGGACCCACTTTCACAAAACATAATAGCATATATCAAATTTCTCAACTTTTTTCACACATAATATTGTATGGATTTTAGCACCACAAAGCAACACGATATATGAGAAAAATTATGAAATACTGATTTCCAAAGCAGTGTGAAAATGGGTCCTCCTTTAAAACTTCAGCTAACTGACCTAAATTCACTTTGTCCATGGAATTTAAATATCAATACATGGTTTGTTAGGCTCATGAAATTCACTCGCCGAAGAAAATTTTTTTGGCCTCAGCTAAACATTAGAAGGAGTGTTTCACAAAGTCCAAAACTTTAATCTTCTTTGCAAAACAAAATATTTGAAGCATGATGCTCAAACGTGGCTGAAACTGTACTACCATAACAAAGAATAAGCCGGCAACATTCTATCAATTATCTGTTTAATAGTTTCATATTAAACTTTCTGGATAAGGCCCGAAATTGCTTTCAGCATTTCCACGTGCATGCCCCTGAACCCATGCACATGGGGATTTATGACTGCTTTTAAATCATCTCGTTAAGTATCATATCATTCATTTAGATTAACTCCTCTATTGGCCTTAAAGTTCATTGATAACAACAGGAAATGTCTATCTGCTTTGGCCCAAAAACAGAAATAATTTCAACATCAGTTTTGTACAGTCATGTTTCATCAGTAGAGCACTGGATACATGATAAAGCACCTGACTTGTATGCTCTGTACACCTACAGGTATATCTAATGAACCATCAGGCACTTGAGCCATTAGGCCACTTGAACCATTAAGCAACTTTAGCCATTAGGCCACTTGAACCATTAGGTCACTTGAGCCATTAGGCCACTTGAGCCATTAGGTCACTTGAACCATTAGGCCACTTGAACCATTAGGCAACTTGAGCCAGTAGGCAACTTGAACCATTTGGCAACTTGAGCCAGTAGGCAACTTTAACCATTAGGTAACTTTAACCATTAGGCCATTTGAACCATTAGGCCACTCGAACCATTAGGCCACTCGAGCCATTAGGCCACTGAAGGTGGAACGTAAGCAAAGTAATGGCTAGCATATGTATCTGTAATGGTGCAATCATTTAAAGTCCTGCTACAATGTAACATCCTTGTTACAATAAGGCTCATTAGAAATATAGCGTTGAATGCAACGCTAAAAGATTAGTATAAGCAAACATACAGTTTACTTAATGCTCCCGTTTCACCTAGGGATGCCGTGAACTCACATCTCTTGACAGGAGGTGTGTTGCCTTGCTGATGGTCCTGTTTGCCGGTCTTATGCGCCTGCAGAGACTTCCGCTGCAAAGTGAATCAAAGTCACTCAAATTAAAACTGGAAAATTTGTAGATGCCTGGGTTATCGCTCCTTTCACAAGCTACTGATAATAAGACAACTGGGCCTATGAGAGATAGGAGTTCTCAGAAGTTCCACATAGAATTTTGGGTTAAAAAAACACCCCAATCATCCAACGCTCATGCGCAAAAGTTTGAAAATTGATATGGCTTGATTTTATGCTAAAACATTTAATACAAGATGGTTTACTCATGCTGGATTTGACATATTCACACTTTTTGTGTTTCTAAGAATCTGTGCATGACACATGTAAGGCAGAGTTTGAGCTGTTATTTTTAAAGAAATTGTCCCCGTAGACATATGCATGGCGATACGTAATTGGCCAATTGTCCAGCTAGCTTTGGGCTAGAGACCACCTCAGTGGAGTAAGGCGTGTGTGTGTGTGAGGCAGTGATGGATTCTGTGTTACGGTGAATGTCAGAATTTTGATATAGCACATAAAGATCGACCAGCTAAGCCTACATACATGAGCACTATGAAGTTGGCTCAATGAATTAGACCGTCAAGTCTGTGTGCCTTTGCCTGGTTTTGTGAGACCAACATGCACCAATCAATATAAATGCAATTAATTCAGGTTAGTTATCACGTCGCAAACCTTTTTTCTTAGCTTAGCATATTTCTTCTGTAGTGTTTCCTCTTCTTCTGTGAGTTTTACAGGGAAATTTACATATACCATTTTGTCAAAACGACTACTTGGCGTGCACTGGAGCTCTTTGAAAAGGAAGGTGAAAATAGACCGATTTCCGGGGAGCAGTTATTGTAAATTGATCAAACTCATTTAAACTAAAATATAGCATTCTAACACATTGATTTGGGTAACAGCTATGTAGGATTTACGTGTTGAAAAAGTAATTTTGCCTTTTTTGGTCCCCTTACTAGTAATATTGTCAGACCTGAACATGCTTTTACGAGCGTCAATAACTTCTCCCTGTGTTTACCCCACGTGCCTTATAGTTTCAGAACAGACATCAGTTTGTGATATGATATACCGATATGCTTGATTGTCTCACATTTGCCAACTGTACATCGCTGTAGATTAAAATCAACGGTGACGAAATGTCCAAGATTAGATAGTTGAACGACAACATCAACAACTAGGCACTTGAACAAGGCAAATTATCCCTCATACATGTTGTATTTTAGCAGAAGAATCCTCCGTCCCTGGATAGTTTAAAGGCCTTCTTCGAATGAGATCACTTATCAAGTAGGCCTAGTGTTAATTTGGAAATCTTTTGAAAAAAATTAATGTATATAGGGCCTATAGGGCCTATATATATATTAATTCTGGAGACGTCAGAAGAGAGATTAAGAGCTGTTGGATTTGCCTAATGTAAAGTGGGCGAGTCTAAAGACCAAATAATAGACCAGATAGGATTTAATTGGCACGATAAGAGTTCATTGAAATTGTATTTTGTCCACGGTGACCATTCAAGGATGAAGTTTGTGATCAGAGCCGCACATGCAAGCGGTTGCCGACGCGGGGCGATGGTGGAGTTTGCCCGACACCCAGACAAGGTGGTGGAAACCCCAGTTTGTTCTCTCTACACCCGAGGAGGTAAGATCAGCTTGGTCAAGCGTGGTCACTGACAGCGCTCAGCGACCACGCTTGTAATTATAAGCGGTCAGTCAACAAAGTGACCATATAACTCAGTCAGCTCTCCATAACTTATAGAAATTGAACATCTGTTATTTACCGCACTCATGTTGCCTCGGTGCCTGAATAATGCCAACTGTTGACTTAAATATGGCTGTCAAATCCAGCTTGATTGGTGTGGAGGAACTATGATCTAGCTAGCTTCCATGAGGTGTTTTCCCACTACTATATCTGGTTTTCCCCTCTGTTTGAACTACAATTAGTTGGTTTTACCAGGAATGTGATAATGTATGGTGGTTTTCTCATAACTAAGTCTGGTATCCCCCTCAGACTGAACTGCAATCAGAGAGCTATTACCAGTAGGCTAGTAATGAATGGTAGTTTCCTCATAACTAAGCCTGGTTTCCCTCTCAGGCTGAACTGCAATTAAAGGGTTATACAAGGAAGCTAGTAATGGATGGTGGTTTCCTCATAACTAAGCCTGGTTTCCCCCTCAGACTGAACTGCAATTAGAGGGTTATACAAGGAACCTAGTCATGTTACATGTACTAGTCATGTATAGTGGTTTCCCCAAAACTACATGTAGATCTGGTTTCGTCCAGTAATAGACTTGACTGCAGTTAAATACATGTATAACTGAAATATATTATTGAGTATTACATAATTTTACAGTAATCATAGAATTTGATTTTAAAACAAACCAATACTGTCTATGCTATAGTACATGTATATCTTATAGTATCTTATGGTTTCCTTTTAGTTTATTATATAATTGTTTCCTCTACCCGTAAACCTGACTGCTGTCGTATAAGTGAAAACTCCTTCAGTATTTAAGAACAGTCAAATAAATAAATAAATATATTACAATACATGCATGTATGCTCTTTACTAACAGTAGATAAGACTGCTTCAATGGCCTAATGGCTAGAGCATCCGCCTTGAAGTTGAGAAACTAGTGATCAAACCCATCTACTTTAAAAATGGTACTTCTTGCTGCGTCGTTTGGCGCTCAGCACTGAGAGGTTAGAGCAATGAAACCGGACTGGTTGGCTTGGTGTCAGTAATAATGTGACTGGGTGTCATGTCTGGTGTCTTTGACATGATACTTCAGTGACAGCACTTTGGCAACACAAGAAAGCACAGTGTATGTACACGCACCTAATGACTCCTCCTTACAATATGACGGAAAAAATTGTTAAGTACGACATAAAACCCAAGCACACACACATAAAATTAGATTTATCATAATGTATTACTCTTCTGTGTATTTTTGTACAGTATAACGTAATGTACATGGAGAGAAGGCAAGGCTATCCACCCCCCCGGTCTGTGTTAACGTGTATTTATTTGTTTTTGTTGTGTTTGTTAGGGAGCGTGCCACATCTCACCCCCGACATATGGGAGAAGCTGACAAATATGCCATCATTGGTACAGATGCCAATGCCTTTACTGTAAGTTCTTTGCTATTTATTTGTACATGGCATGAACATGTATTTGATATATCCATAAATGACTGAGGGGTTGCATAGAGCATCTGTTTAACAGCTAAGAGACCCAGGTTCAATTCTTCATGTCAGCCATTCTTACGAGTTCATAGTCACCTTACATACTGACCCTTTAGTTGATTTTTATTTATTTTATTTATTTATTTTATTGATATTTTACACAGTACTCAAGAACATTTCACTTGTAACACATCTGCCAGCAAGTTGGTGGGAGGAAACTCACGACCATCTGAATGTTGCTGGTAGACCTTCCCATATACTGTTGATTTTTAACAGTGTTAACCCTGGTGGTGTCCTGTAAACACCAGCTATTTTTTAGTATTTTATTTGGAATTTATATGCTTTACAGGGTTGAACATCATGAAGCTGTGAGAGGTTTCCAGAAGGGCTTGGGTGGTATCACTGCGATGCATGTGAGTTGATATCTGAAGTAAAATAATGAATACACATATATGTGAAAAAATGAATACACATACATGTGAAAATAATGAATACAAATACAAGTAGAAATAATGAATACACATACATGTAAAAATAATGAATGCACGTACATGTGAAAAAATGAATAGGCCTACACATACATGTGAAAATAATGAATACAAATACAAGTAGAAATAATGAATACACATACATGTCAAAAAATGAATACACATACATATGATAATAATGAATACACATACGTGTGAAAAAATGAATACACATACATGTGAAAATAATGAATACAAATACAAGTAGAAATAATGAATACACATACGTGTGAAAAAATGAATACACATACATGTGAAAATAATGAATACACATACATGTGAAAATAATGAATACAAATACAAGTAGAAATAATGAATACACCTGTATGTGAAAAAATGAATACACATACACGTGAAAAGAATGAATACAAATACAAGTAAAAATAATGAATAAACATACATGTGAAAATAATGAATACACATACATGTGAAAAAATGAATACACATACATGTGAAAATAATGAATACAAATACAAGTAAAAATAATGAATACACATACACGTGAAAATAATGAATACACATACATGTGAAAATAATGAATACACACACATGTGAAAATAATGAATACACATACATGTGAAAGTAATCAAGCTCCTTTTCTCATCTGCAGCCCCATTCTGAACATGCTGTGATTTGTCATTATTCAGTAAATTCAAGTATGGTACCTAAATCAAAAAGTCTTGTGAACACGACTTTGTAATGATGCAGCCTGTAGAAAGTCTATTTGTTGTGTTGTGTTGATTGAGGTTGAATGACTGATTCAAACATATTTAAATGGTTTTATGGTTGGAGAAACCAGGTTGAGGTATGAGCACAGATTTCTTGATGGGAGGTAACTTTTATGGTTGGAGAAACCAGGTTGAGGTATGAGCACAGATTTCTTGATGGGAGGTCACTTTTATGGTTGGAGAAACCAGGTTGAGGTATGAGCACAGATTTCTTGATGGGAGGTCACTTTTATGGTTGGAGAAAACCAGGTTGAGGTATGAGCACAGATTTCTTGATGGGAGGTCACTTTTATGGTTGGAGAAACCAGGTTGAGGTATGAGCACAGATTTCTTGATGGGAGGTCACTTTTATGAGTGGAGAAAGTCAAGCACAGTTGTCTGATCAGCCTGGTGAGATTTGTTCGTGAAAACAAATGATTTGCAGCTGATGTTGTTGTTTTCTTCTGTTTCAGGGATCCATTGTTTTCTCAACCATACAAGACTCAGCCATGGAACTGCCCCAGGGGTATAACGATAAACAGAGTGTGGCGGTGTGGGCAAAAGGGGGAAAATACAGGGTAGGGTGTAATATTTATTTCAGTGGAGTTTTATGCCATGCTCAAGAATATTTCACTTATACTAGCAGCCAGGATTATGCACAGGGTAAGAAATCACTCACTTGAGGTATACCATACTTGGTGGTGTCGTTAAACATCAGTCCAGCTGCAAAGCATGATGGGAAAATAATGTCGATTCCATCAAGTATAACAGTCGAAAAGTATATGGAATTGAATTTGATTTCAAAGCATCCAAGAAGTGAAAAATTATATGGAACTCATCTTAATCATGATATTGTACATAGACTTACATTTCACAGGGCTCACACAACTCGAAGAAAATTGTCCCAGACATGAAAAACCTGAAAAATAAGGAGTTTTTGTTTTGGGGCCTGAAAAAACCTTTAGATTGAGAATGACATAGGCACATAATGTATGTATGTACGTTGTGAATTGAAAATGTGAATTTTGTGTTTTGAAAAACCTGGAGAAAATCAGTGATTTGAGTTTGGATCTATTTTCAGCTGGAGCCTGATCACTACATGGACATACAGGAAGCTTTTCAGCCAGATGTTTACCAGGCTTTGTCAGACGGAGACGTGGGAAAAACCACGACCAGGAAAAGGCTGCAGAAGTCCATCCACAGGACTCTCAGTTTTTTGGACGAGTGTTTGGAGAGACATCAGAATTCAGAGGTTTGATGAAAAGGATTATTTACTGTTAAAATTTATCAATTTTATTGTTTTGTTTTTTTATTTGGGTTTTACGCCATACTCTAGAGGATACTGTTAAAAGAAAATAAGTTAAAAAAAGAAAATAGAAGTTACAACTTTGTCTGTTTCTACAGTTATATTATAATCTCAAACAAACAAATATTACAAGTCAGACTAAAATTAAAACTTAAGTGCAGGACTAATATAGTTCTGAAAACCTGTTTGTTTAAGAGATATGATGTTGATTTCTGAGAGTTTGAAGTTGATCTTTTTAGAAGAAGTCCAGCTGATGCCATTAGGTATTTTCAAAGAGCATTTTGTCATACATATGAAAAGGGTTCCCAAGGAAAATGAATTCCAGAAAACAGACATATGGCTTAACAGTGATGTTTTCCTCTATTTCTGACTTAAAACATTTGTAGTCAGTTCAGGTTGACTGCCATCATAATGCTGTCCGCCGTCATATAAGTGAAATGTTCTTGAGTACGGCATAAAACACCAATCAAATAAATAAATAAATTTGTAGTCAGTACGAGGGGTTTCGAGTTTAAACTCTTTTATCTCTAAAAGTAAAAAACATCCTACTGTATCATGTGACGTGTCAAAAATGTTAGGCAACTATATTTGTTCACATTTACTGTAACATGGGCATCTGAAAAAGTTTCACAAAAAGCTACTTAGAGTGAGCCAATGATGACTAAAATACAGGAACCGAAAGACTGTGAGCTTCAGAAGTTCACGTAATACAGAGTTTTCATTTGTGCTTGAGAAACACGAAGAGACAGGTGATCTGTAGACAAATATCAGTGAAGGTTGCCTAACATTTCGGACAAGTCACATGATACAGTAGGACTGTTTTTACCTTCACTGACAAAAGAGCTTGAACTGGAAACTCCTCTGTTGATTACTGAGTACTAAAGTACTTAATTTAATGGATGAAATTTCATGCAGAAATTATTTTAGAAGAAAATATTATGGATTTATATTTGCTTATAAATATGAATGATGTCATTCAAGAATGCGTCAGTAATTGAATGAATGTCAGGTTTATAGCTGAAGGAAAATGAGATGAGCAATGAAGAAACAAATGGACTGACACCTGACAAAGTGCCTGAACAATGCAGCAGCTTAGCCAGCCAGAACTGGATTTGAACTGGTGACCTTACTGCTGGGGAGCTAGTAGTCTCAAGTGGAAAAGAGGTCTAAGCTAAGGGACAAATATATTTGTTATAAAACTGGTACATGTAGGTTATACACCTAAGTGCTGATTACAAGTCATATCTCCTGTCAGATTATTGTACTCAGGCTTGTTAGATTTCTATTTACAGGTGTTGAAAAATGCTGCCATATTTGGAGCTATAGAAGGGGGGTATCAGATAGAGGAAAGACTGAAATCAGCAAAGGAAACTTCTTCTAGGCCAGTTCAAGGTAAGGTATAGGATTATTATGGGAATGTGGAGTTGCATGTTCGTCTGTCTCCCCACCTCTCTCCCTGTCTCTGTCTGCCTCCATCTATCTCTCTGTCTGTCTCTCTGTACCTGTCTCCCTCTGTCTGTCTGTCTCCCTCTCTCTCCCCATCTCTATCTATCTCTCCTCTCTCTCTCTTTCTCCTTCTTACTTGCACTTTAACATTTGAGAGTGTAAACAGAATATAACTTTTTTTGTTCATTCCAGGGTTTTCTATTGAAGGGTTTCAGAATTTTGGACCAAAAACAGAAGATTTTGAATTTGATGAGATCAAAGATATTTTGCAGAAAACTGTGGTAAGTTTGTTTAGAAAGTAGAATATCAGATTTAGATTATTGCATTGTTTTTATTATAAAATCTTGACATGATGTGAGTTTTGGAACATCTGTGATTTTTCCATCAGATATATTTGATTTTGGAGATGAATCAGAAGGAATCCCACCTTGGTGGCTCCGATAGTTAAACCACTGACTCGTTGTGATGGTCTGGGCGTTGACCATTGAGGTCGCATTTTTCACGTCTTGTTTCCTTGGCCACGGCTTTAATTCAGGAGATTTCTTGGGTACCCGCCAGTAGCAGTCAGTGGCTAAACCTGGAGTGCTCCTCCCATGTATCTATACACGTACAAACATGTGCTTCTCCCAATCTGCTTTCAGTCTGCATTATCTGCTGACCGTCCTCGCCTAATGCAGGGTGGCTGGAGACCTGACCACGTCTTGTCAGCGGTCAGCTGTGGGGTGGACATCCTTGACAGCTCATATCCTTCTATGCATATGCCATGATAGTCACTATACATACTGTTGCTCTGTGTCCACAACGATGACGAAGGCCATTGGGGTGGTCTTGCATGAAGTTCAGAGGATATCATACGGTACACACATTTCTTCTGTGTTCGCGCTGTTGGTTGACTTACTGGACAGCTTATATCCCTCCGCAGATATTCCAGAACAGACGCCTTGGTGATGGGAATTTTCTAAACTCTCCTGCCTGTACTGCTCTAGTTGCTTGGCAACGGGTAAAAGTGACAGCGCAGGTTGAGGGGATTTTTAGGCGGTCTTTCGCGAAGTCCTCTGGATATCACAGACACTTGTCTTCCACCATTATGGTGGTTGTTTTGAGCATGCACAGTTGGTGAAATCTCTGTTACAAGTGAAAAAGTTTGTCAGTTACTTGCCAAAGGTCAGTGGTTTAATCTGCATATAGGAACTGGTTTCCTCCACTACATTGATTGCTATTGTAGAAGGTCAGTTATTATTTAGTACAGCATTTTGCCGATACCAACAAAGTAATCCAAATAAACTTCAACTCTACTTTTAGTGGAAAAGTTTGACTTGAGTGAAAGCTTTGTTCTTCTTTTACCATTCATTCATGGTTACCATTCATTGTGGTGTGTAGTCATTAATGCATTTAAATACAACAGCCTGACAAGTTTAAGATTTTCTTAACATAGCAAAAGTATCCCTACATTGTCACCGAAAGAGGGGAAGCCCAAGTGTTTGATTTTAAGTTCAGCAGTAGCAAGAGCTGCCATGGCATATCAGGGGAGATAACTGAGGAAACCAAGGAAAAAACATATACTGGGGCAAGTTTTACAATTGACCTTAAAGATAAAAGGTGAGTGCTTAGCAAGTCTGTTCAAGTGAACATAAAGTCAGCCACTAAAGCTGAATTAATAAAGCAGTATTCCTGAAATGTTCTAAAAATATTTAAAAATTCTACACTGTCTATCAACAAAATAATAGCAAAGTCAGCATCTAACCACTTATTTGGTGACACCATTTGCCATGTTATAGATATTAGAGTGACGTCACAAAACCTAGGAGCTCTCCCATACCATCGGTATTCAACAATATGACAATGAGAAAATACAAACAAAAACGCCTGATACCCAACCAGAGAGTATCAGCTCTGTTCCGTGCTCAAAGGGCCGATGTTTGGTTTGGTACTCAGTCAAAGAGATCTTCATGGACACAAGCAGTGTGTTTTAGAAGTCCTCAACTGTATGGGTGTAAGCATCAGGCCTAGCTGACTGTACTGAGTTCAGGGGATTTACCAAACGCCACAGGACCTTCTGAGTGATAACAGACCCTTTCATTCAGATTTTCTTAATAAATCTGACTTTGCTCAGGAAAAATGATGCAAAGTCACAATATTTC
Source organism: Liolophura sinensis (assembly GCF_032854445.1). Lineage (NCBI taxonomy): Eukaryota > Metazoa > Mollusca > Polyplacophora > Chitonida > Chitonidae > Liolophura > Liolophura sinensis. The sequence goes on along the minus strand of NC_088307.1, from coordinate 28,908,549 downwards.
TCTTCAAACAATGACTCTCCCGAGATCGTTTTCTTACCAGCTTGCCCTGACAAGTTACTGCGGGATCCTGCCCAACATGTACTCATTGTGACACAGGCAGCCGATCTCAGTTCCCTGTTGATAAATGTCTGGTTCAAACATTGCACCAGTTTAACACATAAACTAATCACAAAATCCAATTTAATGCTCTGATATCTGTCTATCCACTATAAGAAACCACACTGACAATCGAGAGCTAATAGGTTTTATGACGCTTTCAGCACCAGTGATTGGCCAAGTACATAAGGGCTGCCCTGTGTATTACCCTCCTGTCAGTGTTACTGTTGTCTATTTGTCAGGTACTGTGAGGACTTGGGACATGTCTTACCCTCCTGTCAGCGTTACTGTTGTCTGTTTGTCAGGTACCGTGAGGACTTGAGACCTGTGCTAGCCTCCTGCCAGCGTTACTGTTGTCTGTTTGTTAGGTACCGTGAGACCTGTGTTACCCTCCTGTCAGTGTTACTGTTGTCTGTTTGTCAGGTACTGTGAGGACTTGAGACCTGTGCTACCCTCCTGTCAGTGTTACTGTTGTCTGTTTGTCAGGTACCGCGAGGACTCGAGACCTGTGTTACCTTCCTGTCAGTGTTACTGTTGTCAGACATTCGCTCGGTCGTACATCCATCATCTACTCAACACCTCAGAACTGCTGGCCAGCGTTCTTCTCATGATGTAAGCTGTTACATGTAATTATACAGAGTGCTAATGCCAACGACTTAATTTCTTGTTTCCGGCTGCAATATTTTGGGAAATTGGGGCTGGGGGCAGAAAGATTAAATTTCACAATATATTATCATTATATCAACTGGAATTTAATTATTACAGTCCCAGTTGTTTAACTATTGCTTGCAAAAAATGAAAAACTCTTCATGGCATCACTCCTAACCCAAACTCATGGCAAATAATGGCAAAAAAGGTTTGGAAATAACCCATGATTGGTTTCACATTTTTGTTCAGTATCCATATGATGTATAATGCGATTCCTGCGAGTTCAAGCGTAGTCCATGCTGGTTTCCTCTCCAGTCCTTAGTGGGGAGGTCTGCAGCAACCTGCAGATGGTTGTGGATTTCCACCAGGCTTGATCTGTGCAATTTCCTCTCATTGTAATGCGGGCTGCCCCTATATAATTGAAATGTTCTTGAGATGGCATAAACTGCAATCAAATAAACAAACAAATCAACCTTTCTCGTCTTTCTCTTGCAGCCATAATTTTCATCACTACTTTGAGTTTTTCCACACCATCCGACAAGCAATTGATGAGGACAAGTTTGATGACCTTGTACACCTCATAAAGAAACAGTCTCCACAGGCTGAGAGATGACGGCAATGGCGGCAATGGCAGCAATGAGAGATGGCGGCAATTAGAGATGGCAAAGATGAGATGACAGCGATAAATTCTGGTACCACTTTCAGAGACGAACAGCCGCCAAAGGCTGAGAGATGACGGATGGCAGCAATGAGAGATGGCAACGATGAGATGACAGCGATGAATTCTGGTACCACTCTCAGAAACGAACAGTCGCGAAAGGCTGAGAGATGACGGATGGCAGCAATGAGAGATGGCAACGATGAGATGACAGCGATGAATTCTGGTACCACTCTCAGAGACGAACAGTTGCCAAAGGCTGAGCAATGAATATCTAGATCTGCAGGTTCTCGTCAACAATAAACGCATGTACAGAAATTCCCATCAATATTCAGACTAAACACAGAAATTAAAATTCTAAAACTTTATTACATAATAAAGTATAACAATACACATTTTATATGTACATCAGGAATGATGTTTTGTTTTTCTGTGGATGAAGTTGTTAAGATTTTGATATTTAGGAACAAGTTCAGAATACAGATTGATGGACAGATGGATTGGTTGTTGATCTCTCAGTCAGGAATATTTACCCCACAGAGCAGCCGTGAGTTTGATGGGTGATGGAAAGTGTGGAGAAGACCCAAAATTTCACCCACAACTATTTATTTGTTTGGTGTTTTGCGACCATACTCAAAATAATTCACTTTCATGAAGACCGACAACATGATGGTGGGAGGAAATTGCGGAGACCCCAAGTGAATCCATTATCATCGGCTGGTTCACCCATGACGAAGTTTAATAATTTTGATAATTATAATGATCTTTAACAGGCATTCTGAGGTTTGTTTGGGAGGCAGGATGCCATACTAATTGTATTTATTTGATTCGTGTTTTACACAGTACTCATTGTAAGATTCAGCATTATGTGCAATAAGACAATTTCACGTAATACACACGTAGTGTAACTCAAAAGAACAAAAGGTTCATTCTGACTCAATATTTCAGCATTTTATCAGAATGGCATAATAAAGTTCTGAAGTATTGAGTCAAAATGAACCTTTCGTTTCTACACCACTTGTACTTGAGTATTATATGAATCTATCAGAAGACCATTTTTGGGGCAAGATTTTAGGTCATTTACCAGAAATGATGTAAACAAATGAATAATTATGGCTGAACGCCACATCGGCAATATTTCAGTCATATCTTGGCAAGAATATGTTTAAAACAAAAGGCAGAGAATGGCTTTCATTATGGTAATGAGAACATCCACAATGAAATAAAAATAGTCACACAAGCCAGATAAAAAGAACCAAAACAGTTAAAACTCTAAAACCACAATGTTTTTATAATTTAGGATCCAGAAAACTATTAATGTCTGTGAATGTCATATGCATGAAACATCTGAAATAGCACTGAAGTACACCTGAATAAAAAAACAAACTACTAGACAACAGAGTGGTCTGATGCATTCATGAACATATCTGATCAACAAAAGTGACTTATTGTACACATACAATGCACATACATGTATATCCAGATAAATGCCTGGTACTGACGTGAGCTGTTGTACACATACATACATGGTTATCTAGATAAATGCCTGGTACTAACGCGAGCTGTTGTACACATACATACATGGTTATCTAGATAAATGCCTGGTAACAACGTGAGCTATTGTATACATACATATCTAGATAAATGCCTTGTACAAAAAAAAGTAAATGTTCAAACTACAGTAACAATAATCTACAAGATATACCAGCAAAATATCTAACCGTAACAAGTAACTGGACTTCAAAAAAAAAAAAAAAAAAAGCAAATACTGTGCAAGGCTACAGTGTCTTTCTGAAACGTGCAAATTTCTTTGCCTGGTCTGTTTTACAAATCAGTTGCAACATGAGCCACTTGTTTTTACTTAAGCAGGTAGAGACTTTTGTCTCTTTTTGGTGTAATTTCAGATTTAGCTGACTTCGTCCTCTTTTCTAAATCATGTGACCATCTCTGCTTCAACAAAAACTGTGTGCAATCAACTGAGAATTTGACATCTGCCACATGATCAAAGAGTCGCATACATGATCAACATACCACATGACAATAAAGTCACATGATCAACATAACAAATGGCCATAAAGTCAAATCGACAAATAACATGGCCATAAAGTAACATGATTAAGAAACCACACGGCCACAGTCACATGATCAACAAACCACATGGCCATACAGTCTCACGATCAACATACCACATGACACTAAAGTCACATGATCAACATAACAAATGGCCATAAAGTCAAATCGACAAATAATATGGCCATAAAGTCATATGATTAAGAAACCACAGGGCCACAAAGTCACATGATCAACAAAGCACAAAGCCATACAGTTTCACGATCAACATACCGGGTGACAATAAAGTCACATGATCAGCATAACACGTGGCCAAAAAGTCAAATCGACAAACCACATGGCCATAAAGTCACATGATTAAGAAACCACAGGGCCACAAAGTCACATGATCAACAAACCACATGGCCATACAGTCTCACGATCAACATACCAGGTGACAATAAAGTCACATGATCTGCACAACACGTGGCCAAAAAGTCAAATCGACAAACCACATGGCCATAAAGTCACATGATTAAGAAACCACACGGCCACAAAGTCACGTGATCAACAAACCACAAAGCCATACAGTCTCACGATCAACATACCAGGTGACAATAAAGTCACATGATCAACACAACACGTGGCCAAAAAGTCAAATCGACAAACCACATGGCCATAAAGTCACATGATTAAGAAACCACAGGGCCACAAAGTCACATGATCAACAAACCACATGGCCATACAGTCTCACGATCAACATACCAGGTGACAATAAAGTCACATGATCAGCACAACACGTGGCCAAAAAGTCAAATCAACAAACCACATGGCCATATAGTCACATGATTAAGAAACCAAAGGGCCACAAAGTCACATGATCAACAAACCACAAAGCCATACAGTCTCACGATCAACATACCAGGTGACAATAAAGTCACATGATCAACATAACACGTGGCCAAAAAGTCAAATCGACAAACCACATGGCCATAAAGTCACATGATCAACAAACCACAGGGCCACAAAGTCACATAATCAACAAACCACATGGCCATAAATTCACATGATCAACATACCGTGTGGCCATAAAGTCAAACTGACAAACCACATGGCCATAAAGTCACATGATTAAGAAACCACAGGGCCATAAAGTCAGATGATCAACAAACCACATGGCCATACAGTCTCATGATCAACATACCAGGTGACAATAAAGTCACATGATCAGCACAACACGTGGCCAAAAAGTCCAATCGACAAACCACATGGCCATAAAGTCACATGATTAAGAAACCACAGGGCCATAAAGTCACATGATCAACAAACCACATGGCCATACAGTCTCACGATCAACATACCAGGTGACAATAAAGTCACATGATCAGCACAACACGTGGCCAAAAAGTCAAATCGACAAACCACATGGCCATAAAGTCACATGATTAAGAAACCACAGGGCCATAAAGTCAGATGATCAGCAAACAACACGGCCATAAATTCACATTCCGCAGAATGATGAAGTCATATAATCCACATACTGCAGGATTATCAAGTTGCTTGATCAAGCCTGTTCCATCTTCAATTTTTTCTCTGGAGGGCCATCATCTGATTTCTTCACTGGAGATTCCTTCTTCCCTTTGGCTAGCCAGTTCATCATGAAAGAGCTGCTGGCAGACGGCTTACTCTTCTTCCTGTCATCAACACATGAAAACGGTCATCAATTACTTGAGTACGACACCAAATGTACCTCAAAGGATACATAAAATACTTGGTCTTTATTTCGTAATCAATGATGGAATATCCCCCTCGTGCAACATATGTGCCAATCCTGACTTCAGTATGCACACACCGAATCAATGATTGAATATCCCCCTCATGCTATTGTGGTCTACATGTGTGCCAACCCTGAGTTCAGTATGCACACACCGAATCAGTGATGGAATATCCTCCTCGTGCTATTGTGGTCAACATGTGTGCCAACCCCGAGTTCAGTATGCACACACCGAATCAGTGATGGAATATCCCCCTCGTGCTATTGTGGTCTACATGTGTGCCAACCCCGAGTTCAGTATGCACACACCAAATCAGTGATGGAATATCCCCCTCGTACTATTGTGGTCTACATGTGTGCCAACCCTGAGTTCAGTATGCACACACCAAATCAGTGATGGAATATCCCCCTCGTACTACTGTGGTCTACATGTGTGCCAACCCTGAGTTCAGTATGCACACACCAAATCAGTGATGGAATATCCCCCTCGTGCTACTGTGGTCAACATGTGTGCCAACCCTGAGTTCAGTATGCACACACCGAATCAGTGATGGAATATCCCCCTCATGCTACTGTGGTCTACATGTGTGCCAACCCTGAGTTCAGTATGCACACACCGAATCAGTGATGGAATATCCCCCTCGTACTATTGTGGTCTACATGTGTGCCAACCCTGAGTTCAGTATGCACACACCGAATCAGCGATGGAATATCCCCCTCGTACTATTGTGGTCTACATGTGTGCCAACCCTGAGTTCAGTATGCACACACCGAATCAGCGATGGAATATCCCCCTCGTACTATTGTGGTCTACATGTGTGCCAACCCTGAGCTCAGTATGCACACACCGAATCATACTGAATATTCCCCTCGTGCTGTTGTGGTCTACATGTGTGCCAACCCTGAGTTCAGTATGCACCCACCGAATCAATGAAGGAATATCCCCCACATGTTACTGTGCTCTACATGCGAGAAAACCCTGAGCTCAATACATCCTGTAATTTTTGAGAAATCACCCCTAACACTTAATTTAACAATGATTCTTATACACACTGACAATACACTAAGTCAGGAATTCAGTAATTAACGGTATTTTATTTTTTATTGTAAGTATCTTCATTTTTTTAAAATCATAGCCTTCATTTTATTGTAACTTTTCATGTATCCTTTGATGCCTGATCAACTTTTTATCATTGTTTTACACAGAAAACATTTTATCATGCAGGAAGGTAATGTATCTCTATGATCAGTGTTTGATGTCTGATCAACTTTTTGTCATTATTTTACACAGAAAACATTTTATCATGCAGGAATGTAATGTATCTCTATGATCAGTGTTTGATGTCTGATTCAAGGTTCGTTCACTTCGATTACAGGTTCATTTGACAGCTTTGATGGTCCCCATTTCTTGTGAATATCTGGGAGTAAACTTTCGGAAGGTGACTTGATTTTGGACAGACGGTTGAATTTTGAGCTTTTCTGATAGTGGCTATTGATTTAGAGGTATAGGAAACCAAGGAGTTTGATAAAAAACACCACACTTTGCCACGTAACTGAATTGAAAGTCCAATATCTCTTTTGGTAATTGATGTTTAAGTTGACATGTTATTGGATGGAGGATGCAGTAGTTTGACATAAAACAACATCAACACCAGCCAGAGCTGGATTTCATCAAGCGCACTTATTTGTCAATTAGGGCTAAGGATCCTCCAGCAGAAGCTGTTAAGTCTTCCACTACCGGCAGGTTAAGGATTGCCTAACAATCATGCCTGAAACACAAATACTTGTGCATAGAATAAAAGTGAAGTTTATAATCATAAAGAAACGAAAATCAAAAGTAATATAAATGCTATGAAATTCTGTAACGTGAAAAGTAATGCAGGCAGATACTGCATACATGGACTAGTGCTGATGCACCTGAGCTTTCCAATGCTCAAGGTAAATCCATTGGGTTGGGCTCAATACTGAAAACAGGAAACAGCTAATCAGAGCCATCATTCAGAAGATTAAGAATTGTGGCAATATGATTGGCCAAAAGTAAGACCTCAACTGAGAAATGTGTCCACCTGCGTATGGCTAACCTGTGTACATACAATGTACAAGCATAGGTTAATTATTTCACAAACTTGTTAAAATTTGATTAATGGCCATAAACAGGCTCTATTTTTGACAACCAGCAAGCAATATGTTATTCTATAATTCCATCACCAAAATTCTTGAGTTGTCTTTCCCTTTCACTTTGCCCTGTAATCCTCCAATACTATCCGATTTTTTAATTTCTCTTGAAGAAGTCAAGAAGACGAAAACATAAAAAAACACTTGCGCACGAACTTACGTGAGGTCAATGGGTCTTACACAGTCAGGTGACTTGTTCCTGGAGTTATTAACTATGGTGGACACCGGGTGAGTCTGTACACACTCAACAGGACGGATCACTTCTACAGCCTGCAGCCACACAAAATAGTCCACATTCATTTTAACTGATCTTGTAATATTGTGCATGTAAATATCACAAGTATTAAGTAAAGGAAGTGCATGTCAGTGTGAACGTGACCCTCTTCAAACAGCATACCCTACACATGCCTTAATTCCTCAATCCTTCCACATATATTTAAGGTAAAAAGTCCTGTATCACATAGCTTGTGGAAAATGTCAGATAACCTTTGTTAACATTAATTTACCTATTACTTGTCTCCACATATTCCAGAGGCACAAATGACACATCTTTCCTTTAGAAGCTTACAGAATACATAAGCACTTATAGAGGTTCACAAATGATAAGCCCCTCAGTTTTCTCTACCATTTGTCTACTCTCACTACTTTTGAAAAGAATTTTTTGCAAAACATTTTTCAGACGCCCATATTATAGTGAATGTGATCCCGCAATAGTTGCCTAACATTTTGCTGTGGGACATTTATTCATGACTGTGGCAACACCATGGGACATATATTCATGACAATGGTGTGGGACATTTATTCATGACTGTGGCAATGCTGTAGGACATTTATTCATGACTGTGGCAATGCTGTGTGACCTTTATTCATGGCTGTGGCAATGCTGTGGGACGTTTATTCATGACTGTGGCAATCTTGTGGAGTGTATATTCATGACTGTGGCAACATTGCGAGACATTTATTCATGACTGTGGCAACCCTGTGGGACGTTTATTCATGACTGTGGCAACCCTGTGGGATGTTTATTCATGACTGTGGCAATCTTGTGGAGTGTATATTCATGACTGTGGCAACATTGCGAGACATTTATTCATGACTGTGGCAACCCTGTGAGACGTTTATTCATGACCGTGGCAACCCTGTGGGATGTTTATTCATGACTGTGGCAATCTTGTGGAGTGTATATTCATGACTGTGGCAACATTGCGAGACATTTATTCATGACTGTGGCAACCCTGTGGGACGTTTATTTTCGACTGTGGCAATCTTGTGGAGTGTTCATTCATGACTGTGGCAACCCTGCGGGACGTTTATTCATGACTCTGGCAACCCTGTGGGACGTTTATTTTCGACTGTGGCAACCCTGTGGACCATTTATTTATGACTGTGGCAACCCTGTGGGACGTTTATTCTTGACTGTGGCAACCCTGTGGGACGTTTATTCTCGACTGTGGCAACCCTGTGGACCATTTATTTAGGACTGTGGCAACCCTGTGGGCCATTCATTTATGACTGTAGCAGCCCTGTGGGATGTTTATTCATGACTTATGTTTCTTTATGACCATGAAAGGTATGTTTTCAGGATATATTTACTTCAGTAAGGTACTGTAAACTTCAGTAAGGTACTGTGGCTTGTCAAAGACAACATGTTCTTTCCACTAATATCCCTCTCCCTAACTAGTGGTAGGTGAAAATGAGAAATAGGGCAGAGTTTGATATGAACCGGAGACCCTACTAACCACTTACCTTTTTCAGAGGGACCTCCCCATACTCCAGCCACTGCTCTATCTCCTCCTCATTGATTAACAAAGCCTAGAAACAATGACCAATGACAGACCTTTGAAAAGAAACTCCCAAATCTATTTTTCACCTAGCAATATGGTTTTTTTGTCTTGTTATTCACCTTCCCCCTCCCCTAAATTCACCCGACAGAAAAGGCATTATTGATCAAACAAGATCTAAATTTAAGACTACCCATCTATGTTAATCCAGAAAGTAACAAGTCTTCTCTAGTCAAAAGAATGTAGACAAAACTATGACACCAACCATTGAATTTGAGACTTGTGGAAAAGTCAACAGATTTTCAATGTTTTTGGATAGATTTATTTTTCTGACCAGGATCAACAAAACTGTGTGTTGTATTCTGGTTGGGTTTCAGACAATTTTAAAACTTCTCACACCAGGCAGCCACAAAAAGAAAAAAAAAGAAAAAAGAAAAAAAAAAACATATATCATGCATTCTGGGCTTTCCTAATCAGTTTGAACAAAAAACAATTGATTAAATAAATGTAGTTTTCTCACAAGTGTCAAGGTGTGCACGAAAAAGCACATTTTCGTCTTCAAGATAGGTCCTCATCTGATGTTTTAACCTTGAAATTGACCTTTCTCCGTTTTCAGACGTTCCACCTTCTCACAGCGTACAACAGAGTTAACTAGGTGCCTCCCTGACATGAATAGGTTAGCGCCCAATGTGGTGCCATTACCCATGAGCCACCCATGAGAGTTAACTAGGTGCCTCCCTGACATGAATAGGTTAGCACCCAATGTGGTGCCATTACCCATGAGCCACCCATGAGAGTTAACTAGGTGCCTCCCTGACATGAATAGGTTAGCGCCCAATGTGGTGCCATTACCCATGAGCCACCCATGGGAGTTAACTAGGGGCCTCCCTGACATGAATAGGTTAGCGCCCAATGTGGTGCCATTACCCATGAGCCACCCATGAGAGTTAACTAGGTGCCTCCCTGACATGAATAGGTTAGCACCCAATGTGGTGCCATTACCCATGAGCCACCCATGGGAGTTAACTAGGGACCTTCCTGACCGTGTGGAATAGCACGTCAACGTGGTGCCATAACCCAGGAGCCACCCATGAGAGTTAACTAGGTGCCTCCCTGACATGAATAGGTTAGCGCCCAATGTGGTGCCATTACCCATGAGCCACCCATGGGAGTTAACTAGGTGCCTCCCTGACATGAATAGGTTAGCGCCCAATGTGGTGCCATTACCCATGAGCCACCCATGAGAGTTAACTAGGTGCCTCCCTGACATGAATAGGTTAGCGCCCAATGTAATGCCATTACCCATGAGCCACCCATGAGAGTTAACTAGGGTGCCATAACCCAGGAGCCTCCCTCCAATGCAATCGGTGTGAGTTAAAGTCCAGCTCATGCTGGCTTCCTCTCCAGCCGGATGTTGGAAGGTCTGTCAGCAACTGCGGGTTTCTCCCAGGGTCCTGTCTCTTTTTCTCCCACCATAATGCTGGCAGTCGTCATATAAGTGAAATATTCTTAAGCATGGCGTAAAACACTAATCAAATACTTAAATGACAGTTAACTAATGAGAGGTAATTGAGTGGAGCTCTATTTTCCTTTGGTCATACTCACAGGCATCCTGTCGTGGATCCAGGCCATGGCTGGAGAAGCATCCACTGTGATAATACTGTAACTGTACAGAGGCTCTGCAGACTGCGGGGAACACATAACATATCTGCTCCGTACAGGCATTCAAATTTACAGACTGAGCTTTCGGTAAGAAATTCAATGACATCATGAAACACCTTCAGCAAATGTCCATAATATATATCCATGTACCTTAATTTATCAACCTTTTCAACCACCTGTGGCATACATGGGAAGGTCTGTCATCAACCTGTGGACGGTCGTGGATTTCCCCTGGGCTCTGCTCGGTTTCCCTCCCACCATAATGCTGGCCGCCGTCGTATAAGTAAAATATTCTTGAGTACGTTGTAAAACACCAATCAAATCAAATAAATTAACCACCTCTGCAACCAATATCTTGAAACATTCTTTGAGAACTATAGAAGTGGAAAAACAGTTTGCACAGTTCAAGAAACTTGTCTCGGTGACACAAACAAATCATTTCAGCGTCATTTTCATACAAAAATTCAATCAAAAGAAGAGCCTTAGATGTTAAAAAGGTTTGAGATTTACAGTGCATATATTTAAACACATCATTCCAGAGCCTTCCTCTGGGCTCTAGACTGGGAGGAAACCAACCAATGCACAGGGGAATTAATGAATGGATGCTTGGGGTTTAACGCCATACTTAACAATTTTTCAGTCAGATGACAAGGAGGAGTCATTAGGAACGTGTACATATTCTGTGTCTTCTTGTGGCAAGGCCAGTCCATGCTGCTAGTGCAGATGATTACACTGGGTCAACCTGTCATGTGTCCTTGCTCTAACCTCTCAGTGCTGTGCACCAACTTAAGTCTTTGGTATGACCTGACCAGGGTTTGATCCCGGGTCTCCCGAATTTGAGGCGGACGCTCTAACCATTAGGCCACAGAAAAAGTCAGTACCAAGTAGAAAAGCTCACTGGTAAGCTCACCACTCCGCCACAAAGACACCCTTCCAGTTTACTGCCAAGAGTGACAGATTGCTTGACTGCAATACCATTACCATGTTGCCATGGAGATACTTACCTCAGCTGGTTTCCAGACATCAAAAACTCCAGCCATAGTCAGTAACCTTGGACCCTGCCATTCTGGGACACAAAATCAAATAAAACATCCATTTTGTTTGGTCTTGGCAACATGTACATGTACTTTAAATATATTTACTGATTAGTGCTTTATACCACACTCAAGAACATTTCTCTTGTAACAGGGCGGCCAGCATATATACGAGTAAATATTAGCAATTACACCACACCTTGTTTCATCATCAGATGGAATAGTTTACTAATGACATGTACAAAAAATTTCAATCATTTCTCATGTCATTTTTTTCATTCTAATTTTAATTTTAACTTCAGTATCACACAGCAACAAAAATGGAATTTATCAGACTAAAATGACTATCCAAACATTTTCCTTGACTGACGTGTCAGAATCAACTGTACCTTCTTCATGACAGCTGGATCCATTATCACAGCCTTCACCACAATCTTCCTCCACTTTCACATTGTCATCCTTGTCTTCTTCAAATTCTTTCTTTATACCTTGATCATTTTCACCTTTGACCTCCAGTTTCACTCCGCTTTGGGCTTGATCTGATTTGACTTCATCTTTGACCTCTGGTTTGACTTCAACTTTGACATCTGGTTTGACTTCAACTTCGACCTCTGATTTGACTTCACCTTTGACCTCTGTTTTAAGATCTACATTGATGTCACATTTCTCACCTTCCAGCTTTTTTGAAGATGGCTGAGGGAAGTAAATGTAGTAGGGCTGTTTTTCAGATTTGTCTCTTTTCCATTCGAAAAACCTTCACGACAAAAATAAAGAGATACATGTATTTTGAATTTACATATGAAATCCTGACAAATCTCAACTCCGCAAGTCAATATTTATTTGTTTATTAATATGGCTAGACTTTCAGACTACTCTACATACATGTACATTTCTATCTCTAGGACACAACTCACACAATTCACCGTGGCAATTTGGCAAATGCCAAAGGTGAATGCCAATATGTGATGGCTTAGTCACGGCAAAAGAAAAAATTGCAGAGAGTGTCATTCAGAGACTTTTGGTGCTGGCCTCCTCTCCTGTCCTACCGTAATAAGAGATGTATCAGAGACTTTTGGTGCTGGCCTCCTCTCCTGTCCTGTCCTACCGTAATAAGAGATGTATCAGAGACTTTTGGTGCCGGCCTCCTCTCCTGTCCTACCATAACAAGAGATGTATCAGAGACTTTTGGTGCTGGCCTCCTCTCCTGTCCTACCGTAAGAAGAGATGTATGAGAGACTTTTGGTGCCGGCCTCCTCTCCTGTCCTACCGTAATAAGAGATGTATGAGAGACTTTTGGTGCCGGCCTCCTCTCCTGTCCTACCGTAATAAGAGATGTATCAGAGACTTTTGGTGCCGGCCTCCTCTCCTGTCCTACAGTAAGAAGAGATGTATCAGAGACTTTTGGTGCCGGCCTCCTCTCCTGCCCTACCATAACAAGAGATGTATCAGAGACTTTTGGTGCCGGCCTCCTCTCCTGTCCTACCATAACAAGAGATGTATGAGAGACTTTTGGTGCTGGCCTCCTCTCCTGTCCTACCGTAATAAGAGATGTATCAGAGACTTTTGGTGCTGGCCTCCTCTCCTGTCCTACCGTAAGAAGAGATGTATGAGTGACTTTTGGTGCTGGCCTCTTCTCCTGTCCTACTGTGGCATTTCCACAACCTGCCCTTATAGATTTGGTGGATCACTAACACTGAAAGTGTCACAGAAGGACTGGTGGGACATCAAAAACTTAAGTGTTATGTTCAGTGCTAGTGTGGCTTAAGGTGGGCAGGCGCTGACAGAAATACTCAGAGTTTGAAATCATGTTATGTTCAGTGCTAGTGTGGCTGAAGGTGGGCAGGCGCTGACAGAAATACTCAGAGTTTGAAATCATGTTATGTTCAGTGCTAGTGTGGCTTAAGGTGGGCAGGCGCTGACAGAAATACTCAGAGTTTGAAATCATCATAAGTGTTAAAATGAAGCATTTTTTCTCCACTGACACAGGCTCGCAGTCATTTATGTGGATCTGAGAACGGCTACATGTGTCACAATATCTAAGCTCTGGGCAGGTGGCTGCAGTGATTTGTCAGGGTGAGTTGGCAACAAAACCAATAACAATGGCAAGATTTTGTTTTGCCACATAATTTTTCTTAAACCATGTCAGATGTACTAAGGAAATGTCTTTCCAACACAGGAAAACAAATATTTCTCCTAACAAACTGAAACTAACTTCGTTCTTTTGAAAACAACTTATCCGTGAGGAATGTAGCAAGTTTGTTTGTTTTTTCCTTTTCCATCAAATTTTTATGCATGATCACATACGCTTAATTTTTCAAAACATTTCTAGAACACTTCTGAAGAACTTCTTTGAGAATTATTTAACATCTGGTGGCAGACAAAATAAGACAGATAGTTAAGATAGTTTGAACAGTTTTGACATGTAGCTGTTTTAATAACTGACCTGTTGCTGTCACTGTAATTTTCACATGTGGTGAATCTAGCTGTCTTCCACTTGTGCATAACTGTGCACAAGCAGGACGCGTCTTACGGTAAACAAATGTAAGTATGTGGTCGGTCGTTTGGAGCGATCAATATTTTTCGTTTCACTGACAACCACAACAATATTGCTAGTGTCGCCCTCCTGTCCCCGTGAACTTAAGGTTGCCACATGCGCCTCTTTGCCCAATGAAAAGCCACAGAAACACAGTAATCTATTTTCGTAAACAGGAAAGTCTTGTACTGGAAGTATATTTGATGGAAACGTGATTTTCCGATGAAGCGGTGTCTTGAAGTAATTTGACGGTTTATTATACAATAAAAGGCGCTGCTATCAATCGACTTAAACGCCAGTTTGGGAAACTCATCAAAAGAGCAAAGCTTTATGTATGTGCTAATTTTCATCGCCAAATATTCAACCGGACACTTATCAGTGCTGCATAAAAATTTTGCCGGACAACACCATTTTTTTGCCGGACATGTCCAACAAGTCAAGGGTAATTTCGAACCCTGAAGGGCATCATGAAGATGGGACTTTTTACCCCCAAAATAAGATGTTTTACTGCCATGATTATTTTAGGCATACAGAGGTAGTAAAAATGAAATGAAAAGGCTTTCCTAAATCTTAAAGGCCTTTACAATAAAAAAACGCACCATGCCAATAAGTTTTAACATGTAGGTTGTTCTGATATATACAGTGCATCATTGTCTTTGTTTGAAGAATTATATGTGACTGGTTACTGATGACATGAAATTTTTTTTTTAAGAAGTCGAGGTGCTGGAGGTTTGTTATCAAGTAATCCACTGAGAACTTTAAATCCTTGCATGGGCCCTATTAGTAAAGTATCAGCCATTTTTCGATCAAAGCCTTCAGCTACAGAGGACTGAAGTCACCTGTAGCTGATAGACACCCTGGTATTTGTACTGGATTTGCTACATCGTTGTGATGTTTGACAACAGTAGCATGTCACAATTCAATCTTTCCTCCGTTTCAAAACTCAATGTCACAATTTAATCTTTCCTCCGTTTCAAAACTCCAGTGTAGATGAGAACACATTTACAAGTAAACTTTCAGTTTTAAAGTCATCCCGATTCCTACCGCTTCCCATGATCCATCATGCTTAACAGCCATCGAAACAGTTTACAAAAATGTCTTCACATGCCTCCTTTCATAGCACTATGTTGCAATCTTCCAACTAGATTGAGATAAGTTTCGGTTTTAATTGTCCTCTGTAGCCAATCAGAACCGCTACCTTTGCTGTAGCTGTCAAACGGCCATTGCATTGTTGCATGTAAGCGGCATATCCAACAATCTGTTAGAAGCTCACTCACTGGTCCACAGGAGAGACACAGCCAATGGGATAGCCTGTATCATAGCGACATTCACTGGAAACACAGCATAGAGCAATCAAGTACAATAGTAGGAATCGACCAGACAAAAAGTGGAATTTTGCTTAAAAACAGAAAAAAATCATGTCTGAATCGTAGGAGATAAAATTTACCACATGCTCTCTTAATACTTACCCATCGGCTAAAACCACACAGCGTCTTCCTTTCTCCAAGGGCCCCTTGAAGCTCTTTTTCTGCAACATGCCATCGCTGCGACAGTTGTTCATGTTGTACATCACAGACTTGGGGTCTCCCTTGTGCCAAGAAGGGACGAGACCCCACTGCATGGGCATCAGCACACGTCCCACAGTTACCTCCCCTGAGCCCTGGAAATGTCTGTGGGACAGCATGACTGGACTGCAGTGAAATATAACAAACAATTCTCCTTGACTGACTGCTTGATCGATTAACTGACGTTTAACACAAGACAACAGAATTTTTTACTGCTATAGAACGGGATGGCGGTCATGATCACTTTAATGGGTGGTGGAACAAGGGATATACCACTGACCATTGGCAAGTTACTGGTGAACTGTCCCACATGTGACATATAGATTTGTAGGCCAAGTTTTTATTTATTTTTCACTTGATAACTCAGCTGAACCTTCAGTGATATCTTACGTGTAAGAGCCAGGGGCAACATTGTGCGATGGGTAATACTGTTTTCCCCCTGGGGCATCTCTCCACGTGGGCTGACGTCTTTTACCATTGCCATCTCTGTAGGTGCAGGCCCTTCTAACTTCTCCAGGATCAAGGGTACTGGGAATTAGGATAAAATAAAAGTGACGTTCAGCAAATTCAGCATAACTATTTAACCTTGTTGAGTTTAACTTGATCTCCAGCCCCAGGAAGCATTTATAACCACATCATCGTTTACTGGGTTGCACAGAGAATTTGTTCGAGCTTATATTTTTGTTTCGTAATTCAATGAGTTTTACTCTCATTAGTGAGGATACAAGATAAGACAATTAGGAATTCAAGGTTAAAATCAGAAGGGGATTAATAATGGGTGAATTCATGTGCATGAAAGAGTTTCCAACTCCAGTCATCTTTTTGGAAGATGCATGATAAACTTAGCATATCGCTATGACAACCTGTCTTCAGTTTGCTACAGGTAGGTAATAATGAGCTTTTGTATATATTTTGATGGTTATTTTGTAAGTCAGACCTCATCAAATTTATCACTACAACTGTTCTTGTTACCGGTACATTATTAAATTAATTAAATGACACCCTGTTTGCTAGCTCCACCACTGAAGCCAACATCTGATTAAACAACGTACTAACATACTGAGCATGTCCTGCTTGGTATGTTAGAACATCGTCAGATCAGTTGAGCCATACACATGCAGCTACCTGTTCACAGTCCTTGCTTGGTGTGACAGCTGAACTCTTAAAATTTCTCGATCACCTATCAACCTAGATCTTTGAATAAACGTCAGAACGCATCAAATTTGAAGGAAGAATTTACCTTGTTGAAATACAGACATATTTTATTAAGGGCGAGCCTATTTTATCGAAAGAAGCTTAAGCTCATTCCAAGAGATACCCGGAACATATAATATGGCGCATAGACTCATGTCAGCAATTGCAGTAAACGGTACTCGATATATTTATGTACATGTACACCATAAAAATTTTAAAAATGTAGGCCTAATCTCAATTTCAAGCTCGTATCACTGATCATGATATTTACCAAGCAGTGCGCCCGCACATTATCTTCAACTACACTTCTCTGTTTATTCCCAACGTAAAGACATATACATGTAAGATGTGATGATGGCGACCAAGTCCAGCAAAGAAGGCAAGGTGTCTCAATCCCGCCAAATTGATGTCGACGTATCCCAGAATGCAGTCTGTCTCAGCTCTCCTTCACAGCGACGATGAATCACCTCTGCTACAGAGACTGCAAAACTGTCTGTGCAGTTAAAAAAAGGTTGAATTCAAAAGTATTATCAAAAGCTGCACATCCCTATTTCCACATTTCAAAGCCCAAACAACGTGGGGTTGCGTGCCGGAGTGTTGTGCCAAGTCAGATACGTAATATAAGATAATTATCCGCTGAAACGTCTCCACACGAAAAGACGACCCGAAAAGTTTTTGTGAAACTCCCTTTGATTGGATGCGGTTACTGATGACCTCTCACGTGACCTGTGAGCGAACTCGCTGGGAATCAAACCGACAACACTGTCTGAATGGATGTTTAAAAAACATCGGGCTTTTATGGTTTTTAGGAGAATTTTGCCGTTGAAATGTCTGTGGCGAAGGTTTGATCAAAGTGCAGAAATCAATAGCTGCATCGGGGAAACTAAATAAATGATTTGTGAGAGCTGAGCGAACGGGAATCGTCCTTCCGATTCGACTTTAGGAATAAAGATGGCGACGGAAACAGGCACCTCCTACTATTATCAGGTAGGAATGCAGTATTGTTTCTCCTAATTAAACCTGATTAGCGTTCAAACTGACCTACCGTGATGTTGTCCATCCTTGTATGGATATGGTCTGATGAGTTGTGTTGGCTGGT
Organism: Liolophura sinensis; assembly: GCF_032854445.1. NCBI lineage: Eukaryota > Metazoa > Mollusca > Polyplacophora > Chitonida > Chitonidae > Liolophura > Liolophura sinensis. Next base: position 28,890,281 of record NC_088307.1, on the reverse strand, counting down.
TGTGATTGTTCTTTGCTTGTGACAGAGAAACGAAACATCAATGAGCATGTCAATCATGTTGAATTCGAAATCTTTCATCAAAACTTTACTGGTCTTAATGCTAGTTTGTTTGAATGCCAAATTTAAAAAAAAATGTGAGCTAAGGAATGTTAGCATAACTTCGTTTTGCTAGGGGTATTTTGTTAAAATCCTGGATGATTGGGATCATGAGTGTTAAAATTAACTCAAAGAATGACACCAAGAAAATATCAAGAAAATGCAGTCCTCAATCCTCAATGCAGACAATACTGCCGTTAAAACCATTTTCTAAATGACTTTTTTCATGACATTCAGGTATATTCAGCCTTGAGAGTTGTTAGATTTCTGATTATCATTATTATTAGGTGTTATGTATGTTCGCTGCCTACTGATATGCTACAGTAGGCCTACATGTACCTCCTATTTGTTTGAGAAGCATGTTGGCTGACTAAATGGTCAAGACGGTTGACTTGTTTCGTGTGATTTAAATGAAGATTTGAAATATATGCCTATCACCACAAACAATCTCAAAAGATAACAAGTTATTCATGACCAAAGGTAATATATTATAGAACCAGATTGTGGTATTGCTTGCTATTAGGTACCTGACTCTTAAGATTGTTGAAGCAAAATCCTGAGGCATCTTTCTAAATGTTCGGCCCCAAAGTGCAATCCTCAAAACAGTGAATTCCCCTGACCCCACAGTATTTGTTCCCATGGTCCAGCATAGAGTCTGTTTAGCATCATTTGCATGTACCATCTGTCATTATCAGTACCATATCTAGAGCCATTTTAGTTCTGGAAAACATTTGGGCCCCCAAACAAATGAAGCTGTATTAAATCAAACATGTAAATTGGACAAAAAAAATGATGGTTTACCAACAAAAATTTAAGTTGGTGTACAAACTGCCTTCAATCACAGGCTTAGAAGCTTAAAAGGTTTGTGTTGCAGTTCATAAAATGTGTTTAGGTAGCGCTACAATGTCACCTGTAAAGTTTGGGATGAAAGCCTTATTTTTTTTCCTAGATATGGCCCTGATTATGGCATGTCCATGTATTACGCACATTGGACTTCAGGTGATGAAGTTTTCTGCATCCTGTGTGAGAAAGTTTGTAAGTTACAGTAAAAGCCTTGCAGAAAGCTGATTATGTGTAGTATTTAGGTTTTTTTGCAACCTAGGAAATTGACTTATCGTATATCTACCATGACTCCTCAACAAATGGGACTAGTATAGTATAACTTGGCATGTGGAATTTTGAGAAAATAATTATAAAGATTTTGAAAACAATATGTATTTCTCAGGCAAATTTCTGTATGATATCAAAGCACGCACAAGGGTATGGTGAATTTTTTTGAGGATTTATATATATGTGAAATATTCTTGATTATGGGGTTAATCAAATGAAGTAAATGTTTTGGTATACCCAACAAAACTCACATATATATCAGCATGACATGTATTCTCTCTCAGGACATGTGAAATAACAAGACCACAGTCAGTGAAATACATAAATTTTAATTGAAGATGAAAAAAAAAAGTTCATAATTGTATATGTAGTAGAGATTCATGTTAGTGGGGTAAAGAATCATCACTGATTGGCTGCAGATAAGCAAAGCCTAAGCTGGATATTAGGTATGGTAGATTTATTCAAGTGTGACCATATCTGAAGGCTTTAAGTTAACCCAGGAAATCATATCTACACTGTCAGCCAATAAGCATCGATATTATATCCCTTTAAAGAAAAGCGCTTTATACTTTGGAAATTTATGATGTTAACAAGGAACAGTATATACATGTAGCTTTCGCATGTACAGTAGGTGGAAGTACATATGACAGCATGTACATGTATGTTGTATGCCATTGTTAATTTCGCTTTGTTTTGATAAGGTTTTGATCTGCTGAAAGTCTGTTTATAATATATCAGTAGTACAAGTGCACTGGTGGTAGTCAGTACTATCACTGTGATTTGATTTAGTAGTAACATGTACTGTGTTTAGGGATAGACAGTGTTACATAGCAATTAATGTCAGCTGCTTGTGTAATGTTTTACACAACTTGCACATGTTTCATGTAACTCGGTAATCGCTTGTATATAAGTGTCATATTACAGAGCAAGTGTTTTTACAATTTTCTCCCTCAAGGGAATGAATAGCTCAATTTTTTTTTTTCTGCTCCACAAGGCTGAGCCGACAGCGAGAATTAAATGCATGGGGATGATTATCAAGATGGTGTTTGGTAGACCTATAGTTTGTATCAAGTATCAAGTACACATGTGGGTACACATTAACAGGTTCAGGCTAATACACACAGGTTGAGATGTTGTACTCACCTAATACATGTGGCTGGATGCACTAGCTATACATGTAGCAACCCTAAACAAACCACAGGGACTGAACTCTCACATAGTTATCTTCCTCTTTTATACTTGCAGGACAGTAAAACACTCCCATGTTGTATGTGTTTGGCAGTGTGTACCCTGGTTTATAGTTGGTCAGGACAGGACTTGATAAATTCAGCTGTGTGATTTGTGTGGCCTTAGCCCAGGCCTGTTTTTTCCTCAAGGGGCCATAAAGTAAATTTCTATCTGTAGTACACATGTACCAAGACAGGACCAGAGACTGCGTGTGCTGCATCAAGTTTTGTTGTAGTACAGTGGTCTTTGCTAGACAGGAAAGGAGAGCCACACAAGATATTCTGTTCCCAATGTTTGCCCACAAAGTACATCTGCATGTATGAATCAAGAGATACTCGTACACATGTGCCATAAATCTTAATGGACATGTGTTGGTTTTACCTTGGCGGAAAGACCTGTTGTGGCCCCAGATGTAAGGCACATGGATACAACCCTCAACTAAGATGCATATATATCAATCCAGACATGTAGGAGTCTGGGGTGGGGTGTACATGTAGAAGTCTGGGGTGAGGTGTACATGTAGGAGTCTGGGGTGAGGTGTACATGTAGGAATCTGGGGTGAGGTGTACATGTAGGAGTCTGGGATGAGGTGTACAGGTAGGAGTCTGGGGTGAGGTGTACAGGTAGGAGTCTGGGTTGAGGTGTACATGTAGGAATCTGGGTATAGGTGTACAGGTAGGAGTCTGGGGTGAGGTGTACATGTAGGAGTCTGGGGTGAGGTGTACATGTAGGAGTCTGGGGTGAGGTGCACATATAGATGAGGAGGGAAATGGTTCATCGTTGTTTTAAACCTTCTCCAGATTTGAATTTTGGAGTTTCAAGATTCCTATCATCACTGCATTTCCCAGTGTCAGAGAATCTTATGTCTTGATGCGTAAGTATCATAGGCAGATTTTATGTGATCTATCAAGCGTCTGAAAATTCACCGTTATTTTACAGCAAACTTCACCAAATTCTCAAGATTTGAGATATTGAGATTACCCTGACATGACGAAAAAATGTATTTGCTTCAGCGGAGTTTTCAGATAAAGATTGTAGTACTGTACATTTCACCTGTAATTGGTGTGTAAAAATGCCCTTTCAGAAGACCTAAAAATAAGAAGAAATCAAACTTAAGAAGAAACTCTGAAGTGGCCGTATAAGTCAGATGTATCAGTCAAATCCAGCAAAATGTGTCACTTAAACAATGCTAAACTTAAGGTGAAATACATCAATTCAGCTTGTTATTTCATATTTGCTGCAGCACTGCTGTGAATGATGCTTTCTTACATCAGGTCTAAAATTCTACAGTCTTATTTTATTGTCAGGATTTGTGTGTCATGCAGTACTACAGGATGGGCTGTCATATTTTACATGTGTATGTACGTCATGGGGTATGGTTGCTTCCCATCAGGCTGCAGACCTGTCCGTTAGGCACATTACAGTGATTACTGTATATTGTTATATATCTGTTTCGTGTGTGCATATGTGATATTAGCATGCCAGCTTTCACTCTATGGTATCATTGCCCAGGAACATCCTGTATATAGTTGAGCATCAGAGAGTAGACGGTGATACCCAGAGGCAGGATGGGGTATAATAGATGGAACATTGACACAAAAGTAGCTTTGTGATGTACGAATATTAGAAAATTTGGCTGACATGATTATTACACGTTAATTAGATGATTTTTGTCCGAAGGCTACGAGGAACATTTTGATGACATTGATATATGTGATATATATAAATAGTATGACCTGCCATGGTACATTACAGGCTGCTGATACTGATAATGTGCGTCCACTTTATTGGAGTGGACATGCAACTGATTTCCCGGTTATAACATTTCTAGCCTGCAAATAATTTTTAGGTTGGTGTGCAACATAGTGACTGACTTAATTCAAGAGTTACATGTACCTGTATAATCTTCAGGGATTCATACAATCTCAATTCTGTGTTTGTCTGGTACAGATTCTCAAATTTTTAGATAAAAACTGTATTGCATTCGAAAATTTGTACGTAGCGATGAATGGTTGACTTCAGTCGCCAAGGGCTGTATCCATGAAAAGCCAAAGTGGTCATGCATGTATTGGGTGTAATTGAAATAAAATTAGGCTTTAAATATATTCAAACTGTGGTGATAGGGTTTAATGGGTAAAAAATAAAGTGGGAGTCCTTTCGTATTTAGTTTGATAAATGCAGTATAGCAGGAAAGTAAAAGTCAAGTAGATACAACATGTGCTGGTTTCCAGTGAATGTCGCTTTGACACATGCTGTCCCATTGGCTGTGACTCTGTGGACCAATGAGTGAGCGTTAGGAACTATATGCAACAAAGCAATAGCCGTTTGACAGCTACGCCATGTTAGAGGTTTATGAAAGGCTACAAGGGACGATTAAAACGGAAAGCAAATAATGTTGCTTTTACTGCGTGAATGACTGGTTCTGATAATGGTAAATTAATTTATGTGCCTTACGTTGAACTGCTCCAAAGGTGACAGGTCACTTTGCTAGTTGATTAAAAGTTTGTTAAACTTATTCTGTCTCATATATATATAAACCAGTATATCATATATTCTTTCACATTCGCAAAATTACTGGTCGCTTAAGCATAATTAAACTAAGTACCAGGTTAAAGCGGGTGTAAACTCAATCTGGACCAGAAAAAAGACTTAATTTTGAGTTCCGGTTGCAAAACTTTGAACTTTATGAATCTCTGAATCTTGTTTACAAGACTGTTTTGTCCTGTACCAAACAGTTGGTCCTGGTGAGAAGACTGGTTTATATATTGTCCAGCTGCAGATTTCCAGACCTGCATTATGACAGCACAGTGACACTGCACAGCATTACAACAGCAATGTGACACTGCACAGCATTAGACAGCACTGTGACACAGTACAGCGTTCCAACAGCACTGTGACACAGCACAGCATTATGATAGCACTGTGACACAGCACTGACACAGCACAGCGTTACGACAGCACTGTGACACAGCACAGCGCTACAACAGCACTGTTACAGGGCACAGCATTATGACAGCACTGTGACACAGCACAGCACTGTGACACAGCACAGCGTTACAACAGCACTGTTACACAGCACAGCGTTACGATGGCACTGTGACAGGGCACAGCGTTACGACAGCACAGTAACACAGTGTGATTAACTGTAGGCCTTTTCGTTGCATGCGCTCAAGAATTTCTTTAACTTGCTGGAAGTGAGGGCTGTCAGGTTTATGAATGGAAGATGCTAGATTGTCAGGAGTATAAAACCACTGACTGCTGGCAGGTACCTGACAAACTTCTTGACTTAGGGCAGCACTCAAAACAGCAAAATTTGGATTTAAGGCCGCGGTGACTTTTTAAATACATTAAACTGTGTACAAGTACATGTTATACTCTCAGTAACAACAACGACCAAATTGTATGTTTGAGGAAAGTCACAGTGTATTGAGGCGTAGGTTCAACTACATGCTGCTGTAGTGTACAATGCTGTAGTATTTAGACTGCAGTGGTGCACTGTATGTTTTGTTGGTGTTGTAAAGTTGCCAAGACACTGTGTAAGACTAAAGAGTTAGCAGACAACAGGCACTGAGTGTTTATCCTAAGTGCTCTGCAAGTGATGCAGCCCTGTCGCGTCATGTGAGAAGAAGCAGACACTATCAGCTGGTTTAGGTATTGAGTCACTGTCAAGTGTAGTTAACGCCTTGTTTTAGTTTAGGCTGTGTTAAGGAAGGTCTGTGTTGTTTAGATGTACTTGCATGATACTAGTGTTGTCATGGTTCTGCCCATGTGGTGTCAAGCCCCATCAGTAACCTGATTTATAGGACTTTTTTTTCTGATTGGCAGAGATTTAGCCAGAATTTGAAATCAGGCTGTCTCATTTCCAATTTTCTCCTATTGTCCCATGTCAATTTTGTCACAATAAGGCATCTCAAAGACACTGAGACACTGGCTAAACCTATGCTGATCGCAATCCTCTGAGGTCATCTTTCCCACAAACCAAAACTGGGGAATTTGTTCCCAGAAAAGTGTCCCATTGATTCAAGTTGATACATGTACATGCAGTTTTATTGCACAGGGCCTTATCTACAGCCATTACACATTGTAGTTTCGGAACGTATTTAGTCACCTAAACCAGGCCTCTCCATAAAAGCCGGCGGACAGCAGTTCACATACACCTGTTTTTGGTCGTACCACGGTGTATTGGAGAAAGTTTTAACTGATCAAATAATATACATGTACCTACATGTACAGACAATCGGTTGTCCTTATCTTATGACAGCTGAAAGTTTGACAATAGCTGGTCTTAATTAGTTGGAATTTTGGAAGTAAATCTGGCTAGACCTACTTTGTGTGTACACATATCGCAGTCCATTCTGTCATTCACGTTGCCAGACTGTACAATAATATAACGTTCGCGCTGATTGGCTACACGATGGTTGACGAACCAGTCAGGGAACTCAGCCTATACTAGCTACATTTTGCATTGACTTTCGCCTTTGTTGTAAGTGTTTACAATATGAAGCCAACTTTACACCAAATTACATTTGTACTTTGGCAGATGCTTTTGAAAGAAGCAGAAGCGAACAACCAATCAATCCAACAAAATCATTTCCATATTAGGATATGTAGTCAAAGTTTATTTTGAGGATTGCTCTGTTACAAAATTAAAAACTGCATGTTGCAAGGAGTAATAGAAGTAAAAGAATTAAGTTTTTATATTGCAGAATTGAGTTTATTTCAGCATTGAGTTCAGTTTTTGGCTGTTTCGGGAAACCTGAATAACTAATTACTACATCTAAATGTCACAACTGTAACATTTAGGTCTCAATTGAATTTTCTGAAGTTAAGCTCAAAAGTAGTTTTAGGATTGAGTTTCTTTCAGTGTTGGAATTTAGCAGACTGTTGATACTGTCTAAATTGAACTCCTATGAATCCTCCAAGGCATAAGTGGAATAAGGTAAAGTAGAGTGTGAAGTCAAATGTTATTTACATGCACATGTACTAACCCCTTTTCCCACAGACCATGTTTTTGTACATTCTTTAAACTGACTGAACCATTATCAGACGTTCAAACTAAATAGCAACGAATGGTTTCCAGTTTTACTTATTGTCTTGAAAATCAAAAATTCACTGTACGATGACACTGATTTGTAATTGGTGTTATACAGTAGCATGATTAAAATGACAGAGAATGTATTTTAGAGCATGTTGCAAAGATGGTGGCAGGGTGTCTGCGGCCCCAGGCTCTTTTGCTGATGCTTGCCTTGCTGAGCTCAACAGCAGCCCGAGGTATAACCCATCACACAGTTGTTTCAAAAAGTGTGGAGATCCCTGCCAAACTGTTGTCAGCTGTACTAATCCAACTGTATGAAACTGAGAATACATATACAGCTATTGATTCTATAGTTGATATATATATATATGTAGTTATTGCTACTGTTTTCACTTCCGTTAGATTCTACATACATGTATATGTCATTTCAAAGCCTTAAGGCTTGATGTAAGTTAAGAATTGCTTTGTGGAATTGTGCATTGCATTGTACTAACACGAGATTGTGGTAAATATTGCTGAGGTCATTGTTGTGGAATTTACACGTGTGTAACAGGGTACACTGCTTCATGTACACTAATTAGCAGATTGGCAAATTAGCAGAGGGCGTGGTCATTCTAATTATGCGCATGTATTTCCATAACTACCATTAAATCTTCGAGTTTACGGGTAATGTGTGGATTGAGCATGCGGACCTGCCTTTAAACAACATGTTCGTTGTTTGGTTTAGCTGATGAAAAAGATAGAAAGTTTAAACAGATTTATATTCTGAGAAACAGAAAAGACTTTTTCAAAGCTCCATTGTAAACTTTCGAGCAGAGCCAGTCAGTTCTGCCCAGTGAACATGTTGGCCGTATATGTATGGGGAATCGTTGGAAAGACCACCGTAAATCTCTTTCAGGCAGTCATAGGCCTGAAAATAATTTTCAAGACCCTCGTGACCCTAGTACTATAAAGTTTAAGCCATTTCAACCACCTCTGCACTATGGGCTATAGATAAATAATTTGCACAGTTGTATGATGCTTGCATCTTTTAATAGTGACACAAACAAATCGTTTTTAGCTTCCTTTTCATAATAATTGCATCCATAACTCGCACTGGAAAAAGTGCTTTAATGGTTGAAAAGGTTGAACATTTACAATACTTGGATCATGAGCGTCTTGAAAATTGTGAAATCACTGCCTGAAAGAGAAGTAGTGAAATAGCGTGTTGTTAAACTCCAGCCAGGAATGTAATGAAATAAAAAAATTATAATTAGTACATATGTACACACACACACGCGCACACACACACACACACACATATATATATATATATATATATATATATATATATATATATATATACACTACTCCCTCAAATTTTACGCGTATCGATTTACCGCGAAATCGGAATTAACACCATGGTGTGATGCCCCCCAACTTTTTTTTGTACCACTGTCAAAATATTCATGGGAAAAACAGCAGAATTGCTGTCACAAGTACATCTTTAGCTATCGCTTAGGTATGACCAGATTTGAGTGTATGTCAAGTTTTTAATCATTTATATTTGTATTTTGACAAATAAAAATTGTGCTGAGAATCGTAATCCAACCACACCTGGGTAAACAATAAGACACGCTTGAGCTGTGAAACAAACGTGATTTCAGCTGAATTGCTTCCCTTCGAGCTTGTTGGGCGCTATTAAAGCCCACCACAAATGATGCTGCCGTTGACTAAAAGGTCTTTACCTTTATTTTCTAATACGTAAAGCTTCAGTGATGAAAATCAGCAGTTGCACATGTGTTCAGGCAATTTTGTGATGCAACATTCTACACATAATTACATGTATGAATTTTCTTAGTAAGTGGCTCTGTCCGTTTGATGCATTTAGTCTACAGTACATTTACGAAAACACCAAATGGTGGAGAGTTCGACAGTGCAGAAAAAAATGCAATCTCCTCACAGGTTATGTTTCTTTTAAATCACAGTGAGACTTGCCTGTTTGAGCGGTAGGAATTTGGTTGAAAAACATTATCAACCCGTTCAGCTGTTATGTAAAAAAAAAAAGGGAAATATCTTTATTGTGGAATGACCTTTGCTTGACCTACCATGACTTGGTAAGAACCCTCCTTTGTGTTTATTTTGAGCAACAGATTTGTTGTCACCAATCCAGAGATGTAACATTGTGTGGCGGCCATCTTTGTTTTCTTACACGCTGTCACGGCAGATCAAGGTTTGTTTTCTTCAAAGTTCACTTTTCTCAAAGATAACAGACTCTCGATTCGCAGATAAAGCAATGGTAAATCACTTTACTTGTGATAATGTTCGAATATTTCAAGACTTTATTGCGAGATATGCAAGAATTTTAATAATTGTTATTGTTTTATTAGACAATAACCCAATCAACACAAGTACCTGAAATACTTATGTACATTTTGTATCTTAGTGTGCATTTGTCATCAAGTCACGTTCAGAATTCTGCTTATTCCAGCCATTACAAATTATCTCCCTTGTCAGGATTCGATTTTGCAAGGATTCAATTATAACACAATATGAATCTTTTTGGTTTGAATGAGCGTGCTATTTCTTGGGAGCAGTGTGTATGTAATGTATATATATGTTGGAATTAATGAACTATAAATTTTTATTGGTATAATAAACTTTAGACCTAGAGACTTAGATTACCCAGTGAACTGTCAGTGTTGTTCAGCAGCTACTGATAGGATTCCCATTATGGATGTCATCGCTCAACATTCCCGGCCCATCTGAGCTGTTTTTATTTGACTGATACTCATACACTGACGGAACATGTGGGCACGTTATTATGAACATCATGGGCACTCATCTTCATGAGTTATCTCCCTTTGTTTAACCTGAACACATTGATGTTTGACAATGTTTCTGTTACAAGAGAAAAAAAAAAAAATCTGAATATGGAATTGAAAAATTGTAGCTTACCTCAGCCACCCCAACGTTAAATAATATTTGTTACATGATTACTCAGTGATAGAATACGCAGATATATGGCGTTGTTAATCCTCATATTGATCGAGGGGTCAGCCGAGTCCAATATGAAGGGTACTGACACCATATATTTCCATATCCTATTACTGAGTAACCATGTAACGAATTTATCCTACAAAGACCCATGAGTTCAGTGCAGAATACAGATGCGTATTCACAACCCAACAAAGGGAGATAACCTACTCATCAGACACATTTGACGTCGTCTACAGGATTCGCGAATATTTCTGTACCCCACATGACAGCTGTCATCAAATCAGAAGCGAAGTATTTTGTCTGATGCAGGATAAATGGAAGTACATGTACATACAGATGACAGTGGTGTCCTCCATTTCTAGGTCATCTTGCATACCCGACTTCAGGGGCTGTTACGCAGTTGCAAATTACACCTTACGTGACTTCCATGACAGCATATAGTGAAGAGATTTGTCACCATGGTAAATGTCTCAGTGTTGCAATAGCTCCTCCCTGCCCCCATGTTTTTTTTAGTACAACTAAAAATGCTTGTAAGCTTGATATATTAATTGTAAACCATTTCCCCATAATTCAGGAAGATCAGATGTCACTGTTTGGATATGAGCACAGTATGTGTAATTATGGCTTGAAATAATTTTAAAAGTGATGTAATAAAGATATCACGTACGGAAATAAGTGAACTTTCTAACCATGATATTTGCATTAAATTTACATGCACTTTACAATTTTAGGTCAAGTAGTCCTTAACAGTGTTTTTTCTGTTGTGTTTTAATTGTCTGTTGTGTTGCATAGCCCTAAAAATGTACATGCATGTACACTGTATGTGTAAGTCTGTAAACAGTATTTCTGAGGTTCATTTTGCAAAGTAAAAACATATGTATGTACATGACCTCCCAGTTTTAAACAGATTAATGGATGACATATGGGCTTTTCACTGGTGTCAAAATCTCCTGAAATATGTTTGCTGTCCTGTGAACACATCAGTATCATTGATGTGGGGTTATTCCATGCCAACTTACACCGAGTTCTTCATGTGCATGTATCTCCACATGATGAACACATGCAAAGTCTTAGCTCCACCCTAATTCCTCAACTGCCCCTACAATCAACATTACGAGAGAACTATGGGGTGTACAGAAATAATTTGTACATTTTTATGAAGTATGGGTTTTTTAGTAACACAGGCAAATCATTTTAACATCATTTTCGTAATAAGTGTCTGTGTGAATGTCACTGCAAAAAGTGCTTTAGAGGGGGAAATGGTTGAAAATTTACATTTTAGATTACTTGTATGTTGCATGTTTTTTCCACATTTGGATGACTTCCTAGGTTTTTCATGTGTTAAGACAGCAATGTCTGAGCATTGTTTTTACGTTGAACTTTTAAATTTTTCATGTGCGCAACATGTATAAACTTGGTACTGTACCTGTGTAGTGGAAAATGAGTCGCCAGCATCTCCATATTCATGTTCTTAGTTGCCCAGTATTAAACAACAAATGATGGTAGTTCAGATTATTGTGTTGCTTGGCACTGCAAATGATGAGGGTTTTTTTTTTTTCGGTTTAGGCCTTCTTCTTGAGCAGGTGTATGATTTCCTCACTTTTGCAAAAGACCAGGTGTGTGATATACACACCTAAATTCATTCTACCCACACTTTTGATTTTGACAGGTATGTACAGGCATACCAAGACTTTGTTTCAAGAGTGTTGAACATATACACCGTCACACAAGCATACGTGTGCAAATGTGAAGAAAGCACTTGTATACTTAGAAACAAAATAGCAACTTCAAATTTAAATTCTGTTACTCTTCATTCTCTCAAACACAATTTATGAGGCATCCAGACCCACCCCCAACCCACTTCCTCCCTTTTCCACTAAATCATGTTGCATTGCTGTCCTAAACAGTCGTGGTAGAAAACCAGGAGTTAATTAAGTCTCAGTATACCAGTTTCACCTGTTAGTCCATGCAGATAGTTCATGCTCATGTGAACCTATGAAGGTAGTTAGCCTTGGCCTGGCCACTTGACTGGCCACTCCTCTCTCTCTCTCTCTCTTGCGGTATGAGGAGTGGGCACGCTCCATGAGAATGGGACAGTCAGAGGGAGGCATGCCCCTGCATTAACCCCAGGGTGATACACCAGGGAACAACCAGGGCTCGATCTAGTTACTCTACCTGTCTCCCCCCCACCTCCCCCCCAACATCTGCCCCGCGCTAAATCACGATGACAAGAGCCAACACCACATGAATAATTCTGTTGAATAGTAATAGCTAATTAATCTGTGATCATCTGAGAGTTTTGCTGGCATGTCATGGTTCTAGAGTACATTTAGATTCGTACATACTTTGTGTACATGTATAGTACCTGCGTGTTGTGATGGTGGTTGTTTAAATGGGTGAGATCAGTGTTCTTAGTGGAAGCACAAGTTCAGCCCCTACCAATGGAACGATGTCTCCAGAATGATATTAAAAAAGGTGCATAAAGTGCTCTGAAAGGTGCTCTTTTATACGTGAAAAGATTGAAGAAATGGAGTAATCACAGTATGAATGACACCATTTACAAATGTTTGAAAAAGCTTTGACCTGTAGTCCTGGAATCACAGCTGACTCAATGACAGCAATGTTACGTATGTGGAGACGACACCGCAAAACTATTCACTGCAGTCCTGTAAGGTGATACTGGGCAGGTACATGCATAATTCTGTGGGCTAAGTGCTTGAGAGAATCTGAGCCATGTCCCCTGCCTCAGTGAGTGATACAAAAACAATGTCCAGCCAGGGCCACATTCCACAGATTGTTGTGATGGTTCAGCTGGTCACTAATCCCTGACCATCCCTCTGATGGTTCGGCTGGTCACTAATCCCTGACCGTCCCTCTTATAGCTAGACCACTGGCAGACAAGCAGGATGCCAGGGATAATTAACTCCTTAACAACTCCGTTTTCTTACAAATAAAAAATATCTATAATCCGGCGTAAAGCAAAGTTCGTTCAATCAAAATGCTGTTCATCTTTGTATAAATATATGTAGTTTTGTTAGTACATGCATTCGGCGCTGTTGAAGCAGTACTAAAAGAAAGAGGCAATAAAACATGTACCATACCTTTAATATAAATACCTGTAAATGAAAGTACAATGTACCTGTGTTACAATTGTGAGCAATGTGCAAATGGTCGTGTGTTTGTCCCGGGCTCTGCTCAGTTCCAAATTACATTATAAATCCAAACATTCTGCACTATGAAATGTCATTGATCAGGTGAAGCATAAAACTGGCTAATCGGTGTCAAAATCATGTTGGTTCATTCAAAGTGGCATACATTTTTTGTACTGTGTATAAATAGCTTTGTCGTCATTGTATACATGTACGTGGAATGTTCTTGAGTACAGCATAATACAAAAATCAAGTAAATAAATATAAATAGTTTTTCTTAAAACAATGTAATTGGGGCTGTTAGTGCCACCATTTTAATAGAGTAATTCTCTTGTTCAAAGAGTAATTGAAATGAAGAAAAAAGCAATGAAACACACTTACTGTACCTTGGAAGTAAGTACCGCCACTAGAATTGCCATTGCAGGTAATTAGAGAGATTTAAAACCCTCATTTATCGTCACAAGTGTGATTTTTTTTTTTCAGTTTCAGAAAACTTTTCATGAATTATTTTGTAAGATTAATTACAAGAACATATCAGAATTTACAAAACAACCCGTACAATTAAGTCTGAGAACGGTCAGTACAAAATTTGTGTTCTATGAAGTATTTTCTTGGCTGGTTTTCTTGCCCTTCTTATTTGGGGACTGATTTTAATCTGAAAAAGGGTCTGTGTACCAAAGATGGCAGATCAGAAAGACACTCAAAATGGAGGCTGATGATTAAGGTCCCCTTTTTTCACTAGTGTAGGCATCTGAGCAGGCCTTGAACCACCAACTTTTCCTGGTATGAACACAACTTTGGTGTGATGAGTGAACCCTAAGCCGGCCACATTCTAACCTGTGTTACAATCAAGATAAAGGCAAGAAACTTTATCTGCTTATGTATCAATCATTAGCAGCCTTTAAGATGTAGCGATAAAAGCAAGAATCTGTGTACAATGGGCAACAAAACAAAAAGCTCAAAACTGAAGTTAGTGGACTAAAAGCTTTGCCAAACACAAGTGTTTTAATCAGATAAAATGACGGACAATGATCCATGAAGTTAATCCCAAACGTTTTTTTTTTTCTCATTTGTCTTGAGGGGTGTACATAATGCTTTATTATAAAGCATGAATGACAAAGAACTGTGTGTGAGCACAATTGTAACTGGAGGAAATCTCATGTACATTGTAAATTGCCCAGTATCAAGGACGTTAAAGGTCTTCTAATTTAGGCTACATGTATAAATACTTGATTAGATCATGTTATCAGTTCATAGAAAATATCTTTTGTGCATTAACAATGTATGCCAAAATGTATGTTGTTTAGTCAAGTGCTTTGACAAATCATCTTTAATGGCTTTCAATGAAGTCATTGGCCTGAATCATCCTGGGATTGTACATGTAAACATGACACGGGCAGGTGCGTATGTACAGTACATGCAAACATGATACAGGCAGGTGCTTATGTACAGGTACATGTAAACATGACACAGGCAGGTGCGTATGTACAGGTACATGCAAACATGACACAGGCAGGTGCCTACATACAGGTACATGTAAACATGACTCGGGCAGGTGCCTACGTACAGGTACATGTAAACATGACACAGGCAGGTGCCTACGAACAGGTACATGTAAACATGACACAGGCAGGTGCTTACATACAGGTACATGTAAACATGACACAGGCAGGTGCTTACATACAGGTACATGTAAACATGACACTGTCAGGTGCTTACATAGAGGTACATGTAAACATGACACAGGCAGGTGCTTACATACAGGTACATGTAAACATGACATGGGCAGGTGCTTATGTACAGGCAGATGTAAACTGTATATTGCCCTGGCATTGTACAATGTTAGTTACATGTGCATGGTTACTCAGTGATAGGACACTGATATATATCGTGTCAATAATTCTCATATTGACGCCGAGCCCAATATGAAGTGTGCTGACACCATATATTTCTGTATCCTATCACTGAGTAACTGTGTAACAAATTTATCCTGTAAAGATCCATCAAGTGAGTGCAGAAGACTGCTGTTTAGGTGAATCATTTCAGCGATGTGACCACTGTATTCACAGCCCAACAAAATGAGATAACCTGCTCAGCAGACGCATTTGATGTCATCTGCAGGATTCGAGAATATATCTGTACCCCAAGTGTCGGTTGTTGTCCAATGAAAAACGAAGTATTTTGTCTGATGTTTGTTTTAGTGTAATGGAAGCTTGTAAAAGCAGCTCGGCTTATATGTACATGTATAGTACAAACACACGGCTCTGTTACAAGTCACAGGTAAAAGAATGAATGATTATGGCTTTACGCCACATTGGTAATTTTCAGCCATGTTGTGGCGACACAGGTAAAAGAAATTGGATCTGTAAAATTATAGAGCCAGTTCTACAGAAGTTTACATATAGGTGTAATTACATGTACAAGTTGAAGTAATGTATCCGGCCCAGTGGCCGCTCACCAATGCGGTTGGTGTGAGTTCAAGACCAGCTCATGCTGGCTTCCTCTCCGGGCGTCTTCAAGCTTAGGCTGTTGGTGAGTTTCCAGCGGGCTCTGTTCGGTTTCCCTCCCACCGTAATGCTGGCTTCAACAAATCCCTCTGTTGGACATATATGTGCACAAAGGAGGAGAGAAACAAGCTCTGCATCCGTCTTGCATTTCATCTTTGGTTAATTTCTAAATGAGTATTACATAAAGCCATAATTAACCCATTTTCTTCTTTGAACAATCAATAAGTCATGAAAGAACAGTATACATGTACAAAAAATGTACTTGTCCTGTGTTGTGAGTGGTCTAATTAAGTCCAAGTTCACAGGATTTCCTCTCTCTTGAGAATCTGAGTGAAAGACTTCCTGTTTTATGGCTGATGGCTGAACTTTTCCCCTTCCACCTCCCAAGGTCGCCCATACACACAGGCTCTTTAGCCATGTTAGTAAAGCCATTTTGTCTTCATCTGTTACAACTCTGTTATTGTACTATGGGGCCATATATAGAGCCCGCATCATATGCTGTAAATCTTCCACCATTTCAACAACTTAAGTCCTTTTTTCATATAATTATTATGAAAAGAACGCCAAAAACGATTTGTTTGTGTCACTAAGATGAAGTTTCATGCAGATTATTTCTCTGTAGATCACTGAGGTAGTTGAAAGGGTTGAAGAATTCTAGTTCAAGTGAACTACTCTTGAGTACAACATAAAACACCAGTGAAATAAATTGAATCATCAAAAATCATCTGGTGACCCAGATGTAACATGTGATGATGCAAAATGATAATAAGAACTTATTAGCATTGTTCAGGTAAATCGTGGACCACTGTCCAGCTATCCTCTTGAGTTTTCGGGTTTTTCTGTTCTCAAATGAGGTAATTGCATTGATGATTTAATCTAGAATTATAGCCAGTTTAGGATTATTTTTTGTGAATTTGCCAGAATGATTATCCAGGTTAGATGTGTAGGTATCACAGTACATCCAGTTATTATTATCAACTTTTCGACACTGTGATATTCACCCAGAAACAAGCACTATGGAAATTATTGCATTGTTGGCATGTATACCTGATTGCGTCTGTCATGCTACATGTATGTAGGTGTTGATAGGCAAGATGCATCAGTGTGTGTTAGGGCTCTGCGCCCAGTTTCACAAGGATGTCGTACATGTACAATAATCGCACATATAGGACACGTACGACTAATGTACGATGGAACAAATGTTGTGAAACTGGGCCCAGGTCTCCTGGCCTCCTCCACATACATGCACTGTGATTATGTGATCACAGCATACGACACTTTGTGTCATCATCATGCGTAGCAGTGAGGGGCACCAGGTATGTGTGGATGGCATAATTAACTTGGGCTGCATATATTGACCGTCACACATACCTTGATTGTTAGATCAGTGCATTTCCTGACTCTTGGTGGAGTAGTTAGTGAATCACCCACGATTGTACAGCTGAGCCAACAGAGATGATGGTCTAAAGCTCTGTATAATTGAAGGCATTTGCATAGATTGGATTTGTCCAACATCTACATCCAAGATGTTCATGTATTTACTTTTTTTTCCTTGAATAGTTTGTCTCTCTAAATAGTTCACTTGCATTTTTAAAGCATTTTTCATTTTTTGACATGTGTATTTTAAAATTTGGTGTGAATCTGCCTGTGAGGCCCGTCCTACATGTATGGCCTTCAAAGTCTCAATTTGAACCACTAAAATAATCAGCGTCAACACCTGTACAGCATGAACCACTAAACTTAAGCCAAAACCAGCACAATACCTGTACAGCATGAACCACTAAACTTAAGCCAAAACCAGCACAATACCTGTACAGCATGAACCACTAAACTTAAGCCAAAATCGACACAACACCTGTACAACATGAACCACTAAACGCACACAACACCTGTACACCTTGGACCACTAAGCTAGCCAACACAACACCTGTACAGCAGAAAACCACTAAACTAGCCAAAACGAACACAACTCCTGTCCACCTTGGACCACTAAGCAAACTAACATCAACATCTGTACAGTTTTAAGAAGTAAATAGCAACACCTTTGCCGCTTGAAGCACTAACTATGCAACATCAACTCAACATCTGTACAGCGTGAACAACTGAACTAAGCAACGTCAACTCAACACCTGTACAAGTTGAACAACTAGACTAAGCAACGTCAACTCAACATCTGTACAGCGTGAACAACTGAACTAAGCAACGTCAACTCAACACCTGTACAGCGTGAACAACTGAACTAAGCAACGTCAACTCAACACCTTTACAGCGTGAACAACTGAACTAAGCAACGTCAACACCTTTACAGCGTGAACAATTAAACTAAGCAACGTCAACTCAACATCTGTACAGTGTAAACAACTAAACTAAGCAACGTCAACACAACACCTGTACAAGTTGAACAACTAGACTAAGCAATGTCAACTCAACATCTGTACAGTGTGAACAACTGAACTAAGCAACGTCAACTCAACGTCTTTACAATGTGAACAATAAAACTAAGCCACGTCAGCTCAACATCTGTACAGCGCAAACAACTAAACTAAGCAACTTCAACTCAACACCTGTACAGCGTGTACAACTAAACTAACTAATTTCAACACAACACCTGAGGCCATCCTCTGGAGCCTCCAGCATGAGCTAGCTTCTCTGCACAGATCTGTTATTGTTTTGCTGAGAACTGTCTTCCGCATATCAGCTGAATGAGCTCATTATTCAAGAGGGCAGGCATGCTATTTACAGGTCTTCACTCACAGCTCAGATAATGTGTACGCAGAGTTAATAAGGCTCTCTGTGATAATCTGGAAGTGCCCTGTAGAAGGGGCTATGTCTCCACCAATCAGAGGACAGGTGCATAGTGTTGCCTATGCTGTGAGGGGGCTGGGTTTTGTCGAGGTTTCTCAGCTGTGAGGTAAAGCCAGTCCGCGACCGTCGCCCCCTCCCTGCAGTACACACCTTGCCTGAGTCAGCTGGGACGAGGCCAGTGTTGTGGGCACTCCGCTGCCCTACTTCCTGACATAACATAGCAGCACGGAACATTATGGGATCCTACAGTATAGACTGGGACGGCAACAGAAACAAGATAATGCGACTGTCTAAGGTTTGTGTATAGGTATCTTTACAGTAGTAATCGTAGTCTTAGCACCTTAACAGTAATCACATACATATGTGTCAGTGTGTACATTTACATGTGTACATCCCCTTAGGATTTCAGCATTATGAAAATTATTTGTTAAACATAGTCTGAGGAGTGGGGATGGTGGGGGGGGGGGGGGTGATGGTTGTTACATGTATGAGCCTATTTCAAATAGCTTGATCTTTTTTCCTGTGCTTAAATCCCTCAGTATACTTATGCTCGAGCTTCTGTGGAATCTGTATCAGGTACATGTGGGTGTGATTATACTGTGTATGGGCATTTAGCCTGGTACAGGTGTAAGGATTAATTGGGAGATCTGTCATGGTGACACCTGCTATTCACACACATACCTGTATATGTACATGTTGCACAGGTTGGATGTAAAACATCACAAGAGAAGGAAAAGCACACCATTCAAAGATTCTCATATATACACGTACCAGACAGCTGACTGTCAAGTCTGATGGCTGTTGTTGCAGTTATGAATGTCACTGTATACATGGAAGGTGTTTGTGTGCTGTGCAGCATGGCCTTAAATATGGACATTGTTATCATCGGAAACCTAAACCTAAAAACTACGACACCTACTCTAGCTGTAGATTAGGGCTTAGGGAGTGAATTCTCTCTATCATCATTTCCCACCACACCTACTCTAGCTGTAGATTAGGGCTTAGGGAGTGAATTCTCTCTATCATCATTTCCCACCACACCTACTCTAGCTGTAGATTAGGGCTTAGGGAGTGAATTCTCTCTATCATCATTTCCCACCACACCTACTCTAGCTGTAGATTAGGGCTTAGGGAGTGAATTCTCTCTATCATCATTTCCCACCACACCTACTCTGACTGTAGATTAGGGCGTAGGGAGTGAATTCTCTCTATCATCATTTCCCACCACACCTACTCTAGCTGTAGATTAGGGCTTAGGGAGTGAATTCTCTCTATCATCATTTCCCACCACACCTACTCTGACTGTAGATTAGGGCTTAGGGAGTGAATTCTCTCTATCATCATTTCCCACCACACCTACTCTAGCTGTAGATTAGGGCTTAGGGAGTGAATTCTCTCTATCATCATTTCCCACCACACCTATTCTGACTAGATTAGGGCTTGGGGAGCGAATTTTGTCAAAGATTGAAAAGAGCATTACTGCCTTGGCTGTACAAATGTCAAATACACGTTATGATGTCAGAGCTTCTCAGGTCGGTTTTTAAACGTGCACACATAGAAGGTCTGCTAGTAACCTGCGGATGGTCGTGGGTTTCCCCCAGGCTCTGCTTGATTTCCTCCCACCACAATGCTGACTGCCATCATATAAGTGAAATATTCTTGAGTACAGCGTAAAACACCAATCAAATAATTAAATAAGTCAATACACATGTGGAGCATACAATTTCCTGGCTTGCATGGAAGTTCATCATCTTTCCTCAGGCACATGTGTAATATATGGTACATAATTTTTTCAAAGAAAACGCGTACATGTGTGTTTAATACAGTGGAAGGAGAAGCATTTATTTATGTACACTAAAACAAACACAGTATACATGTGTGTGTTTATGTATGTGTAGTTTATATGCTGGAATAGTCAGTGATTTCACCTGACCTAGGCTATACATATTGGTTACACAGTATATTTAGTCTATTAAAACGTTAGTCAGGTAATTTATGCAACTGGATAAACATCTTGGTTTATTAGCATTCCACCTTTAAGTTAAGCACAGGTACAAACACACAGGTAGCATTGATCAGGTCCATTATTAACCTTATGAATATTCACTTCATTAGTAACGAGTACATGTCCAGAGATAAAGACTCCAGGTAAAAACGCTAAAAGTAAAAGTAACCATGTAGCTTCACCTGGAGACTTCATTGTTACTGACTAACATGATCAAGCAGTGGCAGATTGAGTTGCGTGTGGTGTGAAATGGTTGTGACAATATTACGATTGTAGTGGTTTTTCTGATACATAATCTTTCTACATGTAAGGTATTAATTTATTTATGCATAATTAAAGGATGTACTCTGATACCTGTGTAAATACATATATATATATACATATATATTTCCTCAACTGTTAGTCTTATTTGTTTTTTTTTGTTTTTTTTTTTACTTATTTATTTACAGTGATCATTCCATAGTATATGCATTCCCTAGTGAATGCGTGTATTATTTATAACACACAGCCGCAATGCGACCTTTAATGAATGTTTGGGATCAAAACCTTCAGTTTTTTCTTCAGTATATAAGTTTACCAGTATGGCCCTAGTACACGTTTATGGTGCCTGTACATGATGTACATGTGTGCCCTCAGTTTCAATATTTGAAATGTTTTCACCCAGTAAATGTATGATTAATGTAAATCTTCATTGTCCAAAGCACATTTTTCAGTGGAGGATATGCACACAGTTATTATAAAAATGGCACAGTTTCATATATTCCAGTGAAAAATGTAAATTTCATTAAACTGTGCCAATTATTTTTCTACACTCAGTAGTTCTCTCAGAATGTTTCAAAATATTGCTTGAAAATAGAGGCTGTTGAAGAATTAGGGTAGCTAAAATTGACATCATGTACAGGTGGGCGGCCGTGGTGATGATAATACCTGTACTGTGTGTGTATGTGTGTGGCAAGTCATGCTCGCAATGCATACCTTATAATATGGGAAAGATCAGAAACTGTTTTCTATTTTTGAAAAAAGAATAGCAAAGTTTAGCTAACATTTTTTGTCTGATCTGTATCAGACAGAGAAATTTGGAAATAACTATATGTACAGTCAGAAGTCTGTTACCTGGAAGTATGCAGCTTCATATATAGCTCCACAGCACAGTACACCTGTTACATGATCTGTAGACGCTCACACCACCTGGTGAAGAAATATGTCAACATCTTGGGTGGAAACTCTGAACTGAATCGTGGGAAATCTAAATGTAAACGGCTGCTACAGGAATTGGCCACACCTTGAAAGCGATACTCTGTATTTAAAAACTACAACTTCGCTGATCATTGTTGCTATGCATTTAAGAACCCACTGACTGTGTTAATATTGCCAAGCAACTATAAAACTGTCAAAAATATTGTTGTCCTCTTACAAAACTTTCCACTGTCGCAATTTGTACACAACACGTTTGGAACCGATCGTAATTTCTACACAACACATTTGGAGCCCGTCACAGTTTCTACACAGTACGTTTGGAGCCTGTCGCAATTTGTACACAACACGCTTGGAGCCTGTTGTAGTTTCTACACAACATGTTTGGAGCCTGTCGTTATTTCTACACAACGCGTTTGGAACCCATCATGCATCAACCTTTCTCAGACGTTTGCTGCACAGTAGAGAGAAAGAAAAATACATGGCTGCGCAGATATGTCACATAATGTGTTAGAGATCAAAGAAAAGTGTAAAGTGCTATGGAGACTAGCTGTAGTGAAGTTGCATACTTCTAGTTAATGGACTTCTGGTACAGTATATACATGTTTTTGTATGTAAATCTTCAGTGTAAAGTGCATGTACATTTAGTGTTTATTTATTTATTTATTTATTTATTTATTTGGTTGGTGCTTTACTTGGTACTCAACAATATTTCACTTATACAACGGAGGCCAGCACTATGGTGAAAGGAAACCGGGCTTTGCCCAGGGTAAACCCTCAACTGTCTGCAGGTTGCTGGCAGACTTTTCCACATACATGAGCTGGACAAAAACTCACATGTAATATGTAAGATTAATGCAGGTGTGGCCACACTGCATGACAGTGTGTTTGTAAAACAACCAAATATCCCGCTCAGCCAAACGTGACATGACCCAAATCACTAAAATAAATGGACAAATCAGAATTAGCAAGGCATACATCTACATTTGTATCGTATTGGGATTTGTCAGACGTTATTTCTTGTTTCCTGTCACCACTCTCTCGACAAAGAATGGGTAATCTGCATTGTGAAGGTCAAGCTCAGCATTTGACGTTGAGCGAAATTTGGACTAAAGTTAAGAACTTCAATAGCAAGGTTTATACTGTATCCCTGCATAAACCAGGATTGTGCTGATTGACTAAGTATCCCCGAGGCCTGGTCCCTGCTGCTGGACTAAGTATCCCTGAGGCCTGGTCCCTGTTGATTGACTAAGTATCCCTGAGGCCTGGTCCTTGCTGGTGGACTAAGTATCCCTGAGGCCTGGTCCCTGCTGGTGGACTAAGTATCCCTGAGGCCTGGTCCCTGCTGATTGACTAAGTATCCCTGAGGCCTGGTCCCTGCTGATTGACTAAGTATCCCGAGGCCTGATCCCTGCTGATTGACTAAGTATCCCTGAGGCCTGGTCCCTGCTGATTGACTAAGTATCCCTGAGGCCTGGTCCCTTCCGATTGACTAAGTATCCCGAGGCCTGATCCCTGCTGATTGACTAAGTATCCCTGAGGCCTGGTCCCTGCTGATTGACTAAGTATCCCGAGGCCTGATCCCTGCTGATTGACTAAGTATCCCTGAGGCCTGGTCCCTGCTGATTGACTAAGTATCCCTGAGGCCTGGTCCCTGCTGATTGACTAAGTATCCCTGAGGCCTGGTCCCTGCTGATTGACTAAGTATCCCTGAGGCCTGGTCCCTGCTGATTGACTAAGTATCCCGAGGCCTGATCCTTGCTGATTGACTAAGTATCCCCGAGGCCTGGTCTCTGCTAGTGGACTAAGTATCCCTGAGGCCTGGTCCCTGCTGATTGACTAAGTATCCCTGAGGCCTGGTCTCTGCTAGTGGACTAAGTATCCCCGAGGCCTGGTCCCTGCTAATTGACTAAGTATCCCCGAGACCTGGTCCCTTCTAGTGGACTAAGTATCCCTGAGGCCTGGTCCCTGCTAGTGGACTAAGTATCCCTGAGGCCTGGTCCCTGCTGATTGACTAAGTATCCCCGAGGCCTGGTCTCTGCTAGTGGACTAAGTATCCCTGAGGCCTGGTCCCTGCTAGTGGACTAAGTATCCCGAGGCTTGGTCCCTGCTGATTGACTAAGTATCCCCGAGGCCTGGTCTCTACTAGTGGACTAAGTATCCCCGAGGCCTTGTTCCTGGCGGTGGACTAAGCATCCCCGAGGCCTTGTCCCTGCTGATTGACTAAGTATCCCCGAGGCCTGGTCTCTGCTAGTGGACTAAGTATCCCTGAGGCCTGGTCCCTGCTAGTGGACTAAGTATCCCTGAGGCCTGGTCCCTGCTGATTGACTAAGTATCCTCGAGGCCTGATCCCTGCTGGTGGACTAAGTATCCCTGAGGCCTGGTCCCTGCTAGTGGACCAAGTATCCCCGAGGCCTGGTCTCTGCTAGTGGACTAAGTATCCCGAGGCCTGGTCCCTGCTGATTGACTAAGTATCCCCGAGGCCTGATCCCTACTGGTGGACTAAGTATCCCTGAGGCCTGGTCCCTGCTGGTGGACCAAGTATCCGCGAGGCCTGGTCCCTGCTAGTGGACTTGAGAATCCGCAAGGCCTGGTCCCTGCTAGTGGACTTAAGTTTCCCCGAGGCCTGGTCCCTGCTAGTGGACTAAGTATCCCTGAGGCCTGACTCATCCTGCTGACTAAGTATCCCCTAGGCATGGTCCCTGCCAGTGAACTAAGTATCCCCGAGGTAATGCCCCTTTGGATTGTTTTCATGCATGAACAAAATGTGATGACAACAAAATTTCTTGAGTAATTCCAGAACCTTGACATCTAATGTATTGTTATTAACATCACTGCACTATAGTTTCTTTTATTTAATTGTGCTTGTGCCAACTGTTACTTGGGGAATTTAAATTGTTACTGTTTATGCGTTTACATGAACAATCAGAATAAATATCTAACGTAATCCAACTATTTGGCAACTCTGTCACCTCAGGAGCTCTGGTTTTACTGTTTATTTATGTGTGTTTTAATCATTTATATTGAGTATTAAGGAGGAATATTAAATCACACATTCTCAACATAAAATTAATCAAAGTAAAATTTGGCTTAGATGAATTCCTTGACGGTCTCTATAGCAGGACTACACCTTTGAGGTACATGTAAGCCAGAATTTCATAGGCCTGCTGTCATGGCTGAGTGACCAGCGTGGCCTGGCTGTATGACTCAACTGACCACATCATTATAAATGTAACTTAACACCAGGAAATCCTCTGACCATAGTCCTGGTCAATCTGTGTTTATCTGAGAAATGCTGGTCCGTAAATTGTTGTCCCTTACAGGCATATCCGTTGGGAACTCAATAGCACTATAGGTGACACTGGAATTAAAAGTAAATTGATGCAGGGGGTGTGAGCTTGGGGTATGTTGAACAACAATAGGGGGGATCATTATGCATCCTGTGTATTATGAATGAAGCGTCGATTATACATGGCCATAATGTACTGGATAATCATGGGGATGTAGTATAATAAAGCGGGGGTGTAGCTCTCAGGGTTTGACATTAATGGGTGGTTTGGTACAGGTACACACACCCAGCTTTCATCCAGTGCACCCCCAAAAAAGTTTGTGTGTGCAGCCATTTTGTAAATCTGTGCACCCACAAAACTTTGGAAAACTTGTCCCCTGCAGCAGCTGTCAGAAGTTGCCTCTCCTGTCATTGTACATGTGCACACTAAATGACCTAAAGTTTGCACACAAAAATTGAATTTTTAAGGGCAGATAAATGTCATACAATGCATAAAATGTTGATTTGATGCTGAAACTTCTAGATTTTGTCTGTTAACATCACCTTAACTTTGCAAACAAACCAGCAAATACCAGTAGAACTCTCAGCACATGGTAGAATCTCCATCTATTGTCATGGGCAAAATATTATGACACCAAACAAATAACGAAAGACAGAAAGTTTGAAAAGTTTGATTTCATGACGGATGGTGTACACCTACACCCAGCTATTTTAGATGATTTCCCTTGTAGTGGAATGTTCTGTTTTTTCCTGTTGGATGCCAGTATCAATAATACAGCTACATGTGCATGTTCTGGATAAAGTGTCTGCCATGTAAATGGTACATCTGTGGTTCAATTCTGACTCGAGTCAATACAGTAACCTTGGTAACCTTGGCACTACCTTGTTTGGTAAACTTTTACAAAAGTCTTTGATGTACGACTTACATACGTGTACAAATAATTCCGAAATTCTGGATAAATACTGAAAACTCTCTGGATAATAAAACTACATGTATTGAGTATCTTTTTAAAACATGTTGTCATTTTAATAATTTGATAGCACTCATAACTGCACACACTTTGAATCCAAATACATGTATGACTGTGAATTTAGAAATGACAAGATATGGATGCCAACCTTAAATAGACAATCATTCATGTATGTGTCAGATAAATTGGCTGATACGGTTCACTAGCTACAAAAAACCCACCTAATCTTCAAGGAAATTAAACCCAGCAAATTGGTTTTATTCATGTACATGTTCTCAAGATTGATTTGTGATTATCATAGTACAACAAAGATGGCTTCTGAGAACATGAGTATACAGGATAATGATAGCTCTAGGTGTGCCCATTAACAATTAAGGTAGAAGAAACACAGGTACACACAATTGTTTGTTTGGGTTGGGGTTTTTTTTTGTTTGTTTGTTTTCTCCACTCTTTCCTGAAGAATGGATTTAATGGATAATAGCTATTCCATTTGAAAGTTATTGTAGAGATTTTTAACAGGTATTAAAGAATTCCTGTTTAATGACAAGATTACATGTACCTGTACCTGTAAGTGGCTAATTTAATCAAGACAGGTTACCTTTCTCATTTTTGTAATAGTAGCCTAACTACAGCATGCCTAAAAAAAAAAGGAAAGAATCAAATATTTGAAATGCTGATTTAAATAAAACAATATTTTCTGTTAACATGGTTTTACAGGATGGATAGGATTGCCTCAGCAAACAGATTTTTGATTCGTGGCTTGCCTGATGCGTGTTCATGGACATAACAAACCTAAATGACACCTGTTAATGAGTTGTGTGATCAATTAACGCTGAGTGCTTATCGTCATACAGAAAATGTATGTTCAAGCAAGCCATGTGTGACTTTTGTAAAGAGCAGGATGTTAGTCATATTCGTACTGGGGCCAGTTTGTTGATCATACAGGGGCCAGTTTGTTGATCATACAGGGGCCAGTTTGTTGATCATACAGGGGCCAGCTTGTTGATCATACAGGGGCCAGTTTGTTGATCATACAGGGGCCAGTTTGTTGATCATACAGGGGCCAGCTTGTTGATCATACTGGGGCCAGTTTGTTGATCATACAGCAGCCAGTTCATTCATCATACATATCCCAGTTAGTATGGGGGCTAGTTAATTCAGAGGCCAGTTCTTTGATCATACAGGGTCCAGTCAGTACAGGGGCCAGTTAGTACAGGGGCCATGTACATGTGAACATTACGGAATAATTCTGACAGAAATTGAAATTGTTCTTTATTTTTCCTTTAAATTTAACACTCTGGCAGTAAATGGATCAAAGTCTGAATATATAGGATGTAAAAATAAAAAATAAAATGAAGTTTCTAATATTTCCAAACTGGATAGACAGGCATGTTTATGCACAAGTATACATGTTTGTTTTGCCCAGGAATTAGCTCTAGCCAGCACTTTAATGGCGGGATAATTGGAGTGTTAGACCCCACTTAGCAGGAGTTCAAGTCTGACTCCAGGCATGACTTACAATGTAGACTAATAAAAGTAGGCAGTCTTTTTTACTCTCTGGCTGAGGGAATACCCGTAAGCCATATATTATGATTTCTTCTTCTCATCGTTGCTAGTGTGGAGCCATGTAAAATTTCCATCCATCTAGTCCATTTTAGGAGCCAGTAAAGGTTCATGTAACTAAATATTTCATTTGGTGCTGAAACCTACTGTACACTTACATGTACATACATTCGATACAGAATGACATAGCACTTTTGTAAGGTAAGTAGAACTGTGACAATTTGGTAACATAAGCAACTGTGTCATGGACAAGAGCTTATGACAAACACGTGTACATGTATGTGTAGACATCTTTATTATTGGTTCTACATTTGTGCTTCAAATAATGACCACAGCCTGTACATTTGGGCGTAATAATACTTGTATTGAGTGTAATGGCATGAGGATTGACCTGACGCCTGTAATAAAGTAAGCAGCTTCAGGGTTATAGCTATAAGTGCAGTCATACCAGCAATAAGGCAGTAATCTGCAAATAATCAAGTGAACGTCATATCATCACTACTAATTACCCATGATCAATTACATATAACCATGTCCGGCCAGGTGAGGTAACACATACATCTACATGTAAACCATCCTGTAGATACATTACTTACCTAATAATGCTCCTGTAGGCTCTAAGCCAACACTCCCGTTAAGATTTGCTAATTAGAAACAGGTGTGATCTACACTGTAGGTGATTTCTTGTGACTTCTTGCACTGGACTGGGTGAGGAATACCATGGTATTGAGTTGTTACATGTGGATAACTTACTGCACACATGAGTTTGATGCCTTGCCTACATGTAACTTGACTCAGAGCGTTTTCCGTGATTTCTCTTGATGGTCTGGACATAATGTTGTAATCTTGCATCGGAGAGGTGATGTGTAGACATATTATAGATGCACAGACGCTTATGTGTGGATATGCCTCATAGAGTGTTCCTCTGATGAAAACAGTCATACCTGGATTCACATGTGTGCACCATATGAATGCTTGATGCATGTACATGTAGTTCTGTTGGAACTGTTTGGCATGACAGAATGTCTGTGTTACAGTCGAAATTAAACCCAGAATTTGTATGTTGAAAACCATCTTACTCTCACAGTGCAGCTTGGATTTTACTGCAATATTTGTAGCTAAAGCTAAAAATGGAAAGATGTATGCACGGGTCATCTCTTACAGCTCTTGTGCAAGTGTTGTTGTTGTGGGAGTATTAACACTTCAAGTGTCTTGCCGTTCATCCACACATTAGGTTTAGTCCCGGATGAATGTTTTCACCAGGAATGTCATCCAAGCCACACGCTGCTTTGTGCAGACCACGGAAACGGTCAAACACTCCAGGGCCTGGCTAGAGACGTATATACATGTAAGTCTGTTTGGAAAGGCCGCTGTTCAAATCTGCCTATTTGATGATTAATCTGTCAAATAGTCAAGCTCCTATCAAGTAAAGAAATATATTATCAGGGTATTTGCTTGACAGATACACGCACATGTGCCAGGCATTCACTGAATTCATAGATATGTATTTCCATGTAAAAGTGTACATGTAATTTTAATAGAGTTAGGTGGGGCCTCTTTGGCTCAGTTGGTTAGCGTGCTAGCGCAGCGTAATGACCCAGGAGTCTCTCACCAATGCGGTTGCTGTGAGTTTAAGTCTAGTTCATGCTGGCTTCCTCTCCAGTTGTACGTGGGAAGGTCTGCCAGCAACCTGCGGATTGTCGTGGGTTTCCTTCCCTCCCCCCCCACCCCCCCCCACCCCCCTCTCTGCCCGGTATCCAGCCACTATAATGCTGGCTGCCGTTGTACAAGTGAAATATTCTTAAGTACGGCGCACAACAAATAAATAAATAAGAGTCAGGACATATATATCAGGGCAGCTACAAGCACCAAGCCTACAAATATTGTTCAACTCTCTTCATGACATGATGATTGGGAAATCTTCCAGCTACCTATATGACATTTACAATGTTTCTCACAGTGTTACATGTATTTTAAATGGAAGGTTTTGTCCTGCATCCATCGTTGGGCTCCTGTCAAGATGCTGTTGGTTGTTGTTGGCATTGTACGGTCCCTGAGACGTACATGTACATGTATTCCCTGGCTTGATGTACCTGCCCATCGTCATGTACATTTAGCTGGAACTCCTATAAGGGGAGACTTTTGCACATGGCTCCCTGTATGGCTTAAAGCAAAAACAGTCTTTCTACATATCAAAGCATTCATTAGTATGTATGTAAACGTGTGTTGTTACATCGTGAAGTACCCTCAGGCTTTGCAGCCAGATTTGTGAGTGGAAACATGTCTGTCTGGGTCTTTAGATTATTAGTCTACATATATGTACATATGTAGACCTAAAATGTCATCCGTGTTCAGAAAATTCCTGATTTTTTATGAGTTAGGCATGTTGTATTGATCTGAGAAAGGTGTTTTCATCTTGAGGTATTTTTGAAAGGTAAAAAGAAATCCCACTGGGGAAAAAGATGATTTGAACAATATATTTTATAAGTTTTACTGGAATTCCTAAAACTGCATTTCACTTCTGTCACATCAGTAATAGAATAGTCTTCCAGGGCAAGTTTCTCCTAAGTGGTTCACTTTTGTCTTCCCTGTAAATTTGACATTGTGCCTGTACATGTACATTTTTTTATGTGACCAGAGTTGAATGGTCCAGATAATACTTTGAAATAGCACAGAAACTGTCAGACATGTTCAACATTTATGTGCATTTTATGTGTCCACGGCACTAGTGAAAGGTTTATGCTCAAAAGTGTACCATGCTTTAGATTGCCTATTTCATCCTAACTCTGAAGTGTCCTGACTCTCAAGCACCTGCCTGTGAAGATCAATGGAACTGTCAGAATCAGGCAAAATGGTCCACGCTATAGCCGTAGGTGCAGTGTTGGGTGATTTAACAGAAGTGTATAGATTTAACAGAAGTAATGGATGGTGAGAGCGTTCTGATACCATGGGACATGTACATTGTATGCGGAGACCCACTTTCATGCTGATAGAAAGTGGAGTAGAATTGATCACAGGCTAGTTTAGTACTTCTTGATGTACTACATGTAAGTAACGTTTGATTGAAATTTAGTGTTCACCGTATTGCCCAATAGCGTCCCTGTTGCCAACAGTCAAGGGAAATAAAACATCAAACCGTGAACATAAATTTATTATTTATCAACTTGTTCATTTATTGATCAATTCAAATGCTGAATAAAAGCATTGCAAAGGAAAGGTTGTATTGGGCATGGTAGAATTGATTTATCCATTATATATGACTGACTGGGTACTTTGTGCTCATGATCTTATCATTAATTGTGAAAGCCACATTGTAGGGAAGATGCACGTGTGCTGCATTGTGGAATGTAGGAGACACTGTGGTGTTCAGATTATGCGTGTATGTAGAGTACACACAGTCACCCAAGTCCACATTCTGTCTCACAAGAACTTCTCAGCTTTTCGTAACTATAAAGTTAAATCTGACATTTTGTGACAATTCACTCCCCTTTCATATTTAGTTTGGCATGTTGCTTTGCCATTGACAACAAGGCTTTGACACAGAGCTTATAATGCGAGTGATCTACAGGTACATGTAGTTTACCACACCTGAATGCCAGGTAAATATTTAGTTTGGCATGTTGCTTTGCCATTGACAACAAGGCTTTGACTCAGGGCTTATAATGCGAGTGATCTACATGTAGTTTACCACACCTGAATGCCAGGTAAATATTTAGTTTGGCATGTTGCTTTGCCATTGACAACAAGGCTTTGACTCAGGGCTTATAATGCGAGTGATCTACAGGTAGTTTACCACACCTGAATGCCAGGTAAGTATTTAGTTTGGCATGTTGCTTTGCCAGTGACAACAAGGCTTTGACACAGAGCTTATAATGCGAGTGATGTACAGGTAGTTTACCACACCTGAATGCCAGGTAAGTATTTAGTTTGGCATGTTGCTTTGCCAGTGACAACAAGGCTTTGACACAGAGCTTATAATGCGAGTGATGTACAGGTAGTTTACCACAACTGAATGCCAGGTAGATTAATCATTGCAGCGGCATCAGTAAATTCCATTGACATTGAGACTACAGGTACATGTATTTGGGTCTGGTAAACACATAATAGTAAGTTTACAAAAACTTATATAAAATATATTTTGGTGTGAGTCTCACCTTTGAACAAGGATTATCATGATTAAAGCCAAATTTTCAAACTGTCTTGTGGGCTATACGCTTCACCTTGCGATGTGATTTTATCTCTCTAGGTTGTAATAACTTCACTTCAAACTTTTTGGTATGAAATGAGGTCATCAAGAACAGTAGCGTCTTAGATGTGGACAATTTTCTTTTGGTTTGAGTGCTACAGTGCCAGCAGCTCTGGACTATCCAGTATGTGTGGAAGTATATTGTTGGTCTAGAAATTAGTTAATCAGCATCTAGAAAATATCTTGTTTTGATTTTGTGTGAAAGAACAAATCTAAGATATGAAGTGTAGAAGTAAAACTGTAGATGACGGTGGTTATGTTTTGTGTGTTTTCAGGGAGGTGCCTCGAAGGACTGGTATCATGAACTGGGCCAGCGGTACGGCTTCGAGCCCAACCTCTCGGAGGCGGGGCTTCAGCAACGCCTTGAGGAAATGCGGGAAAACCTCAAAAAGGAAATTCGAAAGGAAATGAAAATTAAGGAGGGTGCAGAAAAGTTACGTGAAGTGTCAACAGACAAGAAAAGCTTGTCGAATGTGAGCAGTATTGTGAAAAAAGCGAACAATAAGTTGCAGGAATTGCAGCGTGAATTACAAGAGTTGAACGCTTACCTGTTGGTGTCAAACAGTGGCGATTTACGGAGAGACTCATTACAAGGTAGGCCCAGTGGGTGTGAGATCAAATACAGCAACTGCCAATTTTGTCTCTTAAGTAAAAGCACGGTAACAACTGTGGCTGAGGTTTTACAAAATTTAAGGTTCTCGCCTGTCCTTGAAAATTACATGAAGAAATTTTTGTTCAAA
The DNA here is from genome assembly GCF_032854445.1 of Liolophura sinensis. NCBI lineage: Eukaryota > Metazoa > Mollusca > Polyplacophora > Chitonida > Chitonidae > Liolophura > Liolophura sinensis. The sequence continues at coordinate 28,857,365 of NC_088307.1, read as the reverse complement.
GGTTTTCGAGGCCTTGAAATTCTTTGAAAGAGTTTCTTTTGGTAATTCCAGTTCAAACTTCTTAATTTCTTAATGTCACATATCATATCGTTCATGCAGATCGATATATACAGGTACATGTAAGCTACCAAAATATATGTAGACCAATATAAAAGGCCCCATGTCTAAAAGTTTTTATTGGGATATTCATAAAAGTGCTTTGTTTAAAGGAAATGACCTCTAAAATTGAAGTAGACATTACTTGATAGACCACTTAAAATTTTGCAGAAATATACTTTCATTTATTTTTTCAATATTTTTGAAGTGAGTTAAAAACATTCAACTGTTTGAATTTTAAGATGGGCTTTATGAACCATACTGGCGGAGTTTAGGAACTCTGACGTCACAGGAAAGTTTTCCAACTCTAATCACGGCACTGAATGTTGGAATAAGTCATCTTACCCATGAAAAAAAGATTACTGAAATAATGTTCGGAGAAGTTCTTTCCTTCTGGTCAACATCAGGAGAAAAAGGTGATGTGTTGTCAGAGTTCCTAGATACTGTCATTATTGCTCATAAATCCCACCATAGAATTCAAATATTTGAATGCCTTTCAACATTCTTCTGTTGTCTGTATGATGAACCTTACTTCATATTTTACCTTTCTTTTACTTTAATTTCTTTAAATCCCTATATTTTTCATTAGCCAAAATAAAAAAAAAAGGGAATTCCAAACTTAAAAATGGGTCGATTGTCTTTAATAAAGATGTATGGTAATGTGAGTTCAGTGAATGCATGGATTTGAGGGCTCTTTATCCACGGGGCTGCTGATGTGTGTAGGCTCTGTGCTGGTATTCTTCATTAATGGCGTAAAGGTGCAGAGATCAGCTAGCACCAGTGACAGTGTTGTGGCAGTGTGGACTTACCTGTTGGATCTGAGCACTTTGACTGAGTGTAAGTGACGTGCCATTACCCAGTAGTCACAGACTTTATCGCTCTAATTCACAAATATCCACGGAGCCAATCCTAACTTTGCACAAATTCACAGATGTATATATTACTACACATATGTGTACATGCACAGTAAACACACAGGCACTATAGAGCTCTGTAAATAGCCGTGGCAATTAGACATCAAGCCATGAATATGTATGAGGTCATTATACATTCATACATGTACGTATTATTTCATTTGCATAATAACAAATTGCACCCATATAAGGGAACAAGGAGTGGACCATTGTGTAGTGGTTAGAGGGGCTCGCCTTACAATTCCTAGGACACATGAGGTGAGGGTTCAAATCCAGCACTGAATGAGCAGTTTGTATATTCCCGTGCTCTGACTGCTTGTAGGATCTTTGTGATATAAAGTGGTCATTTATGTGTAGAATTTGTGGAATTAAAATGTGCCAGTTTATCACTCACAGGTGAGACCTTACCTTCACATCTATGTGTACATGTAACTCCAGTGACGTTCTCAAATTCATTTAAATGTTACACAGAAATCAAGGTATCAGAGAGAACATCCAAATTGTACCTTAGAGTGTTTTATTTCTTGATATGATACATCTGGATACATGTACATTTCAGTTTTTGCTTTGTATAGAAATGCCCATGTGAAAAGGTCATACCTTTATATATACCTGTACATGTATCTCTGTGACGAAGTACACATGCTTTCAGAGTGATCTATCAATGTGTTTGGCTAATTGAGCCTTTCACAGGTGAGCTAGCCACTTACATGCAGCACACCTGCTCATTTACATGTACATGTACCTGTTCACGTAAACCCTACTTTTCAGCCTTGATAGTTCACCAGTTGACAGGATTTGTGCACAGGTGGCGGGGATAGTCGTCATTGTACATGATCCATTGTCTTTATTTATCTGATGATCTCAGAAGTATGATGATCACAAAGTGTATTACACTGTACTGATAACAGGCATGTACATGAGTAGGCTGTACATGAAGATCTATGTATATGTACACTGGAGACATTCTAGCCTGATCATCAGTAAACTCATCTAGACTAGGGTCCAAAAATCTGGTATTTTTTTCTACAAACCATTGACGTTAGATCTCACAGTGGAATTCATCATTTACGTTTGGCCATGTCCAGACAAGAGTCCTTTATTTACATGTATGTGAAATACCCTTAAGTACATCCAGCCCAGAAACATTTATTCATTTACTTGTACTTGTGAGACAAATTAAGTGATTGTGTATATACAAATGTAACGCTGATAAGCACCCAAGAACCCATACGGGAGTATTCAAATCCCAAGCACAGCTGTGTGTGCTGCCGTAGTGAATGTACAAGGTATCTTCAGAACGCAACCATGTTAACATGTATCATTTTAAATTAAACATGGACTATTTATAGTGGCTGTGCACCCTGGTATTTATGTACCGACATACCTGCGAGATGCGTAGGCTGCTGTGGTATAAAGAAGTGCATCATGAGGTGTAGGAGGTTGGTGTGCATGTACACAGGCTGAGAGCCCAACATTGACACTGGGCGCTGAGTACATGTGACCGTCAACCACGAGAATCTTGTGGTTGATGTTAACCTATGTAGACACGAGGGCCTGTTCCGTATATAGATGGTTGTACATGTGCTCTGATGCACACTGTATAGGTGATGTTTCCTTAAATAGCGACAACCAGGAAATAAGGTACACCTAAACAATCATCTACATTCAGACTTGATTATTTCATGTGAAGAAAAAACCCATTTACTGTATTTCATCTAGAGATTTGGGTCCAAAGATTTGTGGTAAAAATCCACTTCAACAGGGTGTCAAAGCCGCCTACTTTGAGTATTCTTACTATTTAAACCAATAGTAATTGTGGCGTATTTACTTTCAATTCACCTTTGAACTCTGACCTCCTCCTCTAATTCTAAATGAAAACCCTGCATAAATACCAAAAAATTACACTTCTGATGTTAACACTAGTTTTAATCATGAAATGCCTCTCCACAGAGAATAATGAGTGCTTGTTATCAGCAAAACAGGCAAAGGTCCTGAAATACTGCCTACAGTCAAATTGTGCCTAAAAAGTGCATTTTATAGGCAAACAAATGTCATAAAATACTGCTTGTGGTGGTGAATTTTACATTTTACCAAGGGGATATCACCCTTTCTTCCGAACAAACCTCAAAGCACTGTTCAAAATTCAATGGAATTCTTAAAATTCGGCACAGTGTGCAAATTAATCATGGTTGAACTCTTAGGTCATTTACTGTACATCACACACGTCTGTACACACGTCTGTACACACATGCAGAGATGTAGGCTGATGGGAGTATAGTTATGTCATCAACAGGGCGGGTCCCCAACATTCCAGTATGCTTAACCCAGTGGGCTGTCAGAATCCACATGGTTGCCACAGGCATGATGTGACCAGATAAATGTGATACAGCCCCATGCTCCAGATTCCTCCCTTTAGACATGCGATCCTTCTGGCCACACCCTTTTCAGCGTACATTTTAAAACAAAGTAAAAACTGATACAAACAAATTTTCCCCTTGCCTGTGTATACATGAGCATACGTGTACAGTAACCAAAGAATCAGCTGTGAGCTTTTGATAAAGGATAAGGTGCCGCCGTGGCCTAGTGCTTAGCATGCTACCGCAGAATAATGACTCAGGAGGAGGTCATTCTGTGGCCTAGTGATTAGTGTGCTACTGCAGAATAAAGACCCAGGAAAAAGTCATTCCCCAAATGCGGTCGCTGTGTCAAACCTATGCTGGCTGTTGTCGTATATTAAAGTGAAATATTCTTGAGTTTGGTGTAAAGCTCCAGTCATTTTAATAAATCAAAGTTAATAATAGGTAGGATGTATTAAGGATAGCTGTGGATTGATTCACAGTCTTCACCGTGCGTGTCCACTCTGTACGCTCAGGGTACTTCATTGCCATGACTAGACAAGCATGACCATTGGAGTCTGTGGGACAAACTTACATACATGTACATGTAGGCTTTAGCCTCACCACTGGCAAGGCCATATCATGAGCCATTTCAGTTGTGGAAAATGTTTGGGCTCCCAAACTCCTGGGCCACCAATCTAGTCAACCTGTATTGAATCTAACAAGTACACATGTACATTTACATTTGTAAATTGAACAAAAATGTCATTCTTTCCTACATTCCCAGACTTTGAAGCTCTAAGAAACCATCATTTTGAGTTACAGTTCATAAAATGTGTGTATGTAGGGTGACAGTGTCACCTGTAAAGTTTGGGGTCAGAACCTTCAGTCTTGTTGCAGATATGGCCCTGAGGGGGGTCCTAGCCCAGAACTATGTAATGAGCATTTTTTAATGGAGTTGTTACATGTGTTGGTTAGAATCGTGGATGCTTAACACAAAGAGAATGCATGTGTACATGTGTACACTATTGATACAACTTAAGGTTAGGGCAAGAGAATTTATTTTTCTCTCACATTACTTCCTGCCTCATCACTGTGACTCCAGTGACCTTGGCATATTCCAGTATTTGTGTTCAATACTTGCTAGTGGTGGCAGTGATGTAAAACAAACATTATAGAGCATGGTATGCAGTGTAAGGAGTGTGATTCACAGGTAGAAAAATTAGACTATATGGAGAACCTGTATAATATGTAGAGGTGTGGGGAGGGGGGGGGGGTTAGAGATGTTTGGGAAGGAGGGGGATAGGCACACTGCCCACCCTGGGCTGATTAAATAAACACTTCTACCAGCTGCTTCTTTGAGGAGAGAGGATGATAGATTCGGCAGAAGATAAACATAGACAAAGATCATTTATCCTCACGTTAAGTCTGGAACCAGCAAATCAACTGCAGACTAAAATAACACAGGGACTGACTTCAGTTTGAGTCAGCCAACCTGAGTTTATTATTTGTTTGTTTTGATTTTCTGCGTAGTTGCATGTTTTGCAATTCCTCAGTGGAATATATATTAACATATTTTCTGGCTATAGTCTGATAAGGAGCAATTATTTTGCTGCTGTGAGGATACTTGGCAAGCAGTTTTAGCTCGTCGTATTGATGTGTTTTACACATAATTATTGACTTATTTATGTCTCTTTCCACTCCTGCTTGTAAGTATGCGGATTTTACAGGAAAATGAAACAAAAATTCAATCCGAAAACCTAAAACCTGTAATTTCCTGTTTTTGAAAAAAGAAAAAAAATGGTGTTTTTCTACTGATTTCTGATATGAACTGTAAGCCTATCAGTTGACCGGATGGGCCACCTCTATCAGTTGAAGGGAATGGCCACACCTATCAGTTGAGAGCCTGTGTAAGGCTGGAAATTGTAAGATTCACAATGTTGCATAAACACAGCTCACACCTTCCCCAGTGTCAGAAATCCAGAATACTCTCAAGGCTGTTCGCGGAGTGTGCGAGGAACGACTGGGGGAGAGCCTATGTCTACACACACACACGTAACAATTGGGCATTGTGGACTGTTCAGTGTACCATTATGTATGAGGTGCCTGTTTTATTTATTTCATTGGTATTATACACCGTACTCAAGTACTTTGTACCAGCTAATTTGGGCCAATGTACTTGTACCAGCCAATTTGGGCCAATGTACTTGTACTAGCCAATTTGGGCCAATGTACTTGTACCAGCCAATTTTGGGCCAATGTACTTGTACCAGCCAGTTTGGGCCATTGTACATGTGGCAGCCAATTTTGGGCCAGTGAACATGCACTGGCCAATGTACATGTACCAGCCAATCTGAATCAGTGTAAGCCCATCTGGTTACATGTACATTTGGCTGAAAACATACATGTACATGAAGCCAAACGACATAGTGATTTAGTTCAGGCAATCCAGTTTCCTTCACCAATAGAACATACCCTATAAGTTAAAAATTTTGAGTATGGTTTTTAAAACAAGAATGACATAAGTAAATCCAATCAATGATGGACTCCCCTGCAGCCTGTGCTGGTTGTCAGAGCCCACAACTCTAGCTGATCAGTGGCAATAAGCCAGAACACCTCATTACTGAAATATCAGCATTGTACAATGTTTCTGTATAACTCTCATCAAGTGTTTGTAAACATCTAGGCGTGACTGTCACAGCTGCTGGCCATATGGTCTGCTTCTGAGCCCCCTCCCTGTGGTTATTTGTAGGCAACACTGACGGTTATATGTAGGCAACACTGACGGTTATATGTAGGCAACACTGACGGTTATATGTAGGTTATATGTAGGCAACACTGACGGTTATATGTAGGCAACACTGATGGTTATATGTGGGCAACACTGACGGTTATATGTAGGTTATATGTAGGCAACACTGACGGTTATATGTAGGCAACACTGACAGTTATATGTAGGCAACACTGACGGTTATATGTAGGCAACACTGACAGTTATATGTAGGCAACACTGATGGTTATATGTGGGCAACACTGACGGTTATATGTAGGTTATATGTAGGCAACACTGACGGTTATATGTAGGCAACACTGACGGTTATATGTAGGCAACACTGACGGTTATATGTGGGCAACACTGACGGTTATATGTAGGCAACACTGACAGTTATATGTGGGCAACACTGACGGTTATATGTGGGCAACACTGACGGTTATATGTGGGCAACACTGACGGTTATATATGTGGGCAACACTGACGGTTATATGTAGGTTATATGTAGGCAACGCTGACGGTTATATGTAGGCAACACTGACGGTTATATGTAGGCAACATTGACGGTTATATGTAGGTTATATGTAGGCAACACTGACGGTTATATGTAGGCAACACTGACGGTTATATGTAGGCAACACTGACGGTTATATGTAGGCAACACTGACGGTTATATGTAGGCAACACTGACGGTTATGTGTAGGCAACACTGACGGTTATGTGTAGGCAACACTGACGGTTATATGTAGGCAACACTGACAGTTATATGTAGGCAACACTGACGGTTATATGTAGGCAACACTGACGTCTGTAAGCTCTCATAAACTCATAAAGCTCTTCATGTCTGGCCATCTACATCTACATGTCTGGCCATGTACATCTAACACGTCTGGCCATCTACATCTACACATCTGACCATGTACATCTACACGTCTGGCCATCTACATCTACATGTCTGGCCATCTACATCTACACCTTTGGCCATCTACATCTACACCTTTGGCCATCTACATCTACATGTCTGGCCATGGCCATCTACATGTCTGGTCATCTACATCTACACGTCTGGCCATGGCCATCTACAAGCCTGGTCATCTACATCTACAGGGTTTACCCCGAGCATTCAGTGTTCCTATGCCCATAAAACTGGTAGTGTTTGTGTGGGTGAAAAAAATCAAACATGCAAATAAATAATATAAATATAAAATGATTTTTATGTGTTTCAGAACCGATTGTCTCCCCTGAGAAAGATGGCCAGCAGATGGATGCAACCCTTAGCCTCAGACTACAGTCATTACAAAAACAGTTAGATATAGAAAATAAGGTAAGCAGCTATAGCTATATATGGGTGCAGCTTTCAGGACCTGAAGAATGAATGATTGATTATGGCGTAGCGCCACATTCGCAATATTTCAGCACACAGCAGAATATTTAATTCATGTTTTGAGTCGAAAGTAGCCAGTTATAACATTAAATTTTGGTCAAGGTCTGCATAATGCGCATAAGTTGTTACACTCGTAATACCTGACAGGAAATTGGCAATTTGCCACAATGGGCTAGTGTGCTATGTCTGGTATCTTGTAGTGACATAGCACATGGTTGAATGTACATATAAAGAGAATCATTGGTAAAATAATATTAACTCATTTGCTACCACAACGTCATACAGCCCTCGTTACTGCAACCCTGATCACCGCTTGGTGCACAGCAGGCCACAGCAGAAATACAATTTTGCTCTAACAATTCGAAGTTTTGTGTTATGATTTTTGGATAATTCCACCATCAGATATTCGGTGGCAGATGGTATTTTGGCTCTATGAAGCATGTAAACAAAAAGTTAATCACTTTATTAGAACAATGTATCTCTCGATTTGAGTAAAATTGCGTTTCCATAGATCGCGTTGTTGTTGTTACTGGCAGATAGTTTCCGATAGTTCAGGTTTGCGTCTCTTGTTAATTCTGGAGCGTAGTTGACCTAAAGTTAATTCCTCTTTGTCTGAAGACTCTTCTATGTCAGTGCTAACATCTGAAACCGAAATATCCGAATCGAAATCCTCTCAGATGTCTTTATTCATAAAGTCCTTGAAATCGTCACCTGTACTCGAGTCTGCCATTTCGGCAAAAGCCTCAAAGAAAGTCATCGAATCTTCTCCACATTCTTTCGCGCCTTTTTATGGCTTGCGAACACTGCTCGTGTGGCTTCCATAGGGTCTAATAAGGCAGTATTTGATGGGGTTAGCTCCTAAAAATCCCAATTTCCGTGCAAAAATGGACCAATCAGAGACAGTGTTTTATGGGGCTTAAGCCACTAGCAGGGAAATGAGGTGCTGTCAAATGTGCGGCTTGAGCCGCTCGCGGGAGCAATTGAGTTAAAATAATACTGAAATGAAATGGCGTTGGCAAAAGCCAGCACGTTTAAATAAAGTAAGAAGAGAATCCATCCCAATTTATGAAAGTCTACAACTTTAAGTTGATAGTAATCAATTTCTGCGAAATTTTAAGTTGTCATCTTGTTTGTCCACATAAAAAGGTCCTCGGAATTACGCATTTCAATCCAGAATCGCAGGATTTGCTTTCCTGGGTACAAAACATCAGATGTGCCAATATCATTAGCTTCAAAGTCTTTGGCGAAACACTACTTAGCCTTGTACCCTGGCCATGCTGCCAGCAATATGAATGTACTATATACATGGAATACCTTAAATGCCCTAAAATTTTGTCCACAAAAGTGCATTTTTAGAAGCAAGCAAATGTCACAAAATATTTTTCTTGGCACTGAAACAATTTTCCAGTAGAATATCATCCCATGTTCCAAGCAAACCTCAAAACATGTTTCTAAGAAAAATAGAACTCTCAGAATCAGGAAAATTGGGCAAGTTAGTCATGGATGAAAATAATGGTCATTTAGGGTATCTATATCTTTCATTAAAGTCACAGAATGCATGAATGATGAATTTTAACTTCACATTGTATTTTTTCCTTTGTCTGCAGGTTAAACAAGGGGCAGAGAACATGATAGCAATGTACAGCGCTGGGCCTTCCAGGGACAAAAAACTTCTAGCAGAGGCTCAGCAGATGTTGATCGATGCCAAAACCAAAATAGAGGTGATCAGAATGAAGATTTTAGCTGCCACACAGGGTTCTGACCCCGCAGAGGGAGATGACAGTGTCCCAGGTGAGATCAACCCTGGCATCACATTCTACACCCACCTCTCTTACTTCTTGGTCATTAATAATTAGTGTCACTTTGTTTTGCTCTCTTCACTAAGTTTTAGTAATACATGTAGGTCTTAGTGCTCTTTGATCATAATGTTTCTGAGCTATGTACAAGGGGAGACAATCCTTGTCCATACTGAATCAGTTGTCAGTAGGTTTACCCTAATTTGTCAACCCTTTCACCAATGAAAGAGCAACTTTCAGTGCAATTTATGCACATTTATAATTAGATTTCAGAGACAAAACTACATTGGTTGGATTGGCCGTTTTCAGGGTTTTACAAAACATATAATTGTATATATCTGCACAAAACAGTGCGATCAGAATATGCTTGGATATGCACCTAGCAAACGTGCAAAAAGTTTGAAGAATTACAGCACTCTTTTTGTTTTCCTGTTACCTTTTGATGACTTTATTGACTTATCTCCCAGTAATAAAAGGTAGTATCAGGTTTGGTTGGTTTTCTCTATTGCCATCAATCATAATGTTCTTGAGCCTCATGTACATGCGAAGGGAGATAATCACTGCCCATTTTCTATTTAATTGTCATGAGTTATCCCCCATACTACATCTACTTCTCCTACCTCTTGATCATTGATGCTGTATGTACCATCACCATATGCTCAGTGAAATCATTGATAATAAGGTCACGTCAGGGAAATACAAGGGGGGATAATCAGTACTGTTACACTTTGTGTGGATATGTTTTCAGCTTCAAACTGTGACGTATTGTCTCCCTTGGAGTTGCGGATAGAAGAGTTGCGACACCACATTCGTATTGAAGCAGCTGTGATAGAGGGCGCTAAGAACGCCATTAAACTACTCCAGAACACAAAGTCACAAGACAAGAAAGCCTTACAGGAGGTGAGATCTTCATAGGACACAGGAGGTGTGGATTCAAAGCCAACTTTAGGCATGGAAGTTGTGAACTTCTCACAATTACTGTTTACAGGGCCATAACTCTAACATGTGAGAAGTCAGTTCTGAAGTTTTGTTGATGATTATGTCTCCGCTAGTAGCACCCTCTTGGTGGTTCATGTGCAGCATTAACTCTGGAGGCTTGCTCGGTACCTGTTGAAGTGTTGTGGTTTCCTTCCGGCATTCTGGTTGCCTCAAGGCATTCTTTTTTCCTGGTTCATACCAGCAACCTCCATGAATTCTTGTCTTCTCCATTCATTCTGGTTTTCCTCAGTGTATTCTGGTTTCCTATTAGCTCCATGCATTTTGGTTTCTTCCACACACTCCAGTCTCATCCATGCATTCTGTTGCCCAGTCAAAAAATTCATATGTACAGCATTAAGCACAAAGCAGAAATACATTGAAATTAGTTTTTGACAACCTAAAATCTTGCTATGTTTGATGGTGTTTTTTTTTTTTTGAAGGCTCACTCGAGTTTGTCAGACTCGGTACAGCGGCTAGAACTGTTGAGAATCTCATTGGAGAAGAGAATGCAAGACCTCTCACCTGATAACTCCAAAATTCAGCAACTGAAGGAGGAGCTAGACGCCTCAAGCCCATCGAGTTACGCCAAGCTGAACAGCGCTTCACGACCCCCCAGCAAGAACTCGACCCTCACAAAACCTGCCGCACTCACGGGCAAGCTGCAGATAAGGTTTGTCAGGGCATGTGGCAAAATGCTACTGCCACTGCTTGATGAAGTTGAAAGGGGTGTGAGGGGGTGGGAGGTGTACTAGGGAGCAAATAATGGTAACTTTGGAGGGAGGGGATCAAGTAATGGTAACTTTGGGGAGAGGTGGTTGTTGGGTTGTTGGCCAAGCAGTAGTAACTTTGGGTATTGGGAGGGGGGGGGGGGGGGGGAGGCTGGCGAAGCTATAGTAACTTTGGGGACTGGAGGGGAGGGTTGTGGCCAAGCAGTTGTAACTCAGCTGAAGGGAAGTGGGTGTTAGCCAGGTAATTGTAATGTAGGAAGCTGGTCTTTCATTACAAGAAGTTTTATTTTCGATGTTACAACGAAGACTTTGTTACCCTGCAAATTTTGCTGAAAACATATACATCAGGAAAAAAAAAAAAGGAAGTCGTTGTTTGATAATCTTGAACATTGGATTCACCGGCCAATGTTAAATTACACTGATTTGTCCCAAGTAGCAAGCTTGAGGTCACCATGATGTTGATATGTCGTATATGCTGATGTATTTGTTGTCGTTGCACTTAAAAAAACTACCCGCCGTCATAAAAGTGAACAAATTTTAGTATGACATTAAAGAAATCAATTGAACATTTAATTAGGAATGCAAATGCTGAGTGTGACAGGTTGATGGATGGTTATGTGTTGTTTGAGGATTTCCAATACATTCCCCTTAGATCACTCAGCCAGTCAGTTATGAGTGCATGCCTTGTGTTGTAGGCTATCAAGTACCATCAACAGTCAGTCCTTCATTCTGGGCTCTCCAGTTTCCACCATCCATAAAACTTGTCCAAAAAAGTCTTGATTATGGTATCAAACAAAGTCAGTTACTGTCAATCTCTGTTACAGATTAATGGGATGTCAAGAGTTACTTGAGGAGATCCCCACACGCTCCCGTAGAGAGCACTTGCAGGCACTACTCTCTAGTCCTGGAGAGAGTAAGAGTTTGCTGCGCGGGAGCAAGACATTCTCCGGCAGCAGGAGCAGCCGAACCTACAACGTGAAGGAAGACTGTTCTAGTAAGAGAAACTCCGGTATGCATGCCCCTCCCTGCACCACTATCTTGCCAGTAATTGGTGGACTTTTTTGTTGCCTGCATTTAGTTTGAGATATTACCTGAGAGTGTTGAAATTTCTGCATGATTTAAGATGGACAGGTCCTGCTTTTATTTAAGGCAATAGTAAAGTGCTCAAATTTTACCTAGTCTAGGATAGGAAAACATGCACACCTATAGACTTCTGTCAGGTCTGAGGCATCCCACTGTCAAGAATTAAATGAGTTTTAACCAGTTCAGGTGGAAATGTGTACCCTAAATTGAGTGTGATTACCTGTGACCTACATGTACAGGCCCCCGTCATATATGGGAAATATTCAGTTAGATAAATAAATACATGTTTCTGGTAGGGGATTTGAGTGCTTTAGTTTAGCCTTGAAGAGTTCTTGCTTTTGAAGTTTATCCAGTTGCAGAAATCCACTGCAGGACAAATTTTCCTGCTCAAAATGTGTAGATTTTCAACCCTCTCATATCTGATATTTTTGTATGCATTTTGTTTTCATTTCAGTTGTCTGCATCTGTGCGTTTGATTGTTAGTATATTTGTTTCCCTGTTCACGCAGCACATTGCCACAACATCCAGCGCAGTCCATAATTTCACACACAGATCTTTACTATGCACGGGACTGTGGATTATTCCCTGATCAGAAACACTGAAGTCATCATAAGAAAGTATCATTTGAAGGCCTTTGTGTGCTTCTCAAAGTGTATTTCTAAATACCAACCTTCAGTGACATACAGTATGTTGAATTTGCCTGCACAGTCAAGGTTAGTTCAGGTACTACATAATCTCCATCAAGTGCCGCACTAAGTTCAGGTACTACATAGTTATACTCTCCATCAAGTGTCACTCTAAGTTCAGGTACTACATAACTATACTCTCCATCAAGTGTCGCTCTAAGTTCAGGTACAACATAGTTATACTCTCCATCAAGTGTCACTCTAAGTTCAGGTACAACATAGTTATACTCTCCATCAAGTGTCACTCTAAGTTCAGGTACTACATAGTTATACTCACCATCAAGTGTCACTCTAAGTTCAGGTACTACATAGTTATACTCTCCATCAAGTGTCGCTCTAAGTTCAGGCACTACATAGTTATACTCTCCATCAAGTGTCCTCTAAGTTGAGGTACTACATAGTTATACTCTCCATCAAGTGTCGCTCTAAGTTCAGGCACTACATAGTTATACTCTCCATCAAGTGTCCTCTAAGTTGAGGTACTACATAGTTATACTCTCCATCAAGTGTCGCTCTAAGTCCAGGTACTACATAACTATACTCTCCATCAAGTGTCGGTCTAAGTTCAGGTACTACATAGTTATACTCTCCATCAAGTGTCGCTCTAAGTTCAGGCACTACATAGTTATACTCTCCATCAAGTGTCCTCTAAGTTGAGGTACTACATAGTTATACTCTCCATCAAGTGTCGCTCTAAGTTCAGGCACTACATAGTTATACTCTCCATCAAGTGTCACTCTAAGTTCAGGTACTACATAGCTATACTCTCCATCAAGTGTCGCTCTAAGTTCAGGTACTACATAGTTATACTCTCCATCAAGTGTCGCTCTAAGTTCAGGTACTACATAACTATACTCTCCATCAAGTGTCGCTCTAAGTCCAGGTACTACATAGTTATACTCTCCATCAAGTGTCGCTCTAAGTTGAGGTACTACATAGTTATACTCTCCATCAAGTGTCGCTCTAGGTTCAGGTACAACATAGTTATACTCTCCATCAAGTGTCGCTCTAAGTTCAGGTACTACATAGTTATACTCTCCATCAAGTGTCGCTCTAAGTTCAGGTACAACATAGTTATACTCTCCATCAAGTGTCGCTCTAGGTTCAGGTACAACATAGTTATACTCTCCATCAAGTGTCGCTCTAAGTTCAGGTACTACATAGTTATACTCTCCATCAAGTGTGACTCTAAGTTCAGGTACTACATAGTTATACTCTCCATCAAGTGTCGCTCTAAGTCCAGGTACTACATAGTTATACTCTCCATCAAGTGTCGCTCTAAGTCCAGGTACTACATAGTTATACTCTCCATCAAGTGTCGCTCTAAGTTCAGGCACTACATAGTTATACTCTCCATCAAGTGTCGCTCTAAGTTCAGGTACTACATAGTTATACTCTCCATCAAGTGTCGCTCTAAGTCCAGGTACTACATAACTATACTCTCCATCAAGTGTCGCTCTAAGTTCAGGTACTACATAGTTATACTCTCCAAGTGTCGCTCTAGGTTCAGGTACAACATAGTTATACTCTCCATCAAGTGTCGCTCTAAGTTCAGGTACTACATAGTTATACTCTCCATCAAGTGTCGCTCTAAGTTCAGGTACTACATAGTTATACTCTCCATCAAGTGTCGCTCTAAGTTCAGGTACTACATAGTTATACTCTCCATCAAGTGTCGCTCTAAGTTGAGGTACTACATAGTTATACTCTCCATCAAGTGTCGCTCTAAGTTGAGGTACTACATAGTTATACTCTCCATCAAGTGTCGCTCTAAGTTCAGGCACTACATAGTTATACTCTCCATCAAGTGTCGCTCTAAGTTCAGGTACTACATAGTTATACTCTCCATCAAGTGTCGCTCTAGGTTCAGGTACAACATAGTTATACTCTCCATCAAGTGTCGCTCTAAGTCCAGGTACTACATAACTATACTCTCCATCAAGTGTCGCTCTAAGTTCAGGTACTACATAGTTATACTCTCCATCAAGTGTCACTCTAAGTTCAGGTACTATTTAGTCGCATTCACCGTGTCGCATCAGAGAAGTTCATGAAGTGTATAGCCTACTTCACGAGTTTTATGTTCAGTAAGGCATTTTTGTCAGCTCGTACCCTGGAGTACTTGGCTCTGTTAGGCCCTAAACTCTTCACTTCCTTTAAAGTCAGTGTGCCTCTGTGGGTGTGTGAAGACTGTTGTCAAGATGCGGTTGCTGCCTTTGTTGGTTGCTGACCTGCTTGTCAAGTGTTCATTGTGAAAAGCAGATTCTTCCATGAATTGACGTCCTTCTGCCCTCTGACAGTAACTTTACCTCTTCCTGACAAATCCCGTTTGTGAGCTGTTTTGTTTGTTTAACCCCTCAAGTGCGTTGAAAGATTTATGTGTGAATGCCTGTGTTGTTAAGAATGATTTATTTATTTGATTGGTGTTTTACGTCGTTCTCAAGATTATTTCACTTACACAACGGCATCCAGCATTATGGTGGGAGGAAACTGAATAGAGCCCGGGGGAAACCCACAGCCATCCGCAGTTTGCTGACAGACCTTCCCATGTACCTTGATGAAAATGTATTGCATCTTCACGACCAACCAGCTGGCACATTTTATTCTTGATTGCAATTTATAAACTGTCCAGAATTTGGGAAACTTAGCCGTGCCATTTACCATTTAGTGCTCTAACCTGTTGCATGATCAGTAGATGAATGAGTGCCTAGTTCTATCTGTTTGTCAGAATCTAGAGTGCCTATAGAAAGAGATATACCTAAAGACTAACAATCCTAACATGCAGTAGTCCGCATGCTTGAGAAGATCTGCATGATAGTTGTAGTAATGTTGTATATCCCCCGTGATAGTTGTAGTAATGTTGTATATCCCTTGTGATAGTTGTAGTAATGTTGTGTATCCCCCGTGATAGTTGTAGTAATGTTGTATATCCCTCGTGATAGTTGTAGTAATGTTGTATATCCCCCGTGATAGTTGTAGTAATGTTGTATATCCCCTGTGATAGTTGTAGTAATGTTGTATATCCCTTGTGATAGTTGTAGTAATGTTGTATATCCCCCGTGATAGTTGTAGTAATGTTGTATATCCCTTGTGATAGTTGTAGTAATGTTGTATATCCCCCGTGATAGTTGTAGTAATTTTGTATATCCCCCAGGATAGTTGTAGTAATGTTGTATATCCCCGTGATAGTTGTGGTAATGTTGTATATCCCCTGTGATAGTTGTAGTAATGTTGTATATCCCTTGTGATAGTTGTAGTAATGTTGTATATCCCTTGTGATAGTTGTAGTAATGTTGTATAGCCCTCATGATAGTTGTAGTAATGTTGTATATCCCTTGTGAAAGTTGTAGTAATGTTGTATATCCCCCGTGATAGTTGTAGTAATGTTGTATATCCCCTGTGATAGTTGTAGTAATGTTGTGTATTCCCTTGTGGGGACAAGTACCTGTCATGTTCCAGCAGTTGATATCATGTTTACCGGCAGAATAATTCCCCAACGTAGCATGGAACGTTAAAAACATCGAGGTTCACAAAACCAGTAGCTCAGTGCTGCGTTATTATCCTACAGTGAGAACTTTACAAGTCAGCTAATCCACTGTTGTTCACCGTCAGAGGTCCTCTGACATTTCTGCAACTGTATTTGGGCTAGCAGAAAACTTTTCAAGCAACCAAATTCTCAGTGTAGTCTGGCAGAAAAGCTACTACAGATTTGAACATTTTGCACGGCCATGAAGGCCAAGTAAGACCATAGAGATAATGTGGATAGACTGCCTAAGAAATGAGTTATCTCCCTTTATAACTACAACAGGCAGTGCCAAAGTGCACCCTTTACCGTGATCTCAATTCAAACACAGGGAGATAACCGCCATTCAGGAAGACATTATTTTCAGAAAAGTTTTCTTGTAATAGTACAGTGTAATTGCTATGTATAGTTAATAATGTTTTCAGGGCAAAATTGGTTCAGTATTTCAGTTAGTTTAAAACTTAATTGTAATTTGTTAATTTGCAGCATCCACTCCAGTAACAAGCCGTAAGCATATTCTATCTCACCGTCTTGATGCATGGTCGAATTTCTCAACCTAGACCAGATGTATTGATGAGAAGTACTGTATTTGCTCTAAAAATTCTGCCTTCAAAAAATTCATTTTTAGAAGAAAAAAAATTTTTTTTTTGGTGCTGATCAATTTTTTTCCAGCAGGATGTCATCCTTTGTTTTAAACACATCCTTTCTTTTAAACACATCCTTTCTTTTAAACACACCTCGAAGTATGTTGCTAACATCAGTAGAATATTGAGAATCCGGCAGAATGTGTAAGTTAGTCATGGGCCTAATTTTAGATTGAATACAGTATTTTAACATGTTCTGAAAAAATAAGTGAAACGTTCATGTGGTAATGTTGAAGTTCCAAGACTGATAATCCATAAATAACTTTTTTTTTTTTTTTGTGTTAATTTTGAAAATTTACAAAGTTTTGCCTTTTTGTACTTGTAAGAGGTTGAGAGGTTAGATACATCGCACTGACCAACACCCCCCCCCCCCAACCCCTTCACCATTTTCACCCCTGCTGGTTGACACAAGCCCTGTGCAGTTACACTATTGCCTTGTTGAGTGTGCTTAATTTGTTTCACCTTTCCGATAGAATGTGAAGATGACCACTTACATCAAATAATATGTAAATTAATATTTTGTTTAATAACACCACAATAAGAGGCACAAAAAATCTGCTTGAAGAGTGTTTTTGTGTGTGTATCTCCACTAACCACTTTGAGTTTTAATATTTTGAAATGCGTTCAGATTTTCACCTGCGTGCCTCGAGGTTGACGTATACCTGACACATAACCAAACTGAAATCTGTGTGAAATTCCTTGTGTGAAATACCCTTACATGAAATCACCTTGTGGGATATTCCTTGTGTGAAATCGCTGTCTTTCTCTTCTCATATTCTCACTCAGTCAGTAGAAAACTAAAACCCAGTGCCTCCACAGTCCTGTATTTTTAATTGTGAAAACCTTGCCAGTACACAAACTTTTTTCTTTTTCCCATGAAACTGAATCAACAGCTTCAAATTCAAGTTCATGCGTTTGCCAGTGAGCTAATGGAGTAATGAACAGTTAAAGGTGTAATTGAGTTTTCTACCAGACATGGTAATGATTTGACATTGCTTTTGTGTTTTCAGCCACAGCAGTACAGATTTGGTAGTTGTGTTCTATGTTTCCTACCACATGTGGTAATAATTCGTCATTACAGTTGTGGTTTCAGCTCAAATAGTGCTGATTTTTTTAATTAATATTCTACCAGTTTTCTACTAGAAGTCTTTTGTTTTCAGCTACAGCTGAGCACTGATTCAGCTTTTCTGATTTAGCTTTTCTGATTTGTATTACCAGCATTGCTGATCAGTATTTTCAGCTATGTACAGCATTGATTCAGCTGTTCTAGTCTGTATTACCAGCATTGCCGATCAGTATTTTCAGCTATGTACAGCACTGATTCAGCTTTTCTGGTCCGTATTGCCAGCCTAGCCGATCAGGATTTTCAGCTATGTACAGCACTGATTCAGCTTTTCTGGTCCGTATTGCCAGCCTAGCCGATCAGGATTTTCAGCTATGTACAGCACTGATTCAGCTTTTCTGGTCTGGTAAGACCATTACTTAACCTCCCTTTGCTGCTCTCTCTGTTTGCAGACGAGATCATGGCTGTGGTGAAGTTGGATCATCAGCAAGTCCTACAGACTCCATGGAAGTCATGCAGTCAGCAGTGTTGGGACCACAGGGCCAGTATAGACCTGGACAGGGTGAGTCATGATAGGTCAAAGTTCACTTATTGCTCTTCCTTGGTGGTAGTGAGTGGGTGGCTCTTGTGGCACTTTGCGCAGTCTATCGTTCAGGCTAAGTCTGATGACAAAGTCCACTGTGTAGGATTATGGATAAGTCGGATGTCAAAATTCACTGTTCAGGATTATGGATAAGTCGGATGTCAGTGGGTGGCTCTTGTGGCACTTTGCGCAGTCTATCGTTCAGGCTGATGACAAAGTCCACTACAGGTGTAGGATTATGGATAAGTTCACTGTTAAGGATTATGGATAAGTCGGATGTCAAAGTTCACTGTTCAGGATTATGGATGAGTCGGATGTCAGTGGGTGGCTCTTGTGGCATTTTGCGCAGTCTATCGTTCAGGCTGATGACAAAGTCCACTACAGGTGTAGGATTATGGATAAGTTCACTGTTCGGGATTATGGATAAGTCGGATGTCAAAGTTCACTGTGCAGGATTGTGGATAAGTTGGATGTCAAAGTTCACTGTGCAGGATTGTGGATAAGTTGGATGTTAAAGTTCACTGTGCAGGATTGTGGATAAGTTGGATGTCAAAGTTCACTGTGCAGGATTGTGGATAAGTTGGATGTTAAAGTTCACTGTGCAGGATTGTGGATAAGTTGGATGTTAAAGTTCACTGTGTGGGATAAATCAGAGTTTTCATTCTGGTTTATGTTGTTTGCTTTTGCATAATGTGACATAGAAATATACATAACATAAGACATGCAAGAACAAGATTGTTTACACGTCTCCAGAATTAAGTCCATTTGGTACATTTCTGTTGTTAAATATTGCACATTTGTATGGTTTTGAGAGGTGAATATCAAGGTTTTGGTATTTCTGTGTACCTTTTTTCAGTCACGAGAGCTTGATATTGCCGTGTACTGGCGAGACTGGAGACAGATGTGCGCCATCAAATTTTTCCGCCTGGAAGACTTCCTTGATAACCGTCGCCATGGGATGGCCATCCATCTAGAACCTCAGGGGATTCTCTTCGCGGAGGTTTGTCAGTAGAGAAAATAAAAATGCCAATCTGTTTTAAGATAGTGTAAAAAATGTAACAGGATAACTCTGAAGAAGTGTAGACAGTATGAAGTGAATTTCTCAAAAATGAAAGATATCAGTTAACTTTGGATAATTTGAAATATAAAGCTAACAAACTAAGTACAATATTTCACCACAAGTTTGCCATGTAGAAATGCACAGTCAAAAGCGCTTAAAGCCCTCAAAGGGACCCTTTTGATGCAAACACTTTAGTTTTTCTGATAAGAAATTCATCAAACTCTACAAAAAATACTGGCCCTAAAAGGTAGCTAAAACTTTCAGAATCAAGCAAAATGCTTCACTTTAAAAATGCCAAACTTTGAGTGAAATACAGTAACGGACAAAGCAATTCTAAACTTCAAGGGAAATACAGTAACTGACAAAGTAGCACTAAGCTTTGGGCGAAATACAGTAACTGACAAAGTAGCACTAAGCTTTGGGCGAAATACAGTAACTGACACAGGAACTTTAAACTTCAGCGGAAATACAGTAACTGGCAAAGGAACTCTAAACTTCAGGGGAAATACAGTAACTGACAAAGTAGCACTAAGCTTTGGGTGACATACAGTAACTGACTAAACAACATTAACAATCAATTGCACTTCTGTCAAATTTTATTGTAAATTAGTTATTTACTTTTGTGATCAGTTTGTTTCTTTTTCTGTTCCAGATTACATTCTTAAACCCAGTTATGTCAAGAAAACCGAAACTTCAGAGACAGAAAAAAATATTCCCAAAACATAAAGGTATTTGAACCAAACTATTTTCCTTGGAAGCCCCTGAATTGTAGTATTTAGTGATATTTAGGCATTGTTTCTCTATCTTAATCCACTTCTCCCTGCCTTCATAATATGAATGGCCTATGTCATCATTCTTAACTCATCACCCATTGATAAATACAGATCCATTCTCCGTTATAGGTCAACTTGGAAAATTCCCCATGACATCATTCTTTAAAAGCTGTGTCAACCAATGGAACATGGCCACACATTAGTTGTCATGCGGAAAATGTTCACCCTGACTGCGACAGTTATGTCCCTGACTGGATTACCCATCACATGACTGTTATGTCCCTGACTGGATTACCCATCACATGACTGTTATGTCCCTGACTGGATTACCCATCACATGACTGTTATGTTCCTGACTGGATTACCCATCACATGGCAGTTATGTCCCTGACTGGATTACCCGTCACATGGCAGTTATGTTCCTGACTGGATTACCCATCACATGACAGTTATGTCCCTGACTGGATTACCCGTCACATGACAGTTACGCCCCTGACTGGATTACCCATCACATGACAGTTATGTCCCTGACTGGATTACCCATCACATGACAGTTATGTCCCTGACTGGATTACCCATCACATGACAGTTATGTTCCTGACTGGATCACCCATCACATGACAGTTATGTCCCTGACTGGATTACCCATCACATGACTGTTATGTTCCTGACTGGATCACCCATCACATGACAGCTATGTCCCTGACTGGATTACCCATCACATGACTGGTATGTCCCTGACTGGATTACCCATCACATGACTGTTATGTCCCTGACTGGATTACCCATCACATGACAGTTATGTCCCTGACTGGATTACCCATCACATGACAGTTATGTCCCTGACTGGATTACCCATCACATGACAGTTATGTCCCTGACTGGATTACCCATCACATGACAGTTATGCCCCTGACTGGATTACCCATCACATGACAGTTATGTCCCTGACTGGATTACCCATCACATGGCTGTTATGTCCCTGACTGTATTACCCATCACACGGCTGTTATGTTCCTGACTGGATTACCCATCACATGACAGTTACGCCCCTGACTGGATTACCCATCACACGGCTGTTATGTCCCTGACTGGATTACCCATCATATGACTGGTATGTCCCTGACTAAATTACCCATCACACTTACTGCTGGAAACCCACAGGCACAATAAGTTTATCCACTTGCTGACTGGTAGGAATATTATAACAACAGTAATAGTAGTCTTCTAACATTTGGGGCGAACGGGTGGATCGGCCGTTGTTGTTGCTGTTGTTGTTTGTTTTGTCAGCGGACAACATCAAGTGACTTTCCACTTGATAGTGGATACTCGGCGAATATACAACCCTACCATTTTTTTTAAGTTCGCTGTATTTGCCTGATCAGCCATCTGAAAAACTTATGTTTCTATTCAATATTTCATTGTTGACATTTTTTATTAATATCCTTGATTATTGATAATTCATTTAGTTGGTCCGTCATTCACGTGGAGTCTCTCAGCTTTCAATTGGATCACATGACGTAAATTTGTATAAAAATTTATCTGTGACATTTCTGCCATTTGATTGGCACTTTGATAACTTGGTCACAAAGCTGTTTTAACGGATAATGGATGTATATTTATCAGTGTTTGATGGTCGAGTAAAGAATGACCTTATGAGCCACTGATATTATGAGTGTAACTTCTTCCTTGTCATGTTATTTGATATTTGCTATCAAAGAACTCCACTTCAGAACCAAATCCGGGGTCGGGTCATACCAAAGACTTTATAAATGGTATTTCTTGTTGCCTCGCTTTGGGCTAAGCTCTGAAAGTAAGGAAACATGACTAGTTGGCCCTGTGTCAGTATGGTGTGACATGGTGGAGTGTCATGTCTGGTGTCCTCGGCATGATGTCTTCAGTGGAGGTAGTATTTTGGCAGCATGGACTCACCCTACCACAGGAAGACACAGCATGTGTACACACACCGTGTGACAATAAGCAAGGGAGGTCAAAGGTTGTAACGTTGGGTGAAGTTTGTCTTCCACCAAAATGGTGTGCACATCTATTTGTCACATGTGGAAAAGTTCATCAGCAACTTGCCAAAGATCTGTAGTTTTACCCATTGCTCTCCAGTTTCCCCCTACTGGCTGCCATGGTATATGTGAAGTGTTACCCCTTGCACTCCAGTTTCCCCCTACTGGCTGCCATGGTATATGTGAAGTGTTACCCCTGTGCTCTCCAGTTTCCTCCACTGACTGCCATGGTATATGTGAAGTTTTACCCCTTGCTCTCCAGTTTCCTCCACTGACTGCCATGGTATATGTGAAGTTTTACCCCTTGCTCTCCAGTTTCCTCCACTGACTGCCATGGTATATGTGAAGCGTTACCCCTTGCTCTCCAGTTTCCTCCACTGACTGCCATGGTATATGTGAAGCGTTACCCCTTGCTCTCCAGTTTCCTCCACTGACTGCCATGGTATATGTGAAGTTTTACCCCGTGCACTCCAGTTTCCTCCACTGACTGCCGTGGTATATGTGAAGCGTTACCCCTTGCACTCCAGTTTCCTCCACTGACTGCCGTGGTATATGTGAAGTGTTACCCCTTACACTCCAGTTTCCCCCACTGACTGCCGAGGTATATGTGAAGTTTTACCCCTTGCACTCCAGTTTCCCCCACTGACTGCCGTGGTATATGTGAAGTTTTACCCCTTGCTCTCCAATTTACCCCCACTGACTGCCGTGGTATATGTGAAGTTTTACCCCTTGCACTCCAGTTTCCTCCACTGACTGGCATGGTATATGTGAAGTTTTACCCCTTGCTCTCCAATTTACCCCCACTGACTGCCGAGGTATATGTGAAGTTTTACCCCTTGCACTCCAGTTTCCCCCACTGACTGCCGAGGTATATGTGAAGTTTTACCCCTTGCACTCCATTTTCCCCCACTGACTGCCGTGGTATATGTGAAGTGTTACCCCTTGCACTCCAGTTTCCCCCACTGACTGCCATGGTATATGTGAAGTTTTACCCCTTGCACTCCAGTTTCCCCCACTGACTGGCATGGTATATGTGAAGTTTTACCCCTTGCACTCCAGTTTCCTCCACTGACTGCCGTGGTGTATGTGAAGTGTTACCCCTTGCACTCTATTTTCCCCCACTGACTGCCATGGTATATGTGAAGTTTTACCCCTTGCACTCCAGTTTCCTCCACTGACTGGCATGGTATATGTGAAGTTTTACCCCTTGCACTCCATTTTCCCCCACTGACTGCCGTGGTATATGTGAAGTTTTACCCCTTGCACTCTATTTTCCCCCACTAACTGCCGTGGTATATGTGAAGTTTTACAACTTGCACTCCAGTTTCCCCCACTGACTGCCATGGTATATGTGAAGTTTTACCCCTTGCACTCTATTTTCCCCCCACTGACTGCCGTGGTATATGTGAAGTTTTACCCCTTGCGCTCCAGTTTCCTCCACTGACTGCCGTGGTATATGTGAAGCGTTACCCCTTGCACTCTATTTTCCCCCACTGACTGCCATGGTATATGTGAAGTTTTACCCCTTGCACTCCAGTTTCCCCCACTGACTGCCATGGTATATGTGAAGTTTTACCCCTTGCACTCCAGTTTCCCCCACTGACTGCCGAGGTATATGTGAAGCGTTACCCCTTGCACTCCAGTTTCCCCCACTGACTGCCGTGGTATATGTGAAGTTTTACCCCTTGCACTCCAGTTTCCCCCACTGACTGCCGAGGTATATGTGAAGCGTTACCCCTTGCACTCCAGTTTCCTCCACTGACTGCCGTGGTATATGTGAAGTTTTACCCCTTTGCACTCCAGTTTCCTCCACTGACTGCCATGGTATGTGTGAGGGTTTTGATTATGGCATTAAGCAACAATGAAATGAATAAAAAAAAATCACCCAATTAATTACTAAATCATTTTGCATAGTACAGCTGTCAGTGTTTGAAAGTAGACATGAATTGATTGGACGAGGGATATTTCAGGACGGAATTTCCTGCGTCCGCAGCAGATGAATATAAACGTGGCCACATGGGGTCGGCTGATGAAGAGATCCATCCCACCGCAGATGTCCGAGAGTCCGAGTGACGCCGGGGACACGCCTCCTTCCAACATCATGTCACCTGGTGAGTCTAGGCATGCCATTGGGAAATAGAGAGGGGAATCAGTATGAAATTAGCCAAAAATACATATAGATGATGAGCCGAATGTTTGAGAGGAACGGTTTCAAGATAGAAGTGAAATTGTTTAAAGGATTAGTGAAATGTTACTTGAAAATCAAGATTATGATTATGCAAGAGATAAAAAAAAATTTTGTCAGGAACTGAAATTTTTCAAGAATTCTTCATTTTTGGGGTATAAGTTATGTTTAAGTCCAGCTCTCGCTGTTACGACTCCTGCTGTAACGGCTCCTGCCGCTATGGCTCCTGCTGTGAGCTAAGCGGTTTTGCTTGGTACCTGGCTTAGGTGCTGTGGTTTTCCTCCTGGCGAGGTTTATTTGAAATATATCCCTAAAATTACATAAAACACCAATCAAAAAAACCATGATGTACAGACCTTGGTAACAACCTCTGTTCTTTTGGCAGGTATTTTAGCATCAGACCGGGGTAGGCCAGTGATGAATATTGACTTTGAGGCACCCACGTCGCCTGAAGTTCCGAATTCGATCACACACCCAAGTGAGGAGGTCATCCATCGTAACCATGGGTTACAACCTGACAACAACAGAGCATCACAGTCACAGGAGAAAGAGATACAGGTGAGCTAAGGAAGCTCTGGGACAGCTCACAGTCTGCGTTCAAACGCAGCCTTGGACAGGCAATTTGTAGATTTTTCCACTATTACTCTTTAGTGGCTGAGTTCAAGTCCAGCTTATGCAGGTCATAGGTGGGAAGGTCTTCCAGCAACTTGTGGATGGCCATGAAGCTGGTCTCTGTCGTATAAGTGAAATATTCTTCAGTACAGTGTAAAACACCAAACAAACGTCAGTTCGGGCTTGCTTCCGGTCTGTTTTGTATGTGAGAAGGTTGTACTCAGTCTGGTTTCTTTCCACCATAAGTGTCATATATGCAAAATATGCTTGAGTACAGTGAAAAACACCAATCATATAAAGTAGAACTGCAAAGCAGTTTCGGCCGGGGTCCACATCGTTTGTTGTTGGAGTTATCATTCTACGCTGTCGAGTAGAAGACCCCATAGCTGTATGTAATTGCATAACTGTTTCGGGAAATCATGCTCAGTGCAACAGAAAGCATTAAGTCAAATACCATAAAGCTAGTCCAGTTTCCATCTAACTCCATGATAAAACAATAGGATTAACATCTATTTGTTAAAAAAAAGACGGTGATGTTATTTAAACTCTTCTAGAAAACTATTGATTGTAGCTCAGATCCGATGGCATACCCCAGAAAGAGCATGTCTTGGGCTACAATTTGGTGCAAGTTTCACATTTGTAGCTCTCATGGTTCTCGAGATAAAGGTCATTGAAATTACTTAACTAGGTTTTAGTTTTTTTTAAATTATAAAGATAGGCAAAAAAAAAAAAGCAGATTCAGAATCAGCCCTTCAAAATAGACCAGAACACAGTTTAAAAAATTGAAATTTCAAAACTAGTTGTGACGTCCCAACTTTAACCGATTGCTTCCAAAGTTTTTGCTGGAAGTCAACAATGTTTTCAAACTTATTGTAACCACCAAAAGTCTACCTGCATGTCAAATTTCAAAACAGTCGGTTCAGTGGTTCTTGAGAAGATATGTAAACGATTTCATGTAAAATGCAATATGGCTGCCAAACCATGTGACATAAAAAAATTTCAAGTCAAGCGACCTAGGCTGAAGGTGGCACAAAAAGTCGAATAAATAATAATCCAACTGGAGGAGACTATGATTTTATTAACCACGTCATGCCTGCCAATTCCTCTGTTTCAGGCAGCATTATCGTCGTTTGATTTCTTACCCGACAACACAATTGACCTTGACCTGGAGGTGGCTGATCCGGTGCCGGTGCCAGTGCCAAGGCACCGCTCTCCCAGCCCACCCCCGCCAGCTCTTCCCAACTCCACTCCTCCCACACAGTCTCAAGTATCCAGGTGAGAGTGAAAGTGAAGTTTGGTTAGAAACCAGATTTCATGTACTTATAAAGAGAAACAGTAACTTGCATGGGTTTTCAGACCATCACTGACACTGCTACATATAATTAATATGTAAAGCATATTTATATGCACATGTATAACAACTGTATTTTAATTTTTAGAAGATTCTTGTCATTTCTCTGAACTTTTTATTTATTTGTTTCTTTTTTTTTATTTTTTTTTGTCTTTGCATTACCACTCTGATGTTTACATGTAGCTGTTTTGACTGGTTGACCAGGGTGACTGGTTGACCTGGTGCCAGTATAATATAATGTGACTGGGTGGGTAACTGGTCGGCCTGGTACCAGTATAATGTGACTAGGTGGGTAACTGGTTGGCCTGGTACCAGTATAATGTGACTGGGTAGGGTAACTGGTTGGCCTGGTACCAGTATAGTGTGACTGGGTAGGGTGACTGGTTGACCTGGTGCCAGTATAATGTGACTAGGTCGGGTGACAGGTTTACCTGGTGTTAGTGTAATGTGACTGGGTAGGATGACTGGTTTGCCTGGTGCCAGTATAATGTGACTGGTTTGCCTGGTGCCAGTATAATGTGACTGGGTGGGACTCGCCCTGCCACAAGAAGACACAGTATATGTACACAGATCAAATGGCTCCTCATTGTCGTAGGCCCACATGTACGCCTGAAAGATGTTTAGTAGGACGTAAAAAAACAAAGCACACATGTACGTTCCTTCACTCTTGCTGAAGATGTCTAATTGGTTAAGTATTATGGGAGCGTTTGACAATGAAAAACCAACATTTTTTGCTGTCTTTCAGTTTATCCAATAGCCATATCCAAATGAGCAGCTTTAGACCAATCAGTGTGCTAGGAAGAGGTCATTTTGGAAAGGTAAGGCCACCTGTTGAGGTAAATTGCACACCTTTTTTTGTAACAAGCTTAGGAAGAGGTATTTAGTTCTAGGGTCGTTCTTGCCTTCCCACCATGTAGATGTAGAGCTCATGCACATCAGCCTGTATCCATTCAGCAATGTGTAAACAAATTTCCTATGTGATAATGTCCCCTTGAGCTTTTCTTTGTTAAGGTAAATACATATTCCCTGTGCCTATACAACTGTACAAAGACCTGCATGTTTGTGCTTTTCCGTCACAGGTCATACTCTCTCAGTACAAGAACACAGGGGAATACTTTGCCATAAAAGCCCTGAAAAAGGGAGACATAATATCCAGAGATGAAGTGGAGAGCTTAATGTCAGAGAAGAGGATATTTGAAGTGATCAACTCCTCCAGACATCCCTTCCTTGTCAATCTGTTTGCCTGTTTCCAAACAGAGGTAAGTTTACCTGGCAAGGGCCAGGTCTCAGGGAATTGAAACTGCCTGAAAACTTGAGGCAGGGACTTTCGTCGCCAAGGTGGTTGGCATGCCAGCGTGGCGCAATGATCCAGGAGCCTCTCACCAATGCGGTCACTGTGAGTTCAATGCCAGCTCACGCTGACGCTGCTGGTCGCCGTGGTATAAGTGAAATATTCTTGAGTACAGCATAAAACACCAATCAAAGAAATAAGTTCAAGATTCTGTCAGGACTTAAGCTCAGTATTAACTTTAGTCCTGACTATAGTGCCTTGTATGTGCCTACTTTGTATGAAGATGATACAGGTATTAACTTTAGTCCTGACTATAGTGCCTTGTATGTGCCTACTTTGTATGAAGATGATACAGGTATTAACTTTAGTCCTGACTATAGTGCCTTGTATGTGCCTACTTTGTATGAAGATGATACAGGTATTAACTTTAGTCCTGACTATAGTGCCTTGTATGTGCCTACTTTGTATGAAGATGATACAGGTATTAACTTTAGTCCTGACTATAGTGCCTTGTATGTGCCTACTTTGTATGAAGATGATACAGGTATTAACTTTAGTCCTGACTATAGTGCCTTGTATGTGCCTACTTTGTATGAAGATGATACAGGTATTAACTTTAGTCCTGACTATAGTGCCTTGTATGTGCCTACTTTGTATGAAGATGATACAGGTATTAAGATTTTAAGCCTGAATTGTTGGGGTTTAACATACCTTTGAACAGTTTGGGTCAGAAAGGTCCACAAGTTTTGTTATTGAATGTACCTTGCTCTCAGCTACAGGAACATGTATTGTGACATTTCTGTGACTTTATCTGTCAAACTTTTTGACTCGAAAAGATGACGAGGGAGTTTTCCATGGCTTTGCGGTTAAGGTGCTAGTCTCAGTCGTTTGCGCATTCTATCATTTGTTGAAGACCACCTTCTCTTCCACCAGTATGGTGAGCACATCTGTGCACATCACATGTCATGTGGGAAATTTTCATGAGTAATTATAACTTGTCAGATGTCTTTCAGAATGAATTAGAGCAATGCTGTGTATTTACGAAATCTCAGCTACATGTTATAATGTCATTTGACATGCTTTTAAGCTTGTACATGTAAGTAGAATATTTCATTCTAGAATCCTGAAAAATATAGATTTTGAGTCTGGGAAAGTCTGAAATTTGGAATTTATTAAGATGTCTGAACTGAGAAATTGGAACTTACGAGTATGGAATGGAGACAGCCTGATTTCAAATTCAGGCTAAATCTGCATGCACGCATGGAATGCTGTCTTTCCTTTCAAGATTAACTAGTAATGATGAGTGGCTGATGTTTGACGTTGTCAGGAGCACGTGTGTTTTGTGATGGAGTACGCTTGTGGCGGAGACCTGATGATGCACATCCACAACGACGTGTTCACCGAGCCGCGCAGTGTCTTCTACGCAGGCTGTGTCGTCCTCGGCTTACAGTATCTACACGACCACAGCATTGTCTACAGGTAAACACTTTGAACAAGGTTTCTGTTAATAATAATTTTGTGGACAGCTTTATTTTCTGGAGTGTGGCCAAGCTGTGTTAAGTGTTCTAGGTCACACAGTCCCTGTAGTGGATTCATTAAATATATTTACATTTATTTTATATAAATGAGATGTTAAGCTGTGTGTCATTGAGAGGATGTCTATCTGCAACAGATATTTAAGCCTTGTGTGAATGCATATCTGTAACAGAGATGTTAAGCCGTGTGTAAACATCTATCTGTAACAGAGATGTTAAGCCTTGTGTGGATGTCTGTAACAGAAATCTTGAGCCTTGTGTAAACGTCTATCTGTAACAGAGATTTTAAGCCTTGTGTGAATATCTGTGTAAACAGAGATGTCAAACCTTTTGTGGATGTCTCTCTGAAACAGAGATGTTAAGCCTTGCGTGGATACCTTTCCATAACAGAGAAGTTAAGCCTTATGTGATTGTCTATTTGTAACAGAGATCTTAAGCTGGACAACCTACTGCTGGATACAGAAGGCTACCTCAAGATAGCAGACTTTGGACTGTGTAAGGAGAACATGGGGTATGGTGACCGCACCAGCACCTTCTGCGGCACACCGGAGTTCCTAGCCCCTGAGGTCCTATTAGAAACATCTTACACACGAGCCGTTGACTGGTGGGGGCTTGGTGTGCTCATCTTTGAGATGTTGGTGGGAGAGGTAAGATGCGGAAAGGCTCTTGTAAGAGGAGGGTAGTGAGTATGTGGGGGGGTTGGGGGTAGGAGCATACCCACAAACTTAATCTGTTTGTACACCTCAGGGCAATCACCAAAATTCTAACATTTATTGTGGTAAGGCTTTGTGAAAGCACATGGCTGTCCATCCTTCAATTGGTTCATCTGTTCAACTTTCTGCATAAACACTTCTACAGAAGTGCTTCATGTACGCTTTTTAAACATTCTGCATTCATTTCGGTTTTCACACTGGCTTTGAAAGCCTTGAAAAGACTGGGAATTCAATTAACCTTTCCAGGGTTTTTAGCTCATGGCTTAGTTTATGTCATATCATGAGCGTTGATGTCTAAGCCCAATAACAGGGAAAGCAATGTTAAACAAAATGTTGGGGGTGGTATCATAAAGAGTAGTGTAGGTATTGAGATCAGCGTTTGCACATATGTCAAACATAATAACATGACAGGGATGTTCCAGCATTGATTTGGTGTGTAAATACTGTTAATTGACTTGAAACTAAATTCCTGACTTAGTGTATTAGAATCAGCATTAAACAAAATGTTAGGGTGGTATCTCACCACAATACCACATGTAGTCAGCTGAGGGTTTGCACATAGGTAGAGCACAGTAACCCTAGGGGGGATATTCCATCCTAGATGCAGTGTGTGCATATTAAATACTGTAAATTACTGAATTCCTGACTTAGTGTATAATGTTTTAGAATCAGCATTAAACAAAATGTTAGGGTGGTATCTCACCACAATACCACATGTAGTCAGCTGAGGGATTGCACATAGGTAGAGCACAGTAACACTAGGGGGGATATTCCATCCTAGATGCAGTGTGTGCATATTAAATACTGTAAATTACTGAATTCCTGACTTAGTGTATAATGTTTTAGAATCAGCATTAAACAAAATGTTAGGGTGGTATCTCACCACAATACAACATGTAGTCAGCTGAGGGTTTGCACATAGGTAGAGCACAGTAACCCTAGGGGGGATATTCCATCCGAGATGCAGTGTGTGCATATTAAATACTGTAAATTACTGAATTCCTGACTTAGTGTATAATGTTTTAGAATCGGCATTAAACAAAATGTTAGGGTGGTATCTCACCACAATACCACATGTAGTCAGCTGAGGGTTTGCACATAGGTAGAGCACAGTAACACTAGGGGGGATATTCCATCCTAGATGCAGTGTGTGCATATTAAATACTGTAAATTACTGAATTCCTGACTTAGTGTATAATGTTTTAGAATCGGCATTAAACAAAATGTTAGGGTGGTATCTCACCACAATACCACATGTAGTCAGCTGAGGGTTTGCACATAGGTAGAGCACAGTAACACTAGGGGGGATATTCCATCCTAGATGCAGTGTGTGCATATTAAATACTGTAAATTACTGAATTCCTGACTTAGTGTATAATGTTTTAGAATCGGCATTAAACAAAATGTTAGGGTGGTATCTCACCACAATACCACATGTAGTCAGCTGAGGGTTTGCACATAGGTAGAGCACAGTAACCCTAGGGGGGATATTCCATGTAGATGCAGTGTGTGCATATTAAATACTGTAAATTACTGAATTCCTGACTTAGTGTATAATGTTTTAGAATCGGCATTAAACAAAATGTTAGGGTGGTATCTCACCACAATACAACATGTAGTCAGCTGAGGGTTTGCACATAGGTAGAGCACAGTAACCCTAGGGGGGATATTCCATGTAGATGCAGTGTGTGCATATTAAATACCATAAATTACCAAATTCCTGACTTAGTGGATTGTGTATTATGATCAAAGTTAAACACAATATGGGTTATGGGTAGTATCTCAAAAAGTGCGGTATGTATTCACCTGAAGTTTTACATGCATATAAAGCACAATGACACATGGTGGGATGTTCCATTGCTGATGATATGTGTGCATATTAATTACTGTAAATTTAGCAAATTCACGATTTCA
Source organism: Liolophura sinensis (assembly GCF_032854445.1). Lineage (NCBI taxonomy): Eukaryota > Metazoa > Mollusca > Polyplacophora > Chitonida > Chitonidae > Liolophura > Liolophura sinensis. Next base: position 28,825,329 of record NC_088307.1, on the reverse strand, counting down.
GTACACAGGACGGTTTGCATTCTTGTCTCCAACAGATGAGCTCTTTGGTAGCCGTGCCACCAAACCTAGTTTAGAAAGTTTAGCTAATCATTTTACATTACTGTAAGCTTGTAGAAGTGATGAACATTTATTTTGTGTAGCCTGAAAAACTTTGGTGAGGAAAAGACGGGGAAATTTGAAATGCTGTGTGCATGTGTATGAAGGGTGTGTTTGGTTTTTTGCCAGTCTCCATTCCCAGGTGATGATGAGGAAGAAGTGTTTGACAGTATTGTGAATGATGAGGTACGCTACCCTCGCTTCCTCTCCACGGATGCTATTTCTATTATGAGGCGGGTAAGTAAGACTAAGGTGCCTGTGATATACCGTCCAGGACTCTAGGCTCAGCTTTTCTTTTCTTTTTTCTGGTGACTCGAATGGATGTGATGTAATTTAGATATCAGAAGGGATCTTCCCTCATTTCTTTATGTAACCACTCTTCTAAAAGTCACCCCTATTGAGTGGTATGAAATATGGCATTGAACAATGATCATCTGATTCTATTACACACACAGGTGTTAGATCAGGTCTTATGTTAAGTACAGGTGCTTGCCTACAGTGGTGAGGATACGAAGTGTGGGCTCAAACATGGTCACAGACAACGGATATGCCCTGAATGCCTGCAAGCCTTGGTGATAGCAAGAGGGTTCCCACACTCTGTTGACCATTTGTACAGTCTACTTGAAAACCACTTGTCTTCCAAGTTCAATAGTAACTTGCTGAAAGATGAAGGTTTCCCCTGCGAAATGTCCTTTACCCTGAAACTGACTGCTTTTGTGTAAAATGTGGTCTGTTTGAAAATGACAAAATGTGATTCGTTTTATGATGGGAAAATGTGGTCCTTTTGATGATGAAAAAAAGTGGCCCATTTGACGATGACAAAATGTGATTCGTTTGATGATGACAAAATGTGATTCGTTTGATGATGACAAAATGTGGTCCTTTTGATGATGACAAAATATGGTTCAACTGATGATGACAAAATCTTGCTGGTTCAATTTCACAGTTGTTACGGAAGAACCCTCAGAGGAGGCTTGGAGCCAGCGAGCGGGACGCGGGTGACGTGAAGAAACAGGACTTCTTCAGGGTAAGTCAGCATTCAGCCAAACAAACACACGCGGGGTAAATCACACCCTGTGAACGTAGCTGTCCTTGTCTTTTCAGCCCCCTGCTGGTGTGGGAGTGGAGAAAAGGTTTACACGTTTTCTGTCAATCAGTTTTACTCATGAAATTCAAGTTTCTGGCCATTTCATGGATGAATTCTTTTTGTTCTGTTTTGGACTATTTAAAGTTTTCCTGGTTTTGTTCAGAGTAGTTCGTTGTATTGATGTATGTGGCTTCAGTACAATTACAAATGAATTTCAAGTTTTCATGGTTTTTGTTCAAAACGGTTCGTTGTATTGATGTTAAATTCGATATGTGGCTTCTCAATGATAAGTTTACAAATCAAGTTGGATTTAAACACTGCTTAATCAGTAAGTCAATAAGTGGATCAGTCAATCACATTGTGGATTCTGACCTATGCTGTCTGATGCATGTTACAGGATATAAACTGGGATGACCTGCTGAAGAGGAAGGTCAAACCACCGTTCATACCCACTGTGGTAAGTCAGACAAGAGTCTCGAGAACAGAACTTGTGTCTTTACCGTCTGTTCGTCAATGTCATTCTGATAAATCACAAGCCAATTAACTTTTCGAGTTTCATGGTTCGAAATGAAATGTTGATCTTTTCTGTCTCGCTGCAAGCTACGGGAGTCTGAGGAATCAGAACGTTTAATATTTTTGAACTCTTCAGTGCAATGACCTTGACCAAAATTTAGGTCATCCAATATAACAGGGTTCGCACGAGTCCTTGAAAACCTTGAAAGTACTTGAATTTTATTTTGGTTATTCAAGGACTGGAAAGTGCTTGAATTTGACCATTTTTATGTGGAGGTCCTTGAAAGTACTTGATTTTGTTTGTGTCACGTGAAGATAGTTATTCGGTGGTAAGAATCTGTGAATCAACTGGCAACGGGCATGCACCTAAAGCAGCCGCCAGTGATACATACGCGGTCAAAGTTTTGCACCACTACAGACTTCCTTTTCTCCGCCAGAGAGCGCTAATATCGCCATTTTTTGGTTTAGCGAAAAGAGCTTACGCTGTAGTCATTGAGAGTGATTTGGTGCGTGAAAAAAAAAAGCATTAGAGATGCCAGGCAACTGTCGTTTTATCGATGAATGGCTGCAGTTCTCAGATTTCAAGAACTGGCTTGTGAGCGACGCCAGCAGTGTCAATCGTGCACACTGCCGATTGTGTCCCCGAAGTATAGATGTCTCCAGTATGGGCAAGTCCGCCTTAAATTACTCGTGACTGACAGTGGTGCTGTTTACAAACACATGGGTTGTGTGGAAAAATTTTAAGCTGCACTTTTTATTCTGATGGACAGTGGAAAATTTTAATTCAGTGATGGATTGTCTGATTATCAGGCTTTACTGACTGAAGGTTAGGGCACCAACACAAGGCTGCGTACTGGTCAAATGATATGGCATGGCTGTACCACACTTACGAAATGACCTAAAAAAATATTCAAGCTGCGCCTTTTGTCACAGTTTGTACGCGAGTACAATATTCCATTTACAATGTGGTAATTCAACATGGGTAAAGTACAACACACAATCTTTTACTTCTCTGAAATATTTACATGGTCTAAAGTCTTAAAACTTATTAAAACAGAACAAGTGAATGAGCAAACATTTTGACCCCTGGGTTTAGGTTCCTTTGTTCCTTAAGCTACAGATCTTACTGATCATTATCGTTATTAGCTTTTCACAGTTGTTCTTTGTTTGTTTGTTTGTTTTTTGTAACCATTCTACACTGAAGTACAGATAGACTTCAGGAACTTTGGAAAATGAGTAGAGATATTTTCAGAAGCTTGTTCGAGAAGCTATTTTTGAGACAGCGACATAGTTATCTCCCTTTCTGGGCATTGTGGACATGTGAGCTGATTATTTTCTGGGTTTTATTTACTCTCCTCTCAGGCATGATCTACTTGGTTATAACACCTTTATTTTATCTGTTTTACCTAGCGCCACCCAGAAGACGTGAGTAACTTTGACGAGGAATTCACGGCTGAGAAAGCCATTCTCACCCCAGCCAAGGAACGCAAAATTCTCACCTCAGAGGAACAAACATTCTTTTACGACTTTGAGTACATGGCAGATTGGTGTTGACAGAGTTACTGGGTCCTGTCCCTGTCTACTTACTAACAGGACAACACTGCAGGTCGGGAAGAACTGTTCACTGAAGAATTGTGTCCTGCCAGGGTTCAGTGGGAATTTGCCCTGCACTGAGTTATCCTGCTGGACAAAACTTGCTGTAGTTTGTTGGGAGTGGAAAAGCAGCCAGTGCCAGCCTAGCATTTAGGTGTTGACTCTGCTAAGCATCACAGGTAAGTCCACTGCGTGGGAGCGGAGGAGGCAGATGGGCTGCGAGGAAACTGCAGATTGCTCCCCAGGGATAGCTAGCTCAGCTGATGTAGAGGAGCCAGTCGAAATTCAGAACAACATCTTGATGCGGACAAGGCTGAACGCCATGAACTACGAATTTTATTACTGCAGTCAAGAATTCAGTTTATTATAGTGTGCCGGAGAAAAAAAAGGAGACGTTTGGGCAGGTGCCAGCAAGTTAAACCCATTTTCAGTACCTCAAGCTTAAAACCAGGTTGTGTGGCTTCTGATGTAAGGAGTGAATTTGTTGTGTGATGCAGCTACGTGTAGCCAAGTGCAATTACGAGATTTTATAGTGCTTACCCCTCTTTCCTGCTTCTACTGACACAAATCATGACAATCTGCTCAAGAAAGCTGGGGCTGGAGCTCTAAGATACAGTCGGACAGGCAGAGATTTGCATGCTGTAATCGAATGCCAACCCATTCTGTTCAGCTCTATGATTGAAAGTCATTGAACTAGGCCTAAAGACTTGCTCAGTAGTGGAGTTGTTGACAGAGACTTGGGAAGCTCACATGGGAAACTCACCTGGGAAGCTCACCTGGGAAGCTGTTTCTATTCCAGTGTTCCTAATGTCTAGGGTTATGAAGTGGTGGGCTGCATCAGACAGTAACATTTCTCAACCCCCCACCCCCCACCCCCCACCCAACCATAGGTGGACTCGGCTTAATACAGCTCTTTGGTTGTGTGTATACAAATATATATGTTGTAATAATAGTCAAGTGTGTTTGTACAGATATATATATATATATATATATATATATATATATGTGTGTGTATATATATATATATATTTGTGTGAAAGGATGAGACTAATGCTAATGTAACTGAACCATTTGTGAAGTGTCGACAAGAAATGGCTTTAGTTTCGTGTCTTGGTATGAGCTCAGACAATAATGTGTACCTAGAGGCTAGGGTACATGTACATGTAGGTATTCTTCGTGAAATCAGAGCCCAGAGTTACTGCTCCTGCAAAGGTCACTATATTGAATGAAGCATTTTGATCTTAAATTTGCCAAAGCTACAAAACTAAAACAAGCTAATTCAGAATTGTTGCCTTGACCAGATGTGATCAAAAATGTGCAGAAATGTGTGCACTGCTCACCAGGTTATTCTGCCTGCTGCATTTTATGTTCTTGTCAAAACACCATTTCTCCTAACAGTGTCACAGAGGTTGCCCTAAATTGTCCAGGAAGAAGATGCACGATGGTCAGATTTTAATTGGTCACAAATCTAAAGAATTTTCTTCTGAAAAGTTTTTCTGTTCAAAAGAAATGTTTGGAGGATGGTGAAAAAACATGAACTCCAACATGACTCTTTCTCTCCTCTGGATTTATTCCATGTTTTTGACCACAGTGACAAATGTTTAGGAAGGAGTAATGTGTTTCCATGAACATGCAGAATGTGAACACAGTGTGAGTGTGGGTGGTAAGGGAACATGGAAAAGCATAATGACACCAACTGAATGGAAACCTGTGTGCCTTGACTACAAGTGTGCAAATGTTAGATATGAGGAGTATTGACCGTCGATTTATGTACACACACATGTACATAGCTGTGGTAAACGTGTGTGCTGGTGAGTACAGATGTGGTGCACAGACATGGCTGTGGAAAACGTGTGTGCTGGTGCGTACAGATGTGGTGCACAGACATGGCTGTGGGAAACTTGTGTGCTGGTGAGTACAGATGTGGTGCACAGACATAGCTGTGGAAAACATGTGTGCTGGTGCATACAGATGTGGTGCACAGACATGGCTGTGGAAAACGTGTGTGCTGGTGCATACAGATGTGGTGCACAGACATGGCTGTGGTAAACATGTGTGCTGGTGCATACAGATGTGGTGCACAGACATGGCTGTGGTAAACGTGTGTTCTGGTGCGCACAGATGTGGTGCACAGACATGGCTGTGGTAAACATGGGTGCTGGTGCGCACATGTGGTGCACAGACATGGCTGTGGTAAACATGTGTGCTGGTGCGCACAGATGTGGTGCACAGACATGGCTGTGGTAAACATGGGTGCTGGTGCGCACAGATGTGGTGCACAGACATGGCTGTGGTAAACATGTGTGCTGGTGCATACAGATGTGGTGCACAGACATGGCTGTGGTAAACATGTGTGCTGGTGCATACAGATGTGGTGCACAGACATGGCTGTGGAAAACGTGTGCTGCTGCACACAGGCGTGGCACACATACACAGATGGACATGTGGCGCACACACACACACACACACATAAGCATGTGGTACACATACGTGGATGTAGTGCACAAATGTAAGTTTGAGATGAAGCGATCCTGAACATGTAAGTTCTTTCTTGCCACAGTCCTATGTATACATGTTCTTACATCTTGGTACATTTGTTGTCTGCAAATGTGTCAAAATGGGACAAAAAATCAGTGTTAAAGGAAAGTAGATGAGAGTTGTTGGGAATTTCTATGAAGAAGGCGACTTGAGATCTGTTCCATATGTTTAGGCCACGTCATGAAACTCATTAACAGTCCAATCGCCATTCCTTGGTTGGACAGATCAAACTTCAGCACCAGTCAACAACATGAACTGCTCAATATGCAAATGCTTGCAAGAGCCCGAGAATTTGATTGGACCGACAGCTTACGGACAGGCTGATCGAACTATGGTGAGATTTGACAGTTCATGCTGGTGCATTCATTTGTATGTACCAGTGCTTCCAACTAAAGGTCTCTAATGTCATTTTGAGACTGCAGCTGTGGAAATTAACAAGTTTGGTCACAAATTTGTTTAAATTTAGATCTGGCTCTGGTAGTAAACTTCATGTAATCAGGCTAAACGGCTGCTGATGTATTAACGTACATGCTGTTAGGTTTGTACTTCGGCGGTGGTGGCATTCTACCTGTTGCACCAATGTTGTGGTGTAAGGGCATGAGAAGTTCACATATCTCGTAGCTGCAACTTACCTGTATCCCGCATCAGAAAAAAACTCTCCTAGTTTCTTTGCCAGATGCCCACAGCTCTGTATCAGGGTCGCAGTGCATGTTAATTCAGTTACTTTGTGGCATAAGTGTTGTGTGAGTGTAATGACCGGAGTCCAGTTAGTGTTGCTGACATACAGTAAATAGTTGTAAGGAACTTCCCATTGACGCACCTGCAGGATGGTTACAGTGTGCAAGGCCCGTAACTCTGTCAGAATTTTGCCAGTACAAGATCTGTTGTCTTCAGCATTAGGTATTTGGCCGAGCGAATGTATTTCTGTATTAGGTCTTGTCTTCCAGAAAGAATGAAAGAAAAAAAAAACGACAACAAAGAAACGGACTGAAAATTTGAGCTTAGAATGTTATTTGCCCGCGAAGGTTTGTGCCCGCGAAACACAGTATGCGTCACCGCGCTGACAAGCCGAGTCATCCGTCCAGAATAGGGGCCTTTAGAAGTGTGCGACGAGCACACAGAGCTGTTGTGAAAAAGAAAAACAGAGGTTTATTTTGATGTGTTTAGGGTGTTAACAGGCTTTGAATAACAAGCCACCCCTCCACCCCTCCCCTCCACCTATCTTCCATGGCGAATCAGAAACATGATATCTACATACTTATACGAGCTGAATGCATTCTTGAATGCGTCGTGGTGAATGTTTCCATTATTTTATCTGTACATACGTAATACCGGAATAACTTGCTTGTACATTCGTTATATGCAACGGAAATTTTCCACAAGGGGCAGATTGTCAGTTAATTGTCATTATTGGTATTAACCCTTGTAACTCCATGTCGAAAATAATTGGAGAAGTTTTTAATTCCTCACGAAACAGCAATAAACGTCCTTTAACAATGCAAAATTGTAGCAGTACTTGGTTTTTTACTCTTCCGTCAGTTTCATATATCTGTGTTTCTTCATGTGATGACTGAAATAGTGGCCATTCAGTTGTAAAGCGGTAGTCATTTATTGACGCCTGTGTGTGGCATGAGGTAAAGTGTACCTCGCTGCGCGCTCATGAGGTCCTTCCGCGCTTCCACAGGCTTTGATGGCGGTAAGCAGTGGGCAGCGTTCCTGCTTGTAGGGCGGTCTGGGCAGGAGATCACTTGCCTACTACCAACGTGGCATACTCGCGTATATTCATATAGCATCCTGGGCAAACATCTGTGATGGGCACGTGAGAAACCTCACCAGTTAATCACCAGACGCCGGTAGTTTACCCTGTGCACTCCGGTTTCCTGTGCCTACAAAATTTATATCCTTTGCACAAGAGAAACATTCTTTGAGTTGTTCTTTTTTCGCACAAAAACTCATTTCTAGAAGTAGAAAAAAATGTCATAAAATATTACTTTTGATACTGAAACTTAAATTTTCCCTATACGACATTGTTTGAACTCCAAAACAAACCTCACAGCTAGCTTCCGTCAGAGCCTGTCTGGTGTCCATTTAGAACCTCTGAAAGCTGACGACAACAATGCGAGTTCAATAGAGATCTAAGGATCGGTCAAAGCTAGTGACAAGGGGCGGAGGAAATTTGAGGTCAACTACGATGTGTTTTGAGTGTGGCATGAAATACCAAGTAGATAACATCATTGTAAAATGGGACGTGAAGTTTTCCTTCACATGGTGTCTTGGTGTCCTCTGTCAGAAAAATAAAAGTTAAAGTTACAGTCAAACTTCGGTAGGCCTGGTTGGCCCTGAGTCCGTATGGTGTGACATGGTGGGATGTCATGTCTGGTGTCTTCGGCATGACACTTCAGTGGCGGCAGCACTTTGGCGGCATGGACTCGCCCTGCCACACAAATACACACACCTTAAATTGCTCCTTCGCCATAAGTACGACATAAAACCCCAAGCATACATACATGCGTATGTCAATGTATGTGATGCCATAGAACGATAAAGAAACCCACCATACAGAAGTCAAACATTACACTTTGACTTAATGAATGGAAAAAAAATAGGAACTAAATGAAAACATTATTGACGTTTATTTATTTTAAATTGATCAACAGGTATAAACCCATTTCGAGACCGCATAAATAGTGTATACAATAGTGTAACAGCCCCAAGACTTAAGAAAACAACCCAAACACAAAAATAAGTTGAACACGTACGGAATGGAATCGCCATCCAACTTGTAAGTGTTCATATAGGTATGTATGAATATATGTATATATGTATGAACAGATAACAGAAACAAAATTATATCTATGAAAATCTTACAGGCTAAAATTAAAAGATGCTTACAAGCGACTGAAACAATTAGACGTAAATAAATTTACAGCGCTAGATTTAAACGTATCTCATGTCAAATGTAGGTGTACCTGTGTCCTATGTAAAAATGAGTATTTAAGATAAGTATAATTAATACCAGCTCTTCTTGCATTGCTGACGGCAATAAAGACTGAATTTGAAAACTGAATTGAATTGAGTATGTGAAACGTTGAATTGCAAGGGTTGTTTATAATTACATCTAAAGAGAATGGTTTAAAATCCGCTTCTCTTATCCAACGATGAGAGTCTCCATAAGTGTCCAAGAGATAAGACCCAGACCAAAAGAACCGGTCCGACAGATGGAAAACTATAAGAAAGATCAGAGCCTGTTCAAAAGATTAAAACCTGGTCCAAAAGTTTAGAACCTGCTCAGAAAGAGTGAGTGAATGGGTGAGTGCTTGGGGTTTAACGTCGTATACAACAATTTTTCAGTCAGATGACGACGAAGGAATCCTTTGGGCCTATGTAATGTGCCTACTTGTCGCAGGACGGATTTCCCCTGCTCTTTTGAAGATGAGAAACTATCCAAAATATGAGATTAAAAAATGAAAACCTGTCCAAAAAATTAGAAGTTGTCCAAAAGACGCGGGCCAAAAGATGGAAAATTTGTCCAAAAAACAGCTCGCCTAAAAAATGACAGCTGTCGACAAGATGAGAATCTATCTAAAAAGATGAGGCTCTGTCCATATGATGAGAACCAGATCCAAATGAGAAACTATAAACCTGTTGAAAAAAATGAGAACCTGTTTAAATGTTGAGAAACATAAGAACCTAACTTGTCCAGAAGACGAAAACTTGTCCAAAAGACGGAAATTTCTCCATAGGAGAGCCTGGTATGAAAGAAGAGAAAAAAGATCAGGACATGATCTAAAAGATGAACCTACCCAAAAGATGAGAACTTCGTCCAAAGGACGAGAGTCTGTCCAAAATGACGACAACCTGTTCCCAAAAATGAAAATCTGTGAAAAAGGTTAGAACCTCGTCTAAAAGATGGGAACTTATCTAAGAAGTGATAGCCTGTCCAAATATCTGATCTAAAAGGCGAGAGTCTGTTCAAAATATTACTTCCTGGTCAGAGAATCTATCCAAAAGATGAAAACCTGTCAATAAGATGAGAACATGGTCTGAAAGCTGTCTAAAAATGACAACCTGTTCCAAAAGATGAGAATCTTAACCTCTCATTTGTAATACATTCTGTACATATGGACATACTTGTACCTTGATCTGAATGTCAATGTATAAAGGGTTTGTAACAGATTGTACTTGCCCTTGCCACGGTTGCCCTTATTGCACATTGTCGATCCGCCACCATTGTCTTTATTTTATATTGTCGATCCGTCACCAATGCCCTTATTGTATATTGTCGATCCGCCACCGTTGCACTTATTGTATATTGTCGATATGCCACCGTTGCCCTTATTGTATATTGTCGATCCGCCACCGTTGCCCTAATTGTATATTGTCGATCTGCCACCATTGCCCTTATTGTATATTGTCGATCCGCCACCAATGCCCTTATTGTATGTTGTCGATTCGCCACCAATGCCCTTATTGTATATTGTCGATCCGCCACCAATGCCCTTATTCTTATTGTATATTGTCGATCTGCCATCATTGCCCTTATTGCACATTGTCGATCCGCCACCATTGCCCTTATTGTATATTGTCGATCCGGCACCATTGCCCTTATTGCATATTGTCGATCCGCCACCAATGCCCTTCTTGTATATTGTCGATCCGCCACCGTTGCCCTTATGATATATTGTCGATCTGCCATCGTTGCCCTCATTGTATATTGTCGATCCGCCACCATTGCCCTTTTTGTATATTGTCGATCCGCCACCATTGTCCTTATTGTATATTATCGATCCACTGTGTTTAAATCCAGACTAATGGGATATAAGCAGGTTGTCACCAGTGCAGTAGTATGAAAGCCCGTGCGGAACCAAATTCAGCTGAGTGACAAGGTAGCAGAGGTTCTGGTCAGTAAAGAGAGATACTCTGTCGGCCAGATGCATGGTTGACATTGTTATTATTATGTATAGAGTATCGGTAAGTTAAGGTAAGTTTATTCGAGCTGCGTATCATGAGAATTTCATGGGGACCTGAGGAATGGATTTTGGCATATCCCTCTTGAGGAAGAATCAAGTTACCTCACCACTTTCGAAAGCCCATATGGACGGTATAGATGGCTACGCCTTCCTTCCGGTATCTCGCCTATACCGGAAATTTTCCAACATTGTCTGGATGAAGCCCTTCAGAAGTTACCTGGTACATTTCGGGTGACAGACGATCTTCTTGTTACGGGCGAGGGGTCAACATACGAGGAAGCCATCGACATCCATGACAAGCGATCCATGCAACTGATGGAGAGATGCAGACAACAAAACATTCGCGTAAACCCTGACAGACTTGAACTGAAAGAACGAATGGTATCATTCATTAGACATGTGCTTTCGGCAGAAGGTCTCAAACCAGACGCCAAGAATGTGGAGGCTTCCCGAAGATATCTAAACCAAGTGACGTGCAAGGTGTGCAACGTATCATTGTTGTGGTCAACTATCTTTCTAAGTTTGTCATGCTGGCTTCCTCTCCGGCCGTAAAAAGGTCTGACAGCAACCTGCGGATGGTCGTGGGTTTCCCCCGGGCTGTGCCTGGTTTCCACCCATCATAATGCTGGCAGCCGTCGTATAAGTGAAATATTCTTGAGTACGGCGTAAAACACCAATCAAATAAATAAATAAATAAATTCAAAGTTTGTAAAAGGACTATCGGACATATGTGAACCCGTCAGACAACTGACTAAGCGTGATGTGGAGTGGCCATGGAATGCTAACCACGACCAAGCTTTCGACGCAATCCAGATAGCCATCACGGAAGCCCCGGTTCTCAAGTACTACAAGAAGGAAGACACCACACTGCAGACCGATGCTTCTGAAACCGGTCTTGGTGCTACACTCCTTCAAGGAGGTCAACCCGTCGCACACGGAAGCCGAACTCTTACCTCGACCGAGCGGAACTATGCTCTAATCAAAAAAGAACTCTTGAGCATAGTATTTGGTTTCACCCAATTCAACCAGTACTTATGTCTTAGTGAAGTGTGACCATAAGCCTCTAGAGTACATCCAGAAAAAGCCATTGCTGACTGCCCCAAAACGCCTACATCGCATGCTGTTAGAAATACGACTAAAAGAATACGTCTATAAGAAATGCAACGAGATGCAAATCGACGACACGTTGTCTAGAGCATACCTGCGTACTACTGAAGAGCCTATTCATCAGGTGGATGTTTTAGCGCTCGAAGACAACTCCCCGACTGAAACTGAGCTTTATTCCATCAACATGGCCGAGTATTTACCAATCTCGGAACCGAAGATTGCCGAAATTCAGAGAGAGACAAACCTCGATCCGACAGTACAGAGTGTGAAGACCTTCATTTTAAATGTATGGCCAGACCATCAACACGAAGCTCCCAGCGTAGCTGCATACTTTGATATCAGAGATGAGCGGTCTGTCCAGAACGGAATCATTTTTCGGGGACCGCGAGTAGTCATTCCTATTACCATGCGGAAAGATACCATCAATCTGATACATAGTCACCACGCTGGCACTCAGTCTTGTAGACGAAGGGCACGGGACTGCGTGTATTAGTCTAACGTGAACTCTGAAATGTCTGATGCCATCTCCAAATGTGAAACTTGTAGCACGTTCCGGAGAAATCCGACCAAGGAATCACTTATCTCACAGAACATACCGGACCGCCCTTGTTCTAAGACTGCTACGGACCTTTTCACATTTAACCTGAAGGAATACCTGGTTTCAGCGATTTTTTCGAAGTCGACCAGATTACGGACAAAACTGGAAAGCAGGTCATAACCAGATTGAAAGGACATTTTGCTAGGCATGGAATACCAGACACTATTATCACCGACAATGGCCCTCCATTTAACTCCAAAGACTTTACCGACTGCGCTTCAAACTATGATATTCGACAGATCACCAGTTCCCCGGATTACGCCCAATCCAGTGTAAAGGCGGAATCTGCTGTCAAAATAACCACTGAACTATCTAGGCTAGACTATCGAAATACTCCAACAGAAGCTGCCAACTCCTCCCCAGCTCAACATCTCTTCAACAGAGAACGAAAACCCTGCTACCTACATCAAAGGTTCCTGAAAACGTCAAGGAACAGAAGAACCGTAAACTTGTGAGGCAGACAAAGTATTACAACCGTTCTGCAAGAAATCTACCTCCCTTACAAGAAGAAGATCAGGTCAGGAGCCTAGCCTCACGATAAAGTGTGACAGCCCGCCATTGTTAACAGAAAGAAGAATGTGAGATCAAACGAGGTTAGCCGCAACGACGAAATTACTGTTAGAAGAAATCGACGACACTTGCGAAAATCTGAATCGAACCCGGAAGCTGTGCCAGAAAATGTATCTTCAAGTAAACTTAACACAGACCAAGTTGAAATTAACTCAAAACGCAGTCAAGAGTGTAATGTTTATATTTGATTAACATCAGTGATTGACGCCATCAAATTTGTTGACGTCAGGGGAGGGGGGGGGGGGTGCTTACAGCAGACCTTTACAGCAGACGCGATCTCCGGGAAGTTCAAGATAATATTTTAGTATCTCGTCTGGTGCAGTAATTATCACATATCTGTCATCCTGAAAAGAGAAGAGTTAAACATAACTGACATGTGTTTGCACCGTGAAATAAAAATTACTAGATGCTTGTAACATCTATCAGTATATCTATAGTAAATCCTTCGTAAATAAAGACAGATGTGCAGATTTTTCGGTTTTCTATCTTATTGAAAGGCGTTAAAAAGTCATTAAACCACAATCACATCGACTTTCATTTAGGACGAAAAACAGCAAAATGTTTAATATCCGCCTATACATGTTACATACAAAATGTCGAGTGACTTACATTAAGGAATTTCATCATTTGAAAAATCACAAGTTTTGGAAACTGCCACTGGTCTCTAACAAGTGCTTTTGGTTTCAGATGTTTGGTGAAGACTCAATATACAACTCAGATAATTGGAGTCTCTGTATAAAGGTGTTTGCTCTGACTGTAAAGAACGACCGGGGATGCATACTTATGTGCTCTTGAAAAGCTCTTCTCTTGAACTATCTTGACTGACGGTTTCCCGTTGGATCATTACACTTCTTCATCGTTCCGGTACACCAATCACGTGATCAATGGTTGTTTTTATTTATCACTTTAATTACTTAATATCAGCTCGGTTATCGTCTTATTAGGAGTACATCGGTAGGGATAATACATTTAACTGTGCCTATAAACAGTACCTTTGCCAGAGCCATGATTGTGTTTTTTGACATGATTGTGTTTTTTGAGCTCTTGGTGCTAGGAGTGTAACAGCAATGGTAAAATTACAGGCTCCTATAGTTTACGTCTATATTATGTTTGTTCTTTGATTATAAATGTCTGAGTTTGAGTTTTGATGTTACAACAACAACAAATTTACATTCACATAAATTTATATCCTTATTTAGAACATTATTATGCAACGACGACAAATACCCAGCACACATAAATATTTTCAAATAGACATTTCTGCTGCAAAAAAAAAAATTCAAACAAAAAATGTCTTGACACTCTCTCATATGATTTTGGCATCATTTTAAAGTTTTCTCATCCTTTAACAATAAATATAACTAAACAGTAGAATGAGATTTACAATAACAATTTCGAACTGCGCTCTATATGGTATGATAAGTTCATTAAAAATTAAATTCAGCAGAATTCTGTGATTCTTGCATGAAAAAGGACGTGATAGCAACCCTTGTTATCAGCCAATCTATGTTGTCATGGTTGTGAACAGCTAGAGTCTGTGACGTCCATGTCGGCAGAGAATGAATAACAGGAAGGATATACTGCCCAGGCTATATCCTGTTTGACTCCGCTGTATTCTGGTGTATAAATACTCTATATGTATGAGGAAATTTACGGGGAAAATGACATGGTTCAGATAAAGACCTATGCAATTACGTGTGATCCCGACCGCCCAGCGGCCCCGTTAGCACAGATGGCAGAGCGCCCGCTTCGGGAGTAGTAGATCCAGTGTCAGTCATGGGTAGAGTCACACCTAAGACCTTAAAAGTGGAATTTGTAACTTTCTCGCTTGGCGTTCAGCATGAAGGGGATAATGCAACGACTGGTTGACCCGTATCAGTACAAAAGCTCGGGCGAGGAGGCTTACTTGCCTTTGGTAAGGCGTCTCGGTGAAGCAGCACTAGATAAGAGCGGTGGAAATCCGTCCTGCAACAAGGAGGCACATCACATGCACTCCAAGGATTCCTTCGTCGTCATATGACTGAAAAGTTGTTAAGTACGACGTTAAACCCCAAGTATTCACTCACTCACTCCGACCGCGCTGAAAGCTTTACATAGGTAACCTATCCCCCCCCCCCCCGTCCCCCCCTCTCTACGTCACCCCCGGCTCCCGGCTCTAATCTACCCCCACGCCACACTTTCCATACAGCCTGTATATAGCAGGCCAGAGTGGCAAGTCCGTATATAATACAAACATATCCTGATTTCTACACAAAATAAATTCTTCCTGGTTGTGCGAGGTAGCATTTATGCACGTATAGCTACACAAGTCGTTCTGTATCTGTCAGATCTCGTACCTTCTCTATAGCATCCGACAAATAGCAGGAGAATGTTGTCCCTTACCAGGACAGTGGTCAGTCTACTGCTCGCGTTGTCGGCCACCTGTGACAGTCAAGGTAAGTTGTGACGGCGTTTAGACGGACGATTTGTAGATATATACCAGTAGTATTGAAGTACAGGCTATTAGGAGCATACCAGCGAATGCCGTTTGTTATCTGGATCGTCGTCAGTGTACCTCTGTGTCTTTGGTGAATAACTTCTGTATATGATCGAGGACCAACCTGCTACATACCTATATGCTACCTGGGCGGTTGTGAGTTAGTTTAATTATGAACGACATGTGATACATATGATTGTCATGATTTATCTGGGCCGTGATTTGAGGGTATTAAAGGAAAGGTAGATGAACACTTTCTGTGCACTAGGATTTACAGAAGTTGTCAAAGCGCGTCCCATCTGCCTGAACATTACCCTGGCCCATACGTCAGTAGAGAACAGTAGCCTTTCACCCCAGCCCTATACCTGTCTCCTTTACTGGCTTGAGTTTTCTAACATGAACGTCTTTATACCGACATTGTGGCATATTGTTGTGCATGGTGTGACCAACACCAGCAACCTACGGATGCTCGTGGGTTTCCCCCGGACTCTGCCCGGTTTCCTCCCACCACAATGCTGGCCACCTTCGTATAAGTGAAATATTCTTGAGTACGGCGTAAAACACCAATCAAATAATAAATAATAAAAATACGTTATTTATACAGCGACATGCATGCACGGATTGATCCATTCATGGACTTATATATATATCGAAATGCATGAGGCAGATCCAAGCAAGCTTGTACAGAGGACACGGAGATTTGTTAAAGTGCTAAGCAATGTGTTCAAATCCCGAACACCGGGTTGATACATATACCATATGTTATTAAATGCAAAGGTTATGTAGACGATCGTTAGTTATCTGTAAGAGGAAATATTCAACGTTTAAGATTCCGATGAGAGAAAATACGCCCTTGATAGAACATAAGACGAAGCATTAACGGCTTAATATTCCAGTACAACATGGCTTCACTTAGCAAAAACCAATGATGAAAGAAACTGTGCGGTATATTATAGACGGAGAAGTTTTCACAATTGTAAACATGTTGACCACGGCTAACCACTTACCAAAATACCTGAAATTTGAATTTGGCCTAGCAATATTTAGGCTGACAGAGTTGTCTAAGGCCATTATTTGGTCATTGATTATGATGTGGCGTGTCAAGCTCCCGATATGGGTCGACCGCTGCTTTTCATCAGTAGGTCTTTAGGCGTCGGCAAACTGTATATAGCTGTATATTTCGTTAGTTTGAGTTCACGTGTGTTAGGCTTTAGGGACGCCATTTATATCGTGCTGTTGGCAATCGTGTTGTCACGGAGTCGACACCTGACATCAATCAACGGGCCAATGGATATAAACCCTGAACTTATTTTCACATTCAGGATTTGATCTCGCCTTGACCGCCATAGGTCCGAACAGGCGTCACAGCATAACACTGCCTGCGTAAGACAATATTTTCGATGTATATAAATAGATGCGACTAAATTTACACCATAGCAATTCTCAAAGTAGCCTAAAACGCTCCAGTCAACGAATTCGATAAATAAAACAGGAGAAAAGGGTGTAGACAAGATATTTAAAAGAAAGGACAACAGACCAAATGTATGTATACATCAACAAAGTATACCACAAGAAGCGTAAAAATCATAACTTTTAGTTTTTGTGGTGTTGCACAACCAAGACATCGCATTTCAAAGTGATCACAATCACGCTCATACAGACAATCGAAAGTGCTGCCATCTATAACCCAAGGACGTGTCTGTTTCCGCTTACGTCACCAGAACCCTGCTTTGCGCTTTAACCACATATGTATGGGTTCACGTGACTCGAAATCGTGTTTCCGGTTGCGCATGTCATAGCTTCGTGAGAATCCCTAATTGGAAGCTGATTTACGAAGCATATTTAGGTGTGTTTTCACCGCTATTCCTTGATTACTCCGGTTATATCATTTGTTGACTTTTCTTTTAATCATTTCTTAAACACATGCACACTTTTTACTACAGTCGCGTCATAGAGACTAAATCAGACAAGGTAAATAAACATCACACAAATAAAAAAAAAATACAAAGAAGTTCATGGCAGAGGCGTGCATGCACTGTATAATCCGAGATTTGGGATCAAACCCTGGTCGAGCCATACCGAAGAGTTTAAAATGGCACTTGCCTTGCTCGGCATTCAGCACTGAGAGGTTAGAGTAAGGAAACAGGACTGGTTATACCCCGGTGTCATTATAATGTGACTGGATGGGGGTGTCAATGTCTGGTGTTTTCAGCACGATGTTTCAGTGGCGGCTGCACTTTGGCGGCATGGACTCGCCCGGCCACAAAAAAACACAGTATCACTCTCTCATTTTCTCCCTACCCCCTCCTCTCACCCCGCTCTCTCTATCCACCTCTCATTTTTACCATACAGTAGTCGGCTAAGTGTCAGTTAACTTTTAACTGCATATCACATCATGAATTTGATACAAATAATATTTATTAATGACAACAGGTTAAAACGCAATATGAACGTAAGAATAACAGCATCCGTTATACATATATGTCATACGACATCAGTACTACCGTTATTATCTACATGAAGTGCTACGTCAATGAAAATACCGACTAGCTGTCGCTGGTGTGACAAGATTCATATATATAATTTCGCTCTAAAAAAGCAGAGATCGAGGAAAACAATTTTATGCTAAGCGAAAAAAACGTCCCTCTGGAAAAGGCGTTAATTTATTTGTAATCTACAAAGCACCATTAATAAGTTTGCCACTATAGTTAATGACCAGTTTAATGAAAAAGATGTTCTTTTGCTCTTCCCTCAATAAACGCCCGCGGAAGCGACTAAGGAGAAAGCGAATTGAGAATGACCACTTCCCCCAAACACTTCAGACATTACACACGATCTGTTTCCCGCCAGCCTGCAAAGCACCGATCAACTGGCCCCTTTAGCAGACGAAAATCCACACGATTAGTCTTCACCTGTTACCCTGCTAATCTACACCTGTTACCATGCTAATCCACACCTGTTACCTTGCTAGTCCACACCTGTTACCATGCTAATCTACACCTGTTACCATGCTAATCTACACCTGTTACCATGCTAATCCACACCTGTTACCATGCTAATCCACACCTGTCAACATGGTAATCTACACCTGTTACCATGCTAATCCACACCTGTTACCATGCTAATCCACACCTGTCAACATGGTAATCTACACCTGTTACCATGCTAATGTACACCTGTTACCATGCTAATCTACACCTGTCAACATGGTAATCTACACCTGTTACCATGCTAATCCACACCTGTTACCATGCTAATCCACACATGTCAACATGGTAATCTACACCTGTTACCATGGTAATGTACACCTTTTACCATGCTAATCCACACATGTCAACATGGTAACCTACACCTGTTACCATGGCAATGTACACCTTTTACCTTGCTAGTCCACACCTGTTACCATGCTAATCTACACCTGTTACCCTGCTAATCTACACCTGTTACCGTGCTTATCTTCACATGTTACCGTGCTAATCGACACCTGTTACCCTGCTAAACTACACCTGTTACCATGCTAATCTACACCTGTTACCCTGCTAATCCAAACCTGTTACCATGCTAATGAACACATGTTACCATGCTAATCTACACCTGTTACCATGTTAATCCACACCTGTTACCATGGTAATCTACACCTTTTACCGTGGTAATCTACACCTGTTACCTTGCTAGTCCACACCTGTTACCATGCTAATCTACACCTGTTACCCTGCTAATCCACACCTGTTACCATGTTAATCTACACCTGTTACCATGCTAATCTACACCTGTTACCGTGCTTATCTTCACATCTTACCGTGCTAATCGACACCTGTTACCCTGCTAAACTACACCGATTACCATGCTAATCTACACCTGTTACCCTGCTAATCCAAACCTGTTACCATGCTAATGAACACATGTTACCATGCTAATCTACACCTGTTACCATGTTAATCCACACCTGTTACCATGGTAATCTACGCCTTTTACCGTGGTAATCTACACCTGTTACCTTGCTTGTCCACACCTGTTACCATGCTAATCTACACCTGTTACCCTGCTAATCCACACCTGTTACCATGCTAATCAACACGTTACCATGCTAATCAACACATGTTACCATGCCAATCTATACCTGTTACCATGCTAATCTACCCCTGTTACCCTGCTAATCTACACCTGTTACCATGCTAATCTACACCTGTTACCCTGCTAATCTTCACCTGTTACCATGCTAATCTACCCCTGTTACCATGCTAATCCACACCTGTTACCATGCTAATCAACACATGTTACCATGCCAATCTACACCTGTTACCATGCTAATCTACACCTGTTACCATGCTAATCCACATGCTAATCCACACCTGTAACCATGCACGAGTCATCGATATCAGACATGCCGTACGATAACAATATTTAATTGCTATTCCTTGAGCCGCTATTCAATATTGGTGAACTCTTAACTACATATCACAACCAAACATGAATTCTAATACTGATATGGATAGCCGCTTGCTGCTGTTAGAAGAACAAAAAAACGTGAATTAGAGCGTCTCTTCTTGGTCACTATTACAAATTATCTACGGCTAAAATTTTATACTTTAAGACACGTGCAGGTTGAACTGTAAAGAGTCTGTCTTTGGACAACTCAGATTTCCACCTCCCGTGTCTCCTAAAACATCTATTGCATTGTTAGCAGTAGCGGCCTCGCCACCTCATAGAAACTAATGAAGCCCATAACGGCGTATATCTGTAACGTAAGGATATCTGTGAACTCAGGGTAATATCGCCTCTTCGCACCTAGTGTATCTCAATGGCTTATTCATTCCTATTAGTTTTTAACACTATTATCACAGGAAATTGATTTAAATAAGTCTTCAAAATCTTCAGTATACTTGGCTGTTTCTATATACTTCTTTGTCAATACTTGTCATCGGGACAAGCAACAGAGTCTATATGTCGTAGTGTCCCTTATTTCTGACAAAGGGGTTTCCGTGCCTGAGGACGGGGGAGGCGGTGGTGGTTGGGTTGCTGTGTAGCACGCCGGCGCGGATCAATAACCCAAGAGCCTCTCGCCAAGGCGGTCATTGTGAGTTCAAGACCAACTTATACTGGCTTCCTCTCCGGCCCTACTTGGGAAGGTCTTTCAGCAACCTGCGAATGGCCGTGGGTTTCCCTCGGGCACTGCCCAGTTTCCTCCCACCATAATGCTGGCAATCGTCGTATAAGTGAAGTACGATATAAAACAACAATCAAATGACTGCGAAATCAGTCCATTTCCACAGAGCCGAGATGTAATTTATCCACCACTGTGGCGTCAGACTTTGATGCCAAGTGGCATAACGCTGATGTTTGTTTTATTCTCCTCTTTGATGTTTGCCCAAGTACCCTGGCTGAACAGATTCAGATCTGTAACAAGCGCATATCCCCAAATGTATATATTTATATGATATATCACAGCTGACTAAACAGAAAATACACACTCCACATCAGACAATGTCAGCAACCTCTGTGCTTGTGATGGGTAACCTGTGAACCGCTTCAAGACTCTACTGAACTCACTGTACATGCAGTGATACAACTTGTGTGTAAACTCACCTACCACCTTCAAAGTGTTCACAACGTGAACATCGCTTACATGCGAAATGGTAAGGGCTCACCGGAAAACATGGTATTGCGTACTTTTCCCGGTATAATACACGGGACTGGAATTTCGCGAGTCCAAGCCCACTTATGTGCCAATTGGCGTCATTACGAAATAACACGGGCCAGTAGGAGGGCGCTCACCCACTGAGGAAGTATTAAACACCCCCCTGCATAGACCCCTTTAGCCTCCTAAACTGAGAGAGGAACTACCTCGTCATCGATGTGTATGGGCGTCAATGCCCGCAGTACCAGGATGCCAATACCTTGAATTGCATTTAAACTATTTGACGACTGTAATCATAAACAGTCGACACTGATTGTTCCCCGTTTTGAATTTAACAATTCAAACACTCGTGGGTGCATAGACAAATCATCGTGCTGCTAATAAAATCAACCTTCTCGTTTTCTTTTCTCGTCACCAATGTACCGACATTTTCTTGTGGTGATTGGAAAAAATATTACGAGCTGACACAGCCAGTTCATTTACCTCTGCCCTGCCACTGACCTTGGAAATGATGCCGGCAACGTTGATGTTATCTATAGCCCATGTAAAGAGTTGATATTTCAGTGTTGGCGACCACTTTTCTTACCCTTTTTCTATAGGGTTGAGCTTTCGCCAGGTGGAGCTTTAGCTCGCTCTTCTGATCTCCAGTTACCGAGTACTACAGTACTGTTCAAGAAGGGATTTGTTGAATACGCCCCACATACCCTGCCTGAAGTATCCCAGAAAATCTTTGAGGTGAAGTTTTGATTTTCTGGCCTTATGCATTTAGGATTAAGTGATGTAAATTGCTTTCCAAAAGTTCGGTTTCACTCATTTCCACTAGTGAAACTGACACAACACTGTCCCAGCTGCGATTGCATTCTAAAATAGAAATGTACCTACTGTCTCAGTTAAGATTACACCTGTAATATACTTGGGCGCCATGTTTTTTTTATAACAGTGACCTCGAAATCGAAGCTATCGCGTGACGCCACTTGTTCTGAGAGGACTACTTTCTCCTTTTGTAAACATCTACACGTGACGGCGAATGCATCGAACTGTTAAGCAGTGCCCTATTTAGAGGCTCATGGGTATTTGACCTTTGACTTATGGCGATTTATGATAGAAATATCAATGATAAAACTAAAGACTTGGGGAAAGCACACATACCACTTGATCTTGCACAGCAGACTTTAGGGGGGATACAATCATAGTTATTTCGATTCCTTACTGTGTTTTCGACGCTGGATGACCCACCTTTCATAGGCTGATAAGTGATATACAATAGTTTAACCATACCCAGTCGGTAAGACGGCAATGACATCATTTCTCATATACCACACGCAGAGCGTTGACGTGCTTCCCCTTCAACTCCACAGGAAACGCCAAGGCTTGCCATGGCATACGCAATTACTTTTTGAACTCTCTTTTCATGCTGTCTTTTGTGGGCGCCGCCATGTTGAATAACTTAATATTTATCAGCTATAAAGTGAGTAAATAGTTCCGTTTTTATTTTGGATGTTTTTGATTATTTCAAATACAGATAGGTGCTTGATTTTTATATCATTGGTGGAAATTGAGACTCAAGGAATCTGAAAATACTTGTTAAATATCTCATACTCCTCGATCAACAATTAAGCCCAAAAAGGGGAAATCACTGTGCTGATGGCGCCGATCTGTACACGAGCCTTGTCTTGGTAACGTAGGATCACGAATGATCTGGAATGCTGCGACTGCTTTGTATGACTGTCTGTAGGTTTCTAGCCTTGTCGGGTGTTACATCTACTCTGTAACTGAATAACGCGTTTGATGTTTGCAATGGTTTTTGTAGCTTGTGTATGCAGAAATAGGAAACTTCAACTGTACCATGCTAATCTACATCTGTTACCATGCTAATCCACACCTGTTACCCTACTAATCTACACCTGTTACTATGCTAATCCACTCCGGTTACCATGCTAATCCACACCTGTTACCATGGTAATGTACACCTGTTACCATGCTAATCTACACCTGTTACCCTGCTAATCCACTCCTGTTACCATGCTAATCCACACCGGTTACCATGGTAATGTACACCTGTTACCATGCTAATCCACACATATTACTATGCTAATCCACACCTGTTACCATGGTAATGCACACCTGTTACCATGTTAATCTACGCCGATTACCCTGCTAATCCACACCTGTTGCCATGCACAAGCCATCGATATCAGATATACCGTATGATAACAATATTTAATTGCTATTCTTTGGACCGCTATTCAATATTAGTTAACTAATCTTTGGCGACTTCGGGAGTTGTGTGAAACGGACTTGGTGCGTTAACCAACTAGCCTAGGCAGGGATTCCGTGTTGATTACGACTGCTTACAGCATGTTTACAATAACTTAAGATGCGATTCAACGCATCTCTTTCCATGAAACGACTTTCATCATAAATAATGCATTTCTTCCCCATTCGTCCTCAGACGGGACCGTAATGTACACAGAAAGACTGCATGATCCTACACATGTGAGTCTGATCACATAATTGGATAAATTATCGCTATCAATATATATTTATTAATATTGATAAATCCTTCATTGACATAGATAAATCGTTGTTTGAGATCGATAAATGAATTAGTGCTATCAATAAATACTTTTCGATATCGCGATATCTATAAATATCGGTGAGTTCAATGTTGGTTTCAATGGAAATAGCTGCTCCCTCTACGACGTTAAAAAAGACAGGCAAAAACAAAAATATTTGTACTTACAATGGCCGACGTAACATGGTCAGCCTTCGAAGAAATGAGACAGCAGAATTAGGGGCTGTCTGACCTAGGTCGGTGATTTGTTGTAGCACAGTGCACAGTGCTTATGTCGGAAAAAAATGGACAAGGTTAGAAACATTACGACTTGTTAGGAAGGAGCAGTAATTATCAGATGGCTGAAAAGGCGAAATGATCGATATCGATAAATAGTGGTGTTTATCGATATCGTTAATTCATTTATGGCCTCCTGGTGTTGGTATCGAGAAATATGCACATCACACGATAGCCCACATTAAGTGTCATTAATATACCAAGTCTGTGGAGAGCTTTTCCGACTACTACTTAAAAATGCACCCTACTTGTTGAAATCAAGAAATATGTACATCACGTGACAGTTTGTATTAGGTGTCATTTGTATGCCAAGGATGACTGAATAAAAATGGCTTTATCTATATCAAAGATATCTATGTAGTATTTATAGTGATAAGGACTATATGTTGTGCAAACAATGACTTCTACCTTTGGAGTATTTATTCATGTATTTATTTAACTGCTGTTTTACACCGTAATCAAGAAGATTTCACTTATACGATGGCGGCCAGCATTATGGTGGGAGGAAACCGGACAGAGCCCGGAGGAAACCCACGACCATCCGCAGGTTGCTACAAGACCTTGCCACTTACGGTCGAAGAGGATCCCCTTGGAAAAGATAACCTCAATAAATTATTGTTATCGACAAATAAAGTACTGATATTAATAAATGGAACACCTATGTCAATAAATGTCAAACAATCAGCATCTTTAGCGCTCTGACGTTTATTGCTGCTCCCTGACACCTAAGGTTTCAAAAGTAAACAAAATAACCATATTACCTGTGCATTACCTGTGCGACCGTGTCTTTGTCCTAAGAACTGAAAAGTCTGTAATATATGAAATCCCCGATAGCTGTGAGTCGGCAATACATGTCAACTGTTGGGACCAGCGACCACAGTCAGCCTCCTAATCACCAGCAATACATGTCAACCGTTGGGACCAGCGACCACAGTCAGGCTCCTAAACACCAGCAATACATGTCAACCGTTGGGACCAGCGACCACAGTCATGCTCCTAACCACCAGAAATACATGTCAACCGTCTGGACCAGCGACCACAGTCAGGCTCCTAATCACCAACAATACATGTCAACCCTTGGGACCAGCGACCACAGTCAGGCTCCTAATCGCCGGCAATACATGTCAACCGTCTTGACCAGCGACCACAATCAAGCTCCTGATCACCAACAATACATGTCAATCGTTGGGACCAGCGATCACAGTCAGGCTCCTAATCACCAGCAATACATGTCAACCGTTGGGACCAGCGACCACAGACAGGCTCCTAATCACCAACAATACATGTCAACCGTTGGGACCAGAGACCATAGTCATGCTCCTAATCGCCAGCAATACATGTCAACCCTTGGGACCAGCGACCACAGTCGGGCTCCTAATCGCCGGCAATACATGTCAACCGTCTGGACCAGCGACCACAGTCAGGCTCCTAATCACCAACAATACATGTCAACCGTTGGGACCACCGACCACAGTCAGGCTCCTAATCGCCGGCAATACATGTCAACCGCCTGGACCAGCAACAACAGTCAGGCTCCTAATCACCAACAATACATGTCAACCGTTGCGACCACCGACCACAGTCATGCTCCTAATCGCCGGCAATACATATCAACCGTCTGGACCAACGACCACAGTCAGGCTCCTGATCACCAACAATACATGTCAACCGCTAGGACCAGCGATCACAGTCAGGCCCCTGATCACCAACAATACATGTCAACCATCTGGACCAGCGACCACAGTCAGGCTCCTAATCACCAGGACAAATGTCAATCGTCTGGGCCAGCGACCACAGTCAAGCTCCTAATCACAATCAATACAGGTCAACGGTCTGGACCAGCAACCACAGTTAGGCTCCTAATCACCAACAATACATGTCAACCGTTGGGACGAGCGACCACAGTCAGGCTCCTAATCACCAAAAATACATGTCAACCGTCTGGACCAAAGACAACAGTCAGGCTCCTAATCACCAGGACAAATGACAATCGTCTGGGCCAGCGACCACAGTCAGGCTCCTAATCACCAACAATACATGTCAACCGTCTGGACCAAAGACCACAATCGGGCTCCTAATCACCAGGACAAATGTCAATCGTCTGGGCCAGCGACCACAGTCGGGCTCCTAATCGCCGGAAATACATGTCAACCGTCTGCATCAGCGACCATAGTCGGGCTCCTAATCGCCGGCAATACATGTCAACCGTCTGGACCGAAGACTACAGTCATGCTCCCAATCATCAACAATTCATGTCAATCGTTGGGACCAGTGACCACAGTCAGGCTCCAAATCACCGGCAATACATGTTAACCGTTGGGACCAGTGACCACAGTCATGCTCCTAATCACCAACAATGCATGTCAACCGTTGGGACCAGTGACCACAGTCGGGCTCCTAATCGCCGGCAATACATCTCAACCCTTGGGACCAGTGACCACAGTCAGGCTCCTAATCACTAACAATACATGTCAACACTTGCGACCAGTGACCACAGTCATGCTCCTGATTACCAACAATACAAGTTAACCGTCTGGACCAGCGACCACAGTCAGGCTCCTGATCACCAGCAATACATGTCAACCGTCAAGGCCAGTGACCACAGTCAAGCTCCTAATCACCAACAATACATGTCAACCGTCTGGACCAGCGACCACAGTCAGGCTCCTGATCACCAACAATACATGTCAACCGTCAACGCCAGTGACCACAGTCGGGCTCCTAATCACCAACAATACATGTTAACCGTTGGAACCAGTGACCACAGTCAGGCTCATAATCACCAACAATACATGTTAACCGTTGGAACCAGTGACCACAGTCAGGCTCCTAATCACCAACAATACATGTCAACCCTTGGGACCAGTGACCACAGTCAGGCTCCTAATCACTAACAATACATGTCAACACTTGCGACCAGTGACCACAGTCATGCTCCTGATTAAAAACAATACATGTTAACCGTCTGGACCAGCGACCACAGTCAGGCTCCTGATCACCAGCAATACATGTCAACCGTCAAGGCCAGTGACCACAGTCAAGCTCCTAATCACCAACAATACATGTCAACCGTCTGGACCAGCGACCACAGTCAGGCTCCTGATCACCAACAATACATGTCAACCGTCAACGCCAGTGACCACAGTCAGGCTCCTAATCACCAACAATACATGTTAACCGTTGGAACCAGTGACCACAGTCAGGCTCCTAATCACCAACAATACATGTTAACCGTTGGAACCAGTGACCACAGTCATGCTCCTAATCACCAACAATACATGTCAACCCTTGGGACCAGTGACCACAGTCATGCTCCTAATCACCAACAATACATGTCAACCGTCTGGACCAAAGACCACAGTCATGCTCCTGATCACCAACAATACATGTCAACCCTTGGGACCAGTGACCACAGTCATGCTCCTGATCACCAACAATACATGTCAACCCTTTCGACCAGTGACCACAGTCATGCTCCTGATCACCAACAATACATGTCAACCGTCTGGACCAAAGACCACAGTCATGCTCCTGATCACCAACAATACATGTCAACCCTTGGAACCAGTGACCACAGTCAGGCTCCTAAACACCAGCAATACATGTCAACCGTTGGGACCAGCGACCACAGTCATGCTCCTAACCACCAGCAATACATGTCAACCGTCTGGACCAGCGACCACAGTCAGGCCCCTAATCCCTAACAATACATGTCAACCCTTGGGACCAGCGACCACAAACAGGCTCCTAATCACCAACAATACATGTCAACCGTTGGGACCAACGACCACAGTCATGATCCTAATCACCAGCAATACATGTCAACCCTTGGGACCAGCGACAACAGTCGGGCTCCTAATCGCCGGCAATACATGTCAACCGTCTGGACCAGCGACCACAGTGAGGCTCCTAATCACCAACAATACATGTCAACCGTTGGGACCACCGACCACAGTCAGGCTCCTAATCGCCGGCAATACATGTCAACCGTCTGGACCAGCAACCACAGTCAGGCTCCTAATCACCAACAATACATGTCAACCGTTGCGACCACCGACCACATTCAGGCTCCTAATCGCCGGCAATACATATCAAAAGTCTGGACCAGCGACCACAGTCAGGCTCCTGATCACCAACAATACATGTCAACCGTTAGGACCAGCGATCACAGTCAGGCCCCTGATCACCAACAATACATGTCAACCATCTGGACCAGCGACCACAGTCAGGCTCCTAATCACCAGGACAAATGTCAATCGTCTGGGCCAGCGACCACAGTCAAGCTCCTAATCACAATCAATACAGGTCAACCGTTGGGACCAGCGACCACAGTCAGGCTCCTAATCACCAACAATACATGTCAACCGTCTGGACCAAAGACAACAGTCAGGCTCCTAACCACCAGGACAAATGACAATCGTCTGGGCCAGCGACCACAGTCAGGCTCCTAATCACCAACAATACATGTCAACCGTCTGGACCAAAGACCACAGTCAGGCTCCTGATCACCAGCAATACATGTCAACCGTCAAGGCCAGTGACCACAGTCAGGCTCCTAATCACCAACAATACATGTCAACCGTCTGCACCGGAGACCACAGTCAGGCTCCTGATCACCAACAATACATGTCAACCATCTGGACCAGCGACCACAGTCAGGCTCCTAATCACCAGGACAAATGTCAATCGTCTGGGCCAGCGACCACAGTCAAACTCCTATTCACAATCAATGCAGGTCAACCGTTGGGACCAGCGACCACAGTCAGGCTCCTAATCACCAACAATACATGTCAACCGTCTGGACAAAAGACAACAGTCAGGCTCCTAATCACCAGGACAAATGACAATCGTCTGGGCCAGCGACCACAGTCAGGCTCCTAATCACCAACAATACATGTCAACCGTCTGGACCAAAGACCACAGTCAGGCTCCTGATCACCAGCAATACATGTCAACCGTCAAGGCCAGTGACCACAGTCAGGCTCCTAATCACCAACAATACATGTCAACCGTCTGCACCAGAGACCACAGTCAGGCTCATGATCACCAACAATACATGTCAACCATCTGGAACAGCGACCACAGTCAGGCTCCTAATCACCAGGACAAATGTCAATCGTCTGGGCCAGCGACCACAGTCAAGCTCCTAATCACAATCAATACAGGTCAACCGTAGGGAACAAAGACCACATTCAGGCTCCTAATCACCAACAATACATGTCAACCGTCTGGACCAAAGACAACAGTCAGGCTCCTAATCACCAGGACAAATGTCAATCGTCTGGGCCAGCGACCACAGTCAAGCTCCTAATCACAATCAATACAGGTCAACCGTTGGGACCAGCGACCACAGTCGGGCTCCTAATCACCAACAATACATGTCAACCGTCTGGACCAAAGACAACAGTCAGGCTCCTAATCACCAGGACAAATGACAATCGTCTGGGCCAGCGACAACAGTCAGGCTCCTAATCACCAACAATAAATGTCAACCGTCTGGACCAAAGACCACAATCGGGCTCCTAATCACCAGGACAAATGTCAATCGTCTGGGCCAGCGACCACAGTCGGGCTCCTAATAGCCGGCAATACATGTCAACCGTCTGAATCAGCGACCACAGGCGGGCTCCTAATCGCCGGCAATACATGTCAACCGTCTGGACCGAAGACTAGAGTCATGCTCCTAATCACCAACAATACAAGTCAATCGTTGGGACAAGTGACCACAGACAGGCTCCTAATCACCAACAATACATGTCAACCCTTGGGACCAGTGACCACAGTCGGGCTCCTAATCGCCGACAATACATGTCAACCCTTGGGGCCAGTGACCACAGTCAGGCTCCTAATCACTAACAATACATGTTAACACTTGGGACCAGTGACCACAGTCAGGCTCCTAATCACCAACAATACATGTCAACCGTCTGGACCAAAGACAACAGTCAGGCTCCTGATCACCAACAATACATGTCAACCGTCTGGACCAGTGACCACAGTCATGCTCCTAATCACCAACAATACATGTTAACCGTTGGGACCAGTGACAACAGTCATGCTCGTAATCACCAACAATACATGTCAACCTTTGGGACCAGTGACCACAGTGGGGCTCCTAATCGCCGGCAATACATGTCAACCCTTGGGACCAGTGACCTCAGTCATGCTCCTAATCACCAACAATACATGTTAACTGTCTGGACCAAAGACAACAGTAAGGCTCCTGATCACCAACAATACATGTCAACCGTCTGGACCAGCGACCACAGTCAGGCTCCTAATCACCAACAATACATGTTAACCGTCTGGACCAGTGACCACAGTCAGGCTCCTAATCACCAGCAATACATGTCAATCTTCTGGACCAGTGACCACAGTCAGGCTCCTGATCACCAGCAATACATGTCAAGCGTCAAGGCCAGTGACCACAGTCAGGCTCCTAATCACCAACAATACATGTTAACCGTCTGGACCAGCGACCACAGTCATGCTCCTAATCACCAACAATACATGTCAACCGTCTGGACCAGCGACCACAGTCATGCTCCTAATCACCAACAATACATGTTAACCGTCAAGGCCAGCCACCACAGTCAGGCTCCTAATCACCAACAATACATGTCAACCGTCTGGACCAGCGACCACAGTCAGGCTCCTGATCACCAGCAATACATGTTAACCGTCAAGGCCAGTGACCACAGTCA
This sequence comes from Liolophura sinensis, assembly GCF_032854445.1. Classification (NCBI taxonomy): domain Eukaryota; kingdom Metazoa; phylum Mollusca; class Polyplacophora; order Chitonida; family Chitonidae; genus Liolophura; species Liolophura sinensis. Next base: position 28,794,588 of record NC_088307.1, on the reverse strand, counting down.
GGCTCCTAATCACCAACAATACATGTCAACCGTCTCCACCAGCGACCACAGTCAGGCTCCTGATCACCAACAATACATGTCAACCGTCAAGGCCAGTGACCACAGTCAGGCTCCTAATAACCAAACAATACATGTTAACCGTTGGAACCAATGACCACAGTCATGCTCCTAATCACCAACAATACATGTCAGCCCTTGGGACCAGTGACCACAGTCATGCTCCTGATCAATACACAATACATGTCAACCGTCTGGACCAAAGACCACAGTCATGCTCCTAATCACCAACAATACATGTCAACCCTTGGGACCAGTGATCACAGTCATGCTCCTAATCACCAACAATACATGTCAACCCTTGGGACCAGTCACCACAGTCATGCTCCTGATCACCAACAATACATGTCAACCGTCTGGACCAAAAACCACAGTCATGCTCCTAATCACCAACAATACATATTAACCGTTGTGACCAGTGACCACAGTCAGGCTCCTAATCACCAACAATACATGTTACCCGTCTCGACCAGCGTCCACAGTCAGGCTCCTAATCACCAACAATACATGTCAACCGTCTCGACCAGCGCACACAGTCATGCTCCTTATCACCAACAATACATGTTAACCGTTGGAACCAGTGACCACAGTCATGCTCCTGATTAACAACAATACATGTCAACCCTTGGGACCAGTGACCACAGTCATGCTCCTGATCACCAACAATACATGTTAATCGTCTGGACCAGCGACCACAGTCAGGCTCCTGATCACCAGCAATACATGTGAACCGTCAAGGGCAGTGACCACAGTCAGGCTCCTAATCACCAACAATACATGTCAACCGTCTGGAACAGCGACCACAGTCAGGCTCCTGATCACCAACAATACATGTCAACCGTCAAGGCCGGTGACCACAGTCAGGCTCCTATTGACCAACAATACATGTTAACCGTTGGAACCAGTGACCACAGTCATGCTCCTAATCACCAACAATACATGTCAACCCTTGGGACCAGTGACCACAGTCATGCTCTTGATCACCAACAATACATGTCCACCGTCTGGACCAGCGACCACAGTCAGGCTCCTGATCACCAACAATACATGTCAACCGTCAAGGCCAGTGACCACAGTCAGGCTCCTAATCACCAACAATACATGTCAACCGTCTGGACCAGTGACCACAGTCAAGCTCCTAATCACCAACAATACATGTCAACCCTTGGAACCAGTAACCACAGTCAGGCACCTAATCACCAACAATACATGTTAACCGTCTGGACCAGCGACCACAGTCATGCTCCTAATCACCAACAATACATGTCAACCGTCTCCACCAGCGACCACAGTCATACTCCTAATCACCAACAATACATGTTAACCGTCAAGGCCAGTGACCACAGTAAGGCTCCTAATCACCAACAATACATGTCAACCGTCTGGACCAGCGACCACAGTCAGGCTCCTGATCACCAGAAATACATGTTAACCGTCAAGGCCAGTGACCACAGTCAGGCTCCTAATCACCAACAATACATGTCAACCGTCTCCACCAGCGACCACAGTCATGCTCCTGATCACCAACAATACATGTCAACAGTCTGGACCAGCGACCGCAGTCATGCTCCTAATCACCAACAATACATGTTAACCGTTGAAACCAATGACCACAGTCATGCTCCTAATCACCAACAATACATGTCAGCCCTTGGGACCAGTGACCACAGTCATGCTCCTGATCAATACACAATACATGTCAACCGTCTGGACCAAAGACCACAGTCATGCTCCTGATCACCAACAATACATGTCAACCCTTGGGACCAGTGACCACAGTCATGCTGCTAATCACCAACAATACATGTCAACCCTTGGGACCAGTGACCACAGTCATGCTCCTGATCACCAACAATACATGTCAACCGTCTGGACCAAGGACCACAGTCATGCTCCTAATCACCAACAATACATATTAACCGTTGGGACCAGTGACCACAGTCAGGCTCCTAATCACCAACAATACATGTTACCCGTCTGGACCAGCGTCCACAGTCAAGCTCCTTATCACCAACAATACATGTCAACCGTCTCGACCAGCGCCCACAGTCATGCTCCTTATCACCAACAATACATGTTAACCGTTGGAACCAGTGACCACAGTCATGCTCCTAATCACCAACAATACATAGTAACCGTTGGGACAAGTGACCACAGTCATGCTCCTAATCACCAACAATACATGTCAACCGTTGGGACCAGTGACCACAGTCATGCTCCTGATCACCAACAATACATGTCAACCCTTGGGACCAGTGACCACAGTCATGCTCCTGATCACCAACAATATATGTCAACCGTCTGGACCAAAGACCACAGTCGGGCTCCTAATCGCCGGCAATACATGTCAACCCTTGGGACCAGTGACCACAGTCAGGCTCCTAATCACTAACAATACATGTCAACACTTGGGACCAGTGACCGCAGTCAGGCTCCTGATCACCAACAATACATGTCAACCGTCTGGATCAAAGACAACAGTCAGGCTCCTGATCACCAACAATACATGTCAACCGTCTGGACCAGCGACCACAGTCAGGCTCCTAATCACCAACAATACATGTTAACCGTTGGGACCAGTGACCACAGTCATGCTCCTAATCACCAACAATACATGTCAACCCTTGGGACCAGTGACCACAGTCAGGCTCCTAATCACCAACAATACATGTTAACCGTTGGGACCAGTGACCACAGTCATGCTCCTAATCACCAACAATACATGTCAACCCTTGGGACCAGTGACCACAGTCGGGCTCCTAATCGCCGGCAATACATGTCAACCCTTGGGACCAGTGACCTCAGTCATGCTCCTAATCACCACCAATACATATTAACCGTTGGGACCAGTGACCACAGTCAGGCTCCTAATCACCAACAATACATGTTAACCGTCTTGACCAGTGACCACAGTCAGGCTCCTAATCACCAGCAATACATGTCAATCGTCTGGGCCAGCGACCACAGTCAGGCTCCTAATCGCCGGCAATACATGTCAACCATGTGGACCAAAGACCACAGTTAGGCTCCTGATCACCAGCAATACATGTCAACCGTCTGGACCAGTGGCCACAGTCATGCTCCTGATCACCAGCAATACATGTCAACCGTCTGGACCAGCGGCCACAGTCATGCTCCTAATCACCAACAATACATGTCAACCGTCTGGATCAGCGACCACAGTTATGCTCCTAATCACCAACAATACATGTCAACTGTCTGGACCAAAGACCACAGTCATGCTCCTAATCACCAACAATACATGTCAACCGTCTGGACCAAAGACCACAGTCAGGCTCCTGATCACCAACAATACATGTCAACCGTCTGGACCAAAGACCACAGTCGGGCTCCTGATCACCAGCAATACATGTCAACCGTCTGGATCAGCGACCACAGTCAGGCTCCTGCTCACCAACAATACATGTCAACCGTCTGGACCAAAGACCACAGTCGGGCACCTGATCACCAGCAATACATGTCAATCGCCTTAGTGACCAGAAGGACACATAGATGACACAAGCTGGCCACAGTCCACAATTAATTTCCCATTTACATGCACACACACGCTAACGTTAAATGGCCTCACAGCACTGTCCCTACATCTGCGAACCCCGAACGCTCCGAGTCTAATAACTATTGTCTCCTAAGACATCGGTCAGGAATTTGACCATTGAATTTTTCTCAAAATTAATAACCAGCTGACAGAGGTCAAACCCAAAAAGGTCGGTGAATCTGGACTTTTCATTACTTTTGCCTAGTGTGTATCCGAATCCGTTTCGTCAAAAACGTGAACATTTAGAAGTAGAATGAAACTTTGAAGACTGTCCCACAAAATGATAGCACTTAAAAAGCCAAAAATGTACTAGTTTACCAGACAAGTTTAGTTTACCGCTGGTTGCCAAAAACTTCAAAGCTTAAAATGAGGGAGTTTTCGAGATTTCTCCTAAAGCTCGATATATCACATTGGTACATATCGCAGAGAAAGTGTTTTTTTTTTAAATAATGGTGTTAATACACTCGAAGTAGGGAGACCTGGGATCAAATCCGCGTCGCGTCATATACCAAAGACTAACAATTGCGCTCAGCACTGGGAGGTTAGAGCACCCCACCCAGTCGCATTTATTAACAACGAACCAGCCAGTCCTGTTTGTTTGTTCTAACCTCTCAGAGCCCCAAGTGAGGCTGCAGGAAATACCATTTTAATGTCTTTGATAACACCCGAGCCGCGTATTATCTCAGGTCTCTCGACCTTGAGGCAGACGATCTAACCATTAGGCCACCGACGAAAAAGCAATTTTCTTAATGACAAGAGCCAATTCAACATGAAAACTACAGTTTAACACAGAAATAGTCCCGGGATCGGTCGGCCACATTCCCAGCTTAGCTTCCACATTAATCGCTCTGAATCGTTACATTCACAAACCTGGTACTCGGCCAGGTTGCCTGTTGTCCTCAAAGTGTGAAAGCTGTGTGCAACAAAAACTAGTTTTCCCTGTTTTTAAAGCATTTCTGAATTGACATCCCTATATTATGACCAACTGAAATTATGCTATTATATCAGAAAAAAAAAACAAATAATTTCTTATCATGAAATATCAGTCTCAGCTTTGCACATGGTATCTGTTTCATCGGATTTAACAGTATGGCTTTTTGTCGCAGTTCTCTAGCATAGCCTGTTTGACGTTACTTAATTGCTTAAATTGAATTAATCTATGAAAAAAATTCAAGGCCATATTGACTGATTTATTTGCGAACAAAACTAGCAATTGTTAACACCAAATGCTTTAGGTATGAATGCCGAACTTTGAATGTAAAGTATGAAACATTTAATCTCCTCAGTATTTTTTGTGAGTCTCAGACTTATCATCACATTTTCCTGAGTCTGTATCTATCACCGAGTTTTGTAACTAAAAGTAAATGTACTCAGGACGGGGATAATGTCTTATTTATAAAGCCACTATGGATACAAACACTCCCTTTTACAATATCTTTGTGCAAATTTATCACAAAATTGTAAATTGTCCACATTTGGTATTGTTACGGTCAGAGGTCTGATTTGCCCATAGAATAATGGGCTAGATATAGAGAATGCCACAGTGATTTTGTAGGTTGTCTGAAATTTTACAATGAATGTCCTGTATGTTTCATCGCTTCAGATATAAACGAGTGCGATGAGGATCCGTGTGGGTTAAGGGTGTGTCAGAATTCCGTGGGATCATACACATGTCTGGACCAGTGTGTCAATGGATACCGATTGGACCTTCTTTTCGGAAGGTGTTTGGGTGAGTTGGCTAAATTCCTGCACTTATGTAGATGTAGTTGACTCTGACATAAAAATGGTTGACTTTAACAATTCCCTTCCTGTTACCAGGACGCTCGTGCAAGAAAGTTTCCACCAGTATAATTATTCAGTAGCAGGAATTCATAACTAGGTGTTATTTCGTGAAAAAACATGAAAATGTACTCCTAGAATAACACTTTGAAGGCTGCCCTACCAATTCATACCACTTAAAAAGCAGAAAAAGCAAAATGTGTAGCCAAAAGGAGCAAACAAAAATATATCTAAATACACCAGGCTTCCTGACTCGGAAGCATTAGTTGTGGACTATAGCCAGCTCTGCTCGGAAGGTTGTTCTTGAAGATGAACCATAATGGTAAAACATATCACACTGGTAGAAGATATCACGTTGGTAGAACATATCACACTGGTAGAACATATCACATTGATAGAACATATCACATTGTTTGAAGATATCACATTGGTAGAACATATCACACTGGTAGAACATATCACACTGGTAGAACATATCATATTGGTAGGACATATCACATTGGTAGAACATATAATATTGGTAGAACATATTACACTGGAAAAAGATATCACATTGGTAGAAAATATCAAACTGGTAAAAATATCACATTGGTAGAACATATTGCATTGGTAAAAAGATATTACAGTCGTGGAACATATCACACTGGAAAAACATCTTACATTAGTAGAAAATATCACATTGATAGGACAAATCACATTGGTACAACATATCACACTGGTAGAACATATCACATTGGTAGAACATATCACATTAGTAGCACATATAACATTGACAGCACACATCACATTGCTAGAACAAATGACATTGGTAGGACATATGACATTCGTAGAACATATCACACTGGTAGAATATATCACATTGGTAGGACATATTACATTGGTAGAACATATCACATTGGTAGGACACATCACATTGGTAAAACATATCACATTGGTACAACATATCACACTAGTAGAACATATCACATTGGTAGAACATATCACATTGGTAAGAAATATAACATTGATAGGACATATCAAATTGCTAGAACAAATGACATTGGTAGGACATATCACCTTCGTAGAACATATCACACTAATATTACACAACACATTGGTAGAACAGGGCACGCTGTTGGAACATGTCACGCTGGTAGGACATATCACATTGGAACGATATATCACACTGATAGAACATATCACATCAGTGGAACATATCAAACTGGTAGAACATATCACACTCGTACGACATATTACATATCACATTGGTGGGACATATCATATTAGCAGGACATATCACATTAGTAGAACATATCACATGACAGAACATGTCACATTGGTAGAGCATATCACACTGGTAGAACATGTCAAATTGGTAGAGCATATCACATTGGTAGAACATATCACATTGGTAGAACATATGATATTGGTAGAACATATCACACTGGTAGTAAATATCACACTGGTAGAACATATCACATCGGTAGAACATATCACATTGGTAGGACATATCACATTGGTAGAACATATCACATTGGTAGAACATATCACATTGGTAGGACATATTACATTGGTAGAACATATCACACTGGTAGTACATATCACACTGGTAGTACATATCACGCTGGTAGGACATATTATATTGGTAGAAAATATCGCATTGGTAGAACATATAACAATGGGAGAACACATCACACTGGTAGAAGATATCACACTGGTAGAACATATCACATTGGTAAGACATGTCACATTGGTAGAAGATACAAAACTGGTTAAAGATATCACACTGGTAGGACATATCATATAGGTAGAACATATCACTCTGGTAGGACATATTATATTGGTAGAACATATCACATTAGTCGGACATATACTGGTTGGCTATATCACACTGATACAACATATCACATTGGTAAAACATATCACATTGGTCGGAGGTATCACACTGGTATAACATATCACATTTGTAGAACATATCACATTTGTGGGATTTATCACATTCGTAGAACATATCATATTGGTAGGACATATTACATTGGTAGAAAATATCACATTAGTCCAACATGTAGCCTACTGGTAGGACATATCACACTGGTAGGACATGTAATGTTGGTAGAACATGTCACGCTGGTAGAACATATCACACTGGTAAGAGATATCACACTGGTAGAACATAACACATTGGTAGAACATATCACAATTGTAATACATATCACATTTGTAGGTCATATCACTTATCACATTGGTAGAACATATCACATTGATAGAACATATCAGATTGGTAGAACATATTACATTGGTAGAACATATTGCACTGGTAGGACATATCATATAAGTAGAACATATCACATTGGTAGAACATATCACACTGGTAGGACAAATCACATTGGTAGAACATATCATATTGGTAGGACATATCACATTGGCAGGACATATCACATTGGTAGAACATATCACATTAGTAGAACATATCACACTGGTGGAACATATCACATTGGTAAAACATATCACACTTGTAGGACATATCACATTGGTAGGAGTTTTCACATTTCACAATGGTGGAAAATAACATATTAGTAGAACATATCCCATTTGTAGAACATATCACACTGTTAGAACATATCACGTTAGGGGAACATATCACACTGGTAGGACATATATTATTGGTAGAACATATCACACTAGTAGATCATTTCACATTGCTAGAAGATATAACATTGGGAGAAGACATCACACTGGTAGAAGATATCACCCTGGTAGAACATATCACATTGGTAAGACATGTGACATTGGTAGAAGATATCAAATTGGTGGAAGATATCACATTGGTGAAAGATATCACACAGATAGTACATATTACATTGGTAGAACATATCACACTTGTGGGATTTGTCACATTGGTAGAACATATTACACTGGTAGAACAAATTACAATGGTAACACATATCATATTGTTAGAACATATCACACTGGTAGGACATATCACATTGGTAGGACATGGTAGGACATATTATATTGGTAGAACATATCACATTAGTCGAGCATATAGTGGTAGGATATATCACACTGGTAGAACATGTCACATTGGTAGAACATGTCTCGCTGGTAGAACATATCACAGTGGTAAGACAGATCACATTGGTCGGAGGTATCACACTGGTAGAACATATCACATTGGTAGAACATATCACACTTGCGGGATTTATCATATTGGTACAACATATCATACTGGTAATATATATTACACTGGTAAAACATATCACATTGATAGGACATATCACATTGGAAGGACATATCACAATGGTAGAACATAATACAGTGACAGGACATGTCACATTGGTAGAACATATCACACTTGTAGGACATATTATATTGGTAGGACACATCACATTGGTTGAACATATCACATTGATAGAACATTTCAGATTGGTAGAATATATTACACTGGTAGGAGATATCACATTTATAAAAATTATCAGATTGGTAGAACATATCACATCGGTAGAACATATCACATTGGTAGGACATATCCCATTGGTTGAACATATTACATTGCTAGAACATATCAGATTGGTAGAACATATTATATTTGTAGGACATATCACATAGGTTGAACATATCACATGGATAGAACATATCAGATTGGTAGAACATATCATATTGGTAGGACATACCACATTGGTAGAACATTGGTTGAACATATCACATTTATAGAACATATCAGATTGGTAGAACATATATATTGGTAGGACATATCACATTGGTAGAACATATCACATTGGTAGGACATATCTTCGGGAGTTGTGTGAAACGGACTTGGTGCGTTAACCAACTAGCCTAGGCAGGGATTCCGTGTTACAGCATGTTTACAATAACCTAAGATGCGATTCAACGCATCTCTTTCCATGAAACGACTTTCAACATAAATAATGCATTTCTTCCCCATTCGTCCTCAGACGGGACCGTAATGTACACAGAAAGACTGCATGATCCTACACATGTGAGTCTGATCACATAATTGGATAAATTATCGCTACCAATATATATTTATTAATATTGATCAATCCTTCATTGATATTGATAAATCGCTGTTTGAGATCGATAAATGAATTAGTGCTATCAATAAATACTTTTCGATATCGCGATATCTATAAATATCGGTGAGTTCAATGTTGGTTTTAATGGAAATATCTGCTCCCTCTACGACGTTAAAAAAGACAGGCAAAATAAAAAAATATTTGTACTTACAATGGCCGACGTAGCATGGTCAGCCTTCGAAGAAATGAGGCAGCAGAATTAGGGGCTGTCTGGCCTAGGTCGGTGATTTGTTGTAGCACAGTGCACAGTGCTTATGTCGGAAAAAATGGACTAGGTTAGAAACATTACGACTTGTCAGGAAGGAGCAGTAATTATCAGATGGCTGAAAAGGCGAAATGATCGATATCGATAAACACCACTATTTATCGATATCGATAAATAGTGGTGTTTATCGATATCGTTAATTCATTTATCGCCTCCTGGTGTTGGTATCGAGAAATATGCACATCACACGATAGCCCACATTAAGTGTCATTAATATACCATGTATGAAGTCTGTGGAGAGCTTTTCCGACTACTACTTAAAAATGCACCCTAGTTGTTGAAATCAAGAAATATGTACATCACGTGACAGTTTGTATTAAGTGTCATTTGTATGCCAAGGATGACTGAATAAAAATGGCTTTATCTGTATCAAGGATGTCTATGTAGTATTTATTGTGATAAGGACTATATGTTGTGCAAACAATGACTTCTCCCTTTGGAGTATTTATTCATGTATTTATTTAACTGGTGTTTTACACCGTACTCAAGAAGATTTCACTTATACGATGGCGGCCAGCATTATAGTGGAAGGAAACCGGACAGAGCCCGGAGGAAACCCACGACCATCCGCAGGTTGCTGGAAGACCTTGCCATTTACGGCCGAAGAGGATCCCCTTGGAATAGATAACATCAATAAATTATTGTTATCGACAAATAAAGTACTGATATTAATAAATGGAACACCAATGTCAATAAATGTCAAACAATCAGCATCTTTAGCGCTCTGACGTTTATTGCTGCTCCCTGACACCTAAGGATTCAAAAGTAAACAAAATAACCATATTACCTGTGCATTACCTGTGCGACCGTGTCTTTGTCCTAAGAACTGCACAGTCTGTGCTATATGAAATCACCAAACGCTGTGAGTCGGCAATACATGTCAACCGTTGGGACCAGCGACCACAGTCAAGCTCCTAATCACCAACAATACATGTCAACCGTTTGGACCAGCCACCACAGTCAGGCTCCTAATCACCAGGACAAATGTCAATCGTCTGGGCCAGCGACCCCAGTCAAGCTCCTAATCACCTGCAATACATGTCAATCGTCTGGACCAGCGACCACAATCAGACCCCTGATTACTACCAATACATGTCCATAGTCTAGACCAGCGACCACAGTTAGGCTCCTAATCGCCGGCAATACATGTCAACCGTCTGGACCAGCGACCACAATCGGGCTCCTAATCACCAGCAATACATGTCAACCGTCTGGACCGAAGACTACAGTCAGGCTCCTAATCACCAACAATACAGGTCAACCGTTGGGACCAGCGACCACAGTCAGGCTCCTAATCACCAACAATACATGTCAACCATTGGGACCAGCGACCACAGTCAAGCTCCTGATCACCAGGACAAATGTCAATCGTCTGGGCCAGCGACCACAGTTAGGCTCCTAATCACCAGGACAAATGTCAACCCTTGGGACCAGCGACCACAGTCAGGTTACCAATCAGCATCAACATATGTCAATCGTCTGGGCCAGCAACCACAGTCAGGCTCCTAATCACCAACAATACATGTCAACCGTCTGGACCAGCGACCACAGTCAAGCTCCTGATCACCAGCAATACATGTAAACCGTTGGGACCAGTGACCACAGTCAGGCTCCTAATCACCAACAATACATGTCAACCGTCTGGACCAGCGACCACAGTCAAGCTCCTGATCACCAACAATACATGTCAACCGTTGGGACCAGCGACCACAGTCAAGCTCCTAATCACCAACAATACATGTCAACCGTCTTGACCAGCGACCACAGTCAAGCTCCTGATCACCAACAATACATGTAAACCGTTGGGACCAGCAACCACAGTCAGACCCCTGATTACTACCAATACATGTCCATAGTCTAGACCAGCGACCACAGTCAGGCTCCTAATCGCCGGCAATACATGTCAACCGTCTGGACCAGCGACCACAGTCGGGCTCCTAATCGCCGGCAATACATGTCAACCGTCTGGACCAGCGACCACAGTCAAGCTCCTAATCACCAGCAATACATGTCAACCGTCTGGACCAGCGACCACAGTTGGGCTCCTAATCACCAGCAATACATGTCAACCGTCTGGACGGAAGACTACAGTCAGGCTCCTAATCACCAACAATACATGTCAACCGTCTGGACCGGCGACCACAGTCAGGCTCCTAATCACCAACAATACATGTATACCGTTGGGACCAGCGACCACAGTCAAGCTCCTGATCACCAACAATACATGTCAACCGTCTGGACCAGCGACCACAGTCAAGCTCCTGATCACCAACAATACATGTAAACCGTCTGGACCAGTGACCACAGTCAGGCTACTAATCACCAACAATACATGTAAACCGTTGGGACCAGCGACCACAGTCAAGCTCCTGATCACCAACAATACATGTCAACCGTTGGGACCAGCGACCACAGTCAGGTTACAAATCAGCATCAACATATGTCAATCGTCTGGACCAGCGACCACAATCAGACCCCTGATTACTACAAATACATGTCCATAGTCTAGACCAGCGACCACAGTCAGGCTCCTAATCGCCGGCAATACATGTCAACCGTCTGGACCAGCGACCACAGTCAGCCTCCTAATCACAAACAATACATGTCCACCGTCTGGACCAGCGACCACAGTTAGGCTCCTAATCGCCGGCAATACATGTCAACCGTCTGGACCAAAGACCACAGTCAGGCTCCTAATTACCAGGACAAATGTCAATCGTCTGGGCCAGCGACCACAGTCAAGTTCATAATCACCAGCAATACATGTCAACCGTCTGGACCAGCGACCTCAGTCGGGCTCCTAATCACCAGCAATACATGTCAACCGTCTGGACCGAAGACTACAGTCAGGCTCCTAATCATCAACAATACAGGTCAACCGTCTGGACCGGCGACCACAGTTAGGCTCCTAATCGCCGGCAATACATGTGAAGAGTCTGGACCAAAGACCACAGTCAGGCTCCTAATCACCAGGACAAATGCCAATCGTCTGGGCCAGCGACCACAGTCAGGCTCCTGATCGCCGGCAATACATGTCAACCGTCTGGACCAGCGACCACAGTCAGGCCCCTAATCACCAGCAATACATGTTAACCGTCTGGACCAGCGACCACAGTTATGCTCCTAATCACCAGCAATACATGTCAACCGTCTGGACCAGCGACCACAGTCAGGCTCCTAATCACCAACAATACATGTCAACCGTCTGGACCAGCGACCACAGTCAGGCTCCTAATCACCAACAATACATGTCAAACGTTGGGACCAGCGACCACAGTCAGGCTCCTAATCACCAACAATACATGTCAACCGTCTGGACCAAAGACCACAGTCAGGCTCCTGCTCACCAACAATACATGTCAACGGTCAAGGCCATTGACCACAGTCATGCTCCTAATCACCAGCAATACATGTCAACCGTCTGGACCAAAGACCACAGTCATGCTCCTAATCACCAACAATACATGTCAAATGTCTGGACCAGCGACCACAGTCAGGCTCCTAATCACCAGCAGTACATGTCAACCGTCTGGACCAGCGACCACAGTCAGGCTCCTGATCGCCAGCAATACATGTCAACCGTCTGGACCAAAGACCACAGTCAGGCTCCTAATCACCAACAATACATGTCAACCGTCTGGACCAAAGACAACAGTCAGGCTCCTAATCACCAACAATACATGTCAACCGTTGGGACCAGCGACCACAGTCAGGCTCCTAATCACCAGCAGTACATGTCAACCGTCTGGACCAAGGCCACAGTCAGCCTCCTGATCACCAACAATACATGTCAACCGTCTGGACCAGCGACCACAGTCAGGCTCCTAATCACCAACAATACATGTCAACCGTCTGGACCAGCGACCACAGTCAAGCTCCTAATCACCAACAATACATGTCAACCGTCTGGACCAAAGACCACACTCAGGCTCCTAATCACCAGCAGTACATGTCAACCGTCTTGACCAAGACCACAGTCAGGCTCCTGATCACCAACAATACATGTCAACCGTCTGGACCAGCGACCACAGTCAAGCTCCTGCTCACCAGCAATACATGTCAACCATCTGGACCAGCGACCACAGTCAGGCTCCTAATCACCAGCAATACATGTCAACCGTCTGGACCAAAGACCACAGTCAGGCTCCTGATCACCAACAAAACATGTCAACCGTCTGGACCAGCGACCACAGTCAGGCTCCTAATCACCAACAATACATGTCAACCGTCTGGACCAAAGACCACAGTCAGGCTCCTGATCACCAACAATACATGTCAACCGTTGGGACCAGCGACCAGAGTCATGCTCCTAATCACCAGCAATACATGTCAACCGTCTCTACCAAAGACCACAGTCAGGCTCCTGATCACCAGCAATACATGTCAACCGTCTGGACCAGCGACCACAGTCATGCTCCTGATCACCAACAATACATGTCAACCGTTGGGTCCAAAGACCACAGTCAAGCTCTTAATCACCAACAATACATGTCAACCGTCTGGACCAAAGACCACAGTCAGGCTCCTGATCACCAACAATACATGTCAACCGTCTGGACCAAAGACCACAGTCATGCTCCTAATCACCAACAATACATGTCAACCGTCTGCACCAAAGACCACAGTCGGGCTCCTAATAACCAGCAATACATGTCAATCGCCTTAGTGACCAGAAGGACACATAGATGACACAAGCTGGCCACAGTCCACAATGAATTTCCCATTTACATGCACACACACGCTAATGTTAATGGCCTCACAGCACTGTCCCTACATCTGCGAACCCCGAACCCTCCGAGTCTAATAACTATTGTCTCCTAAGACATCGGTCAGGAATTTGACCATTGAATTTTTCTCAAAATTAATAACCAGCTGACAGAGTTCAAACCCAAAAAGGTCGGTGAATCTGGACTTTTCATTACTTTTGCCTAGTGTGTATCCGAATTCGTTTCGTCAAAAACGTGAACATTTAGAAGTAGAATGAAACTTTGAAGACTGTCCCACAAAATGATAGCACTTAAAAAGCCAAAAATGTATTAGTTTACCAGACAAGTTTAGTTTACCGCTGGTTGCCCAAAACTTCAGAGCTTAAAATGAGGGAGTTTTCGAGATTTCCCCTAAAGCTCGGTATATCACATTGGTACATATCGCAGAGAAAGTGTTTTTTTTAAATAATGGTGTTAATACACTCGAAGTAGGGAGACCTGGGATCAAATCCGCGTCGCGTCATATACCAAAGACTAACAATTGCGCTCAGCACTGGGAGGTTAGAGCACCCCACCCAGTCGCATCTATTAACAACGAACCAGCCAGTCCTGTTTGTTTGTTCTAACCTCTCAGAGCCCCAAGTGAGGCTGCAGGAAATACCATTTTAATATCTTTGATAACACCTGAGCCGCGTATTATCTCAGGTCTCTCGACTTTGAGGCAGACGATCTAACCATTAGGCCACCGACGAAAAAGCAATTTTCTTAATGACAAGAGCCAATTCAACATGAAAACTACAGTTTAACACAGGAATAGTCGAGGGATCGGTCAGCCACATTCCCTGCTTAGCTTCCACATTAATCGCTCTGAATCGTTACATTCACAAACCTGGTACTCGGGCAGATTGCCTGTTGTCCTCAAAGTGTGAAAGCTGTGTGCAACAAAAACTAGTTTTCCCTGTTTTTAAAGCATTTCTGAATTGACATCCCTATATTATGACCAACTGAAATTATGCTATTATATCAAAAAAAAAACCAATAATTTCTTATCATGAAATATCAGTCTCAGCTTTGCACATGGTATCTGTTTCATCGGATTTAACAGTATGGCTTTTTGCCGCAGTTCTCTAGCATAGCCTGTTTGACGTTACTTAATTGCTTAAATTGAATTAATCTATGAAAAAATTCCAGGCCATATTGACTGATTTATTTGCGAACAAAACTAGCAATTGTTAACACCAAATGCTTTAGGTATGAATGCCGAACTTTGAATGTAAAGTATGAAACATTTAATCTCCTCAGTATTTTTTGTGAGTCTCAGACTTATCATCACATTTTCCTCAGTCTGTATCTATCGCCGATTTTTTAACTAAAAGTAAGTGTACTCAGGAAGGGGATAATGTCTTATTTATAAAGCCACTATGGATACAAACACTCCCTTTTACAATATCTTTGTGCAAATTTATCACAAAATTGTAAATTGTCCACATTTGGTATTGTTACGGTCAGAGGTCTGATTTGCCCATAGAATAATGGGCTAGATATAGAGAATGCCACATTGATTTTGTAGGTTGTCTGAAATTTTACAATGAATGTCCTGTATGTTTCATCGCTTCAGATATAAACGAGTGCGATGAGGATCTGTGTGGGTTAAGGGTGTGTCAGAATTCCGTGGGATCATACACATGTCTGAAACAGTGTGTCAATGGATACCGATTGGACCTTCTTTTTGGAAGGTGTTTGGGTGAGTTGGCTAAATTCCTGCACTTATGTAGATGTAGTTGACTCTGACATGAAAATGGTTGACTTCAACAATTCCCATCCTGTTACCAGGACGCTCGTGCAAGAAAGTTTCCACCAGTATAATTATTCAGTAACATGAATTCATAACTAGGTGTTATTTCGTCAAAAAACATGAAAATGTACTCCTAGAATAACACTTTGAAGGCTGTCCTACCAATTCATACCACTTAAAAAGCAGAAAAAGCAAAATGTGTAGCCAAAAGGAGCAAACAAAAATATATCTAAATACACCAGGCTTCCTGACTTGGAAGCATTAGTTGTGGACTATAGCCAGCTCTGCTCGGAAGGTTGTTCTTGAAGATGAACCATAATGGTAAAACATATCACAATGGTAGAAGATATCACGTTGGTAGAACATATCACACTGGTAGAACATATTACATTGATAGAACATATCACATTGTTTGAAGATATCACACTGGTAGAACATATCACACTGGTAGAACATATCACATTGGTAGAACATATAATATTGGTAGAACATATTACACTGGAAAAAGATATCACATTGGTAGAAAATATCAAACTGGTAAAAATTTTACATTGGTAGAACATATTGCATTGGTAAAAGATATTACAGTCGTGGAACATATCACACTGGAAATACATCTTACATTAGTAGAAAATATCACATTGATAGGACAAATCACATTGGTACAACATATCACACTGGTAGAACATATCACATTGGTAGAACATATCACATTAGTAGGACATATAACATTGACAGCACATATCTCATTGCTAGAACAAATGACATTGGTAGGACATATGACATTCGTAGAACATATCACACTGGTAGAACATATCACATTGGTAGGACATATTACATTGGTAGAACATATCACATTGGTAGGACACATCACACTGGTAAAACATATCACATTGGTACAACATATCACACTAGTAGAACATATCACATTGGTAGAACATATCACATTGGTAGGAAATATAACATTGATTGGACATATCACATTGCTAGAACAAATGACATTGGTAGGACATATCACCTTCGTAGAACATATCACACTAATATTACACAACACATTGGTAGAACAGGGCACGCTGTTAGAACAAGTCACGCTGGTAGGACATATCACATTGGTACGATGCATCACACTGATAGAACATATCACATCAGTAGAACATATCAAACTGGTAGAACATATCACACTCGTACGACATATCACATATCACATTGGTGGGACATATCATATTAGCAGGACATATCACATTAGTAGAACATATCACATGACAGAACATGTCACATTGGTAGAGCATATCACACTGGTAGAACATGTCACATTGGTAGAGCATATCACATTGGTAGAACATATCACATTGGTAGAACATATGATGTTGGTAGAACATATCACACTGGTAGTACATATCACAATGGTAGAACATATCACATCGGTAGAACATATCACATTGGTAGGACATATCACATTGGTAGAACATATCACATTGGTAGAACATATCACATTGGTAGGACATATCACATTGGTAGAACATATCACACTGGTAGTACATATCACACTGGTAGTACATATCACGCTGGTAGAACATATTATATTGGTAGAACATATCACATTGGTAGAACATATAACAATGGGAGAACACATCACACTGGTAGAAGATATCACACTGGTAGAACATATCACATTGGTAAGACATGTCACATTGGTAGAAGATACAAAACTGGTTAAAGATATCACACCGGTAGGACATATCACATTGGTAGAACATATCACTCTGGTTTGACATATTATATTGGTAGAACATATCACATTAGTCGGACATATACTGGTTGGCTATATCACACTGATACAACATATCACATTGGTAAAACATATCACATTGGTCGGAAGTATCACACTGGTATAACATATCACATTTGTAGAACATATCACACTTGTGGGATTTATCACATTCGTAGAACATATCATATTGGTAGGACATATCACATTGGTTGAAAATAACACAGTTGAAAAACATACTACATTGGCAGAACATATCACATTAGTCCAACATGTACTGGTAGGACATATCACACTGGTAGGACATGTAACACTGGTAGAACATGTCACGCTGGTAGAACATATCACACTGGTAAGAGATATCACACTGGTAGAACATAACACATTGGTAGAACATATCACAATTGTAGGACATATCACATTTGTAGGTCATATCACATATCACATTGGTAGAACATATCACATTGATAGAACATATCAGATTGGTAGAACATATTACATTGGTAGAACATATTGCACTGGTAGGACATGTCACATAAGTAGAACATATCACATTGGTAGAACATATCACATTGGTAGGACATATCACATTGGTAGAACATATCATATTGGTAGGACATATCACATTGGCAGGACATATCACATTGGTAGAACATATTACATTAGTAGAACATATCACACTGGTGGAACATATCACATTGGTAGAACATATCACACTTGTAGGACTTAACACATTGGTAGGATATTTTACATTTCACAATGGTGGAAAATAACATAGTAGTAGAACATATCCCATTCGTAGAACATATCACACTGTTAGAACATATCACGTTGGTAGAACATATCACACTGGTAGGACATATATCATTGGTAGAACATATCACACTAGTAGATCATTTCACATTGCTAGAAGATATAACATTGGGAGAAGACATCACACTGGTAGAAGATATCACCCTGGTAGAACATATCACATTGGTAAGACATGTGACATTGGTAGAAGATATCAGATTGGTGGAAGATATCACATTGGTGTAAGATATCACACAGATAGGATATATTACATTGGTAGAACATGTCTCGCTGGTAGAACATATCACAGTGGTAAGACAGATCACATTGGTCGGAGGTATCACACTGGTAGAACATATCACATTGGTAGAACATATCACACTTGTGGGATTTATCACATTGGTACAACATATCATACTGGTAGTATATATTACACTGGTATAACATATTACATTGATAGGACATATCACATTGGAAGGACATATCACAATGGTAGAACATAATACAGTGATAGGACATGTCACATTGGTAGAACATATCACATTTGTAGGACATATCATATTGGTAGGACATATCACATTGGTTGAACATATTACATTGATAGAACAATTCAGATTGGTAGAATATATTACACTGGTAGGAGATATCACATTTATAAAACATATCAGATTGGTAGAACATATCACATTGGTAGGACATATCACATTGGTAGGACATATCACATTGGTAGAACATATTACATTGCTAGAACATATCAGATTGGTAGAACATATCATATTGGGAGGACATATCACATAGGTTGAACATATCACATGGATAGAACATATCAGATTGGTAGAACATATCATATTGGTAGGACATACCACATTGGTAGCACATTGGTTGAACATATCACATTTATAGAACATATCAGATTGGTAGAACATATATATTGTTAGGACATATCACATTGGTAGAACATATCACATTGGTAGGACATATCTTCGGGAGTTGTGTGAAACGGACTTGGTGCGTTAACCAACTAGCCTAGGCAGGGATTCCGTGTTGATTACGACTGCTTACAGCATGTTTACAATAACTTAAGATGCGATTCAACGCATCTCTTTCCATGAAACGACTTTCATCATAAATAATGCATTTCTTCCCCATTCGTCCTCAGACGGGACCGTAATGTACATAGAAAGACTGCATGATCCTACACATGTGAGTCTGATCACATAATTGGATAAATTATCGCTATCAATATATATTTATTAATATTGATAAATCCTTCATTGATATTGATAAATCGCTGTTTGAGATCGATAAATGAATTAGTGCTATCAATAAATACTTTTCGATATCGCGATATCTATAAATATCGGTGAGTTCAATGTTGGTTTTAATGGAAATATCTGCTCCCTCTACGACGTTAAAAAAGACAGGCAAAAACAAAAATATTTGTACTTACAATGGCCGACGTAGCATGGTCAGCCTTCGAAGAAATGAGGCAGCAGAATTAGGGGCTGTCTGACCTAGGTCGGTGATTTGTTGTAGCACAGTGCACAGTGCTTATGTCGGAAAAAAATGGACAAGGTTAGAAACATTACGACTTGTCAGGAAGGAGCAGTAATTATCAGATGGCTGAAAAGGCGAAATGATCGATATCGATAAATAGTGGTGTTTATCGATATCGTTAATTCATTTATCGCCTCCTGGTGTTGGTATCGAGAAATATGCACATCACACGATAGCCCACATTAAGTGTCATTAATATACCAAGTCTGTGGAGAGCTTTTCCGACTACTACTTAAAAATGCACCCTAGTTGTTGAAATCAAGAAATATGTACATCACGTGACAGTTTGTATTAAGTGTCATTTGTATACCAAGGATGACTGAATAAAAATGGCTTTATCTATATCAAGGATGTCTATGTAGTATTTATTGTGATAAGGACTATATGTTGTGGAAAGAATGACTTCTCCCTTTGGAGTATTTATTCATGTATTTATTTAACTGGTGTTTTACACCGTACTCAAGAAGATTTCACTTATACGATGGCGGCCAGCATTATGGTGGGAGGAAACCGGACAGAGCCCGGAGGAAACCCACGACCATCCACAGGTTGCTGGAAGACCTTGCCACTTACGGCCGAAGAGGATCCCCTTGGAAAAGATAACATCAATAAATTATTGTTATCGACAAATAAAGTACTGATATTAATAAATGGAACACCAATGTCAATAAATGTCAAACAATCAGCATCTTTAGCGCTCTGACGTTTATTGCTGCTCCCTGACACCTAAGGTTTCAAAAGTAAACAAAATAACCATATTACCTGTGCATTACCTGTGCGACCGTGTCTTCGTCCTAAGAACTGCACAGTCTGTACCATATGAAATCACCGATCGCTGTGAGTCGGCAATACATGTCAACCGTTGGGACCAGCGACCACAGTCAAGCTCCTAATCACCAACAATACATGTCAACCGTCTGGACCAGCGACCACAGTCAGGCTCCTAATCACCAGGACACATGTCAATCGTCTGGGCCAGCGACCACAGTCAAGCTCCTAATCACCTGCAATACATGTCAACCGTCTGGACCAGCGACCACAGTCAGGTTACCAATCAGCATCAACATATGTCAATCGTCTGGACCAGCGACCACAATCACACCCCTGATTACTACCAATACATGTCCATAGTCTAGACCAGCGACCACAGTTAGGCTCCTAATCGCCGGCAATACATGTCAACCGTCTGGACCAGCGACCACAATCGGGCTCCTAATCACCAGCAATACATGTCAACCGTCTGGACCGAAGACTACAGTCAGGCTCCTAATCACCAACAATACAGGTCAACCGTCTGGACCAGCGACCACAGTTAGGCTCCTAATCGCCGGCAATACATGTCAACCGTCTGGACCAAAGACCACAGTCAGGCTCCTAATCACCAGGACAAATGTCAATCGTCTGGGCCAGCGACCACAGTCAGGCTCCTAATCGCCGGCAATACATGTCAACCGTCTGGACCAGCGACCACAGTTAGGCTCCTAATCGCCGGCAATACATGTCAACCGTCTGGACCAGCGACCACAGTCGGGCCCCTAATCACCAACAATGCATGTCAACCGTCTGGACCAGCGACCACAGTCGGGCCCTTGATCACCAGCAATACATGTCAACCGTCTGGACCAGCGACCTCAGTCAGGCTCCTAATCACCAGCAATACATGTCAACCGTCTGGACCATAGACCACAGTCGGGCTCCTAATCACCAGCAATACATGTCAATCGCCTTAGTGACCAGAAGGACACATAGATGACACAAGCTGGCCACAGTCCACAATTAATTTCCCATTTACATGCACACACACGCTAACGTTAATGGCCTCACAGCACTGTCCCTACATCTGCGAAGCCCGAACCCTCCGAGTCTAATAACTATTGTCTCCTAAGACATCGGTCAGGAATTTGACCATTGAATTTTTCTCAAAATTAATAACCAGCTGACAGAGGTCAAACCCAAAAAGGTCGGTGAATCTGGACTTTTCATTACTTTTGCCTAGTGTGTATCCGAATCCGTTTCGTCAAAAACGTGAACATTTATAAGTAGAATGAAACTTTGAAGACTGTCCCACAAAATGATAGCACTTAAAAAGCCAAAAATGTACTAGTTTACCAGACAAGTTTAGTTTACCGCTGGTTGCCAAAAACTTCAAAGCTTAAAATGAGGGAGTTTTCGAGATTTCTCCTAAAGCTCGATATATCACATTGGTACATATCGCAGAGAAAGTGTTTTTTTTTTTAAATAATGGTGTTAATACACTCGAAGTAGGGAGACCTGGGATCAAATCCGCGTCGCGTCATATACCAAAGACTAACAATTGCGCTCAGCACTGGGAGGTTAGAGCACCCCACCCAGTCGCATTTATTAACAACGAACCAGCCAGTCCTGTTTGTTTGTTCTAACCTCTCAGAGCCCCAAGTGAGGCTGCAGGAAATACCATTTTAATGTCTTTGATAACACCCGAGCCGCGTATTATCTCAGGTCTCTCGACCTTGAGGCAGACGGTCTAACCATTAGGCCACCGACGAAAAAGCAATTTTCTTAATGACAAGAGCCAATTCAACATGAAAACTACAGTTTAACACAGAAATAGTCCCGGGATCGGTCGGCCACATTCCCAGCTTAGCTTCCACATTAATCGCTCTGAATCGTTACATTCACAAACCTGGTACTCGGCCAGGTTGCCTGTTGTCCTCAAAGTGTGAAAGCTGTGTGCAACAAAAACTAGTTTTCCCTGTTTTTAAAGCATTTCTGAATTGACATCCCTATATTATGACCAACTGAAATTATGCTATTATATCAGAAAAAAAAACAAATAATTTCTTATCATGAAATATCAGTCTCAGCTTTGCACATGGTATCTGTTTCATCGGATTTAACAGTATGGCTTTTTGTCGCAGTTCTCTAGCATAGCCTGTTTGACGTTACTTAATTGCTTAAATTGAATTAATCTATGAAAAAAATTCAAGGCCATATTGACTGATTTATTTGCGAACAAAACTAGCAATTGTTAACACCAAATGCTTTAGGTATGAATGCCGAACTTTGAATGTAAAGTATGAAACATTTAATCTCCTCAGTATTTTTTGTGAGTCTCAGACTTATCATCACATTTTCCTGAGTCTGTATCTATCACCGAGTTTTGTAACTAAAAGTAAATGTACTCAGGACGGGGATAATGTCTTATTTATAAAGCCACTATGGATACAAACACTCCCTTTTACAATATCTTTGTGCAAATTTATCACAAAATTGTAAATTGTCCACATTTGGTATTGTTACGGTCAGAGGTCTGATTTGCCCATAGAATAATGGGCTAGATATAGAGAATGCCACAGTGATTTTGTAGGTTGTCTGAAATTTTACAATGAATGTCCTGTATGTTTCATCGCTTCAGATATAAACGAGTGCGATGAGGATCCGTGTGGGTTAAGGGTGTGTCAGAATTCCGTGGGATCATACACATGTCTGGACCAGTGTGTCAATGGATACCGATTCAGCTTTCTTTTCGGAAGGTGTTTGGGTGAGTTGGCTAAATTCCTGCACTTATGTAGATGTAGTTGACTCTGACATAAAAATGGTTGACTTTAACAATTCCCTTCCTGTTACCAGGACGCTCGTGCAAGAAAGTTTCCACCAGTATAATTATTCAGTAGCAGGAATTCATAACTAGGTGTTATTTCGTGAAAAAACATGAAAATGTACTCCTAGAATAACACTTTGAAGGCTGCCCTACCAATTCATACCACTTAAAAAGCAGAAAAAGCAAAATGTGTAGCCAAAAGGAGCAAACAAAAATATATCTAAATACACCAGGCTTCCTGACTCGGAAGCATTAGTTGTGGACTATAGCCAGCTCTGCTCGGAAGGTTGTTCTTGAAGATGAACCATAATGGTAAAACATATCACACTGGTAGAAGATATCACGTTGGTAGAACATATCACACTGGTAGAACATATCACATTGATAGAACATATCACATTGTTTGAAGATATCACATTGGTAGAACATATCACACTGGTAGAACATATCACACTGGTAGAACATATCATATTGGTAGGACATATCACATTGGTAGAACATATAATATTGGTAGAACATATTACACTGGAAAAAGATATCACATTGGTAGAAAATATCAAACTGGTAAAAATATCACATTGGTAGAACATATTGCTTTGGTAAAAGATATTACAGTCGTGGAACATATCACACTGGAAAAACATCTTACATTAGTAGAAAATATCACATTGATAGGACAAATCACATTGGTACAACATATCACACTGGTAGAACATATCACACTGGTAGAACATATCACATTAGTAGGACATATAACATTGACAGCACACATCACATTGCTAGAACAAATGACATTGGTAGGACATATGACATTCGTAGAACATATCACACTGGTAGAATATATCACATTGGTAGGACATATTACATTGGTAGAACATATCACATTGGTAGGACACATCACATTGGTAAAACATATCACATTGGTACAACATATCACACTAGTAGAACATATCACATTGGTAGAACATATCACATTGGTAGGAAATATAACATTGATAGGACATATCAAATTGCTAGAACAAATGACATTGGTAGGACATATCACCTTCGTAGAACATATCACACTAATATTACACAACACATTGGTAGAACAGGGCACGCTGTTGGAACATGTCACGCTGGTAGGACATATCACATTGGAACGATATATCACACTGATAGAACATATCACATCAGTGGAACATATCAAACTGGTAGAACATATCACACTCGTACGAC
This sequence comes from Liolophura sinensis, assembly GCF_032854445.1. Classification (NCBI taxonomy): domain Eukaryota; kingdom Metazoa; phylum Mollusca; class Polyplacophora; order Chitonida; family Chitonidae; genus Liolophura; species Liolophura sinensis. Next base: position 28,769,439 of record NC_088307.1, on the reverse strand, counting down.
ATATTACATATCACATTGGTGGGACATATCATATTAGCAGGACATATCACATTAGTAGAACATATCACATGACAGAACATGTCACATTGGTAGAGCATATCACACTGGTAGAACATGTCAAATTGGTAGAGCATATCACATTGGTAGAACATATCACATTGGTAGAACATATGATATTGGTAGAACATATCACACTGGTAGTAAATATCACACTGGTAGAACATATCACATCGGTAGAACATATCACATTGGTAGGACATATCACATTGGTAGAACATATCACATTGGTAGAACATATCACATTGGTAGGACATATTACATTGGTAGAACATATCACACTGGTAGTACATATCACACTGGTAGTACATATCACGCTGGTAGGACATATTATATTGGTAGAAAACATCACATTGGTAGAACATATAACAATGGGAGAACACATCACACTGGTAGAAGATATCACACTGGTAGAACATATCACATTGGTAAGACATGTCACATTGGTAGAAGATACAAAACTGGTTAAAGATATCACACTGGTAGGACATATCATATAGGTAGAACATATCACTCTGGTAGGACATATTATATTGGTAGAACATATCACATTAGTCGGACATATACTGGTTGGCTATATCACACTGATACAACATATCACATTGGTAAAACATATCACATTGGTCGGAGGTATCACACTGGTATAACATATCACATTTGTAGAACATATCACATTTGTGGGATTTATCACATTCGTAGAACATATCATATTGGTAGGACATATTACATTGGTAGAAAATATCACATTAGTCCAACATGTAGCCTACTGGTAGGACATATCACACTGGTAGGACATGTAATGTTGGTAGAACATGTCACGCTGGTAGAACATATCACACTGGTAAGAGATATCACACTGGTAGAACATAACACATTGGTAGAACATATCACAATTGTAATACATATCACATTTGTAGGTCATATCACTTATCACATTGGTAGAACATATCACATTGATAGAACATATCAGATTGGTAGAACATATTACATTGGTAGAACATATTGCACTGGTAGGACATATCATATAAGTAGAACATATCACATTGGTAGAACATATCACACTGGTAGGACAAATCACATTGGTAGAACATATCATATTGGTAGGACATATCACATTGGCAGGACATATCACATTGGTAGAACATATCACATTAGTAGAACATATCACACTGGTGGAACATATCACATTGGTAAAACATATCACACTTGTAGGACATATCACATTGGTAGGAGTTTTCACATTTCACAATGGTGGAAAATAACATATTAGTAGAACATATCCCATTTGTAGAACATATCACACTGTTAGAACATATCACGTTAGGGGAACATATCACACTGGTAGGACATATATTATTGGTAGAACATATCACACTAGTAGATCATTTCACATTGCTAGAAGATATAACATTGGGAGAAGACATCACACTGGTAGAAGATATCACCCTGGTAGAACATATCACATTGGTAAGACATGTGACATTGGTAGAAGATATCAAATTGGTGGAAGATATCACATTGGTGAAAGATATCACACAGATAGTACATATTACATTGGTAGAACATATCACACTTGTGGGATTTGTCACATTGGTAGAACATATTACACTGGTAGAACAAATTACAATGGTAACACATATCATATTGTTAGAACATATCACACTGGTAGGACATATCACATTGGTAGGACATGGTAGGACATATTATATTGGTAGAACATATCACATTAGTCGAGCATATAGTGGTAGGATATATCACACTGGTAGAACATGTCACATTGGTAGAACATGTCTCGCTGGTAGAACATATCACAGTGGTAAGACAGATCACATTGGTCGGAGGTATCACACTGGTAGAACATATCACATTGGTAGAACATATCACACTTGCGGGATTTATCATATTGGTACAACATATCATACTGGTAATATATATTACACTGGTAAAACATATCACATTGATAGGACATATCACATTGGAAGGACATATCACAATGGTAGAACATAATACAGTGACAGGACATGTCACATTGGTAGAACATATCACACTTGTAGGACATATTATATTGGTAGGACACATCACATTGGTTGAACATATCACATTGATAGAACATTTCAGATTGGTAGAATATATTACACTGGTAGGAGATATCACATTTATAAAAATTATCAGATTGGTAGAACATATCACATCGGTAGAACATATCACATTGGTAGGACATATCCCATTGGTTGAACATATTACATTGCTAGAACATATCAGATTGGTAGAACATATTATATTTGTAGGACATATCACATAGGTTGAACATATCACATGGATAGAACATATCAGATTGGTAGAACATATCATATTGGTAGGACATACCACATTGGTAGAACATTGGTTGAACATATCACATTTATAGAACAAATCAGATTGGTAGAACATATATATTGGTAGGACATATCACATTGGTAGAACATATCACATTGGTAGGACATATCTTCGGGAGTTGTGTGAAACGGACTTGGTGCGTTAACCAACTAGCCTAGGCAGGGATTCCGTGTTACAGCATGTTTACAATAACCTAAGATGCGATTCAACGCATCTCTTTCCATGAAACGACTTTCAACATAAATAATGCATTTCTTCCCCATTCGTCCTCAGACGGGACCGTAATGTACACAGAAAGACTGCATGATCCTACACATGTGAGTCTGATCACATAATTGGATAAATTATCGCTACCAATATATATTTATTAATATTGATCAATCCTTCATTGATATTGATAAATCGCTGTTTGAGATCGATAAATGAATTAGTGCTATCAATAAATACTTTTCGATATCGCGATATCTATAAATATCGGTGAGTTCAATGTTGGTTTTAATGGAAATATCTGCTCCCTCTACGACGTTAAAAAAGACAGGCAAAATAAAAAAATATTTGTACTTACAATGGCCGACGTAGCATGGTCAGCCTTCGAAGAAATGAGGCAGCAGAATTAGGGGCTGTCTGGCCTAGGTCGGTGATTTGTTGTAGCACAGTGCACAGTGCTTATGTCGGAAAAAATGGACTAGGTTAGAAACATTACGACTTGTCAGGAAGGAGCAGTAATTATCAGATGGCTGAAAAGGCGAAATGATCGATATCGATAAACACCACTATTTATCGATATCGATAAATAGTGGTGTTTATCGATATCGTTAATTCATTTATCGCCTCCTGGTGTTGGTATCGAGAAATATGCACATCACACGATAGCCCACATTAAGTGTCATTAATATACCATGTATGAAGTCTGTGGAGAGCTTTTCCGACTACTACTTAAAAATGCACCCTAGTTGTTGAAATCAAGAAATATGTACATCACGTGACAGTTTGTATTAAGTGTCATTTGTATGCCAAGGATGACTGAATAAAAATGGCTTTATCTGTATCAAGGATGTCTATGTAGTATTTATTGTGATAAGGACTATATGTTGTGCAAACAATGACTTCTCCCTTTGGAGTATTTATTCATGTATTTATTTAACTGGTGTTTTACACCGTACTCAAGAAGATTTCACTTATACGATGGCGGCCAGCATTATAGTGGGAGGAAACCGGACAGAGAGCGGAGGAAACCCACGACCATCCGCAGGTTGCTGGAAGACCTTGCCATTTACGGCCGAAGAGGATCCCCTTGGAATAGATAACATCAATAAATTATTGTTATCGACAAATAAAGTACTGATATTAATAAATGGAACACCAATGTCAATAAATGTCAAACAATCAGCATCTTTAGCGCTCTGACGTTTATTGCTGCTCCCTGACACCTAAGGATTCAAAAGTAAACAAAATAACCATATTACCTGTGCATTACCTGTGCGACCGTGTCTTTGTCCTAAGAACTGCACAGTCTGTGCTATATGAAATCACCAAACGCTGTGAGTCGGCAATACATGTCAACCGTTGGGACCAGCGACCACAGTCAAGCTCCTAATCACCAACAATACATGTCAACCGTTTGGACCAGCCACCACAGTCAGGCTCCTAATCACCAGGACAAATGTCAATCGTCTGGGCCAGCGACCACAGTCAAGCTCCTAATCACCTGCAATACATGTCAATCGTCTGGAACAGCGACCACAATCAGACCCCTGATTACTACCAATACATGTCCATAGTCTAGACCAGCGACCACAGTTAGGCTCCTAATCGCCGGCAATACATGTCAACCGTCTGGACCAGCGACCACAATCGGGCTCCTAATCACCAGCAATACATGTCAACCGTCTGGACCGAAGACTACAGTCAGGCTCCTAATCACCAACAATACAGGTCAACCGTTGGGACCAGCGACCACAGTCAGGCTCCTAATCACCAACAATACATGTCAACCATTGGGACCAGCGACCACAGTCAAGCTCCTGATCACCAGGACAAATGTCAATCGTCTGGGCCAGCGACCACAGTTAGGCTCCTAATCACCAGGACAAATGTCAACCCTTGGGACCAGCGACCACAGTCAGGTTACCAATCAGCATCAACATATGTCAATCGTCTGGGCCAGCAACCACAGTCAGGCTCCTAATCACCAACAATACATGTCAACCGTCTGGACCAGCGACCACAGTCAAGCTCCTGATCACCAACAATACATGTAAACCGTTGGGACCAGTGACCACAGTCAGGCTCCTAATCACCAACAATACATGTCAACCGTCTGGACCAGCGACCACAGTCAAGCTCCTGATCACCAACAATACATGTCAACCGTTGGGACCAGCGACCACAGTCAAGCTCCTAATCACCAACAATACATGTCAACCGTCTTGACCAGCGACCACAGTCAAGCTCCTGATCACCAACAATACATGTAAACCGTTGGGACCAGCAACCACAGTCAGACCCCTGATTACTACCAATACATGTCCATAGTCTAGACCAGCGACCACAGTCAGGCTCCTAATCGCCGGCAATACATGTCAACCGTTTGGACCAGCGACCACAGTCGGGCTCCTAATCGCCGGCAATACATGTCAACCGTCTGGACCAGCGACCACAGTCAAGCTCCTAATCACCAGCAATACATGTCAACCGTCTGGACCAGCGACCACAGTTGGGCTCCTAATCACCAGCAATACATGTCAACCGTCTGGACCGAAGACTACAGTCAGGCTCCTAATCACCAACAATACATGTCAACCGTCTGGACCGGCGACCACAGTCAGGCTCCTAATCACCAACAATACATGTATACCGTTGGGACCAGCGACCACAGTCAAGCTCCTGATCACCAACAATACATGTCAACCGTCTGGACCAGCGACCACAGTCAAGCTCCTGATCACCAACAATACATGTAAACCGTCTGGACCAGTGACCACAGTCAGGCTACTAATCACCAACAATACATGTAAACCGTTGGGACCAGCGACCACAGTCAAGCTCCTGATCACCAACAATACATGTCAACCGTTGGGACCAGCGACCACAGTCAGGTTACAAATCAGCATCAACATATGTCAATCGTCTGGACCAGCGACCACAATCAGACCCCTGATTACTACAAATACATGTCCATAGTCTAGACCAGCGACCACAGTCAGGCTCCTAATCGCCGGCAATACATGTCAACCGTCTGGACCAGCGACCACAGTCAGCCTCCTAATCACAAACAATACATGTCCACCGTCTGGACCAGCGACCACAGTTAGGCTCCTAATCGCCGGCAATACATGTCAACCGTCTGGACCAAAGACCACAGTCAGGCTCCTAATTACCAGGACAAATGTCAATCGTCTGGGCCAGCGACCACAGTCAAGTTCATAATCACCAGCAATACATGTCAACCGTCTGGACCAGCGACCTCAGTCGGGCTCCTAATCACCAGCAATACATGTCAACCGTCTGGACCGAAGACTACAGTCAGGCTCCTAATCATCAACAATACAGGTCAACCGTCTGGACCGGCGACCACAGTTAGGCTCCTAATCGCCGGCAATACATGTGAAGAGTCTGGGCCAGCGACCACAGTCAGGCTCCTGATCGCCGGCAATACATGTCAACCGTCTGGACCAGCGACCACAGTCAGGCCCCTAATCACCAGCAATACATGTTAACCGTCTGGACCAGCGACCACAGTTAAGCTCCTAATCACCAGCAATACATGTCAACCGTCTGGACCAGCGACCACAGTCAGGCTCCTAATCACCAACAATACATGTCAACCGTCTGGACCAGCGACCACAGTCAGGCTCCTAATCACCAACAATACATGTCAAACGTTGGGACCAGCGACCACAGTCAGGCCCCTGATCACCAACAATACATGTCAACCGTCTGGGCCAAAGACCACACTCAGGCTCCTGCTCACCAACAATACATGTCAACGGTCAAGGCCATTGACCACAGTCATGCTCCTAATCACCAGCAATACATGTCAACCGTCTGGACCAAAGACCACAGTCATGCTCCTAATCACCAACAATACATGTCAAATGTCTGGACCAGCGACCACAGTCAGGCTCCTAATCACCAGCAGTACATGTCAACCGTCTGGACCAGCGACCACAGTCAGGCTCCTGATCGCCAGCAATACATGTCAACCGTCTGGACCAAAGACCACAGTCAGGCTCCTAATCACCAACAATACATGTCAACCGTCTGGACCAAAGACCACAGTCAGGCTCCTAATCACCAACAATACATGTCAACCGTTGGGACCAGCGACCACAGTCAGGCTCCTAATCACCAGCAGTACATGTCAATCGTCTGGACCAAGGCCACAGTCAGCCTCCTGATCACCAACAATACATGTCAACCGTCTGGACCAGCGACCACAGTCAGGCTCCTAATCACCAACAATACATGTCAACCGTCTGGACCAGCGACCACAGTAAAGCTCCTAATCACCAACAATACATGTCAACCGTCTGGACCAAAGACCACACTCAGGCTCCTAATCACCAGCAGTACATGTCAACCGTCTTGACCAAGACCACAGTCAGGCTCCTGATCACCAACAATACATGTCAACCGTCTGGACCAGCGACCACAGTCAAGCTCCTGCTCACCAGCAATACATGTCAACCATCTGGACCAGCGACCACAGTCAGGCTCCTAATCACCAGCAATACATGTCAACCGTCTGGACCAAAGACCACAGTCAGGCTCCTGATCACCAACAAAACATGTCAACCGTCTGGACCAGCGACCACAGTCAGGCTCCTAATCACCAACAATACATGTCAACCGTCTGGACCAAACACCACAGTCAGGCTCCTGATCACCAACAATACATGTCAACCGTTGGGACCAGCGACCAGAGTCATGCTCCTAATCACCAGCAATACATGTCAACCGTCTCTTTCAAAGACCACAGTCAGGCTCCTGATCACCAGCAATACATGTCAACCGTCTGGACCAGCGACCACAGTCATGCTCCTGATCACCAACAATACATGTCAACCGTTGGGTCCAAAGACCACAGTCAAGCTCTTAATCACCAACAATACATGTCAACCGTCTGGACCAAAGACCACAGTCAGGCTCCTGATCACCAACAATACATGTCAACCGTCTGGACCAAAGACCACAGTCATGCTCCTAATCACCAACAATACATGTCAACCGTCTGCACCAAAGACCACAGTCGGGCTCCTAATAACCAGCAATACATGTCAATCGCCTTAGTGACCAGAAGGACACATAGATGACACAAGCTGGCCACAGTCCACAATGAATTTCCCATTTACATGCACACACACGCTAATGTTAATGGCCTCACAGCACTGTCCCTACATCTGCGAACCCCGAACCCTCCGAGTCTAATAACTATTGTCTCCTAAGACATCGGTCAGGAATTTGACCATTGAATTTTTCTCAAAATTAATAACCAGCTGACAGAGTTCAAACCCAAAAAGGTCGGTGAATCTGGACTTTTCATTACTTTTGCCTAGTGTGTATCCGAATTCGTTTCGTCAAAAACGTGAACATTTAGAAGTAGAATGAAACTTTGAAGACTGTCCCACAAAATGATAGCACTTAAAAAGCCAAAAATGTATTAGTTTACCAGACAAGTTTAGTTTACCGCTGGTTGCCCAAAACTTCAGAGCTTAAAATGAGGGAGTTTTCGAGATTTCCCCTAAAGCTCGGTATATCACATTGGTACATATCGCAGAGAAAGTGTTTTTTTTAAATAATGGTGTTAATACACTCGAAGTAGGGAGACCTGGGATCAAATCCGCGTCGCGTCATATACCAAAGACTAACAATTGCGCTCAGCACTGGGAGGTTAGAGCACCCCACCCAGTCGCATCTATTAACAACGAACCAGCCAGTCCTGTTTGTTTGTTCTAACCTCTCAGAGCCCCAAGTGAGGCTGCAGGAAATACCATTTTAATATCTTTGATAACACCTGAGCCGCGTATTATCTCAGGTCTCTCGACTTTGAGGCAGACGATCTAACCATTAGGCCACCGACGAAAAAGCAATTTTCTTAATGACAAGAGCCAATTCAACATGAAAACTACAGTTTAACACAGGAATAGTCGAGGGATCGGTCAGCCACATTCCCTGCTTAGCTTCCACATTAATCGCTCTGAATCGTTACATTCACAAACCTGGTACTCGGGCAGATTGCCTGTTGTCCTCAAAGTGTGAAAGCTGTGTGCAACAAAAACTAGTTTTCCCTGTTTTTAAAGCATTTCTGAATTGACATCCCTATATTATGACCAACTGAAATTATGCTATTATATCAAAAAAAAAAACCAATAATTTCTTATCATGAAATATCAGTCTCAGCTTTGCACATGGTATCTGTTTCATCGGATTTAACAGTATGGCTTTTTGCCGCAGTTCTCTAGCATAGCCTGTTTGACGTTACTTAATTGCTTAAATTGAATTAATCTATGAAAAAATTCCAGGCCATATTGACTGATTTATTTGCGAACAAAACTAGCAATTGTTAACACCAAATGCTTTAGGTATGAATGCCGAACTTTGAATGTAAAGTATGAAACATTTAATCTCCTCAGTATTTTTTGTGAGTCTCAGACTTATCATCACATTTTCCTCAGTCTGTATCTATCGCCGATTTTTTAACTAAAAGTAAGTGTACTCAGGACGGGGATAATGTCTTATTTATAAAGCCACTATGGATACAAACACTCCCTTTTACAATATCTTTGTGCAAATTTATCACAAAATTGTAAATTGTCCACATTTGGTATTGTTACGGTCAGAGGTCTGATTTGCCCATAGAATAATGGGCTAGATATAGAGAATGCCACATTGATTTTGTAGGTTGTCTGAAATTTTACAATGAATGTCCTGTATGTTTCATCGCTTCAGATATAAACGAGTGCGATGAGGATCTGTGTGGGTTAAGGGTGTGTCAGAATTCCGTGGGATCATACACATGTCTGAAACAGTGTGTCAATGGATACCGATTGGACCTTCTTTTTGGAAGGTGTTTGGGTGAGTTGGCTAAATTCCTGCACTTATGTAGATGTAGTTGACTCTGACATGAAAATGGTTGACTTCAACAATTCCCATCCTGTTACCAGGACGCTCGTGCAAGAAAGTTTCCACCAGTATAATTATTCAGTAACATGAATTCATAACTAGGTGTTATTTCGTCAAAAAACATGAAAATGTACTCCTAGAATAACACTTTGAAGGCTGTCCTACCAATTCATACCACTTAAAAAGCAGAAAAAGCAAAATGTGTAGCCAAAAGGAGCAAACAAAAATATATCTAAATACACCAGGCTTCCTGACTTGGAAGCATTAGTTGTGGACTATAGCCAGCTCTGCTCGGAAGGTTGTTGTTGAAGATGAACCATAATGGTAAAACATATCACATTGGTAGAAGATATCACGTTGGTAGAACATATCACACTGGTAGAACATATTACATTGATAGAACATATCACATTGTTTGAAGATATCACACTGGTAGAACATATCACACTGGTAGAACATATCACATTGGTAGAACATATAATATTGGTAGAACATATTACACTGGAAAAAGATATCACATTGGTAGAAAATATCAAACTGGTAAAAATTTTACATTGGTAGAACATATTGCATTGGTAAAAGATATTACAGTCGTGGAACATATCACACTGGAAATACATCTTACATTAGTAGAAAATATCACATTGATAGGACAAATCACATTGGTACAACATATCACACTGGTAGAACATATCACATTGGTAGAACATATCACATTAGTAGGACATATAACATTGACAGCACATATCTCATTGCTAGAACAAATGACATTGGTAGGACATATGACATTCGTAGAACATATCACACTGGTAGAACATATCACATTGGTAGGACATATTACATTGGTAGAACATATCACATTGGTAGGACACATCACACTGGTAAAACATATCACATTGGTACAACATATCACACTAGTAGAACATATCACATTGGTAGAACATATCACATTGGTAGGAAATATAACATTGATTGGACATATCACATTGCTAGAACAAATGACATTGGTAGGACATATCACCTTCGTAGAACATATCACACTAATATTACACAACACATTGGTAGAACAGGGCACGCTGTTAGAACAAGTCACGCTGGTAGGACATATCACATTGGTACGATGCATCACACTGATAGAACATATCACATCAGTAGAACATATCAAACTGGTAGAACATATCACACTCGTACGACATATCACATATCACATTGGTGGGACATATCATATTAGCAGGACATATCACATTAGTAGAACATATCACATGACAGAACATGTCACATTGGTAGAGCATATCACACTGGTAGAACATGTCACATTGGTAGAGCATATCACATTGGTAGAACATATCACATTGGTAGAACATATGATGTTGGTAGAACATATCACACTGGTAGTACATATCACAATGGTAGAACATATCACATCGGTAGAACATATCACATTGGTAGGACATATCACATTGGTAGAACATATCACATTGGTAGAACATATCACATTGGTAGGACATATCACATTGGTAGAACATATCACACTGGTAGTACATATCACACTGGTAGTACATATCACGCTGGTAGAACATATTATATTGGTAGAACATATCACATTGGTAGAACATATAACAATGGGAGAACACATCACACTGGTAGAAGATATCACACTGGTAGAACATATCACATTGGTAAGACATGTCACATTGGTAGAAGATACAAAACTGGTTAAAGATATCACACCGGTAGGACATATCACATTGGTAGAACATATCACTCTGGTTTGACATATTATATTGGTAGAACATATCACATTAGTCGGACATATACTGGTTGGCTATATCACACTGATACAACATATCACATTGGTAAAACATATCACATTGGTCGGAAGTATCACACTGGTATAACATATCACATTTGTAGAACATATCACACTTGTGGGATTTATCACATTCGTAGAACATATCATATTGGTAGGACATATCACATTGGTTGAAAATAACACAGTTGAAAAACATACTACATTGGCAGAACATATCACATTAGTCCAACATGTACTGGTAGGACATATCACACTGGTAGGACATGTAACACTGGTAGAACATGTCACGCTGGTAGAACATATCACACTGGTAAGAGATATCACACTGGTAGAACATAACACATTGGTAGAACATATCACAATTGTAGGACATATCACATTTGTAGGTCATATCACATATCACATTGGTAGAACATATCACATTGATAGAACATATCAGATTGGTAGAACATATTACATTGGTAGAACATATTGCACTGGTAGGACATGTCACATAAGTAGAACATATCACATTGGTAGAACATATCACATTGGTAGGACATATCACATTGGTAGAACATATCATATTGGTAGGACATATCACATTGGCAGGACATATCACATTGGTAGAACATATTACATTAGTAGAACATATCACACTGGTGGAACATATCACATTGGTAGAACATATCACACTTGTAGGACTTAACACATTGGTAGGATATTTTACATTTCACAATGGTGGAAAATAACATAGTAGTAGAACATATCCCATTCGTAGAACATATCACACTGTTAGAACATATCACGTTGTAGAACATATCACACTGGTAGGACATATATCATTGGTAGAACATATCACACTAGTAGATCATTTCACATTGCTAGAAGATATAACATTGGGAGAAGACATCACACTGGTAGAAGATATCACCCTGGTAGAACATATCACATTGGTAAGACATGTGACATTGGTAGAAGATATCAGATTGGTGGAAGATATCACATTGGTGTAAGATATCACACAGATAGGATATATTACATTGGTAGAACATGTCTCGCTGGTAGAACATATCACAGTGGTAAGACAGATCACATTGGTCGGAGGTATCACACTGGTAGAACATATCACATTGGTAGAACATATCACACTTGTGGGATTTATCACATTGGTACAACATATCATACTGGTAGTATATATTACACTGGTATAACATATCACATTGATAGGACATATCACATTGGAAGGACATATCACAATGGTAGAACATAATACAGTGATAGGACATGTCACATTGGTAGAACATATCACACTTGTAGGACATATCATATTGGTAGGACATATCACATTGGTTGAACATATTACATTGATAGAACAATTCAGATTGGTAGAATATATTACACTGGTAGGAGATATCACATTTATAAAACATATCAGATTGGTAGAACATATCACATTGGTAGGACATATCACATTGGTAGGACATATCACATTGGTAGAACATATTACATTGCTAGAACATATCAGATTGGTAGAACATATCATATTGGGAGGACATATCACATAGGTTGAACATATCACATGGATAGAACATATCAGATTGGTAGAACATATATCATTGGTAGAACATATCACACTAGTAGATCATTTCACATTGCTAGAAGATATAACATTGGGAGAAGACATCACACTGGTAGAAGATATCACCCTGGTAGAACATATCACATTGGTAAGACATGTGACTTTGGTAGAAGATATCAGATTGGTGGAAGATATCACATTGGTGTAAGATATTACACAGATAGGATATATTACATTGGTAGAACATGTCTCGCTGGTAGAACATATCACAGTGGTAAGACAGATCACATTGGTCGGAGGTATCACACTGGTAGAACATATCACATTGGTAGAACATATCACACTTGTGGGATTTATCACATTGGTACAACATATCATACTGGTAGTATATATTACACTGGTATAACATATCACATTGATAGGACATATCACATTGGAAGGACATATCACAATGGTAGAACATAATACAGTGATAGGACATGTCACATTGGTAGAACATATCACACTTGTAGGACATATCATATTGGTAGGACATATCACATTGGTTGAACATATTACATTGATAGAACAATTCAGATTGGTAGAATATATTACACTGGTAGGAGATATCACATTTATAAAACATATCAGATTGGTAGAACATATCACATTGGTAGGACATATCACATTGGTAGGACATATCACATTGGTAGAACATATTACATTGCTAGAACATATCAGATTGGTAGAACATATCATATTGGGAGGACATATCACATAGGTTGAACATATCACATGGATAGAACATATCAGATTGGTAGAACATATCATATTGGTAGGACATACCACATTGGTAGCACATTGGTTGAACATATCACATTTATAGAACATATCAGATTGGTAGAACATATATATTGTTAGGACATATCACATTGGTAGAACATATCACATTGGTAGGACATATCTTCGGGAGTTGTGTGAAACGGACTTGGTGCGTTAACCAACTAGCCTAGGCAGGGATTCCGTGTTGATTACGACTGCTTACAGCATGTTTACAATAACTTAAGATGCGATTCAACGCATCTCTTTCCATGAAACGACTTTCATCATAAATAATGCATTTCTTCCCCATTCGTCCTCAGACGGGACCGTAATGTACATAGAAAGACTGCATGATCCTACACATGTGAGTCTGATCACATAATTGGATAAATTATCGCTATCAATATATATTTATTAATATTGATAAATCCTTCATTGATATTGATAAATCGCTGTTTGAGATCGATAAATGAATTAGTGCTATCAATAAATACTTTTCGATATCGCGATATCTATAAATATCGGTGAGTTCAATGTTGGTTTTAATGGAAATATCTGCTCCCTCTACGACGTTAAAAAAGACAGGCAAAAACAAAAATATTTGTACTTACAATGGCCGACGTAGCATGGTCAGCCTTCGAAGAAATGAGGCAGCAGAATTAGGGGCTGTCTGACCTAGGTCGGTGATTTGTTGTAGCACAGTGCACAGTGCTTATGTCGGAAAAAAATGGACAAGGTTAGAAACATTACGACTTGTCAGGAAGGAGCAGTAATTATCAGATGGCTGAAAAGGCGAAATGATCGATATCGATAAATAGTGGTGTTTATCGATATCGTTAATTCATTTATCGCCTCCTGGTGTTGGTATCGAGAAATATGCACATCACACGATAGCCCACATTAAGTGTCATTAATATACCAAGTCTGTGGAGAGCTTTTCCGACTACTACTTAAAAATGCACCCTAGTTGTTGAAATCAAGAAATATGTACATCACGTGACAGTTTGTATTAAGTGTCATTTGTATACCAAGGATGACTGAATAAAAATGGCTTTATCTATATCAAGGATGTCTATGTAGTATTTATTGTGATAAGGACTATATGTTGTGGAAAGAATGACTTCTCCCTTTGGAGTATTTATTCATGTATTTATTTAACTGGTGTTTTACACCGTACTCAAGAAGATTTCACTTATACGATGGCGGCCAGCATTATGGTGGGAGGAAACCGGACAGAGCCCGGAGGAAACCCACGACCATCCACAGGTTGCTGGAAGACCTTGCCACTTACGGCCGAAGAGGATCCCCTTGGAAAAGATAACATCAATAAATTATTGTTATCGACAAATAAAGTACTGATATTAATAAATGGAACACCAATGTCAATAAATGTCAAACAATCAGCATCTTTAGCGCTCTGACGTTTATTGCTGCTCCCTGACACCTAAGGTTTCAAAAGTAAACAAAATAACCATATTACCTGTGCATTACCTGTGCGACCGTGTCTTCGTCCTAAGAACTGCACAGTCTGTACCATATGAAATCACCGATCGCTGTGAGTCGGCAATACATGTCAACCGTTGGGACCAGCGACCACAGTCAAGCTCCTAATCACCAACAATACATGTCAACCGTCTGGACCAGCGACCACAGTCAGGCTCCTAATCACCAGGACACATGTCAATCGTCTGGGCCAGCGACCACAGTCAAGCTCCTAATCACCTGCAATACATGTCAACCGTCTGGACCAGCGACCACAGTCAGGTTACCAATCAGCATCAACATATGTCAATCGTCTGGACCAGCGACCACAATCACACCCCTGATTACTACCAATACATGTCCATAGTCTAGACCAGCGACCACAGTTAGGCTCCTAATCGCCGGCAATACATGTCAACCGTCTGGACCAGCGACCACAATCGGGCTCCTGATCACCAGCAATACATGTCAACCGTCTGGACCGAAGACTACAGTCAGGCTCCTAATCACCAACAATACAGGTCAACCGTCTGGACCAGCGACCACAGTTAGGCTCCTAATCGCCGGCAATACATGTCAACCGTCTGGACCAAAGACCACAGTCAGGCTCCTAATCACCAGGACAAATGTCAATCGTCTGGGCCAGCGACCACAGTCAGGCTCCTAATCGCCGGCAATACATGTCAACCGTCTGGACCAGCGACCACAGTTAGGCTCCTAATCGCCGGCAATACATGTCAACCGTCTGGACCAGCGACCACAGTCGGGCCCCTAATCACCAACAATGCATGTCAACCGTCTGGACCAAAGACCACAGTCGGGCCCCTGATCACCAGCAATACATGTCAACCGTCTGGACCAGCGACCTCAGTCAGGCTCCTAATCACCAGCAATACATGTCAACCGTCTGGACCATAGACCACAGTCGGGCTCCTAATCACCAGCAATACATGTCAATCGCCTTAGTGACCAGAAGGACACATAGATGACACAAGCTGGCCACAGTCCACAATTAATTTCCCATTTACATGCACACACACGCTAACGTTAATGGCCTCACAGCACTGTCCCTACATCTGCGAAGCCCGAACCCTCCGAGTCTAATAACTATTGTCTCCTAAGACATCGGTCAGGAATTTGACCATTGAATTTTTCTCAAAATTAATAACCAGCTGACAGAGGTCAAACCCAAAAGGTCGGTGAATCTGGACTTTTCATTACTTTTGCCTAGTGTGTATCCGAATCCGTTTCGTCAAAAACGTGAACATTTATAAGTAGAATGAAACTTTGAAGACTGTCCCACAAAAATGATAGCACTTAAAAAGCCAAAAATGTATTAGTTTACCAGACAAGTTTAGTTTACCGCTGGTTGCCCAAAACTTCAGAGCTTAAAATGAGGGAGTTTTCGAGATTTCCCCTAAAGCTCGATATATCACATTGGTACATATCGCAGAGAAAGTGTTTTTTTTTAAATAATGGTGTTAATACACTCGAAGTAGGGAGACCTGGGATCAAATCCGCGTCGCGTCATATACCAAAGACTAACAATTGCGCTCAGCACTGGGAGGTTAGAGCACCCCACCCAGTCGCATCTATTAACAACGAACCAGCCAGTCCTGTTTGTTTGTTCTAACCTCTCAGAGCCCCAAGTGAGGCTGCAGGAAATACCATTTTAATGTCTTTGATAACACCCGAGCCGCGTATTATCTCAGGTCTCTCGACCTTGAGGCAGACGGTCTAACCATTAGGCCACCGACGAAAAAGCAATTTTCTTAATGACAAGAGCCAATTCAACATGAAAACTACAGTTTAACACAGGAATAGTCCGGGATCGGTCAGCCACATTCCCAGCTTAGCTTCCACATTAATCGCTCTGAATCGTTACATTCACAAACCTGGTACTCGGCCAGGTTGCCTGTTGTCCTCAAAGTGTGAAAGCTGTGTGCAACAAAAACTAGTTTTCCCTGTTTTTAAAGCATTTCTGAATTGACATCCCTATATTATGACCAACTGAAATTATGCTATTATATTAGAAAAAAAAAACAAATAATTTCTTATCATGAAATATCAGTCTCAGCTTTGCACATGGTATCTGTTTCATCGGATTTACCAGTATGGCTTTTTGCCGCAGTTCTCTAGCATAGCCTGTTTGACGTTACTTAATTGCTTAAATTGAATTAATCTATAAAAAATTCCAGGCCATATTGACTGATTTATTTGCGAACAAATCTAGCAATTGTTAACACCAAATGCTTTAGGTATGAATGCCGAACTTTGAAATGTAAAGTATGAAATATTTAATCTCCTCAGTATTTTTTGTGAGTCTCAGACTTATCATCACATTTTCCTCAGTCTGTATCTATCGCCGAGTTTTGTAACTAAAAGTAAAATGTACTCAGGACGGGGATAATGTCTTATTTATAAAGCCACTATGGATACAAACACTCCCTTTCACAATATCTTTGTGCAAATTTATCACAAAATTGTAAATTGTCCACATTTGGTATTGTTACGGTCAGAGGTCTGATTTGCCCATAGAATAATGGGCTAGATATAGAGAATGCCACAGTGATTTTGTAGGTTGTCTGAAATTTTACAATGAATGTCTTGTATGTTTCATCGCTTCAGATATAAACGAGTGCGCTGAGGAATCCGTGTGGGTCATTGGTGTGTCAGAATTCCGTGGGATCATACACATGTCTGAAAAAGTGTGCCAATGGATACCGATTGAACAATTTTTGGGGAGAGTGTTTGGGTGAGTTGGCTAAATTCCTGCACTTATGTAGATGTAGTTGACTCTGACATAAAAATGGTTGACTTTAACAATTCCCTTCCTGTTACCAGGACGCTCGTGCAAGAAAGTTTCCACCAGTATAATTATTCAGTAGCAGGAATTCATAACTAGGTGTTATTTCGTGAAAAACATGAAAATGTACTCCTAGAATAACACTTTGAAGGCTGCCCTACCAATTCATACCACTAAAAAGCAGAAAAAGCAAAATGTGTACCCAAAAGGAGCAAACAAAAATATATCTAAATACACCAGGCTTCCTGACTCGGAAAGCTATAGTTGTCGACTATAGCCAGCTCTGCTCGGGGAGGTTGTTCTTGAAGATAAACCATAATGGTAAAACATATCACATGGTAGAAAGATATCACGTTGGTAGAACATATCACACTGGTAGAACATATCACATTGATAGAACATATCACATTGTTTGAAGATATCACACTGGTAGAACATATCACACTGGTAGAACATATCACATTGGTAGAACATATAATATTGGTAGAACATATTACACTAGAAAAAGATATCACATTGGTAGAAAATATCAAACTGGTAAAAAATTTCACATTGGTAGAACATATTGCATTGGTAAAAGATATTACAGTCGTGGAAAATATCACACTGGAAATACATCTTACATTAGTAGAAAATATCACATTGATAGGACAAATCACATTGGTACAACTATCACACTGGTAGAACATATCACATTGGTAGAACATATCACATTAGTAGGACTTATAACAATGACAGCACATATCACATTGCTAGAACAAATGACATTGGTAGGACATATGACATTCGTAGAACATATCACACTGGTAGAACATATCACATTGGTAGGACATATTACATTGGTAGAAACATATCACATTGGTAGGACACATCACACTGGTTAAAACATATCACATTGGTACAACATATCACACTAGTAGAACATATCACATTGTAGAACATATCACATTGGTAGGAAATATAACATTGATTGGACATACCACATTGCTAGAACAAATGACATTGGTAGGACATATCACCTTCGTAGAACATATCACACTAATATTACACAACACATTGGTAGAACAGGGCACGCTGTTAGAACATGTCAAGCTGGTAGGACATATCACATTGTACGATATATCACACTGATAGAACATATCACATCAGTAGAACATATCAAACTGGTAAAACATATCACACTCGTACGACATATCACATATCACATTGTTGGGACATATCATATTAGCAGGACATATCACATTAGTAGAACATATCACATGACAGAACATCTCACATTGGTAGAGCATATCACACTGGTAGAACATGTCACATTGGTAGAGCATATCACATTGGTAGAACATATCACATTGGTAGAACATATGATATTGGTAGAACATATAACACTGGTAGTACATATCACACTGGTAGAACATATCACATCGGTAGAACATATCACATTAGTAGGACATATCACATTGGTAGAACATATCACATTGGTGGAACATATCACATTGGTAGAACATATCACACTGTAGTACATATCACACTGGTAGTACATATCACGGCTGGTAGAACATATTATATTGGTAGAACATATCACATTGGTAGAACATATAACAATGGGAGAACACATCACACTGGTAGAAGATATCACACTGGTAGAACATATCACATTGGTAAGACATGTCACATTGGTAGAAGATACAAAACTGGTTAAAAGATATCACACTGGTAGGACATATCACTCTGGTAGGACATATCACATTGGTAGAACATATCACTCTGGTAGGAACATATTTAT